>NC_089270.1:17572861-18772861 GCF_963930625.1 Muntiacus reevesi
AGAAGAAAGACGTGCAAAGGTAATGAGTTTCTATATCCTTCTCACATAGTTTATTTTAATATTTACATTTTACATAGCCATGGTGCATTTATCAAAACAAAGAAAGTAACAAGTGTGCCTGTGTGTGCTCAGTTGTGTCTGAAGCTCTTTCGACCCCATGGACTATAGCCTGCAAGGTTCTGCTGTCCTTGGAATTTTCCATCAAGAATACTGGAGTGGGTTGCCATTTTCTATTCCAGTGGATGGTCCCCATCCAGGGATTGAACTGCGTCTCTTCGTTGTCAGGCGGATTCTTTACCACGGCGCCATCTTAGACTGGGAAGCCCAGCATAATATTATCAATTTAAAAACTTTCTCTTGTTTTCTAGAATAGTTTTGCCTCTTTTAGTACCTTTGCCTTTCCAAGTAGATTTGGAATCATCTTATCAATATCTACAAAAGAGCTTACTGAAATTTTGATTAGAAAAACATTAAATCTATAGATGTACAGACTAAACAATACTGAGTCTTAAAATCTATGGACACATTTTATTCCTCTAGTCATTTAGTTCTTTGATTTCTTTCATTATGTTTTGTACTTTTCAACATATGAAAACTACAAACTGCACACCCTTAATTTATACCTAGGTACTTTATTGTTTTGATCCTATTGTAAATAGTATTGCTTTTTAAATTTTAAATTTCAATTTGACATTGTTAGTACACAGAAATATAATTACTTTTTTATAATGACCTTGTAGTCGCTTCTCGGCCTTTTGGCCAAGATCAAGTGTATAACGACCTTGTAGTCAGTGTTATTGCTAAACCAACTTAGTATTTCTAGAAGCATTTTTATAGATTCTTTGGGATTTTCAATATCGACAATAATGCTGTGTGCAAATAGAAACAGTTTACTTTATTTCCAATCTTATCCCTCTTCTCCTTATTACACTGGACAAAAATTACAACAGGCTTCCCTGGTGGCTCAATGGTAGAGAACCCACCTGCCAAGGCAAGACTCGGGTTCATTCCTGGGTTGGAAGATCCCCTGGAGAAGGAAATGGCAACCCACTCCAGTATGCTTGCCTGGGCAGTCCCAAAGACAAAGGAGCCTAGTGGGCTACAGACCATGGGGTTACCAAAGAGTGGCTTAGTGACTAAACAACAACAAGGTTTACAACACAATGCTGAACAGGTGTGACAAGAGCCGATATCTCAGCCTCTCATCACTGAGCATCATGTTAGCTGTAAGCTTTTTGTAGACGTTTTCTTATTAGGTTGCCAAAGTATTGAAGCTTCAGCTTCAACATCAGTCCTTCTAATGAATATTCAGGACTGATTTCCTTTAAGATTGACTGGTTTGATCTCCTTGCAGTCCAAGGGACTATCAAGAGTCTTCTCCAATGGCACAGTTCAAAAAGCATCAATTCTTCAGCTCTTAGCTTTCTTTATAATCCAAATCTCACATTCATACTTGACTACTGGAAAAACCATAGCTTTGACTAGACGGACCTTTATTGGTAAAGTAACGTCTCTGTTTTTTAATATGCTGTGCAGGTTGGTCATAGCTTTTCTTCCAAGGAGCAAGCATCTTTTAATTTCATGGCTTCAGTCACCATCTGCAGTGATTTTGGAGCCCAAGAAAATAAAGTCTGTCACTGTTTCCATTGTTTCCCCATCTGTTTGCCATGAAGTGATGGGACCAGATGTCATGATCTTAGTTTTCTGAATGATGAGCTTTAAGCCAACTTTTTCACTCTCCTCTTTCACTTCCATCAAGAGGCTCTTTAGTTCTTCACTTTCTGCCATAAGGGTGGTATCATTTGTATATCTGAGGTTATTGATATTTCTCCTGGCAATCTTGATTCCAGCTTGTACTTCATCCAGCCCAGAACTTCTCATGATGTATTCTGCATATAAGTTAAATAAGCAGGGTGACAATATACAGCCTTGATGTACTTCTTTTCCAATTTTGAAGCAGTCCATTTTCCATGCCTGGTTCTAACTATTGCTTCTTTTTTTTTTTTTTTTTCTAACTATTGCTTCTTGACCTACATAGTGATTTCTCAGGTGGCAGGTACTTTGGCCACCTGATGTGAAGAACTGACTCATTGGAAAAGACCCTGATGCTGGGAAAGATTGAAGGTAGGAGGAAAAGGGGACAACAGAGGATGAGATGGTTGGATGGCTTTACCGACTCGATGGACATGACTTTGAGCAAGCTCCAGGAGTTCGTGATAGACAGGGAAGTCTGGCATGCTACAGTCCATGTGGTCCCTAAGAGTTGGACATGGCTGAGTGACTGAACTGAACTGAACTTATTAGGTTGGACTTCCCTGTTGGTTTATTAAGTAAGGAAATTACTTTCTATTCCTCCTTTACTAAGAGTTATGGCTTTTCTTTGATCAAGAACAAATTTTGTCAATGTTTCTTATGCATATATTGTCATGATCATAGGGCTCTTCCTATTTAGTCTGCTAGTATAGTGGATTGCATTGATTGATTTTTAAATATAGTACCAGCCTTGCATTCTTGGGATTAACCCTGCTTAGTTGTGATGTGTTATCTTTTTAATATATCCTTTTATTTATTTATCCTTTCCAACATTTTGTTGAGGATTTCTATGTTTATATTCATGAGGAATATTAGTTTGGATTTTTCTTTACCTGTAATTGAAAATATTTTTGCATCATTTTATTGATTGAGTATATGTCTTAGTGTGTTTACTCTGGGTATTTATCTAGCTTGTTCTCTGGGCTACTTGGATCTGTTTTGTACATGTCTCATCAATTTTGGAAAATTCTCATACATCATTTTTTGGATATTACCTCCACCTCATTCTCTATTTCTCTTCTCTTTCTGGAATACCAATGATGTGTATGTTACATTGTTTGATATTTTCCTACATTCTGGAAGACTCTGTTCTGACTTTTCAACTTACACTGAAGTTTGGATAATTCTGACTGACCTGTCTTCAAGTTTACAGATTATTTGCACAGCCACGTTGAGTCTCCTGACAAGACTGTGGAAGGCATTCTTCACTTCTGTTACCGTGCCTTTGATTTCTAGTATTTCCATTTAATTCTTGCTTATAATTTCATCTCTCTAATGAAATGACCTATCTGTTAGTGCCTGTTAGTCCCCTTTCCATTAGCGCCTTTAACATCATCATCAGTTATTTGATTTGTTTCCTTCCTTCTGCTTGCTTTGGGTTTAAATTTGTTCTGTGTCTAAGTTTGTAAGATAGAAGCTTAGTGTAAGTCTGATCCTGATGATTGCTTTTTCTCTTCAACTGTGCTTTTTTCCTTGCTTTTTCCTACTCCTCTTAATTTATTAATGATTATTAATAATGTTTTGTATGACGCATACATTGAGACAAATATATTTGTGCTTGGAGATGAGTACAACTTTCCTTCCTTTAATGTGGTGGTTTGTGTTAATATGGTCAGAAGTTCAGCTGCATTTGAAGTTTGTTGTTGCTACAGATTCTATCCAAGGTCTCAGATTCTTCTGGTGATGTCTTGTGTTTAGGGTGCAAGATGGAGAACCTGTCTCTTGCTCTTTCAGAAGTATTTCACTGCTGTTTTGCTCAGCACCTGTCAGCATCATGTTTGGAAATATGGGGCAGGGAGTGTTTGTTCTCTGACATCATGATTAAACTTGAGTCTGAGGCAGATATTCAGAGCCTGGAGTCTTCCCAAGTGTTCCAGCTTCTCCTCTAGCTCTGGTGCTGGTCTCAGCATGTACTTCTTTTTTTTCCAAAGAGGCAGAATATTTTTATTTTCCTGTTCCCCAACTACAGATGCAGTGGGTTTCAACCAGGATACTAAGGTGACAGTTATGTTGCTCTTTCCTCTGCTGGTTAAGACTTCTTTTTTCATCAGGGAGAGAAGGGAGACAGATCTGGGGAAAGTTTTAACAAAGGCACCACGAAGGAAACTTTCTTAGGAGTCTCCCTGTTCTTCCCTGTGAGTATTTTAAGGAACTTGTGGAGGAAAAGACTGTGAAAAAATATAAAGCCCCTGCACCTGCATCTCTGAGATTTCATACTTTCACATCAGCCCACATTTGACTGCTGGCCATTTGTCAACAGTTTTTCACCAGGTCACCTTTCTGCCTATTTATATATAATCTGGTGGCATCTGTCACAGGTAAGCATGTGTTCAGGTCCTGTTTTTTTTTCACACACAGTTCCTGTCTGTCTGCAGATTGCAAGCTAGTTGCTGAATACTCAGTTGTCAGATGGGTTCAATAGAAGTTGTTCATTTGCCACTTGTCTGGCTTTTTTTTTTCTTATTTTAAGGGCTGGAGTAATGCCTTTTCCAGTTTTCTACACTTATGAGATGAAACTGGAAGACTTGATTAGTTGAATTTTGATATGCTTTTCAGCTCTTAAATTCTATCGCTTCTAAATTATTGAACTCCATGGTTTTTTTCTCTTAATTTTAGGCACAATTTGTGAAAATATTTATAAATGTTTTGAGGTCTTTAGAGAAAGACTGTAATAATGTATTTTTAATTAGCATCCTCCTACCAGACACTCTTATTATGTTGAATAGTGAGACTCTCGTTTATAAATAATAGTTTCAACACTCCTCACTGACATTATTCCTCTGTGGAGTACTTGATTAGAATCATTACTTATCTTTTGTGTGATAACTAGGCAGGGGCTGTTTATTTCTCACCTTCAATCTAGCACCTAGCACAGGACCTCAAATGTTAAAGATTCTCAATCTGTATTGACTATATGGGTTAACTAATGGATATAAAAATGGCTGCATATACCCACAAACAGCTACAGCATGAAATGAATGGCAAATAGTAAGATGGACTCTGTGAGTGGATTATCCCCTTTCAGATGACTGTGCTGAGTAAATGAGGATGGGGGGAAATACCCATTCTTCATGGTGTACAACGAGAATCTACGTGGCCTAACTCTCCTGGATCCATTATAGATGGAGGAGGAAACCATTTCCTCATCAAAAAAACTCCCTCATGTATCTGACAATATCTTAAAGATTTAAAAAATTTTAAAAGACTTTAATTCCATAAGTAATTGAAGGGAATGCGCCTAAGCAATACTATATTCTTTTCCTGTAACAGATATTAATAGAGTAAAAGATGAACTAGACAGAAGGAGGAAAGACAAAGTAATGAACCTTAGCAGGGATATTCTTTAAATATCACTTTCGTTGTATCACAAAAATTTTGCTTCGTAGTGTTTTTGTTGTGCTTTCACTGCTAATACCATTTCCAGTTTATTTTTGACTCATTAATTATTTGATATTTTATTTTTATTAATTTTTAATATTACTGTATTGTAACAAAAGAATATTGCTCAGCATACATTAATTATTTGGTATCTCTTGAGCCTTCCTTAGTGACTTAGAAAGATTTCTTTGCACAGTTTTCCAAATGTAGGTTTATATGTCTTTAGATATAATCCTTCTTGATAAATGGGTTTTTGCTTGTGTGTTATTTGAATCTTCTATGTTTTTCCTATCTTTTTTTTTTATTTCTGAGAGATATGTTCAAATCTCCTAATGTCTTTATGTAATTTTCTGCTTCTACTTGTAATTATGCTAATTTTTGCTGAAATAGTTCAAGGTTATAAGGTTAGATGCATATCAGTTCAGTTCAGTTGCTCACTCGCCTCCAACTCTTTGTGACCCCATGGACCGCAGCATACCAGGCCTCCCTGTCCATCACCAGCTCCCAGAGTTTACCCAAACTCATGTCCATTGAGTCGGTGATGCCATCCAACCATCTCACTCTCTGTCATCCCCTTCTCCTCCTGTCTTCAATCCTTCCTGGCATCAGGGTCTTTTCAAATGAGTCATCTCTTAGCATCAGGTGGCCAAAGTATTGGAGTTTCAGCTTCAACATCAGTCCTCCCAATGAACACCCAGGACTGATCTCCTTTAGGATAGACTGGTTGGATCTCCTTGCAGTCCAAGGCTAGAATACTAGAGTGGGTTGCCTTTCCCTTCTCCAGGGGATCTTTCCAATCCAGGGATCCCGCATTGCAGGCAGATTCTTTACCAGCTGAGCCACAAGGGAAGCCTGTTAGGTGCATATAGACTTGGAATTTTTAATATCTCCCTGGTAACTTTCTCTCACCATGAAATTAAGATTTTTTCTTCTCTAATAATGTTTATATTTAAATTGTGATTTTCTAGTATTAATATGGCTACATTATCTTCCTTTTAATTATTTTTCCCCAGATAATTCTATTTTCATTCTTTATTTTCAAACTTTCAGCGTCAATATGTGTCCTCTTATACACAAAATTTGTTTTTAAACTCATTGTCTCATAAAAAGCATATTACTGAATTTAAAAAAAATCCAGTCTCAGTGTCTTTAACTAATGAGTTTAATTTATTTATATATACTATGATTACTGACCTAAAAGACCTGATTGTTGTCATTTTATTTTGTGTTTTCTTTTTGTTTATAATTTCCACTAAATATTAGAATAATTTATTTTTTTAAATCTTCTTTTCCCATCCTCTATTGATTTAGAAGTTATATTTCTGTTATTTTCATGGCTTTCCCTAAAATTTTCACTTATATATTTGCTTTAACAAAGTCTCAAGTTATTAATAACATCTTTATACTCTTTTTAAAAAATTGAAAATACATTACTTTAACTCTAGACATCTACTTCCATATTCATGCTGTTGTTTCCTAACATTTTAATCTTTCTTATTACAAACATCCATCCATTTTTATATTTATTAATTTTTAAAGACTCAACATTTATTAATTTTTTCATACTTTTAACTTATTAAATTGCTTCACATAGTCCACTCTTTCCCCTTAGATTTCATATCTTCTTATTAAGGCATATCTTTTAGTACTTCTTACAGTGAAAGCCTGTGTGGTCCAGTCTCTCATTATGTGTTTAAAAATGTCTCTATTTTACACTCCCATCTAACTGATAGCTTAACCCTTGGAAAATGGCATTCCATTGTCCTCTGGCCTCCAGTGTTGCTGATGAGAGGTTTATTTTTTTTTTTTAAGTAATCTGTTTTTTCTCTCTTATTGAGTTTGTGTATTTTTTTCTGACTTTAATGGCTTACAACTTCTCTGCTTTTTGGAGTTATTTTTATTTATATTTCTCTAAACTTGCTGTGCTTCTATAATCTAAGAGTTCATGTCTTCCATCAATTCATGAACATTCTCTGCCATTATCTATTTTGAATGTGGAAAAACATCATAGGAGCCAAATTATGATTGCAGAATGGAGTCTTTCCATTCAGCCTTCAAGAACATGGTTCACTAACATTTAACAGTATCCAGGCTATAACAGCTGGATGTAGGAGGAAAAAGAAAATATGGACTTTCTGAACCTCAATCCTTGAGCCAAGTCACAATTATAATATTCATATCATGCTCAAGCAAGTCAAAACATAGTTAAAGACTAACTGACACATACTAATGAACATTCTAGTAGAGGGATAAAAGGAACATTAGAGGGCATATGATACACTCTCTAATTGATAGATTGGCTTATTCATTCATCAGTTTTGTTAAGCTTTTATTTTGTATTGGGGTATAGCTGATTAAGACACAATGTTGTGATAATTTCAGGTGAATGGCAAAGGGACTCAGCCATACATATACTTGCATCCATTCTCCCCTAAACTCCCCTCTCATCCAGGCTGCCACATAATATTGAACAGAGTTCCCTATGCTATACAGTAGGTCTTTGTTGGTTATACATGTTGATCCCATGTTATACATGATATACATGTTGGTTATACATGTATATCCCTTCCTCCTATCCTCTAAATACTTTTTGAATGCCAAGCAATGAGTTAGACTTTTGAGATTTGTAAATGAAGAGTATTTATGTTCCAATTTTGACAAATCTGAATCAACTGACCCAATATTTGTTGTTCAAAATGACAATTATTTTCAAATAAACATGTTGCTTAATTGTTCTTGGACTTATTAAGGTGCTATTGAAAAATCCCTTTCAGTACTTTTCTTTCATTCGAAATACTGGCTGCATCATACATTTATCTCCCTATACTGCTTAGCGCAGCCTGTAGTGTCGGGACATTGGCTTTAAATGACCTGACTTACTCAAGTTTGACTGTTTTATTTATGCAAGTAGAACTCCATGTGTGGTAGTGAAAATATCATCTTTGGAAGAATGCCTCTTCACACCTTCCCAAGGGTCAGGCTTTTTAATGAGGGACTCAATGACCTTCTGCAGTTTCTCTGGGGAGCAGTCTTGAAAATTTCCCAGTTAAAGAAAAAAGTCTGAAATTTTAGATGTTATCACTAACGAATGTGAAAACTAATGGGAGTTTCATTGTTTTAATTCTGTGTCCAGGGAATAAGCTGGATGGTCTCAAAGAGAAAGCAGAGTCAAATTTGAATTTAAAAAAATTGTGCGTTCTTTTGTAAAGTAATGCAAAAATTTCAACTTTGAACATGTTTGTAGGAATGAAGGGGAAACATTGGAGAAAGAACTTCTGAAAGTAAGTATGCTTAGGCCTGAGCACCTTCTGTTATTTTAATCTTATAAAAATACATGGTGAAAGACTTGCATTAGCAGAAAGTCAATATGCATGCAAATTTCAGTTGAAGCTGAGAAAGTCAGCTTATCAGAGTTTTGTTTTGATGGTCTAATAGCAAAGAGCTAAATATGTCATCATCTTCTCTGATGTGCTATTTCCCCTCAAACAAACAAAACAAAGCACATGACATTCTTTCCCAAGATTCTGATATGACTAATTAAATATTTATACTTCTCCATTGATAATGATGGACTGTATTATGTATTTCCATTGGACAAAAAAAGTGGTCCAAGTTTAATTTTTTTCTTTTTAATTACAAAAGTAATAGCTTTACTTGTTTCCCATAAATTTTATTATAGTTATCTAAAATCCTTTTTTAAATCGTGGAACGCATATACTTCCCCAGGGACTCTGAACTTTTCCTTATGGCAGTTAATCTCCAAAGATCATCTTCAATGTACCAAGCTTCCAAGTATTCACAGACTTGTGGGGTCCTCTCCTGCACTAGCTATGGCCAGGCAAGTTAATTCATGAACATTTGCTTTTAGAAGCCTGAAACTGATTCAGCCTCTTGCACAATCTAATTGCAACCTTGTCACAATCTATCTTAGTTCAGTTGTTCAGTTGTGTCCGACTCTTTGTGACCCCATGGACTGCAGCACACCAGGCCTCCCTGTCCACTACCAATTCCCGGAGTTTACTCAAACTCAGGTCTATTGAGTCAGTGATGCCTTCCAACCATCTCACCCTCTGTCATCCCCTTCTCCTCCCGCCTTCAATCTTCCCTAGCATCGGGGTCTTTTCAAATGAGTCAGTTCTTCACATCAGGTGGCCAAAGTATTGGAGTTTCAGCTTCAACATTAGTCCTTCCAATGAATATTCAGTATTAATGGATTGGTTGGATCTCCTTGCTGTCCAAGGAACTCTCAAGAATCTTCTCCAACACCACAGTTCAGAAGCATCAATTCTTCGGCGCTCAGCTTTCTTTATAGTCCAACTCTCACATCCATACATGACTACTGGAAAAACCATAGCCTTGACTAGACAGAACTTTGTTGGCTAAGTAATGTCTCTGCTTTTTAATATGCTGTCTAGGTTGGTCATAACTTTTCTTCCAAGGAGTAAGTGTCTTTTAATTTTATTGCTGCAGTCACCATCTGCACTGATTTTGGAGCCCAAAAAAATAAAGTCCGCCACTATTACTGTTGTTTCTCCATCTATTTGCCATGAAGTAATGGGACCAGATGCCATGATCTTAGTTTTCTGAATGTTGAGTTTTAAGCCAACTTTTTCACTCTCCTCTTTCACTTTCATCAAGAGGCTCTTTAGTTCTTCTTCACTTTCTGCCATAAGGGTGGTATCATCTGCATATCTAAGGTTATTGATATTTCTCCCAGCAATCTTGATTCCAGCTTGTGCTTCATCCAACCCAGCATTTCTCGTGATGTACTCTGCATATAAGTCAAATAAGCAGGGTGACAGTATACAGTCTTGAAGTACACCTTTCCCTATTTGGAACCATTCTGTTGTTCCATGTTCAGTTCTAACTGTTGCTTCCTGATCTGCATTACGGGGGGAGCCACCCACAATCTTTTTGATTGATATCAAATGAGGACAGCTCAACTGAGCCCAGTCAACCCACAAAACCATGAGAGATGACATGGTTGTTACTGTTTTAAGCTACTAAGTTTTGCAGTGACTTGCCATACAGAAAAAGGTAACCAGAGCAGCCTCCAATGGACACTGTGTCTCTTCCCTCTACCCCACCCTGACTCTCACTTCTACTGGAAATCACTTAAAACACAATGCAATTTGGGGACAGGAATGAGGATAAGTGACATATGGACAGAAAAGTGATTCTATAAAAAATTTTTTCTCTATTGTACTTAAAACATTTTCTATTAGGAGCCAACATTACACCTCTACTTTCAAGCTCATATTTCTGTTAACAATAATATTCGTACCTATAGCTTTATATCTCAAGTTGAGGAAAGGAATCAGAGAAACTGAATACTCTCTTCCCAAATTGATCTATAGATTCAATTTAACCTCAACTGATAGTTCAGAAAATGTGTGTGGGAAGTAGTGGATTGACAGGATTATTTTAAAGTTTATATGGAAATGCAAAGGTCGTGAAAAGCCAAGACAACATTGCTGCTGCTGCTAAGTCACTTCAGTCGTGTGCGACTCTGTGCGACCCCATAGACGGCAGCCCACCAGGCTCCCCCGTCCCTGGGATTCTCCAGGCAAGAACACTGGAGTGGGTGGACAACATTGAGGAATATCCATTTCAGAGGACTTACATTATGAGTTACTTATGAGTATTATTTTAAAGCTATAGTGATTGAAATAGTGTAGTACCAGTACAAGGACAGACAAATAGACCAATAAAACAGATAAAAGTGTTCAGAAATAGATCCATACATATATGAAAACTTGATTTAAGATAAAGTCATACTACACTGCAGTGGGTAAAGATGGTCTTTTCAATAAACAATGCTGGGTCAATTGGTTATCTACATGTGAACAAATAAATCTTGATCCATACCTTATACCACATCCAAATTTCCATTCCAACATTGAATTGTAGACCTAAATATTAAATGTAAAACAATAACATTTCTAGAAATTAGCGAAGAATAACTTTATGAACTCTGAGTAAAGAGTGACTCCTCACACAGGGCAAAACCAAAACTAATCACAGAAATAAAATATTTATACATTAAACTTCATTAAAGATGCAGTGAAAAGGCAAACCAAAGAATGTCAAAAGATATTTGTAACACATATTTCTGTCAAATGATTCGTATACAAAATATAATAATTCCTGAAAATCATTAAGAACTGATAGACAAACTAATTTAAAAATGGGCAAAAGCATTATGACATTGTAATATAGTAAGAAAAATATTTTTGGTCTCTGTCCCTGGTTTCTGGCACAAAACTCCTAAAAATTTAAGAAATCCTTGATAGGAGCATCTTATGTTTTTCATAATAAGCCCCTTCCCATCAAACTTTTATGCTAATGAAGTGACTCTTGGAGGATTGGGATTGGTTACCAGAAAAACCAACTATATGATTAGAAGGTTGAAACATTTAGTTTTACCCTCAACCTCCTGGAAGGGGAAAAGGGGCTAGAGACTGTTCAGTTACTAATGGCTAGTTATTTATTCAATCATGCCTTTGTGGTGGGGCCTCCATAAAAACTCTATGTGATGGGGTTCACAGAGCTTCTGGGCTGGTGAACATGTGTAGGAGCCCCTTCCACATTCCTTGCCCTATATATCTTTTCCACCACTGTTACTGAGTTGTATCTTTTATAATAAACCAATAATATAAGTAAAGTGTCTCCCTGAGTTCTGTGAGCTGCTATAGCAAGTTTTGGACCTGAGGAGCCATTTATATTAACCCCCAATTTATAGCCAGTAAGTCAGTAATACAGATAACCACCTGGGGTTTGCAACTGACATCTGACGTGGGGGAATTCTTGGAGGACTGAACCCTTTATCTTGTGGAACCTAACACTAACTCCAGGTAGATATTTGCCAGATATTTGGTAGATATATGCCAGAATTAAATTATATGTAGGACATTTGGTTGGTGTCTGCAGAGAACAGTAAGATCACAATGTGTGAAAAACCCATAATTTCCTGCAAATCAAAACTACCACAAGATATCACCTCACACCAGTCAGAATGGCTATCATCAGAAAATCCACAAGAAAATAAATGCTGGAGAGGATGTGAAGAGAAGGAAAACTTTCTACACTGTTGCTGAGAATGTAAATTGGTACAGCCACTGTGGAGAACTATATAGAAGTTCCTTAAAAAACTAAAAATAGAGCTACTGTATGACCCTGCAATTCTACTCCTGGGATATATACAGAAGAAAAAAATTGAAAATAGACATGTACCCCAGTGTTCATTGCATCACTGTTTACAATAGCCAAGACATGGAAGCAACCTAAATGTCCACTGACAGAGGAATGGATAAAGGAGATGTGGTACATATATACTATGGAATATCACTCAGCCATTAAAAAGAAATACTGCCACTTGCAGAAAAATGGATGGACTTCAAGAGTGTCATACTGAATGAAGTAAGTCAGATAGAGAAGGAGGAATATTGTATGACACTCCTTGTATGTGGAATCTTAAAGGGAGTGATACAAATGAACTTAACTATAAAACAGAAAGAGACTCACAGACTTAGGAAATGAACTTACGGTTGCTGGTGGAAAAAGACAGGAAGTTTGGGGAGGTCATGTACACTCTGCTATATCTAAAATGGATAACCAAAAAGGACATATTGTGTAGCACATGGAACTCTACTCAATGTTGTGTGACAGGCTGGATGGGAGGAAGGTTTGGGGAAGGATGGATGCATGTACATGTACGGCTGAGTGCCTTCTCTGTTAACCTGAAACTATCACAGTTGTTCACCAGCTATCAGTTCAGTTCAGTCACTCAGTTGTGTCCGAATCTGCGATCCCATAAGCCGCAGCACGCCAGGCATCCCTGTCCATCCCCAACTCCCGGAGTCCACCCAAACTCATGTCCATTGAGTCGGTGATGCCCTCCAACCATCTCATCCTCTGTCGTCCCCTTCTCCTCCTGCCTTCAGTCTTTCCCAGCATCAGGGTCTTTTCAAATGAGTCAGCTCTTCACATCAGGTGGCCAAAGTATTGGAGCTTCAGCTTCAACATCAGTCCTTCCAATGAACACCCAGGACCGATCTCCTTTAGGATGGACTGGTTGGATCTCCTTGCACTCCAAGGGACTCTCAAGAGTCTTCTCCAACACCACAGTCCAAAAGCATCAATTCTTCGGCCCTCAGCTTGCTTTATAGTCCAACTGTCACATCCATTCATGACCAATGGAAAAGCCACAGCCTTGACTAGATGGACCTTTGTTGACAAAGTAATGACTCTGCTTTTTAATATGCTGTCTAGGTTGGTTATAACTTTCCTTCCAAGGAGTAAGCATCTTTTAATTTCATGGCTGCAATCACCATCTGCAGTGATTTTGGAGCTCAGAAAAATAAGCAGCTATACTTCAATATAAAATGAAAAGTTTATAAGGAAAAAAACCCCATACATTTCATGTCAGAATTGTTACTAGCAGAAAAACCATTTTCTTTTTCATTTTTGTTGTTGTTGTTTAATATTTAATAGATACTTCACAAAAAGTATTCAAATGCCTTTAAACTAGTGAGTAGGTGCTCATCCTTACTAGTTCTCAGGGAGTGCAAATGAAAACTACACTAAGAAATCACTGCACATCCATCAGTAGTGCTAAAATAAAACAAAAAAAAATCTGATAGTACCAAGTGTTGGCAAGGTTGTAAAGTAACTGAAAATCTTGGCAAAGCCATTTTGGAGAACTCTAGAAGTATCTACAGAAATTTAACCTATTCTAACTCTATGCCCCAGCAGTTTTCCTTGTAATTATATATTCAACAGAAATCGCAACATGTAGAAAAATTATTTTAGCAGCTTAAAAAAAATCCAAAATGGAACAGATGTCTATAAAAAATTGAATGGATAAATAGATCATGGTATATTCTTATTTACAGACTCTTTTTAAAAATCAAAAAAATCAAAATACTCAAAGAAATGTTTCCTAAATATACACTGTTATTTGTTTTCTAACAGCACATCAATGAAAATGAAAAAGCTACAGCTATGGATACATTTCATATAATGTTGAATAAAATAAGGTAGTCACACATGGTATATACTATAGGAATCCATTTATATAAAGTTCATAAACAAGAAAAAGTAATCCATGTGCTACAAATCAAAACAGCAATGAGGTTTTCAGGGGGAGTGTGAGGGGTGCTTAATAATTTGGAAAAGTCTCAAAGAAGATTTCTGGTATATTACTATAGTTCTATTTCTTGGTCTGGACACTGATTACAAGAGGTTTGTTCACTTTGTAAAAATTTGCCAAGCTATAAATTTAGGTTTGATTTGTTAAATTTTCTGCAATGTTTTACTTCAATAAAATGTTTAATGTTTCACTTCATTAAAACTTTTAAAGTCATGGAAAAAAATGAGAGAAAAAAGGAAAGAGGGGGAGATGGAGTTGAGAGAGAGAGAGAGACAAGAAAAAAGAAAAAGGAATAAAGAGAGGGAAGAAAGAGAAAGAGAGAGGAAGAGAGGAGAAAGGAAGAGAAATGAAAGGAGGAAGGAAAGAAAGGAAGCAATTTCATAACTTACAAGAGCATTATCCTCATAGCTCAGTTGGTAAGGAATCCGCCTGCAATGCAGGAGACCCCAGTTTGATTACTGGGTCAGGAAGATCCCCTGGAGAAGGGAAAGGCTACCCACTCCAGTATTCTGGCCTGGAGAATTCCATGGACTGTATAATCCATGGGGTCGCAAAGAGTCAGACACAACTGAGCGACTTACACTTCACCTCACTTCAAGAGCATCATAGCTTTGGGACAGTGTGAACCATCAATCTCCCAAAATGTTAGATAATTTCAGATTAACAATGCCTGCAAAGACATAGCCCTTGTTTAGAATACATCATTATAGAATCTTAGAAATTCACAACTCGTGTGTGTGGGTGTGCTCAGTTGCTCGATCTCCTGCATGAAAGGTGGATTCTTTTACTGCTGAGCCACCAGGGAAGACCAATGATTAGAATTACTCATTTACAACTGCTTGTGCTCAGTTGCACAGTTAGGTCCAACCCTTAGCCCGCCAGGCTCCTCTGTCCATGGAATCTTCCAGGCAAGAATATTGGAGCATCTTCCTTCTCCATTTCCTTCTCCAGGGGATCTTCCCAACGCAGAGAGAGAAACCGTGTTGCCTGCACTGCAGGCGGATTTTTTACCTCTGCACCGCCTGGAAAGTCCTTGGAATTCATTCAGTTCAGTTCAGTTCAGTTCAGTTCAGCTCAGTTTAGTCACTCAGTCTTGTCCGACTCTTTGAGACCCCGTGAATCGCAGCATGCCAGGCCTCCCTGTCCATCACCAACTCCCGGAGCCTACTCAAACTCATGTCCATCGAGTCAGTGATGCCATCCAGCCATCTCATCCTCTGTTGTCCCCTTCTCCCCCTGCCCCCAATCCCTCCCAGCATCAGGGTATTTTCCAATGAGTCAACTCTTCACATGAGGTGGCCAAATATGGGAGTTTCAGCTTCAGCATTAGTCTTCCAATGAACACCTGAATTGATCTCCTTTAGGATGGACTCGCTGGGTCTCCTTGCAGTCCAGCGGACTCTCAAGAGTCTTCTCTTAACACCACAGTTCAAAAGCATGAACTCATAGGGGATCTAAATTACACTCTTACCTTCAAATGCAAGATTGTGACCACATTTTGATGAGAAAAGAGAACCTGATTCAATTAATATTGGGAAAGAAATTGAGACTTTTTGGTCAAGTGTGGAGACCATAATCCTGTAAAGTAAATGTCACATGTACTGAGTAACTCATACAGGGTGACGGCAGGCTTAGCAGAAAAGGTATGTTATCTAAGCGGGAAGGACATCCACAAAGGGATATATGCAGACAGTAAAGAATCTGCCTGCAATGTGGGAGACCCAGGTTTGATCCCTGGGTTGGGAAGATCCCCTGGAGAAGGGAATGGCGCCCCACTCCAGTATTCTTGCCTGGAGAATTCCAGGGACAGAGGAGCCCGGCGGGCTACAGTCCATGGGGTTGTAGACCATGCCTGAGTGACTAACGCTACTCCTACACTGTGCACACATATAGCTCATTCACTTTGCTGTACCGTAGAAATTCACATTGCAAGGCAACCACACTCCAATAAAAGTTAAATAAAAAAGAAAAGATGTGTTTACTTAATGACTTTGTTTCCTTTTCTCCAAAACCTTTGACTTTATGTATGTTTTTAGAATGGCTTCATTTCATAGAAAATGTGCTGCAAGTCTCCATCGTGAACAGATGTTAACGGGCGGGGGAGTGGGCCAAGGACAGAGCACTGTGAACTTCAGTTCTGAGAGACCAGCTACCTCAGCAATAAAGACACAGAAACCTCAGCTGCCCTTGGCTGTGGTTGCCTAGCATGGAAAGCCGCAGCAGCACAGCCCTAGGAACAGAAGGATCTCATACTGTTTCTCAAAATACATGTCACCCTCCCTTCATTTTGTGCGAAGCCTTTGATGTTGATTTGCAGATGGCTACCCTGGACTTTTCCTTTTGCTTATGCAAACAGAGCCAGGCAATTTGGTTTTTCTCGGCAAATACTGTCAGATGTTTCACATTCAGCAACAAAAATTAAGTGAAGTTTTTCTTGCTCCGACTTCTACTACTGACCATAAAATAAAACACCTACATACTCACACAAGATTATTGTGAGAAAGAAAAAAAATCTACAGAGCCAGTGTCTGAACAAGATATTCTCTAAGAAACCAAACCCTGTGAAAGCATTTTTCCTGAGTCCACCTTGTCATTTTTGAAAAATCATGTAGTCACCATATAGATCCCAAAATCTGACCCATTTTAAAAGGAGTCAAGTTAAGGGGTGGTTACTACATAAAAGCAAAATTATTCTTAAAATGTTTTAGCCAAAATATTAAGATAATTATTGTCAGTGTTCAAGTAAATTATTCCTTGAATTTAAAAGCTTTCAATAGTTTGAATATAATTTCTTATTAACTGGTTTGAATTTAAATATAACCTAAAGATTAACAGGGGTCACTTTGTGCTTTAAATTCTTGATAAGACTCACTCAAAACCTATTCCACATCTTTTAAATAGGTCACCACAATCTGCACATTCAGAGTGTGGAAAAAAAGGGAGAATGAAATGTTTTCTGTTCTCATGATTCCTTTGACTTTGAGATTCTGCCTCAATTAACTAGTTTATGAATTTTTTTTTTTTTTTTTTGCCATCCAACCTGTAGACCCTGCTGCACAAACCATTGTGTCAAACCCAAAACTGTTTTTATCTATGATTTAAATTTCTAGAAAGATACATAGATAGATTTGTTGTTGTTGTTTAGTCACTAAGTTGTGTCTGACTCTTTTATTATCCCATGCACTGTAGCCTGCTAGCAATCTCTGTCCATGGGATTTTCCAGGCAAGAATACTGGCATGGGTTGTCATTTCTTTCTCCAGGGGATCTTCTCAATTTGGGGATGGAATCCTGGTCTCCTGTATTGGCAGATAAATTCTTTACCACTGAGCCACCAGAGAAGCACAGATAGATAGATAGATAGACATATATAGCTACAAATGCAAATAAAATAGTAGGCAACATCACTCTAACATACCTTCTGGCTGTCCTGCCTCAGGCCAAGCTATTCTGAAAGACATTTCAGTTCCCGCATCTTGATCGATCTCCTTTCTATTGGCTCTCTTCTTCCAACCTCTTAATTGCCCACTGAATTCCACATTCCAGTCACTTGATTGCCAAGAGAATTTCTGCTCTTTTCAGATCTTTCACAACCATTCCGTATCAGCAACGCTGTCAAGGAGTTCAGCTAAACAACAAGACTCTACTTCTTAGGAGCACAAAGCTCAGCAGTCACTTTGGATTATTCTCTAACCAGATCTGCTTCTGAAATGGCAAGTGTTAAAGAGGAGATATTTCCCTGTCTATTGTATGAAGTTCTGCACAGTTTAGTTTCTAACTTTCCAATCTCTACTTAATGTGTTCACTCTAAGCCTGAGGGGAGAGAAGGCATCGTACATCATTCTATCCTCTCCCCCGGATCAGTGGCCTGCTAAAAAGTGCTTGGTAAAGAACACTCACGGTTCTCAATGGACCATCAGTTATCATGCAGTGGTGAAACAGTTGTGTTTGCCTGGCATTCTTCAGCATTTGGCTCAGGGTTTGGCATGTCAAAGGAAACGTCTTGAATTTGACTTTGAATGGTGATTTGTTCAAGATTACAATACATTAATTGCCACTACGCTGTACAACTCGGGAAAGTAAGTTGTATAATAATACAACCAAAAAAATATCTCCAAGGAAGGAGGATGCTCTCCTTGACAGAATTCACTGGAGTTATCCAATGACCTAACTATGGCCCTTATTTCTAGTTCCTAACAACACTCTTCAGTTTAACATTTGACACCTATTTTCTCAGCTTTAGTATTTAATTGTAGATTTCCTTAACTGGTAATGGCTAATAATCCCCACTGCTGTTTCTCTAGTCGTCCACAGGGTATACCTGCCCGCATGCGTGCATGCCAGCTAGGTCGCTTCTGACTCTTTTGTGACCCTATGGACCATAGCCCGCCAGGTTCCTCCATCTTTGGGATTCTCCAGCAAGAATACTGGAGTGAGTTGCCAAGTCCTCCTCCAGGGGATCTCCCTAACCCAGGGATCGAGCTCGCATCTCCAATGTCTCCTGCATTGGCAGGTGGGTTCTTTACCACAAACGCCATCTGGGAAGCCCCACTGGGTATACCTGGTTGGAACCAAATCCCCATCATTCTGGTTGCTCATCTCCTGTATCACACAAGATCAGTGACATGATTCTGTTGAAGTCTTTCCACTTCGAGGTAATATAGTGAAGGACTTTGCCCTATAGAAGGAAACATCTCCATTTGGATGTAATATAAAGTCTGTGGGTACATAACACATTCATTCCTTCCTGTTAAGGCATCTCTTGGAGATTTACAGCAATCTGTACAAACTGTAGATTTTCCATATGCTGATCACTGCCTCTACGGAGACTACGATCCCTATAGTCTACCAGATGAAAGTGGGTTGACTTCATGGACGCCTTTCAAACTGTAATGAGACAAGTGACTAGGTATAGAACCATAGTTCATTACTTAGCAAATGGAAGGCTTTTTGTGAGGTTGTTGTTCTTTAGTTGCTAAGTCGTGTCCAACTCTTGTTACCACATGGACTGTAACCCTCAAGGCTTTTCTGTCCATGGGATTTTCCAGGGCAAGAATACTGGTGTGGGTTGCCATTTTCTTCTCCAAGAGATCTTCCCGACCCGGGGAGCCAACCCACAACTCCTGAATTGGCAGGTAGATTCTTTACTACTGAGCCACATCTCAGGTAGTGAGAGCCAAAAGGTATGGGCTTTTCTGGAAAGGAGGACATGTTTCCTTGAAGCATAGAGGGGATGATTTCATTCTCTGGCACTTTAACACCTGCTTCCTGGCCCAGAGACTGAATATCTTTGACCCTGTCTAGTAGGAAAGGATTGACAGGTCTCAGAAGAACTAAGCAGAATGACACTGTACACATACTCACCCAGGGAGAATACAGAACTTCAAATGGCCTAGAAAATGCTTGGACTGCAAGATAATTATTTAATAGTGACCTGGTACAACTTCTTTGCACAGACCTTGTAAACTGATTGGCAGGATGTCTAACAGCTCTGTCTTCCTGTGCAATTTTTGAAAGCTGATATTTGAAATCAGCAGAAGAGACTAGCTCCCTTTTCACAGGTTTCATGAGCTCAGAACCTCAAAATACAAGAATAGCCAAGATGAGTTGCAGATAGTAAAGACAAAGGGAGGAGAAGGAAGAGAACGCAAACAGGGAGTGAAGCAATGACTTACTGATCAATTTCAATACGATGCCAGATGTTTGTTTTTTCCTGTTATTACTAATATTAAAAGCAATCTTATAAGACAGGCATTATGATTCTATTTTTAAGCAATAATTTAGGTGCAGAGATAGCAATAATCTGGTTAAGGTCATATAGCTAGGAAATGATCAAGATGGGACTCCAAGCCAAATCTAACAATGGACTCTACACTCTTTCCACTACCCCATGATGTTCATGAAAGCAAAGAAGTACAAGAACAGTCTTTTATTGAACCTGTATATACACAGACAGTAGGACAGTAAAGAATCGCCTGCAATGAGGGAGACTTGAGTTCCATCCCTGGGTCAGGAAGATCCACTGAAGAAGGGAATGGCTATCCACTCCGGTATTCTTGCCTGGAGAATTCCATGGACAGAGGAGCCTGGCGGGCTATATAGTCCATGGAGTTGCAAAGAGTCAGACATGACTGAGCAACCAACAGTTTCACTTTCACTTTTATATACAGACAAAATGTTTTATACCCATTTTCCCCATTCCTCCCAACAATCCCAACAAGTGTACTGTAATGATATCCATCTTACAGATGAAGATACGAAGGCTCAAAGAGACAATTAAACTTCACCTAACTTGCAGAGTTAGTAAAAATTGTAATAACTTCATTAAACAAATTCTGGTCCCTCAGAAATGGCATCCCACTCTGGTGGAGGGATCATGGAAGAAACTAAGAGCAAACCCTGCTTCCAATGGATCTTGTACTTTCCAGAAATATTCAGATGGTGCCTTCCCACATGTTGCCCAGTCTTCAGTTTATCTTCTATTTCTGGAGGACCCTTCAAGATGTTCCAGCAATTAAAGTTTCCTTGCCCTGCAGCCCTTGATACAATCTCCAACCTGATGATCAGATAAAATACCAAGGGAAGTTGGACCAGAATTAGAGCTCTATTCCTTGTATCAGCAGATCGACTAGGCTGCCTTCTCTCTCACTATTGGATTCTGCATAATTTCAGCCTTAGGCACTAGCCAGTTCATTCAGTCTTATAAAGATCCCTGCTTTTCAACCTCAGTAACTTTCTCTTCTCTCATCTACCACCTGGGTGATATTCACCAGTGACTACCCAGCACAAACTTTCTCAAGATGTGTTTTACATCCCATCTACACACAAGTAGGAGTGCTGGTTAAAAATCCAGATTCTGGGATCTTATCCCAGATCTACTGAATCATCTCCAGGACTGGGGCTCAGACACATGTGCATTTAACTATCTATCTATTCTCATTTTACCAAGTTTGAGAAACATGGATTTAGCAGAACTTGGTAAACTTTAGGATCTGCAGACCAAGTTCAGCAGTATGAAAATCTTCCATACAGCCTTTGCCAACCAGGCTCTTCATATAGGACATCAGGTCTATCTCTCCTTGTCTAAGCTCTGATACTAGATATTTTGTTGTTCAGTTGTTCAGTCACTCAGTTGTGTCCAACTCTTCATGAGTCCATGGACTGCTGCACACCAGGCTTCCTTGTCCTTCACCATCTCCCAGAGTTTGCTCAAACTCATGTCCATTGACTCAATGATACCATCCAACCGTCTCATCCTCTGCCACCCTCTTCTCCTTTTGCCTTCAATGTTTTCCAGCATCAAGGTCTTTTCCAATAAGTCAGCTCTTCCCATCAGGTGGCCAAATTATTGGAACTTCAGCTTCAGCATCAGTCTCTTCCAATGAATATTCAGGATTGATTTCCTTTAGGGTTAACTGGTTTGATCTCCTTGCTGTTCAAGGGACTCTTAAGAGTCTTCTCCAGCATCATAGTTTGAAAGCATCAATTCTTCAATACTCAGCCTTCTTTATAGTCCAACTTTCACATCCGTATATGACTACTACAAAAACCATAGCTTTGACTAGATGGAATACTTGATACAACCTACTTGAAGTGCATAATGGGACCCTGACCAGCCACTGCCATTATTAACTGTACAGCTTTTTCCCTAAAGATGCTTCTCTACACAAAGGACAACAGGAACTGAGTTATATCCAGTGTAGGGCTTGGCAAGAATGATGCATGCTTCCTTCACCTACATGCACTGGATTTGATGGGGAGCCAGAACATGCCATCTGATCCTGATAATTCTAGTGTAGGTGTTGATGTCTAGTAGGCTGGGAGAATGGTGGACCCAAAAGGAACCAGTCACACACCTATCCAACAACCTGATACCCACAGTCCACTGTCATATCTTCTAAAATCCTATGTTCTGCTTCAACCAAAGAAAGTAGAAAAGCCTAAAGATAAAACAATAGAAACAGCTAAGTCACGTCTTTGAAATAATACTGTGTGGAATCCACTAGCTCAGGGCAAAATTTTGATGGCAGGAATCAATGAATCATCTTGTAAGCAAGCAAATACCCATTTTCCCCTGTGCCTAAGGGTGCCCTTTTGTTGGTGATTTGGGATCCCTGTGGGTAATGATTCTTGGGACTCAATATTTATGAAGCAATCTCCTTCTCAAACTGCTTCTCAGCCCCGTGATGGAACTTGCTCCCTCCATGTGCATGCCTAGTTCTGACCCTTTACAATTTTTACCTCCATCCAGATCTCCCATCACGCTGGACATGTCATTAATGCTCATTATCTATATTATCTAGAATTTTCTTCTGAGTGGTAGAAAGCACTTTAAATGGCTTCGTGTTTGAACAGCTGGATTAAATGGCACTCTAAGGGTCTGAAAGAAATAATACATCTCCCCAAACTGTCTCCCTCCCTCAGGGGAATAGCTTAATCACCTTGTAGAATGAACCTATTATCTAATCAATCTTTACCAAAACCCTACATTTGGTTTAAAATTCAGTTAAATAGACACAATAACTCAAATAACAAAAAGGTTAAGAGAGCTCACCTATATCAGTCCTTTCTCTAAAAAACAATTACTCTCTTAGCATGAGTGGAGCACTTTTAACTCTTTACATATTCCTTGATTCTACCTTCCTTCCCAGATAAACTCTTGTATTTTTCTTCTAATGCTCTTCAACAAACTGTCCCCATTCTTATATTTCCTGTCTGTTCTTTGCAGTCCACGGGCAACCTGTCTACATATGTGCTTTGCAAAATTGTTTCACATGAGATGTAGTGGCATAAGGGTATTAAGAACATGGGGAAATGAAAGTATAATAAAATTAAATCAAGACTAAATAAAAAAGAGGATGTCAAATAAAAGACTGGGGCCATAACAGGAAAATGAAAGTATGTTTATTTCTATACTACTAAAAGCAGCTAACTGAGAACTGTAGTATGTCTTTTTCTTCCCTTTCAATATGCCTATCATGCCAAGTGAGTGTATAAAATATATGCTTTTTATAATCATGTTATTTTTTATGAATGGAAGGACTGTCAAGGTAATCAAGCATTCTTCTGTTCAAACTGCTGTCCTATTATTATGAAGATTTTTTATGTTGCATCCCATGAAGGCAAGTATATGAACTGCTATGGAGCTTGCTTTTCCTGTGTGCTGTTTTTGTGAATACACAGTTTTATTTCGTGTTTTCTTTGCTGTCTCAGTTTTTAAGAATTTTAGACTCATTTTATGTTTATGCACCAATAAATTTCTTTAAGTCAAAGGAGAAAATGATGCTTAAATCATTTATGATGGCTACATTGAAGAAAAAATGTAGAAGCCACATAGATAGCTGGTGCATGGCTTAAATATATTAAGAAGTAATGGGATTAAAAGCTTTTAAAAACAAGATGCTGTGAAATAAAGGAATCAGAGGTATTTCATGTGAAATACGCTTTTCCCATAATCCAGGAAAAGTCATAGATTATTTAGACTGACAAACCTTTCAGACAGTATCTATGTAAGATTATCAAAAGAATAACATAGACTGGATTAACCCAATGTAAAATAATATTATTGAATTTTTATCAAAATAAATGGACTGATATCTACACTTGGAAAAAATAAAATAATCTTAATAAGGCATGTGCACACGTTATATGAAGAAAAATTTAGATTATCTTATCTAAACACCACAGTTCAAAAGTATCAATTCTTCAATGTTCAGCTTTCTTTATAATCCAACTCTCACATCCATACATGACTACTGGAAAAACCATAGCTTTGACTAGATGGACCTTTGTTGGCTAAGTAATGTCTCTGCTTTTTAATATGCTGTCTAGCACAGCATGGGGTTCCAAAGAGTCAGACAGTACTGGCAACTTCCACCACCACCAAGGTTACAAGCATTGATTTGGTACAATTGTATATTGCAACATGATCACCACATTGTGTCCTTGTTTAGTTACTAAATCCTCTCCCACTCTTTTGCGACCTGGTGGACTGTATGTAGCCCACCAGGCTCCTCTTTCCGTGGAATTTCCCAGGCAAAAATTCTGGAGTGGGTTGCTATTTCCTTCTCCAGGAGATCTTTCAGACACTGGGATCAAACCCCATGTCTCCTACATTGGCAGGTGGATTCTTTACCACTGAGCCACAGGGAAGCCCTGAGTACCACATAGGATTAGCTAATATTATCACCTCCTGTAATTCTTTCTGAGGGTAGAACATTTTAAATCTAGTTTCTTATCAACTTGAAAGTATATAATGCCATATCGTTGACTATAATCAGTATGCTCTGTGTTAGATTCCCAGGACTTATTTATCTACTGGTTGCAAGTTTCTACCTTAAACATCTTCCAAATTTCCTTACCTGCCAGCCCCTGGGAACCACCACTCTACTCTCTCATTTTATAGTTCAGCTATTTTAGATGCTGCATATAAGCAATATCATATAGTATTTATTTTTGTCTGACTTAGCAGAATGCCCTTCAAGATCCATCCAGGTTGTTACAAATGGCAGGATTTCTTTCTCACATTCTAAATGAAGTATTCACTTCCACACAGCAGCTTCTCATGAAATAGGAATTTCTGAAATCTGTTTTATACTTGATGTCATTCACACTATTCATCTTGAAAAGTGGGGGCAATATTGAATCAACCATCAGCATTCTTTGGTTCTACAACAACTAATAATTTTCACTTATTTGGGAGAATTTGAAACACTAAGATAAAGCTTCTAGGCAAATCTGGCTTGGAGACAGAGTTATAAAATCTTCTTTCTCTCATTTTATGTTCACCACATCACTTGAAATTTAAAAAATCTCTGCCATTCCAATCATTCCCCTTATTTACATCTTGAGTACGATCAGTAATAACTTCAAAAATTCTGTACTTTTTAATTTTATGTTAATCATGGATCCTCAGACAACTTTAATGTTGTATAAACAGAGAAAGTCAGGAATTCTGTGGAGTAGCTGTACTGGATAATTTCAGATAATCTTTGTAACTACATTCTGTATTCATACATCATTATTCTCAGGCAAATATTCTGCTTGAGCAATGCTACATTCTTCAAAGGAGAATAAATTTTTGGTGTAATAACTAAATCAGGAGAGAAATTCATCTTTTGTACTATTCAGATAGACTTGTATGAATGAAAAAAATCAAAACTGAAAGTGATAAGAAGTCAGGATTTTTTAAGTTTTTTTTCTGAATTGCTAAACATACCTTTCAGAGTTCTATCTGTCTTTGCAAGTATGATTGTATATATGCTTGTATTTACATATGCCTCTTTTAAAAACATAATTCCCATGTGGTTCAGTGGTAAAGAATCCACCTGCCAATTCAGGAGACTCAGAAGATACGGGTTTGATCCCTGGGCTGGGAAGATCCCCTGGAGGAGGAAATGGCAACCCACTCCAGTATTCTTGCCTGGGAAATCCTATGGACAGAGGAGCCTGGTGGACTACAGTCTGTGGGGTCGCAAAGAGTAGGACACAAGTGAGTGACTAAGCATGCATACACTTTTAAAAAGGACTTTGAAGGACATTATTACATAACAAATGTATAATAAGATTGCTAAGTTAGTAATAGTTTAAATAAAATATGAAGTAAAAAGTATGCTAACACATGGTGCTCTTAGTCATGTGTAATTGACCATTAAAAATTAGCCTTTGACCTTGCTGGAAGCAAAGGCAAAAAATAAATAAATAAAGTAACACATATTTTTTTCTTTTAATACCTTTTATAATAAGGCATAGCATACACGCAGAGAGAGGTACTAATCTTAAGTGTTACAATTCCAAGAGATTTGACCAATGCATACATTGACGTAACCCAACATCCCTGTCAAGATGGAGAACATAACCATCACTTAAAAAAAGTTCCCTCTGCCCTTTTCCAGTCAGTTCCTCACTGCTGCTCTGATTTCTTTCAAAATGAATTCATTTGTTCAAGACTTCATATAAATGGGATCATGCAATATGTACTCTTCTGGTTTCTTTGTCTCGGTGTAATGTTTTGGAGCTTAACGCTCAGTGTTGTGTTTATAGGTGGTTTGTTCATTTACATTGCTGAGTAGTATTCCACTGTATGAAGATTCCACATCTTTAAGATCATTAGTTTTTCATATACGACTGAAAACTGCTGCATCTGCTGCCCAGTTGCTTTAGTCGTGTCTGACTCTTCCTGCCTTGCCTACTACTCTTTAAAGATAATTGTATAATGATTCTTATACTAATAAAAATTTGATACATAGACCATCAAGAAATACCGTTAGCAATATATTTAGTGACAAATGCAGAAACAATCTTCAGTTGGCTTTTTCTAATTCAACGCTTAATAGCTATCTATTCCATAACCCTTTTTGATCAGCACACATCCACTTATCTAACCCTTTTTGATCAGCACACATCCACTTATCTGACCCTTCAGCCAACTTTTAAAAGAATATAGGAGAGTTGAGAACAGCATAAGCCCAAAGGATTTGGCAGTGACTGCATTTCAACCTTCATGGTACCTGTGGGTCCCAGCAGGCAGAGATGCGGTTTGAACATAGACTATAGGTAGAGATACAATAGATTTGACTAAATTCAGTATAAAAATCTAGTTCATTTGACTGATCAGTCTAACTGATCCACATGGCACTAGTTTAGTTGCATTATCATACAGCTTCAGCTGTGCTCTTTTTAGAGTTTACTGCAAGGAACTCAGTAAATCTTGAATTATGAATGGCACCCCACACACCTAACTGCCAGTTCCAACTTCATCCAATCACTAATGCTAGACTACAGAGTTCTCTTATTGAGAATTATTTGCCATCTAATCTTCTGTAACATTAGATCTATCCTTCTATTTAGAATATTATGTAGCATTAGATAAGGTACCTTGTTTAGCCCTTAATAGTAAATGTCTGATACATCCTCCAGTGAGACTGAAACACTGTAAGTCATGACACTTCCTTCTTTTCTGTTGGTAGTTGAATAGAACTCAAGATGGAAAAGGCAAAAGAACTGGAGACAATAAAAGTGTGTCCTTCATTTTGTTTCAGGAAATTCAACTGAAAGGTAATATTGAAGACTGTTGCTAGTGTGATTCTTGGTGTATTTTTTTTTTTTTTTGGCTTGAAGATGAATGTCTTTTATTTTAATATTTATATAATTATTTTGAATGATTTTTATCTTAATTTGTGGCATGAATTTAATTATAGATGATGCACCCTCTTTGATTTTAAGAACATTTACATGTATTTTTTTTAGTGAATTTTTATTAGTATATTAATGCTCATTGCTTCATCAATACGCACCTACAAATACATGATTTCCTTTCATATCTAAAGCTGAAAGCATACTCTCATGTCTACAACTGTGATTTATTTTTTATAGCACCATTCTTAGAGAGAATGATTAGAGAGATATGAGGCATTTCTCTATGACCTATGGTTATCATTTTCATCCACCCAATATCCTCAAGTCACAGTAAGTGCCCTCTCAGTTTCCTTGTAGTAGCTCTCCTTCTTCCTTTTCTATGTCTCTGCCAATTTTTCTAATAGTTTATTCAAGACTTTTGAAAATCGTTGTAACACTGTTTATCATTGATAGAATTAAAGACTTAGATAAAGTCATTTGCACTCTCTAGCATCTGATACTGTGATGTCAAATACTTCCTTGGTTAGCTATAAGTGAATTGTACAGAAGGTGTTCTCCACCTATCCTAGCATTTTGATACCAAGAGAAAGAGATGGTAATAATTAAACCATTATTTGAAACATTTAAATCAAATTGTCACTTTTTCCCTGATTTGGGAGCTTACAGAAAAGGGTTATCTATGAACATATATCCAAACATCATTCAACATTCATTAACTCAAAAATATTTACAGACACCCACTGTCTATTAGGTATGTCATGGTGTGACAATAAGAACTCATGCTTTGGAATCAAACAACTCTGGGTTTAAGTTCAGCCCTGTCTCTTACTAGCTGTATAGCTTTTGGCAACTTTTTACTCACTGTAAGCTGTGGTTTCCTCTTTCCCAGGTGGCACTAGTGGTAAAGAACCCACCTGCCAATGCAGGAGACAAAAGAGACATGGGTTAGAAAGATCCCCTAGAGGAGGGTATGGAAAGCCACTCCAGTATTCTTGCCTGGAGAATCCCGCGGACGGAGGAGCCTGGCGGGCTACAGTCCATGGGGTCACAAAGAGTTGGACACGACTGAAGCAACTTAGCATGAACGCATGGTGGTAATATTTTATTTATTTCTTCATTTGTCTGTCTGTTTGTTTAGATAACACGTGCCAGGACTTGACAAAAAGATTTAGGTGTCATTTGACTCTTAATATACTGGCCCTGGTTGTTCTTGTTCAGCCACTAAATCGGGCCTCTTTGTGACCCATGGACTGCAGCACACTGAAGCATACTGCCCTTCAGTATCTCCCGGAGTTTTCTCAGATCATGTCCCTTGAGTTGGTGATGCTATCTCACCAACTCATCCTCTGCCTCCCCTCCTCCTTTTGCCTTCAGTCTTTCCCAGCATCAGGGTCTTTTCCAATGAGTCTGCTCTTTGCACCAGGTGCCAAAGTATTGGAGCTTCAGCATCAGTCCTTCCAATGAATATTCAGGACTGATTTTCTTTAGGACTGATTGGTTTGATCTCCTTGCAGTCCAAGGGACTCTCAAGAGTCTTCTCCAGCACCACAGTTCAAAAGCATCAATTCTTCGGCACTCAGCCTTCTGTATGGTCTCTTTCTATCAGTATATAATTGTATAACTTGGAACAAATGGCATTACCTCTTTAGGATTCTCTTCTCTCTTCTGCAAAATGGAGGAGTGGGGGTAGATGAAATGATATCTAGGTAGTTCTCAAATTGTGTGTCTGCATCACCTAGAAGCTTTGTACAAATAACAATAAGTTACTAAAATATATAAAATTAGTGAATTAGGAATTCTAAAAGTAAGGCCTGAGAAACTGTTTATGTAATATTACTAAATATATTATATTAATTTTATATATTATATTATATAACACATACCATATATATATATATATATATATATATAATTTATGTGTGTGTATATGTTTTCTACTTTTCCTAGAAATATGACTTTAAACTTTTTAAAAATTTGAACCTATCTCAAACTTTACCCCAAACTTCTAAGTACAGTATACAGTATTCAGGATTTTTTTTAGCTGAACCATTTGAGAGTAGGTTCCTGGCATGATGTTTTAATACATTTCAAAAAAACTTTGGGTGGAAAAGATGGTGTAAGATATCATGATGGTGAATAAGGTATCTAGGAAGTTTGTGGATGATGGTACTGATAGAAGCATTGCAGGCATAGAAGGTAAATCCATATCCAGAAAAAGTATCTATTCCAGTGAGGACAAAACACGGCCACTTCCATGAAGGAAGGAGTCCACTGTAATTAACCTGCCTTGGCTGGTTCCCTCAGGTAGAGTATCATATGACTCATTATTGGAAGATTACCCCAGGAAGTATGGAGCAGTCAGATGTGCTTTGGTGAGAGAAAATCTGTTTTGTTGAGTCCTGGCATAATTTCCAATGCTGTCTGCATAGTATTATTGTACCCTTTTAGAAAGTCCTGGGTGGGACTTCCCTGGTGATCCAGAGGTAGAGACTCCACACTTCCAATGCAAGGGGCACGGGTTTGGTTCTTGATTGGGGAACTAAGATCCCATATGCCAGCATGGTATGGCCAAAATAAAATAAAAATAAAAAGACCTGAATGACTGGATAAAGAGGCTGGCTGAGATTTTCAGAACAAGGCCATCTTGTCTACCTGATTATTGAGACCTGTCAGTGCCCTTACTTTTAATTTAATCTCATTTTTATTTTGATGAAGTGCAGTGGTTTTTTTTTTCCCCAAACTTTTTGTGTCATATTTTTAAAATCTTTGCTAACTCTAATGCCACTAAGGTTTCCTCTTAGATTTATTTTCTTCTAAAATTTTTACATTTAGGTCTACCTTACATTTTGAGCTGCTTCCCTGGTGGCTCAGATGGTAAAGAATCCGCCTGCAATGCGGGAGACCCAGGTTTGATCCTTGGGTTGGAAAGAGACCCTGGAGAAGGGAATGGCAGCCCACTCCAGTATTCTTGCCTGGAGAACCCCATGGACAGAGGCGCCTGGCGGGTTACAGTCAACACGGTGGCAAAGAGTCAGATACGACTGAGCCTATCTGACTCAAAACTCCATTTTGAGTTAATTTTTAAATAGTGTGAGGTAAAGGGTCAAGATTCTCTTTTGTAATTTTTCATAGAGTTACTCACATGCATTTGGCTTTTAATATAAAACAATAGTTTAAAAGTGTCTCAGGTGAATGAAGGTAGGGGTAAAGGGCCTTTGTGTTCATGTTTATGGATGGTATAGAGAAGCTGGATATCCAGATATCACCAGATAAGGACTGATTCATGCTGATGTCCAGTTTCTATAAAACAAGTCTCCAGATCATGAAGATAAGATCCCAAGGAAATCCAGCTTTCACACAGGAAATTTCCAGCCACAGGTCAAGGGCTTGCTGCTCTCTTCCTGGTCAGCTCTCCGAGAAGGTCACTTGCCCCAATGTTGTTGTTTAGTCACTAAATCATTTCCTACTTTTTTACAACCCTTTGAACTGTAGACAACCAGTCTCCTCTGTCCATGGGATTGCTCAGGTAAGAATACTGGAGTGGGTGCCATTTCCTTCTCCAGGGAATCTTCCTGACCCAGGGATCAAACCCGCATATCCTACACTGACAGGTGGATTTTTTTACCACTGAGCCACCTTGGGAAGCTCACTTGCCCCAATAAAAATTCACTATCAAAGCCTACACTGTTCTTTGTCAAAATGATGCAAAGATCGAAGCCTAGAGTCAGAGAAGGAAAAGGAAACTGAGCTCTGAGCACACTGCTGTCCTCTCAGGGGAACCTGAGATTTCTGCTCACTCTCCTTATTTTTAATGCCTGCCTCTAGAAGCTGCAGAAATATGCCAATTCTAGGGGGTTTTGTCCAATATTTTACATCACTTTCAACTTTTTAGTTTCAATGTTTGTCAATATTTCTACATGGCTGTAATTAATTACAGAAGATACAGTATTCAAAAAAAAACTCTGTTAACCCAGTAGATCTGTGGGGGTAACTATATTATTAAAAGGAATTCCCAGAGAAGTTACATTACATCTAATTTCAATGGCTCATTTAAAACATGATTTCATTTCCATTTATTCACATTATACACAAGTTGTCAAGGATGGAGATTGCACTCATGTGCTATATGGGTTTGTACATGGACCTATACACCACATCTTCACACACTCATCTCAGTTTTGAAATTTCTAAGGGAAAGAAACATAAACCAGACAAGTGGATTTATTTCATTTCATGACTGTTACTTTAATAGGACAGAGTATAATATTAATTTTTTGAAGGCATATTAAATAGAACAGTGACCAAAGCAATTGAAAGAGACACATTCAAAGATATGCATTTTGCAGTCCACCCAGTTATTTCCCTACCAGAATAATCCGGTATTTGCTCTGGGAGCACACTTCTGACTGTTGACCTCAGACATAAACTTACTTATGCATTCTAAAAACTACTGTTATAAAACATACACATATTCCCAGTAAATACTCTGACTGCATGATATAAAATATTTTCCATTTTTATTGAGCTTTACACATCTTTGCTTCATTGTTAGCCTTTGTGGCAGAAGGCTGTACAAGCGGCAAGTTCTGTATAATTGATCACTCTACTGGGATGTTCCTGAGTGAACTGATAGGATGGGATGTGGAGTAGAAAATTCCCCATTTGAATTACATTAGCATTCCAGAGAACAAATAGATTTCAGAGTGTGTTTTGAGTCAATAGGGAGACTTCTGAAGAAAACCTACACATAGGATTTCTTAGTTTTCTCAAAGTGTGAGAATGAGTGACACATAACCTCTCCTGCTGTTAAAATAAATTTGGAAGTTGCTCTCTCTACTATTCACAGCAACCATGGTCAGTCAAAAGGAAGATGACAAAGAGCCAAAGAATAAAAACAAAATTTCCCTATTGTGGAAAGATGCAGACCATGATCAAACAGAGAATAACATTTATTTTATTTCCAGTCATTTGGAATAATCTAACTTCTTACCTCTGGCTCCACCACTCGGGAGATCATCCAGAACTCTCTGAAATGAAATCCACTGTCATACTTTCCACTGTGGCAGAGTCTCCATATAAACACATTGTTTTGCATTTAAATATATATTGCTTTTAAATTTTAAATGGTGTTATGAGTGAGAACCCTTGGCAGCAAAGAAATTAGATTGGGAAGTCAAGTGAGAAAACAAGAGCAGGCAAATATATTAAAATGGGGCTTTTCATTTGTTGTGTCTCAAATACCCACCTGGAATCCAGAATGAATCCACAGATGCCTGATAGCCATTTTGATGTTCTCTTGAATGCCAACATCTTCTAAGATGGCAAGAGAGCAGTGCTTTCAAAACATACTGCTTAGGAACAAAAGAAAACAAATATGGATTCGTCAAAATAAAAACTGAAAATCTCTCCCTCTAGATAACATCCCAGAATGAGATTCAGAAACAGAAATGTGAGAAAAAGCAGACTATAAGTTCCTATTGTACCAGGTTCTTTCTCATAAAATTAAGAAACAGAGAACTCCTTGTCTGTATTTATAAAAGCAAAAGATCAATTCATCTTGTCATTATAGAGATATGAACAAAGGTAAAATCTATATCCGTCTGCATATCTCACTATATGTAAAGCTGAACATTGGGCAAGATAATGTACACACTTTGGAACATGGAAAACATAGGCTGTGTATTCATTTTGGTTTATGTATGTGCGTGTGTGTCCATGTATTGTCCTTGGGAAATGATATCCAGACTAAGAAAAGATCAAAGAAAAGTAAGCAAAGTAATAGACAGACTTAAGAATATAACAGATGGGGAAAATGTGAGGGAAGTGAATATATTTGCCAAAGAAATGATACTGAGCGGGTCAGGAAATGAAAACATTACATAAATACTTATATACTGAGCACAAACACAGGGTCAGATCAGGCTCTCAAAGACTTGGAGCTCCCACTGAAGTCAAAAGTCTGCCCGGGGCGTCGTGCACACACATTTAAAGACAACTCAGCTTTAAACAGCTTAAAGGTGAGAAAGAAGTATTTATTTTGGATAGAAATGGCCAAACAGCTGAACTTAAAGAGGAGGAAAACTCACTTTTGAAGTAAAAGAGAACCTTTTTTTGCCATGAGGAAAAACAGACGCTGAAACAGCTTGTCTGATGAGGTAATCGCAGTAAACAGTAGGAATGCTTAATTTCAGATTAATTAGGTCGGTCAAAATTCTATGTTGATTTAGTCAGGGAGTAAATGCAAACACCTAAGGATCTTTTCCATCAAATTACCTTCAGTGTGATAATAGTATCCATTATTCTATGATAATAATCCAGAAACACTGCTCACCCTGTATCCACTTTTTTTTTTTTTTTTTTTTCACTTAGAATGTACTTACATGATTGTGGACTTGAAAAAGCATAGAAATAAAATAAATGTAAAATGTATTTCTTTGTTGAATGTATCTCAGAACATTAACAGATAAGTTGGTTCCTTCAACACAAGAGTTCAATCTAATGTGAGAACATCCTTTAACTTAAAGACTTCCCTTCTGAAAACAAGACTTGTACTGAGCAGACTGACGATCTGTCTGTGTTATTATTATTGGCTCCAGACCTGGGGGAAGGGGAAAGAATTTCAGATCAACCTAAGCTCTAAAAGCTAGTTTTCATTTGAGTACCTGGAAAGTAGTCAACAATCATCTCCATTTTACATTTCCTGGAGTTTATGAGATAAGAAAATTCTCTGAAGGTCTTAGCAGACCTGCTGACTAAAGATCCAAAGAAGTACAAGAAGGTTTGCCCCCACCAATCAGAGGTGAAACATATTGCTGAATTCATTGACATTTTCATCCTATGCATTTAGCATGCAATATCCTCTCCAAATAGATATAATCTATTGCTTTTATACCTTGTAATGGTAGGCAGTGTGTTCTTTTTCTAATGCAAGGGAATGTAAAAAATAACTGTGCCAAGAATGAATTATTTGAATTTAACACACAAGCTGCAGCTGGTCACTAAAACCCATTTGTGACTTGTCAAAGAAACGTGTGAAATCATAGAATCATTTTCCCTGTTGTAGCTGCCTATTCGTGTGTGCAGAAATTGAACATCTCTGATTGGATTTATGAAAGAGAAAGACTTCTTTAAGAAACTCCGTTTAGCACTCTTATGCCAAAATAACAAATTTGAAAACCATGATACTTGCATTTGTGGATTAATTTTTCACACTTCAAACTGCTTCTGCAAGTTTCAAACTGCTTCTACAGCAACATTAACTTTATTTTGTTGACTTAAAAAATGCACAGCGTGGAAGTTGGGAGTTAAACTTTGTTGTTGTTTAGTTGCTAAGTCGTGTTTGACTCTTTGTAACCCCATGGACACCAGGCTTCCCTGTCCTTCACTCCCTCCTGGAGTTTGCTCAAACTCATGACCATTGAGTTGGTGATGCTATCCATCTCCTCTGCCACCCCCTTCTCCTCCCACAGGTAAGTTTTATTTGGGGGCAAAAATGAGTACTGCAGCCTGAGGGACAGCAGCCTAGGTAACTGAGAAACTGCTCTGAAGAAGTAGAGAGCAGGATCAGTATTTGTGTGATTTTGGTAAAGGCAGAGAATATAAAATCAAGCATATATTTTTCCAGAAGCTTTCAGCTAGTCTCATGAAGTTTTCTGCTAGTCGTGAGGAACAGTCATCACCAGGAAGGATTTTAGTGTTTCTCTAGATACGAGGACATACAGGAATTGGTCTCATAAAACTGACTCCTAAAAATATCTAGCTATCTGAAGACCAGTCTTGTAGCACCGGTCCCAGCACAGAGGGCCTCATTTCTGCTCTCTGCCCTGAATTCCTTTCAGAGAGTGTTGAAAATCAGCAGCTGCAACAGCACATGACTTAATCCTTATAGACATAGATGGCAAGTGCCAATTTGGAGCTGACAACTTAAAAAATAAGGAAAGTGGTGTGTAGCAAACAATTTCCTCAAGAATCATTAGTCAGTCTGATATGGACCTAGGAAAATAAAGACTCCAGTTTCTGTTTCTCCTGAAGTGTACACAATAAGTACAAAGTTTACAGATTAAGAATTTTTGCTTCAAGGCACACATACTGCATATCTGCCAGCCAGTCAACCACCAACCCAGCCTAGATCCAGTGACCATTCATTTCAGCTATGATCACCTAGTCTTCAAGCCCAGTGAGGTGTCTTATCTACCTTTGTCTACGTCCACACTAAACTTCAGCTCTTTTATCCTGGGGCTGCTGGAAGTCATGATATCATACATATTGACTTCACAAGGAATTCACATTGTCTGACATTGGCTGCTACTCAATATGCAGAATATAAAAACAAATGATATAAATGAACTTATGTACAAACAGACTTTTAGATTTGAAGAATGAATTTATAGTTACCAGGGAAGAAGGATGGGGGAAAGGGATAGTTAGGGAGTTTGGGATTGACATGTACACACTGCTCTATTTAAAATGGATAACTAACAAGGACCTACTGTTTCCTAGCAGGGAACTCTGCTCAATATCATGTGGCAACCTGGATAGGGAGGGGGCTTGGGGGAGAATGGATACATGTATATGTATGACTGAGTCGCTTTGCTGTCCGCCTGAAATTATCACAACATTGTTAATCAGCTATACTCCAGCATAAAATAAAAAGTTTAAAAAATATATTCTTTCAACCAAAACACAAATTTTATCCTCTCTTCTTAACTGCTGATGGTGCTTCAGAACAGCAGAGTCAGCATTATCATGGGTTAGACTCACATGATTCTGAGATACAACCAGGCTGAGAACAAGTTCTAACTCAATTTCCTTTGACAGCCATTCCAAACCCAATCTACACTCCTCACATTCCAGTCCCAGTTAGTACTTCCCAAAACATCCAGTCCTGTGTTTCACCCACATAGAAACTCAAGTAGTTTTATCACATGAGTAAACAGGATAGATGGATGAATTGATAATAGGAGTTTGGTAAATTTTATCAGTAAACACATGTTCAACTATTGATTACTTTTACAAGCAGCCACGAATTAGCAGCTCACAGGTGTATTTTGTTCTGCTCTCGAAATGTTGGCCCAAATGGTATTTTTGAAATATTTGAATCAATTGGCAACATTTAAGCATTGGAAAATTGCATATAAAATTTGCATTTCTAGCTTTTCTTGGGCAAAAAGCATGAAGATTTGGTAACATTAAATTCACCTACCATCATGACTCCCATTAGCTGAAGCAAAGTGGGGCTCTGTTTAGCTAAAGCACACCCTTAGTTTTGCCATAGTCCTCTCTTTGCCCTATTGTCTCTTCACTACTGAGGCTGAGTGCCACTCATTATTTATCACCAAGTCTGTGGTTCTGTTTTTATTTTTTTTAATATTTTAATTTATTTATTTGACTGTGCTTGGTCTTAGTTGTGGCATCCAGGATCTAGCTCCCTGACCAGGGACTGAAACCAGGCTCCCTGTATTGGGAATATGGAGTCCTAGCCACGGGCCACCAGAGAAGTCCCTGTTTTTCTTTTAAACTAGCAACTTCACTTTTTAATTATTTGCATGGCTCATAGAAGGATTTGATCTTGATCAGATTGATATATTTTGGGAACAAAACATTCAGACAGAAGACTTGTATCCTCATCTTACCTTGATACTAACCAACTTTTTCAGTCTTAGCCAAATGTTCAGGTAACATGTTCTGATTTTACCTGTCCAACTTATTCATCTTTAAAAGGAAGAGGCTAGACTCTATCAATAGTTTTCAAACTTTAGCCTCAATCTCTTTCATACCATAAAACTAGAAACAGGCATCCAGATTTTATTTTCTTAGGCTTTAAAATCACTGCAGACGGTGACTGCACCCATGAAATTAAAAGATGCTTGCTCCTTAGAAGAAACGCTATGAGAAACTTAGCATATCAAAAATCAAAGACATCATTTTTGCTGACAAAGTTCTGTATAGTCAAGGCTATGGTTTTTCCAGCAGTCATGCATGGATTTGGATTATAAAGAAGGTTGAGTGCCAAAGAATTGATGTTTTTGAATTGTGGTGTGGAGTGGACTCTTGAGAGTCCCTTGGACTTCAAGGAAATCAACCCTGAATGTTCACTGAAAGGACTGACACTGAAGCTGAAGCTCCAATACTTTGGCCACCTGATAGGAAGAGCTGACTCATTGGAAAAGACAGTGATGCTGGGAAAGATTGAAGGCAGGAGGAGAAGGGGGCAGCAGAGGATGAGATGGTTGGGTGGCATCACCGACTCAATGGACATGAGTTTGAGCAAGCTCAGGAGATAGTGAAGGACAGGGAAGCCGGCTGTGCTACAGTCCATGGAGTTGCAAAGAGTTGGATTTGACTTAGAAATTCAACAACAACAACAGAGACTATTGGTATTGTCCTCAAAACCCAGTGGAAACTCCATATTTCTAGGATGGCTCTTCATATAAACATGGGACAAATTAAATTGATTTTTAATAAACGTAGTTTTCCAGGTTATTTTTCAGAACATGGAGCCCACAGAAATGGTACAGAAATGTTTGGGAACCAACTTTAACGTCTTTAGCATTATTCTTAATGGAATAAATTCCGTATAAGCTTTGAAGTACCCTCTTTATTCTCAAGCCTATAGAGGGCAAACTGAAATAATATTTAATTTTTCTCCTTCCTCACTGTTAGTCTTTCTAACCTTTTTCTTCTTTTTTCCTCTAACAGTTGGTTCTTAAGCAATTAGCATTTTTTCATATACAAACCATGAGAAGTCAAAAGAAATCTTTCATCAGTAGGTCCTTGAGCACTGCCAAGCTTAGCAAACGGGCAGTCAAATTATTACTTTTATTAATAACCATCTCAACAAGGAGGGGGGTGAGATATGGCAGATCTCTTTACTTTGAATCATCATTTAATCCTTATGCCACTGTAGCCTTGATGTTCTAAGAAAAAGTCTTAGAAGTATTTGTAAAATACTTTCTTGTCTTCATAGAGAGACTCTAACAGAGTTGGTTTATGTGTACACACCAATCTGGAAGGTGGGACAGGGGAGACTGGCATTAGTGCAACTGAAGTATCTCCAAATGGAAATCAAACTGAATGTGATACACTGTCTTGGGAGAAAGGGAGGAAATGATTTTCTACTTTCTTTCTACCATCTCTCTCTCCCATAACTCATTCTACATTAAATATGGTATTGTGAGAGGAAGGAGGAAGTGAAGCCCTTGTTCACAGGGAGGACCAAGGAGATTGCATCCTATAAGGCAGTATCTACCTTTCTCTCCAGCTCTTAGAGTCATTTCCTACATAACATCCGATGACTACACAACCTTCTAATATTTCTCCTTGCTGATACTGGCTGGTTTTCTTGCCAAAGAGTCTGTTAGATTTATTTCAGATTGATGTCATCTGCTAATTAAGGAAACATTCCCCGAATCTGAACCCTGAAACAAGAGCAGACATAACACTTGCTAGATATTTCCGAGTAGCCAAGTGAAAATTGAAGTGCCCAGGGTGGAACTTGCTGAGGAAGGAGGTGAGGGAATCTCTCCCAGAGGTGCCATGGCAGAGCAGGCAAATTCAGGGAGCATGTCAAGGGCAAAAATTATTTCCCTGAGTGTTACCATTAGCAATCCTGAAGACAAAAATGTCTCTGGCCCATCAGTCAATTCTATTTCTGACACTGAACAAATCTTTCTATAGATTGTTAGGGATCTAGCTGATTTTTCATGATAGCTAAAATGGGGTATGAAGTAAGTAGAATTATAGATTTTTAAGCCAGTCCACAGATTTCTATAGAGAAAAAGGCCCAGATCAAACTTCATATGAGATGTGACTAAAACCTTGTTTCTTCATGCAGTTCATTCTGGAAGCCAAAAATATCTTTGAAGAATCTCATGAAATTTGTTTTTAAGCAAATGTTCATGTTGTAAATGTGGATCCCTTTTATCTGGAAATACTGAGTGCTGGATCTAACTCTGTTAATATGTGGATGTGTGATCTTTTGGGGGGCATATTATATTTTGTCCATTAGCTTTTACCTTATTGCTCAGGAGAAGCAGTTACCTGATGTGCCGTGATGAAACAGGTTCTGAAGTTGTTGCCAAGACCACATGAATAATTGCTGCACTCTTATTAGTAAAGCCTGTCATGGTTGAGAGTGTGGATGATGGAAATAAAGGCATATATAGTCCATCTTTTAAGCAAATGATCTAAAACTTTCAGTTCAAAATTTTGAGGCTTAATTTTTGACTTATTGTATTCCATGTGTATTCCAAATGAATATTCATTGGAAGGTCTGATGCTAAAGCTGAAGCTCCAGTACTTCAGCCACCTGATGCCAAGAGCTGACTCGTTGGGAAAGACCCAGATGCTGGGAAAGGTGGAGGGCAGGATGAGAAGAGCGCAACAGAGGATGAGATGGTTAGATGGCATCATCGACTCAATGGATATGAGTTTGAGCAAGCTCTGTGAGATAGTGAAGGGCAGGGAAGCCTGCTGTGCTGTAGTCCATGGGGTCGCAAAGACTCAGACACAACTGAGCAACTGAACAGCAAGAATTCCATGTGTATGGCATAGTATACTATTTAGAAACACTCATTTTAAAAACAGATGGTAAATATATGGCTTGCCAAAAGCAAATGTGCCAAAAAGGCGAAAAGAACAAGAAGCAGGGCATAGAAACAGCTACATTGGGAAACTCCTCTCACACACATATCTCTCTTACATTGTCCTCTTTTTTTCTCACCCTGAAAAACCAGGAGGTGAGCAGAGCATTGTCTCCTGAAGAAAAGAAAATACAGTTACCATCAAGATTTTCAACTGATAGAGCATTATTGCTGGGGACTAAAAAAATATAGCCACAACCTGAAAGTGGAGTTATTTTATTTGGTGGGAATGTTTAGGATCCAGCCCAGGAGACAGGTGTCAGTAGCTCTGAGAAAACTGCTCCAAGAAGGCAGGGGAGAAGTCAGGCTATTCTATAACAAGTTTGCAACAAAAGGAGCAGGCAATGGGAACATCAATGATCAGGTATCAAGTTAAGGAATTTAGCATTCTATATGTGGGAAAATGCAAGCCTCTGGGCTCACTTAATGCATTCCTATCATATACACCTTAGCTATCCAGGGCCAATTCTGTTTCCGTGTTTACCTAGCTTGCATTCTCCCAGCTCCTCAGTAATCACCATGGTGGGTAGCAGCATCTTCTGGATCAAAGTTTTGGGAGCCCTCATTCATATTTGGAAGCCAGAAATCACGGATGGCTGCGACATTTCTTCTTTATTAATATGGCAGGAGATATTTTCATTTCACATTGCTAACTGAGCACATCAGTTCAGTTCAGTTCAGTTGCTCAGTCGTGTCTGACTCGTTGAGACCCCATGGACTGCACTATGCCAGGCCTTCCTGCCCATCACCAACTTCCAGAGTTTACTCAAACTCATGTCCATTGAGTCGGTGATGCCATCCAGCCATCTCATCCTCTGTCGTCCTCTGTTCCTCCTGCCTTCAATCTTTCCCAGCATCAGGATCTCTTCAAATGAGTCAGTTCTTTGCATCAGGTAGCCAAAGTATTGGAGTTTCACCTTCAACATCAGTCCTTCCAATGAATAGTCAGAACTGATTTCTTTTAGGATGGACTGGTTGGATCTCCTTGCAGTCTAAGGGACTTTCATGAGTCTTCTCCAACACCACAATTCAAAATCATCAATTCTTCGGCTCTCAGGTTTCTAGTCCAACTCTCACATCCATACATGACTACTGGAAAAACCATAGCCTTAACTAGATGGACCTTTGTTGGCAAAGTAATGTCTCTTCTTTTTAATATGCTGTCTAGGTTGGTCATAACTTTTCTTCTAAGAAGTAAGCATCTTTTTATTTCATGGCTGCAGTCACCATCTGCTGTGATTTTGGAGCCCAAAAAGATAAAGTCTCTCACTGTTTCCATTGTTTCCCCATCTATTTGCCATGAAGTGATGGGACCAGATGCCATGATCTTAGTTTTCTGAATGTTGAGTTTTAGGCCAACTTTTCACTCTCCTCTTTCACTTTCATCAAGAGGCTCTTTAGTTCCTCTTCACTCTCTGCCATAAGGGTGCTGTCATCTGCATATCTGAGGTTATTGATATTTCTCCTGGCAATCTTGATTCCAGCTTGTTCTTCATCCAACCCAGTGTTTCTCATGATGTACACTGCATATAAGTTAAATAAGCAGGGTGACAATATATAGCCTTGATGTACTCCTTTTCCAGTTTGGAACCAGTCTGTTCTATGTCCAGTTCTAACTGTTGCTTCTTGACCTGCATACAAATTTCTCAAGAGGCAAGTCAGGTGGTCTGGTATTCCCATCTCTTTCAGAATTTTCCAGTTTATTGTGATCCACACAGTCAAAGGCTTTCATATAGTCAACAAAGCAGAAGTAGATGTTTTTCTGGAACTCTCTTGCTTTTTCTATGATTCAAGGGATGTTGGCAATTTGATCTCTAGTTCCTCTGCCTTTTCTAAATCCAGCTTGCACATCTGGAAGTTCTTGGTTCATGTACCGTTGAAGCCTGGCTTGGAGAATTTTGAGCATTGCTTTGCTAGCATGTGAGACAAGTGCAATTGTGCGGTAATTTGAGCTTTATTTGGCATTGCTTTTCTTTGGGATTGGAATGAAAACTGATCTTTTCCTGTCCTGTGTCCACTGCTGAGTTTTCCAAATTTGCAGGCATATTGAGTTCAGGACTTTCACAGCATCATCTTTTAGGATTTGAAATAGCTCAACTGGGATTCCATCACCTACACTAGCTTTGTTCATAGTGATGCTTCCTAAGGTCCACTTGACTTCAAATTCCAGGATGTCTGGCCCTAGGTGAGTGATCACACCATAATGAGGAATAGTGGAAAATGTTCTTCTGACAATTTATTGATAAACACACAAGAATCAGAACAGCAAAATTTGAAAAGATAATGATAAAAATGGCTAATATTTTTAACAACTTTACAAAATATCAAACACTGTACACAATGATAATGGCAATGAATAGCTCATTTTTATGGAGCATTTACCATATGCCAGGCTCAAATCTTAAAGCATTTCATGTATGAAATTTTATGTACAACTTTCAATGAGTTTTAATTTAAAAACCTTGATGAACAAGCACATTATCTCATTTAATTATTATGATTATCTAAGAATTAAGCATTTATCTTTATCCTAATTTTACTTGTTAGGTAGTTAGAATAGGAAAAAGGAGTCCAAAGTGGTGGTGGCTAAAAGACAAAGAAAGGAAAAAGACTGTGAAAATGGACCAAAAGAAAATCTGAGGACCTGAGTGAGAACCCTAGGTGAAATAAACAGCCCTCCTAGCTAGCCCAATTTACACAGGGCAGATTCAGGGGGAGGAGACAAGACATATAAAAAGAGGAGCCAAGAATGAGCCTCTGCTTTTGGGTCAGCCCACCCTCATGCCTTGAGGATATACTACTCTTTGCTTTCCGGATAAAACTGAGCTGTAACTTAGCTGTAACACTAGTCTGCTGTTTCAAATCTTTGTACAGTGAGACAGAACCGAGGAAATTACACACTCCCCCAACATATCTGGTGCTGCGACTCGATTTAACCTGGCTGAAACAACCTCAGCTCGGCCCTAGTGAGGCAGGGACTGAAAATAACAGAAGCCCAACTTGGTGAAAGCTCACACAGTGGAAGCTGAATGCAAAGAAAATCCAGTGCAGTGGAAGTGACAAGAAGCCCAGCATACCGGAAACCGGGACAGCAAAAACAAACTCGGCAGAAAGCTCACGCAGCTCGGTATCATATTCCAAAAAACGTTCAGTTAAGGTAGGAGGTCCTCACCCCTATGGCTAGAAGGACATACGGCTAACAAAATCTCAATTCCTTTGCAATCTCTCATTTCTTGTTTCCTTGAACCCTCTGCAAACAGGCTGGTGGCAGTGGGTGCAAATGAGGGACTCTGGCAAAGGCTACTCCGTGGTGTGTCCCAAAGGCTCCACTACCTGCTGTGCCCTAGTAGCCGTTGCCCAAGTGGGTGAGGGTTCTTCTGTCCTTAACCTCCTTTGTGCCAACGATCAGGCCAATGAAAATTGTGGGCACAGGTCAGGCATTTAGCCGTTTTTCTAGCAAGTTATGAAAAGGGTTCCTCGGCATGTTTTTCCCACTACGTTTTCCTCCCGTCCTTCAGCTCCTCTCCCCATCAATGCCACTGTCTACACAGTATTCAGCAGGTCATCATCTTTCCATTTCTGAAAATTGTGTTTGAAACCGTTTACCTAAGACTGGGATTCGAACCCACATGGCAGGGACTCTGTGCTGTGCCTGGTCACTCAGTCACCTCTGGTAGGGACTCAAACCCGGCCAAAACCCATGGTGCCTGGTTTTAGGACCTAATGAAGCTCAAGTTCCTGATGTCTCATTGCAAAATAATTCAGGGAGAGACACAGTGATAGGTAAGAGGTAGATTTGTTCAGATTCAGGGAGAGGCACACTCCAAGGGTGTGGGCCATTGCAGAGGGTGAGTGTGGCGGCCATGAAATGTGTGGTTAGCTTTTGTGAGCTGGGTAATTTCATATGCCAATGAGCGGAAGGATCATTCCAACAACTGGGGAACCACCCACTCCTTGGTCTTTTGACAGTGCCTTGGAACTGTCATGGTGCCTCTGAGTGTATCTTTTAGCTTGCAGATTGAGGATCAAGGTTTAGTTGAATTTGACTTGTCTGCCATCTTGGAACCACTTGATTTTAATCAGTTTATATTATGCTCTTGGGCTCTGTCATTCTTTCAAAAGTTGTGCCCTGCCCCTCTTCCTGCCTGTTTCGTGCTCTTTCTCTGAACCCCATCTGGGCCTACAATGTTGCCTCTACGATCGTCTGGAGAGACAACCAAAAAATAGCTGGCCCTTGGGAGGGAAATACTGTGTAATATCCAATCCCTCTAGGGATTCGGGCCTTTATCTTCCATGTTTCCTACAACGTGTGTGACAACAGGACCTCTCAGTGAACCTGCTAGGGTGGGTGACAGGCACACAATGCCTGCTTGAAGTCTATCTGTTGGTGGAATCCCTTCAGGGCAACTGGGCTTCTAGGGACAATGTTTGCTACTTTGAAAGTTAGCCCTGAAGACTGTTTGGGCCCAAACCCTTACCACCCTTCTCCTAAAGCTATAAACATACCCCCAGATCAAATCTCCACTCCACTTTTATGAAACATCTAGTCTGTTGCCTCTTGTCATTTTGTCCTTGAGCCGCTTACTAACTCTTACAACCACGACCCTGCCGCCTCTATAGGCAGCATCACTTCACCCAGCTTAATATTTTAGTGCCCCTAACAGGACCAGATAACCCACTCCTTTGTCATTACTCCTGTTATTACCTAAGGTGGGTCTATGACAATGAAATGTTTACCACTGGAAACACCCTAAACTGAGGACTAGGGGAAGAAATCAGTGACTTACATTCCCTCAGAGCAATAAGAGGGTAAGGCTTATGGCTATTTCACCAGGTTCCCAGTCTCAGGCCACAGGCTAGGATTGTTTTATATCATGGTATCTATTTCCAAACCGGCAATGAGTTGAGAATATAACTCCTTAATCCTACTCAGCACTAGTCACACTGGAGACCTTAAGGATGCCCAACTCCAGCCTGGGGGTCCCAGGAGATCCACATGCCTCAACCTACCCAGGGATTCGATCTTCAGGAGGTTGTCATGCCTCAACCTGCCTGGGGATCTTCACCTTGACTTGGGGATGCTTGGCTCTCAGGTTGCAATGGTACTGGGTAGGATAAGCTTCAGAAAGACTCACCCCTAAGGAAGTCCACCCATGGAAATAGAAGGAATCCTATTACTTGTGGGACTGTACCCAGTCTCAGCAACAACTCAGGAGCCCAATGAGAACCCCACTGCCTTTCTGGAAAGGCTAAAAGAGGTCCTCCAAAAGTTTACCAATCTGGACTTAGACTCTTATGACAGGTGATTTTAAAGGACAAATTCCTGTCCCAATGTGCATCACACATCAGGATAAAGTTACAACAGCTATAGCAGCAGAACATACTGCCTCTTTAGATGAGATGGTCCAGACAGTCACCAATACCTTTTATGACAGTGAGGGAAGCCAAGGCACAAGAAAGGGAGAAATGGGATGAGACAAGTCATGCCTAGATGCTGGCTGCCCTCCAGGGAAGCCCTATGGCAAACCCTGAGTCCTTGAAGGACAAGGCAGGAGGCAAGTGCCTAATCTGTAGACAGGTGGGACATTGGGCCAAAGAATGTCCAAACCATGGCAAGTCTCCCAAAATGGCTTGCTACAAATTCTATCAATTGGGACATTTGATAGCACTCTGCCCTGGGGACCCAAGAGCCTCAAGGTCAAGGGCCAAGCCTTCCCTCATGATGGTTCAAAAGGACTGAAGCGGCCGGCTCCAGTCAGCTTGCTTGTCACAGATAACCATCACTGGGCTGGAGTTAAGACTGCAACTGGATGTGGCAGGTAGGTCCAAGAATTTCTTGGTTGACACAGGGGCTACCTACTCTGTCTTGACTTCCTACTCTGGAGCATTCTCCTTCCAAACCTGTACCATTTTGGGTGCAATAGGGAAAACAATTACAAAAAGATTCACCCAAGCACTTCTTTGTTGCTGGGATGGACAAATATTTTCCCACCAGTTTCTGGTGGTCCTTGAGTGTCTTACTCCCTTATTGGGAAGAGATCTTTCCCTGCCTTTGAAATCTTGCAGCTATTGTAGTCCTGATAGAAGATGATTTAAAACTCTCTTTTGGAGGCAAAGTAACTACTTTTACCAGCCATCAAGTAAAACAACTTCTGAATGAGAGAAGCCATGGATGTCTAATCAAAGGTTCCTCAGATATCAAGTAATGCTGATGGAAAATCCAGGTCTGACTAAATCCCTTTGTGAGGTTCTTAACCCAGCTACCCTCCTGTCTATCCCAAGGGCTCTCTCCCCTTTCACTCTTGCCTCTAGGAGTGAGGGCTTTCAATAAGATCATATGGAGTGGTTCCAAAAAGGAGGGACTCCTTTTTCTTCCTGGAAACCTCCAGTGGAAGTTGGGTAACTCCTTACATGCCACTGCTCATTTAGTGGAGAAAGCCCTCCAAAGATTACTAGAAAAGTTCTTCAGGGGAACAGACCTCCAAATGACTAGAAGGCAAGTGGTCTCTTCTTGTTCTACTTGCCACTTAACCCCCAAGGAGCTCGAAGACCCCAGCTGGACCAGCCCATCCAACAGCATGGGATCTACCCAGGACAGGACTGGTAGATGGATTTCACTCAGATGCCCTTTCTTGAGGTTATAAATGCCTACTAGTCATGATAGAGACATTTACAGGATGGATTGAAGGTTTTTCCACCAGGACTGAGAAGGCGAGGAGGTGGTTAAAAAACTGCTCCATGAAATCATTCCAAAATACCCAGGGCATTACAAAGTGACAATGGGACATCATTTACTTCTAAGGTCACCCAAGGGGTCTCTAAAGCATTGCGCATTAGCTATTATCTCCATTGTGCCTGGAGGCCTCAGTCTTCAGGAAAAGTAGGAAGAGTCAACCATTTCTTAAAATGAGCGATATAAAATATAACCTAGGAGACCTTCCTTGGATGAAAGGAGGCTCTCCTCTACACCCATATTGCCCCTAAGAAACAGGTTAGTCTTAGTACTTATGAGATGCTATATGGGATACCTTTTGTTTATGTCAGTGACCTATTCCTAGATCCAGAGGCTCCAGTCTTATACTATGGCCATTGGGCAATTCCAACAAGGTATATGGTTGTGGGGTGTCAACAAGGATCCAAAAGATTCTTTAGAGCCATCACCATATGCTCCAGGGACTCAAGTCCTAATTAAAGTCTGGAAAGATGAGTTCCAAAGGCTCAACCCCAGCCCACAGGGAAGGGCCCCTACCCTGTAATACTTTCTACCCCCACAGCAGTCAAGGTACCAGGGCACGACTACTGGATTCACTACTCATGAGGTAAGCTGTGGAAGAAAACAGAAGAGGACTCAACACACTTGTGAGTCCGGGGAGATCTCAGATATCTATTCAGGATTACAAATGAGTGCCATTCTAATGAACACCCCCAAAATTAGGTTTCTGGGGATCAGATTTCTCAGGATAGCTCTAAAGAGCCAACACAGGTTGGCAGAGGTTGTACTCCAAAATAGACAGGAGATAGATCTCCTGATTCCTGAACAAGGAGGGACTTGAGCCATCTTGAATGAGACAAATTGCTTCTGGGTAAATACCTCCAGCTAAGTTTAAAAGTCTCACAGTTCAATTCAATTCAGTCACTCAGTCGTGTCCGACTCTGCAACCCCATGGACTGTAGCACACCAGGCCTCCCTGTCCATCATGAACTCCCGGAGTTTACTCAAGCTCATGTCCGTTGAGTCGGTGATGCCATCCAACCATCTCATCCCCTGTTGTCTTCTTTTTATCCCACCTTCAATCTTTCCCAGCATCAGGGTCTTTTCAAAAGAGTCAGCTCATCACATCAGGTGGTCAAAGTATTGGAATTTCAGCTTCAGCATCAGTCTTTTCAATGAATATTCAGGACTGATTTCTTTTAGGATGGACTGGTTGGATCTCCTTGCAGTCCAAGGGACTCTCAAGAGTCCTCCAACACCACAGTTCAAAAGCATCAATTTTTCGGTGCAAGCTTTCTTTATAGTCCAACTCTCACATCCATACAAGACCACTGGAAAAACCACAGCCTTGACTAGACGGACCTTTGTTGACAAAATAACGTCTCTGCTTTTTAATATGTTATCTAGGTTGGTCACAACTTTCCTTCCAAGGAGTATGCGTCTTTTAATTTCACTGCAGTCACCATCCGCAGTGATTGTGGAACCCCAAAAAATAGTCTGACACTGTTTCCACTGTTTCCCCATCTATTTGCCATGAAGTGATGGGACTGGGTGCCATGATTTTAGTTTTCTGAATGTTGAGCTTTAAGCCTACATTTTTACTCTCCTCTTTCACTTTCATCAAGAGGCTCTTTAGTTCTCCTTCGCTTTTTGCCATAAGGGCTGTGTCATCTGCATATCTGAGGTTATTGATATTTCTCCTGGCAATCTTGATTCCAGCCTGTGCTTCCTCCAGCCCAGAATTTCTCATGATGTACTCTGCATATAAGTTAAATAAGCAGGGTGACAATATACAGCCTTGATGTACTCCTTTTCCTATTTAGAACCAGCCTCTTGTTCCATGTCCAGTTCTAGCTGTTGCTTCCTGACATACATACAGATTTCTGAAGAGGCAGGTCAGGTGGTCTGGTATTCCCAATCTCTTTCAGAATTTTCCACAGTTTATTGTGATCCACACAGTCAAAGACTTTGGCATAGTCAATAAAGAAGAAGTAGATGTTTTTCTGGAACTCTCTTGCTTTTTTGATGATCCAGCAGATGTTGTCAATTTGATATCTGGTTCCTCTGTCTTTTCTAAAACCAGCTTGAACATCTGGAAGTTCATGGTTCACGTATCATTGAAGCCTGGCTTGGAGAATTTTGAGCATTACTTTGCTAGCATGTGAGATGAGTGCAATTGTGTGGTAGTTTGAGCTTTCTTTGGCATTGTGAGACATTCTTTGGCATATGTGAGACAAAAAGTTCTCACAGTCCTCAAGAAAAACATTCAGACGTTACAGGATCTCAAAGAATGAGCCGGAGAGTTCTCGGGGTGGCTACGATCTCTCCTTAGGGGATCATTCTCTTGGCGAGGGTGATTTGGAGCTGGCTAATGCCCCTACTAATCCCTGTTATCACCATATTGATGCTGCTTATGATTGTTCCACGTATTATCAATTGTCTAACCCATTTTGTCTCTGCCCATGTCAACAAGCTATAACATGCAGTGCCAGTTCACCATGGATATACAAAACTACACCTGACCATGGAAAATATCACTCACCCTTAGATGGGCACCAGTATAAGGACTCTGAGGCTTGAGAATAGCAAGAGGGGGAGGCTCAATGCCCTTCATTGTCCCAGCTCAGCAGGAAGTAGCCAGAGAGACCTCGATGCCGCTACCCCCAAAGATTTTGGGCCTCCCATCTCTTAAGGGGGGAAAGTTAGGCAGTTAGAATAGGTAAAAGGAGTCCAAAATGGTGGTGGCTAAAAGACGAAGAAAGGAAAAAGCCCACAAAAATGGAACAAAAGAAAATCTGAGGACCTGAATGAGAACCTCATGTGAAAAAACAGCCCTCCTAGTTAGCTCATTTTACATAGGGCAGGATCAGGGGGAGGAGACAAAACATATAAAAAGAGGAGCCAAGATTGAGCCTCTCTTTTTGGGTCGGCCTGCCCTCATACCTTGAGGATATACTATCCTTTTCTTGCCAAATAAAACTGAACTGTAACCAAGATGTAACACTGGTCCACCATTTCAAATCTTTGCTGTGGCAAGACAGAACTGAGGAAATTACACATTCCCCTGAGACATACTAAAACTGAGAAACAAGAAGTCAAGTGACTGGCCTAAAATCACACAGAGGTGAATAATGTCAGTACTCGAATCAGGATAGTGTCTATCCTGAATTTCTGGGTGTAAATCACTGCACAGCAGCATTGACCAGATTAAAGATCTTCTAAAATGAGTGGTACAGATCTGAACCCCTGAACCTGGGAAAAGCTGGAGTGTGAAGCAGCGCCTATACTGGGACCTACACTTGGACCTGGTTGTCACGCTTTTGGCTTCCTCCAGGTTTCAAAAACGTGAATGTATTATTTGCTCAGTAGTGGCTGACTTTTGCGACCCCATGGACTGTAGCCTGGTAGGCTCCTCTCTCTATGAGATTTCCCAGGCAAAAATACTGGAGTGGATAGCCATCCCCTTCTCCAAGGGATCTTCCTGACCCAGGGATCGAACATGGGTCACCTGCATTGCAGGTGGATTGATTCTTCACTAACTGAGCCACCAGCGAAGAAAACTCCAAATCACTGCTCTGCGCTGTTGACTTACCCATTGTCAGACTTTCACAATTTTGAAGATTTTCTTATAGGATTTGGATAGGGTTTGGTATTTTAAACATCAAGTGGACATTCAGACAGTTTGCCCAATCTACTCTGTCACTGGGGACAAAAAATGTAATGTCATCAGATCAGAATGAAAATTTGAGTCCTGTAATGGTGCTTTTCTCTTGACTTTGATCTGTGCACTGGGCCTGAGCCCAGATACCAGCTGGTCTGGCCACTTGTGTCTGTATACCTGTGTCCTGACAAATCATGAGCTTTCGTTTCCTTCATTTTAAAAGACTCTTTTACCTAACAATCCCCCTCCCTCCTTCCCTGGTCTTTTGCTGGGAGCAGAACATATTGTTTGCAGCAGTGAGTTCTGCTAGAGAAACGGAATTTATATCTTTCTCTGCTCCAAAAGTCACATAACACTCTGCATTGAAAACAATGAGTTTATTAAAGTCATTTAACTGGTACAATCTAATTGATTTCTTTCAAATGTGGATGAGCCAGGCAGGCTGAAGAGTAATGTCTTGACTCTTCATAGGTCTCCTTTATAAAACATGACTTAGAGTCTTTAGTAGGCATTGAACAAAAAAGAAACCTGATATGAATTTGGAGAGAAATATTTAATAATAGTTTGATAAACAGTAAAGAAAACCACTTTTTCCTCTCTACGTAAAAAGCATGATTAATGGGACCTCATGGAATTGGAATTTTATAAAGGATTCCATTTGTAATAGGTCTTCTGAAAATGTTTACCTGATAGCTACCAAAAAAATCCCTGATGTTTCATAATAAAATGTTCATATGAGGAAAGTGAAAGTGTTAGTTGCTCAGTTGTGTCAGACTCTCTGTAATCCCAAAGAATGTAGTGCACCAGACTCCTCTGTCCACAGAATCTTCAGGCTAGCAGACTGCAGTGGGTACCTCCCAAATCAGATATTTACCTTTTGGGGAGTGCACATGATGTCAGATCAGTTGCCCTGGGGACTTTCCTCATGGTCCAGCAGCCAAGATGCCATACTTTCACTTCAAGGGGCACAGATTTGATCCCTATTCACAGAACTAAGATCCCACACACTGTGTGATGTGGTCAAAATGGTTAAAAAAAAAAAAAAGAAAGAAAGAAAGAAAAAAAGATGATGAGTCACCCTGTAAAATAAGGGAATTCCGTGGTATCTCAGTTGGTAAAAAAAAAAAAAAAAAACAAAAACAAAAAAAAACAAAAAAAAACCCCTACCTGCAGTGCTGCAGACCCAGGTTCAATTACTGGATTGGGACGATCCCCTGGAGAAGGAAGCCCACTCCAGTATTCTTGCCTGGAAAATCCCATGATCAGAGGAGCCTGGTGGGATACAGTCCATGGGGTTGTAAGAGTCAGACATGACTTAGTGACTAAATCACCACCTGTAAAATAAGAAGTTGAGTCAGTCAGGATCACATCAGAAAACATATGGAATACTCAGATTGGATAATTCAGTATGAGTTTCATAAAAGTCCTATTTACAAAAGGGCTTCCCAGGTGGTGTTAGTGGTAAAGAATCCTCCTGCCAATACAGGAGAAGTAAGAGACACAGCTTCAATTCCTGGGTGGAGAAGATCCCCTGGAGGAGGAAATGGCAACCCACTCCAGTATTCTTGCCTGGAACATTCCATGGACAGAGGAGCCTGGTGGACTCCTGGCAGGCAACAGTCCATGGGGTTGCAAAGAGTTGAACATGACTGAAGCAACTTAGCACATACACTATTTACAAAGGTATGAAGGATTTGGGAAACCATAAGGAATAATGGCCTATTTCAGGATACATATCCTGAGTGTGGAGGGCAAGACACTCCCAGTCCTGGGAGGCAAGGGCAGGAAGCATTTATGAGAAGAAAAGGAGGGAAAAAGAGAGAGAGGGAAGGAAAACATGAAGAGCAGTGCCTATGGAGTCCGTAGGGACTATGGTGCTTCAGTCAAGGTCCACCCTCAGCAACATCCCAGAGTGAGACCAGAGGAGCTAATGCCCAGAAATTATTCTCTTTCATCTTCTGGTTTGCTGCCCATGCTCTTCAGTGGGATGGCCACTGAGGGCTGGCCTCCCAGGGCACTGAGCAAGTGAAGGATAGTCAAGAAAGAGTGAAGAGGAGCAGAGGGAAATGCCCATCAAAGAGATTTTTTTCCATGAGCTACTTGGCTTGAGGCAGGAGAAGGAGGGAGGGGAATGTGGAGCAAAAAGATAGAAAAAAAGCAGAGCTATGCAGAGCTATGCACTGGGGTCCCCTCCTCCACCACTGTGGATTTCCACATCCACCAGACAGAGCAGCCCTTCTGAGAGTTCCCCTCCTCCCTTCTTCACTCCTCACAAGATGTCTGTCTTGTATTAATACCTTATTCTTTCGGGGCAGGGGGGGTTTCTGCATTTAGCCACTAATGTAAATACCACTTCCTCCTCCCCACTAAGGAGTTATCTAATGATAGTCTAAAATATTAAACTTCCCAAAGCTACTAGACTTTCAATGGGGCACACTTGAGAATGCAACCTTTCCTCAAACTCAAAGAAATATATATCCATAAATCCAGACATTTATGACACACTCTGAAGACTTCCCTGTAGCTCAAATGGTAACAAATCTGCCTGTGATGCAGGAGACCAGGGTTCAACCCCTGGGTTGGGAAGTTCCTCTGGAGAAGGGAATGGCAATCCACCCTAGTATTCTTGCCTGGAGAATTCCAGGGACAGAGAAGTCTGGTGGGCGATAGTCCGTGGAGTCGCAAAGAGTCAGACACAACTGAGCGAATAACACACAGACACACACACACAAATCATAACCACCAGCTAAGGCACTTACAGTTCTTGAGCCTCAGAAATGGTGATACTACTGAGGATATTAGATGCTGCTGCTGCTGCTACACCATGTTCAGTTGTGTCCAACTGTTTGTGACGCCATGAACTGTAGCCCTCCAGGCTCCTCTGTCCCTGGGATTTCCCAGGCAAGAATACTGGGGTGGGTTGCCATTTCCTTCTCCAGGGGATCTTCCCAACCCAGGGACTGGACCTGTGTCTCTTACATGTCCTGCACTGGCAGGTAGGTTCCACTGAGACACCATTAGATACTTGCCCATGTATTAGTACTTGGCTCATAAACCTCATGCTAGGAGCTGTGAAAAATATAAAAGAAAAGGAGGTAGAATGTTTTTAAGGAGATAACTCAGGTGGAATTGGAGGCAGTCGTATTTTTCTGCAATGTTCCCTTCAAGTTTTGTCATGAGTTCTTTCTGTTTTTCTCACTTCTTAGGCCCACACTCTGGTCCTTTAGTTTCCATGAAAGTCAAAGTGTTAGTCACTCGGTCGAGTCTGACTCTTTGTGATCCCACAGATTGTAGCCTGCCAGGCTCCTCTGTCCATGGAATTCTCCAGGTAAGAATACTGGAGTGGATTGCCATTCTCTTCACCAGACGATCTTCCTGACCCAGGGATTGAACCCAGGTCTCCCACATACCAGGCAGATTCTTTACCATCTGAGCCACCAGGGAAGTTCATTGTAAATCGGACAGCAAGTATTTATTGTGCATCATCCATGTGTCAAGCTCTCTAGAGCCATCACATGCTCAGAGAATTGAGAGAAACAGCCAATCTCTACACAGGTTTCTGGACAAAGATCTAAATTCAGTTCCCCTTGACGCTGTTGTTGTTCAGTCACTAAGTCATGTCCAACTCTTTGCAACCCCATGGGCTGCAGCAATCCAAGCTTCCCTGTCTTTACTACCTTTCTGAGTTTGCTCAAAGTCATGTCCATTGAGTCAGTGATGCTGTCTAACCATTTTAAGGGAAAACAATTTTAAGGGAAAATGAAGTATATTGACTGACTGAATCTAATAAGATGATTGGTTTCCTGTCTATTTCAGAGGCTTAAGGCCAGACATAAGATGGCCATAGCTGGGTCATTTTGGCAGATGACAATCTAAGAAGGGGCTTCCTGTTGGCACTAACAGTTGTGAGCAACAGCAGAGATGCATGACTAACTGCCACGCAGGACTCAGGGAAGCAGGGAGATTTCACTAGAAAGGAAGACTGCATTTTGACTGTAGAGAGCCTTTAACATCTTCTAAGGAGTCTATGAGATCACAGGAAGACTTTGAAGAGTTTTATTTATTTTTATCAGGGGAATGAAGTGATCAGAACTATAGTGGTATGTAATCTTGAGTTAGAAATATCAAGGTGACGTGGCAGAGTTCAAAGCCATGGGTAAAATGGTTGAAAGTGGGATTGGCATTTGCACATCTCTGTATTTAAAACAGATAACCAACAAGGCCCTACTGTATGACACAGGGAACTCTGCTCAGTATTGGGAAAAGGACTTGAAAAGGAACAGATACGTGTACATGCATAACCGAATCACTTTGCCATACACCTGAAACTACCACTATATTGTTAATCAACTATATCCTAATATAAAATAAAAACATTTTAAAAATATGCTTTTTTAAACATACGTAAACTAAAAGAAAGTCCAATAAGGAAATTCTAGTGATCACTTAAATTCAAGAGAAAAGCACTTCCAGGGATGGACTCTACAAGCCACTTTTGCTTTAAGTTCTAAGTCATCCCATTAAAAATGCTGAAAGAAGGCACAAAGGGACAGCACATGTGTACAAATCTGTACGCAGATGAGAAAGACAGAGAAAGAGAAGAGAGGTGGTGGACAACTGAAATACACAGTCCAGCGGGAGGCAATTTCACTGTCACTCATTGTCACTCAGTCACCCTCTAGCCAAAGGTAGTAATCATTTACTTGCCCAACAGCCCAGGTTTCAGTAAAACTGAAGCATACATTACCTTTTTGATGTTGAAAGGAGGCCGACAACCCATGTCAAGATTTGATTCAATGTGCAAAGCAATGCTGATGAGAAGCACACAGGCCAAATCACTGCATCCCTCTTGTCACTGTCCAAGTGACACTGGCTCTGGCCACTATCTATGGCCCCTGTGAGCCCAGACATGTTGCTGCAGGTTGTAACACTAAACCAAGGACTGCCAGGTTGAGCGGATAATGGGCGGATACTGGACTTCACTTTTCTAACAGACGTCATCCTCAAAGTATAGTCAAGAAATGGTTTGCTTTACTCCTGAAGCTCAATTCCAGAAAAATAAATGACCCAATCAAAAAATGGGCCAAAGAACTAGACAGACATTTCTCCAAAGAAGACATACAGATGGCTAACAAACACATGAAAAGATGCTCAACATCACTCATTATCAGAGAAATGCAAATCAAAACCACAATGAGGTACCATTTCACGCCAGTCAGGATGGCTGCTATCCAAAAGTCTACAAGCAATAAGTGCTGGAGAGGGTGTGGAGAAAAGGGAACCCTCTTACACTGTTGGTGGGAATGCAAACTAGTACAGCCGCTATGGAAAACAGTGTTGAAATTTCTTAAAAAACTGGAAATAGAACTGCCATATGACCCAGCAATACCACTTCTGGGCATACACACTGAGGAAACCAGATCTGAAAGAGACACGTGCACCCCAATGTTCATCACAGCACTGTTTATAATAGCCAGGACATGGAAGCAACCTAGATACCCATCATCAGACGAATGGATAAGGAAGCTGTGGTACATATACACCATGGAATATTACTCAGCCATTAAAAAGAATTCATTTGAGTCAGTTCTAATGAGATGGATGAAACTGGAGCCCATTATACAGAGTGAAGTAAGCCAGAAAGATAAAGAACATTACAGCATACTAACACATATATATGGAATTTAGAAAGATGGTAACGATAACCCTATATGCAAAACAGAAAAAGAGAGACAGATGTACAGAACAGACTTTTGGACTCTGTGGGAGAAGGTGAGGGTGGGATGTTTCGAAAGAACAGCGTGTATATTATCTATAGTGAAACTGATCATCAGCCCAGGTGGGATGCATGAGACAAGTGCTCGGGCCTGGTGCACTGGGAGGACCCAGAGGAGTCGGGTGGAGAGGGAAGTGGGAGGGGGGATCGGGATGGGGAATACATGTAACTCCATGGCTGATTCATATCAATGTATGACAAAACCCACTGAAATGTTGTGAAGTAATTAGCCTCCAACTAATAAAAAAATAAATAAATAAATAGAATAAAATAAAATAAAAAAATAAATGGTTTGCTTTCAACTCACTGGAATATAAACTCCATGACAGAAGGGTATTGACCTGCCTTTGTTCACTGCCGTATGTCTGGCACACAATGGGCACTTTGTGAACATTGGATAGATAAATGATTGATTTGATGAACAAAATCTAAATAAGCTTTCATATAAATGTATTATATTGAGTATATGTTTATATATATATGGACTTACCTGGTAGCTCAGCTGGTAAAGAATACACCTGCAATGCGGGAGACCCGGTTTGATTCCTGGGTGGGGAAAATCTGCTGGAGGAGGGATAGGCTACCCACTCCAGTATTTTTGGGTTTCCCTGGTGCCTCAAATGGTAAAGAATCTGCCTGCAAAGTGGGAGCCATGGATTCGATCCCTGGGTTGGGAAGAGCCCCTGGAGAAGCGAATAACTACCCACTCCAGTATTCTTGCCATTGAGATTTGCCATTGAGATTCTTGGAGAATTCCATGGACAGAGGATCCTGGTAAGCTACAATCCATGGGATCACAAAGAGTTGGACACAACTGAGCAACTTTCACTTCATTTATATATAAGTGTGTGTATATATACACACACATACACACACATATATATATAGTTTAAATATATATAATATATATAAATATATATAATATATATTATATATAAATATATAAAATATATAAATATTATATATTTATATAAATATATGTTTAAAATATATAAGTATTTAAAATATATAAATATATAAAATATAGTTGACCCTTGAATGATGTAGGTTTAAATGGTCTAGGTCCACTTACATACAGTTTTCTTCAATAAGGATGGCACCTGTATTTTTATTTTACAGATGAGTAAGTATGGGGAAAAGTTTATGTTTGACTAGAGATCACAGGATATGGAATCAAAAGAATTAGGGTTTGAGTCTTGATTCTCTACAAACTGTTTCGGCTTCCTGCCCTTGGGTGAGTCATTTATCAATTTCTTTGTTTTTGAGGCAGTGATAGCAGAACATGAATGTTCAACTGCATAGGGGCAGGAATGGTCAGCATCCCTAACCCTTGTGTTGTTCACAGGTCAACTGTATTACACATCACATATCACATCAGACACACACACACACACCCCACATGGTAATTATCGTCATTAGAACTTAGCTCAAAAAAAAATTTAACCACATATTGAAAACAGGTAACTAATTATATGAAAACAAACATTGAATTTTGGACATTAGGAGTTTTGTACTTCTAGAAAAAATGTCAAGTAGAGTCACCTTTCATTGTTAATGTTAGTTTTTTAACTTTGAGGTCAGTAGATTTCATCAGTAACCTCATTTTCCGACCTGGCTCAAAGCGCCTGCCCTGGTAGCATGGTTCACTGCAAAGTCTTAGAAGAAAAATTGAGAAAAGAACAGCCTGGGGACAAGGAGAGGGGAGTTTGGCAGGAAGAAGGGAATGTGGTCACTTGCTCTTCCATGAAGTCAGAGAGTCTCCCAGGTCTGACTGGCTCATTTGACTTGAACCTGAAAAAATGCGAGGCAGAGAACACGGCAGCTATCTAACAGTGATGTGGAGCTTGAAATCAGTACAGTATACAGAGTGCCGCAGGGGAAGCAAGTTGTGAAATCGGAATGCAGCCCTGCCAGAAGGCACATCTCTCCCCAGTGGGTATGCTGTTGCTTCCGTTGTGTCCGACTCTCTATGTCCCCGTGGACTGCAGCCCGCCAGGCTCCTCTGCCCATGGTGATTCTCCAGACTAGAGTATTGGAGTGGGTTGCCATGCACTCCTTCAGGGGATCTTCCCAACCCAGGGGTTGAACCTGCATCTCCTGAATTGGCAGGGGAGTTCTTCACCACTGGGAAGTCCATCTCTCCTTAGACTTTCCACTAATAAAAGCCAGTATGTTTCCTTTTAAAAAACTTTTTAAAAAGTTTGTTTAAACCAGGTTGAGTTGGACTTCCTGTCATCTGCAATAGAGGGAGTCCTGTGTGATTACTGTCTGATACTCTGTGCCAAGTTTAAACACACTGGTGTTAATAGTTTGTCTCCTGTCTGGGATTTGAGCCTGACACAGATATATAATAAGCAAACACACTTCACAGACACCTTCTAATAAGCTGCTCTTTACGTTAGGCCAGCATCATCTTTACCTCCAGTTCTTGTATTAAATATCTTACTCTTCTGATGTGCTTCCCCAGTGGCTTATTGGTAAAGAATCCATCTGCAATGCAGGAGACAAAGAAGACACAGGTTCTATCCCTGGGTCAGGAAGATCTCCTGGAAGGGGAAATGACCCTTAAGTTGAATTTCTCCCTCTCCCTTTTAAGGAAAATTTAATATTTCTGAAATTATTTTCTTTATTAAAGCAACCATCAGTTAGTTATGGTTTGCTCTTTTATTAACCCATACTTCAACTTTGTTGTGATAGATAATACCGTCTTACCTAAAAAGTTACACTTCACAACATAGAGCAGAGGTGTACATTTCTCACCCAGCTGTCTGAGATCTTCTGTCCTCTTTAATTGTGGGAAAGAGTCCAGTTAGTGGAAACACTAATTGATCCTTAATGACTACACAGATTACTTCGTCACACCATCTTGGAGCTAGACTTATTTTAAAAGAGATTAGCTTCTTGCTGCTTTTCTGTTCTTTTTGAAAAACAACCAAGCAAATCACGTGTGGCACTTCTGTCTTTGTGATCTAATTTCAACCTCATTATAGTGCTATTAGGCAAAAGCGAGTATATTTTTAAATAAATGTCACTTACCATAAAGGCTTTCTACCTAGTTCACTCACCCTTTAGCAATGAAGAATTAAGAATATTTCAGTCATAATTATAAAAAAATTAAGGATAAGAAAAAATAAATTTGTTGTCTTTCCTATGAAATGATTTCTGTAGAAATAAAAAGAAGGATCATAGCAAGTATATTTATGAAATGTAAAGGTGAGTGTCATAATTCCCCTTTGTTCTATGAAAAAAATATTAATAAAAACTGCTTTCTCCCCAAGGAGGATATATTTGGCTACATATAGACAGACACATATTTTAGAATGTCTTTAAAGTATAAAATAAACAAAACAACTTTCTTTCTCAGGAAAGGTTATTTGATATAGTTCTGTTACCCTTTCTATGCATATCCTCTTTAATGAGGTAATACTGTCTGGTCACTTCCTGTCTGGGGATTTTTTGCAGAGATGGATATATTCTAAGCATGTTTATTTACCAGCTACCAGTACTTTCTTCAATTCCCAGGAGGACTTTTGTTCCACTCACAGACTATAATGAGAAAAATTGTTACAAAATACAACTGTGTCCCTTATAATCATACATAAATTCTTTGCTTATGTGTTTGCTTTGGCTAACACATTTTCAGTTTTTATCAAATTGAGTCTGATTTTTTTTCCTTTCGATTTGAGGAAAGCAAATGAAATTTCAACTTCCCTGTCACAGCCTCTGACCATATGACAAAATTTGACCAACAAAGTCCACAGGAGGAAAAAAACATTTTTTTAAGTGGAGTGATTTTTGTCTGTTACCTCTCTCAGCCAGGAGTCCTTTTTGCTTCTTTCTTTATCCTTTCCCTGGGATCTTTTTTTTTTTTTCCCCTTCCACACAATTCCAGAAAAATCTTTTGTTCACTGTCAGGTCAACAAGAAGCCAAATTAAAAACTAACAACTTTTGAATTTCAACAGCCAGACAAAGTGAATGTTGACTAAGAAGTGAAAAAAAAAAAAAAAAAAAAAAGAAAGAAAGAAAAGAGTGGGGGGAAAGACCCTAAGGAAAGAAAAGGCCCGCTGAGGGATTTGGAGGGCAGAGGCTCTGGAGGGGCCAGGCTGCCTCGTTTGATGTGGGAGGTCTGAGCAAAACCTGCTGGGATGCTCTCTGGGACATCTCATTAACCGTGTCATCAAAGCCCCCTCAGGTCCAGCGAATCATAACATTATCTCTGACATTACCACACAGATACAAGGTTCCCGAGGCAGTCTATAAACATGCCTGTACTAACCAATTCATCGTGGCTTGACACCCCGGCAAGGGCTGGATGCCCTTTAGTGAGCGCCGTGAATTGCCCCAGTCATTCATCAAAGTTTCTTGGAGTGCATTTCACACAGCATTAAATTTAATTAAAGCAACATTGACTGCATTGTAATCCTCGGGAGGCTCTTTGTCAGAGGGACCTGGAACACTTTCAGCTGAAAATATCTATTGTTTTCTTGGAGTTTTTCTTGGTTGTTGGGTTTGGGGTTTGAACGGCCCTTTTTTCCAAAAAAAAAAAAATGTTGAGTATCCGGATCAGATTGAAGCAACGGCGATTTCCCTTTCATGACTCCTTTCTTATCTTTCTTTCTTCATCTTTTTGGATGCCTGCTTCTACCTCTCTTTTTTTTTAAAATTTCCAAAATCAGAAAGCTCAGGAATTTGTTATCAAAGTAGCCTTAGGAGAGTGGGTCGCCTTAAGTTTATGTAACGGTGTGACCCCTATAATGCCATCTGCACACAGTATTAAGGAAGCCGACGTGCACAAGTGCACAAAGACAGGTTCCTGCTCAGGGTTGCGTCCACATCTGTGCCTAAGTGTGCCATGAAGCCCAGCACAGGCTCAGAAGTGTCCACGTTAGCACGGCGTCACAGTTAGAAATTGCACGGAAGGTGCTATTTTAAAATCTGAAGTTGTGCAGGTGGTGCTTGACTGTACATAATTGTCCTAAACCCTCGGTGTCCTTGGTGATGTTTTAAAGTAAAAGCTCTTGGTAGCAGTGGTTGAGGAAAAACAAATGTCTTTTCATCAGCGAAGAAAACTCAATGGCAAGGAGAAGAGAGCACACCCAAGGAAGTCAATGAGCTACGCTAATCTCCTTTAGCGCTTGGATCACAGCTGAGTTATTTATGGAGAAGGCAGATGTGTGTGTGTGTGTGTGTGTGTGTGTGTGTGTGTGTGTGTGTGTGTGGTGTGTTGGGGCTTCATTAGGCAGGAAAGGAGAGGGAAGGATGAAGAATGAAATGCAACTTACAGGGAATTTTTAGAACATATCTTCACCTGGTGATACTTTCTGACTACTTTTTGAAAAACATACGGATATGAAGTTTAGATCTCCATTTACATCTACCCTCACAAATTATGCAGAAAAATCCAAGAATAAAGGCCAAATGACATGATTTAATTATGGCAGTTTGGGGCCAATATAATCTGAGGTTTAACCAAGATCAGATTGCTCTAATTGCAGAGTTAACATTTTCCTTTCAGGGGTTGTTCACACTCATCTTATTTGTTTGTTCTTTCCATCCATTTGATTGTATTAAATGACTTGATTTCTCCAATAAGTTTCCATGAATTCAATTCTATGAGTTCAGTGAATTAGCCCTTGTAGGCAATACTAGGTAAATCTATTTACATCTAATCTATTTCACAAGAAATGCATATGTTATCTAAATTTTAAGTTTCAGTTTCTCGGTCTGCAAGATGAAAATAACAAGATCTAGTTTGCTGAGTTCCTAGATCTATTACAAAAACTACAGAAAAGAATGTATGTAAGTGTTCTTTGAATAGAATAAATATACTTTATAATATGCTATATAATTATAAAGTGATTTCTCAGCATAAAATAACAACTAAAAGAACACTGACAAAATCATAATTTTTTTCTAAATTAAAACATTTATCACCCTGATGCATGATTTGAAACTCAAAACGTCACTTACTTTCTTTTGAATTTGTATGATAGTGAATAAGCAATATGGGGGAAGAAGTGCAGGATGAGAAATTAGAAAGGACCAATATAAACAATAATAAATAAAAAATTAGATTTAACATCATACAATCATACAATCTTGTAGTGAATGAAGGGAGAGACCAGAAATAAAAAATTGATGTAAGCATATCAGATTTGAAAGAACTCCAGGAGGAAATCTGCCTTGGAGTTAAAAATAATTTTCTGATTCCACATTGCCTTTTAGTAGATACATCTCCTTGTTAAAAGAACATATGGAGACTCAGGGCTCTGTGAACAGAATTGTGGTGAAGGACACAAGGTTTGGGGTCAGGCAGGCCTGAGCCCAGACGCCAGCTCCACATCTTACTTGTTGTGTGATGTTGGACACTTGCTTAAATTCAGATCCTTTATTTTCCATCCATAGTATGAAGATAGTAATATCACCGTCTCAAGGTGTTTATACATTTTTAATAAGAATTATAGAAATTAAGGTATGCAAAGCCTTTAGCAAAGAGACTGGCATGTTGTAAACACAGATTCTGAAGGGGAAGTTACAAGTAGAAGGTGTATGTTGTATGATGGACTCTAATTAACTGTTTCCAGAATCTTAACACCAGGCCAATCTGAGACTCACAAATCTATTCTGCCACTTTCTGGACCGTGAAAGTATATTTCCCCCACACTGCCCCAACCCTTCTGTCCAGGATGGCAGTATTAATTTCACAAAAGCCTTTGATGGGCTTTCATTAAATAGGGGGAAACCATTGCCCTCTGCGAGTCGGTTGGTAATGTCAACACATAGTGGGATCAGAGAAGACAAGCGCAAGGACCATTGGAAGGAGGTAGAAAGATGCCGAGGCCACTCGGGCAACTGATTGAACATATCAGTGTTAACATATGCAAAGAAGCATGTCTATAAAGGGGGTTGTTTAGTCATGTAAATTCAGAAAAGGGAAGTCAGGGAAGCAAATATTTATAATGGCTGTCTTAACAGCCCTCAGAGAAAAAGCTTTAGCAAAGGGATTTTAAGTATTTCTAGCTCTTCTGGCAAGACAGGACCTCTATGGAAGGTTGGATGCATAAGGTTTTCTCAGCCCAGTGAAGTTCAGTATTCAACTGTTCCTACTTCCTAATCTGACTCCATAGATCTGACCATGTGCCTATGGTGATGGCATGAGGGAGAGAATGTGCCAATGATGTGGCCTTGAAGTATCTCTGGTGCTTGTAACCTAATTTCTGGTGCTTTAGATAACTATTTCAGCTTTCTGCCTTTGAAGTCAAGCCCACCCTTGATATTTTTGACAAATCAGCTGTCTGCAATAATGACGGCTAGATCCTACACTGTGATATGCCTACTGTTTCAGTTAGGCTTCAACCAAAGGAACAAGCCAGAAGGAAGGAGACATGTATTAAGAAATTTATTACAAAGAATTGGCTTACACAGCTGTGCTCTGGCTGCACAGGTCCTATATCCATAGGGAGCTGTCAGGAAGGGCAGTTCAGAAATCTTGGATGTGGGCTGAAGCTGCTGCCCACAGACAGAATTTCTTCTTTATCCGGGAAAGCTTTAATTCTGCTCTTATGTTCTTCTACTGTTTAGATTAGGCCCACTGGATTATCTAAAATAACCCCCTTTGGGGCTTCCCAGGTGGTTTAGCAGTAAAGAGCCTGCCTGCAATGCAGGAAATGTGGCAGGGAACACGGCAGGAGACAGCAGGAGCTGTGGGTTTGATTACTGGATCGGGAAGATCCCTGGAGAAGAAAATAGCAACCCACTCCTGTATTCTTGCCTGGGGAATCCCATATTACCAAAGAATCATACATGACTTGGCAACTAAGCCACAACAGGGCTCCAAGAGCAAGTGTCCTCGAAAAAAAGACAATTGTTACAGAGCGTAGATGTCATGGTGCTGGAGGAGACTCTTGAGAGCCCCTTGGACTGCAAGAAGATCAAACCAGTCAATCCTAAAGGAAATCAACCCCGAATATTTGGAAGGACTGATGCTAAAGCTGAAGCTTCAATGCTTAGGTAACCTGATGCAAAGAACTGACTCATTGGAAAAGACCCTGATGCTGGGAAAGATTGAGGACAGGAGGAGAAGGGGGCAACAGAGAATGAGATGGTTGGATGGCATCATTGACTCAATGGACGAGTTTGAACAAACTTCGAGAGACAGTGAAGGATAGGGAAGCCTGGTGTACTGCAGGCCATGGGGTTGCAAAGAGTCACACATGACTTAGTGACTGAACAACAACAACAAAGCCCCTTCACTTAAAGTCAGTGATTGCAGACTTTAATCACATCCCTAAAATGTCTTCACATCAACTCCCAGATTAGTGTTTGATTGAATGACTGAGGACTTTAACCTAGGCAAGTTGACAGGTAAAATTGTCTAACTGCACTCACCAACTTAGGACTAGGGGTTAGATTCTTGATGTTATATACCTACACAAATTCCATGATCCAGAATATGATATACCCTCCAAGGTAAGATTAAGAGCTAAACCCTTTGGTGTGATGTATTCATCACATAATAAAAATTATCCTGGGGGGCAGCTGCTGACCAGGTTTGCTGTCTTTTTCCTGCAGTATCCCAGAAGAAGTGTGGGGCCTCTACATTTCCTTGGGGGTCCCTTTGTCAATATTACAAATTATATAATCAATACTCCTAGAAAGCAACAGTGACTATCTTCTAAAAGCTTGGCTATGTTAGGATATTTCATTAGTCAGCTTTCATCTGACTCTCTGACTCTCTATTTTTGACGTCCCTCTGCCTGTGCTGTGGTTCTTAGTTGCCCTCATCACCTTGGGAATATCTTATTACCAATAGGCATTTTCTCTTCCTGTTTCTTTATCTGTTCTGGATGATCCAACACACATACATTTAGACTTCTTCCAGTGTCTCCCATTTGAAAAACAAAACAGAACTTCTCCATCAGAAGGTGCCCTGCCACCTCCTGTTCTTTTCCAATCCAGTCTCCCAAAAGAGTTGCTTTTATGTCTTATTTCTTATTTATCAGCCTCTTCTTTCCATATAACCTACTCCACTGTGATGGCTCTCATCACAGTTACCACTGGCCTTCATGTCATTCAATCCAGTGGATATTTTAGGAGTCAGCTAACAGCAGCATCTGACACCAGTGACCATTCACTCCTTTCTATAATACCCCCTTCCATCAGTCTTTGTTTTATACACTCTCCCAGTTTTCTTCCTGCATTTTTGGATACTTTTTCTCAGTCTCATGTTCATGGTTATTATTCTTTACCCAGACTTTAATGGATGAGGCTCCTCAGATCTGTGCTGAGCCCTTTGGCTCCAGTTATCATCCATATGCTGATGATTGTCAATTTGTTTAACTACATGTCAGTTAGAAATGAATTTTCCTAGTGCTGACAAGAAAAAGAGTAACTGAAATGAATACAGTTTGTTTGTTTAATAAAGTCTGGAGGTAACTTTTTGTGGGCATGTTTCAGTTATTCAGGACATTACTGCTAAAGTCTTCGTGATCCTCTTGCCTTTTATCTATGGCAGCAACATGGCTGCTGAAGCTCCAGCCATTATATCCATATTCAAAAAGATAGAATAAGGTAGAGATAAGATAGCATCTATTTCAGAAAAAAACTTCCCTGATGGTGCCTTAATAAACTCAAGTTCATGTCACATTGACTAGATCTTTGTCACATGATCATCTCTATATGCAAAAGAGAGAAGGAAACCCAGTGTTGCTTATCTAGCTGGTGTAGTAGAGTTCAGCAAAAGAGAAGAGTTGGATGTTGGGTGATCCAACCTACAGTTCTTCCACACCAAGCCAGTCCTTTCCATTGAGCTCCCAACTGCATCTTCAGCATCTCCACTTGGATATATCCAAGACATCTCAGAATCAAAATACCAAAAACTTAAGTAATGGTTATTTCCTCTAAATATGGTCCTCCAGTTGTGCTCTCTCAAGAAATCACACTGCTATTCATCGGGCTCCAAAAGCAGGGAACTAGGACTGTTGCCTTTGACAGTTCTCCCCATTATCACCCACACCAGCAGGAACACACACATTGGATACATTGCCAAGTTCTATTAATGTAGACTTCTAAGTATTTTTCAATCCCTTTACTTTCTTCCACTTTAGCCACTGTCATGCTGGTACAAATTATCATCATCTCTTTCGCATTCTCTTGTGCCATCTTCCATCCTTTTTTCAAACTGATATTTTTAAAAACAGCTTAGACCATGATCCTTTTCTGGTCATGACTTTCAACTACTCTTAAAATAAATAGCATGACCCCCATGGTTCTGCATGACCTGGCCACAGTCCAGCTCTCTGGCCTCATCTCTCACTTATTTATCCTTGCTTTTTGGGCTCTTCAGTTTCCAGAAAGCACCTTGTTTCTTTGCATCTCAGGATATTTATCTTTCCTGATTTTATTGGTGGGGCAGAAAGTTTTTTGAATACTCTTTTCAAGGAGTTGATTTCTACTTACCTTCATATCTCAGCTTCTTTGGAAAAAATTTTCTTGAACCCTACACCAGATTACATCCTCCTGCTAAAATCACTTGATTTTCTAGTTATTTTATTTCATAACTTACAGTTTGTAATTACATATTTATTTGCATGAATATATGACTATTTGATTATCTCCAGGTTCCCCTATTAGATAAGCCCCTTGAGAGAAGAAATCATGTTTATTTTTTTCATTATTTTATTTCTAGTGCTTGACCTGTCACAGTAATTAATATATATTTGTAGAAATTAATATATAATATTGGTTGAGTAAATATTGACACAGGTTTGTGTTTACCCATTGGCAAATTTTAAACAAACAACAAAAAAGAGCTCATTGATTTCTTACTATGTATCCAGCACTGTGATAAGTTCAAATAAATAGTACCGGTGAATTTGAGAAGACAGGATTTGTTAATCCTCAAAGAAATGCTACTTAAAGATCTCTGATACTTGTCCTCCCATATCACCATCTGATTCTGCTGGCCACATCATCTGGAAATTGTAGATATTTAGTTCAAGACCAGGACAGTCACAATGACTTCTACCAAAAGCAAGAGAGACAGATTATACTATCCCTCTAAACCTCTTACAGTCCTTACTTTTGGGTGATCATGAAGCTCCTTTGCCTAGTTTTTAGATCTTATTAATTCTCAGGTTGCCAGTACACTTCTGTTCTTTCCAGAGCTAGACCTGACTCCCTATCTCTTTTGCCAAACCAATTTTATCTCAGCATGACAGCTACAGACGGTTTTTAGAAGACACCAGCAAATAAAATGAAAATAAACTCTTTCTGCTCTATTCTGCTTGAGATTGATGCCTGAATGTCAAAAGAAAGGATGAACTTCAGATGAGTAAAGGAGCGTACTCTAGACGCCTGTACCCTCCATCCACCCTAACCATTGTTTATTTTCTGAGATGAAGAGTTGCCTCATCCCATCCAGAGGACATCCAGTGTGATCTGCTAGCCAAAACAGCACCAACTGGTTAGAGAAACCACTGAAACAAATGATGAGCATATCCATATTCTTTTTTTTGGGTGTTCTTTTTTGACCCAGACCAGCTCCATCTTTATAAATGTTCATAAGCCTTTTGTAAGAGATTTTTTTGGGGAGGAGTAGGTTGGGGAGGAGTAGGTTGGGGATGTACTTGATTGTGATGTAAAGAATGGGCGCACAAATTCACAGTATTGGGGCTGACTTAGTTTCTGCTCATTCAGCGCCCCTGCTATCTTCATGTGTCCCTACAAGTCCATGCTCACCTTACTCTTCTTTCTAGAGGTTAAGCTGAATGGGTGATATCCCAGACTCCTGAGTCCCCTAACTTCTGTGTGTACATGCATGTGCACACGTACACTCAGTCTGACTCTTTGCGACTCCATGGACCATAGCCCGCCAGGCTCCTCTGTCCATGGAATTTTTCAGGCAGGAATACTGAAGCCAGTTTCCAGTTCCTATTCCAGGGGATCTACCTGATCCAGGGATCAAACCTGCATCTCTTGCGTCTCTTGCATTGGCAGGTGGCTTACCACTGCCCACCTGGAAAGCCCAGCCAATGATACAACCCAGACAGGAGATTGGAAGGAGGCGGGAAGGTGAGGTCTGAGTGTTTATGCTTACAGCACCTTCCGTGAGGCCTCGGGGACTGGCAATGACTTAGCCGGAAGGACCTCACTCCTCGTAATGTTTGGGCTCTACAGGTCTCTTTCTCCTTGTTGCTTGGGTAACTTACTCCTCCTCCTGTTTCTTGGGGCCTGAGAGCGGGAGGGCTCTGCAGCTGGACGTCGGTGAGTGTCTCAGGGGTTCTTAGCTCCTCCCCACTGCCATCTAGTTCTGCTTGTTCTTTAAAAGTAGGTCCAGCTACACATTTTCCTTGTCTCTTCCTTGACATTCAAGGGGGTGGCATTCTCATCAATTCTCAAGGTCAATCCAGAAAGTATCTGATGAAGCTTTCTGCTTCTTCAGAATGAAACATGCAGGTGATGGCAGTGGGCAGCTGCTCCCAGCTCTGCTAGACTTTCGCTCTGTGTCAATTTTGTGATCGGCTTTCAGAAAGTGTCATCTTCACATCCCTCTCACCAAATGTCTGTAGCAGGAGTTCCCAAATGCCAGTTCCAGAATGAAGAGTTCTAGGGTGGTTGTTTAAGTTATAAATATGTATCCCTGAGTCTGGGGTACAGTGTTGTTATCTAGCAGGTGGGTGAGGCCCTGAAACTGGTGATTTTATAAATTCCCTGAAGTATAATAAAGTTTGGGAGCCATTTCCCTGTTTCCCATTTCATCAGGTTCCTTCTGTTTCTCCTTCTACTTCTTAGAGAGATTTACATAGAGCTTTTGATATCAGGTTTGTAGCTTTCATCTCACCCTTCTCATATACAGTCATTCCCCATCACCTCTATCAGATCAGTTTCTTTAGGGAAAAAAAACAACCTTTCCAATGATATGATACGTCATTATTCCAAATCCTCCAGGCTGTGAAAATGCTTGTAAGATCACACATACATCTTCTTTATCCATTCCTCTGTTGGTGGACATAGGTTGTGTCCATATCCTGGCTACTGTAAACAGTGTAGATGCCAGGGACCACGGGATGGTGGGGTTGGCAGAGGAGAGATGGGGAGCTAGTGTTTAACGGGGACAGAGTTTCAGTTTAGGAAGGTGAAAAATTTGGGGAATGGATGATGATGAGAGCTGCACAGCAACGTGGACGCACTTAGTTCCACTGAGCTGTACAGTTAAATACGGTTAAAATAGTATGTTTTATATTATGTGACTCATTCCACATTAAAAAAAGATTGCATATACAATTTAAGTCAAAAGATTAAGTTGGTGTCTAAGTATTTGTATAAAATATATTCATCCACACAGTAGATATATACTATATATCTGAAAACATGAGGACCCTCATCAAGTTTGTTCCTTAATATTTTCTTCTATACGCTTCTCACAGTTATTGTCCTTCTGGTCAGATCTGCTGTCTTCTGTATGGAATTTCAGTTTCATCTGATCTTTATCCTTAGATTTAGTTTAACCTCTTGACCAGGTCAGCACACTTTTCCCTCCAACCTATATGTTTTATTTTGAAAGAAAACAATCCCCCACTCCATTTTAGTATTCCTAAATCTTCCATTCTCTTCCAAAGTCAACTTTGCACTGAAAGAAACGCCATTGTCTCCCAAGCTGTTTAGAGCTTCTTAATAGACTTTTTCAAACAGCATCTTTTGGGTATCCCTGGTAGCTCTGCGGTAAGAATCTGCCTGCCAATGCAGGAGACACAGGTTTGATCCCTGATCTGGGAAGACCCCACATGCTGTGGGGCTCCTATCCATGACTGAGTGCCTGCTCTAGAGCCGGGGAGCCACAACTACTGAGTTTATACACTGCAACTACCAAAACCCGTGCATCTAACACCCATACTATGCAACAAGAGAAGCCACGGCAGTGAGAAACCCACGTGCACCAACAGGAAAGTAGCCCCTGCTTGCCACAACTAGAGAAAAAGTCCACGCAAACCCAGCACAGCCAAAACTAAATTAATTAAATAATTTTATGAAAGTCACTCTTCCTTCACTTAAAAAAAATCTTTCATTTCCACAGGGTTCATCAAAATTAGTTAACAATTTATTGAATCTCATCAGGATTTCTACTGAGTCTTTGAAACCTGTCCCCACTAGATGGCACATGCAGCCAGACAACTCTTTTGTTCTCTAATTCCTGAGTCTCGGGTACAACTGCTTGGCTACCCCTACAGCTGCCCCCTCCCCCCAACCTTCTGTCACTGGGATAGAGGATGTTGCTCCAGAGTCCTGCCTTCAAGTCTGGTGCTTTCTCGGTGTTTGATCCTTTTTGGTCTCTAGTCCATTCAGTTGTGAGCAATTGCTCTTATTGTCTTCCAATCTCAGTTTCATCTTTTTCTATCATAATAGAACCTCTGAGTTTTAGCCAAGTACATGGCTACCCCATATAAAGACATTTCCTCCTGAGTGTAGCCGTTTGAGTGGTCTGTGTAATTCTGGAGATGTGACATATCTTTATTTCCTCTCTGCCCTCCCAATGGGACTTGGCTGGAAGTGGCAGCTGCTTGGACTGTCAATTTCGATGCCAGGTAGTCTGTCTTGGACCATGAAAGAAGGACAACAGCCTGGAAAGAACATAGTATTTGGTTGCAAAGTTCTGTTCCAAGGACTTAGAACAGAACCCCACGAGGGTAGTCTGGACCACTTACTCTCAGATATTGTTGACACATGTGAAAACCACAGCATATTATTTACAACATGGTGATTTGAGGATTTCTGTCACTCTCAACTAAACCTAATCCTAACTGATTCAGAATTTGGTATGTAGAAGTGTGTGTGTGCATGCTCAGTTGCTCAGCTATGTCTGACTCTTTGCAATCCCATGAACTGTAGCCTGCCAGTTTCCTCTGTGCATGGAATTCTCCAGTCAAGAATACTGGAGTAGGTTGCTATTCCCTTCTTCAAGGAATCTTTCCGACCCAGGGACAGAACCTGCATCTCCTGCATTGGTAGGCCCATCCTTTACTACTGAATCACCTGGGAAGCCCATGCAGAAGTAGGGTATTGTAAGTAAATATAACCAAAATGAGCCATTGGCTTAGTGGATTTGGTAGGGTAGTAGACAGTTTAATGAAATTTGCAAAACAATTGACTAAATCAGTTCCAACAGCAAACTATGTGCAGACTGGGGCTTTAGGGAAAGTTCGGGATGCTGGTGTATGCTGCAGCTTCATGCCACTTTCAGCAAAGTCTCAGAGGAGGAAGATAAACTTGGGCCAGAACTAGCTCCTGCAGAGAGAAGTAGAAAGAAACATTCTTGGCTTGTGGCCTGTGAATTACTGAGTGCCCAGTAATTTGGAGTTCTCCAAGGGATGAAAATATAACTGCATTTGTATCCTACATGGATTGGTAAAAAGCAAGGGCTGCCTAACCACAGATAGAACCTCAACCTGGCAAGGGTTTCAAGAGCCTTCTAGTAAGTGTTCTCAACAAGACAATGGGAAACAGCTCTGAGGCACATATCAGTTCAGGAGGGTTGTTGTTAGATGCTACAAGGTAACCACTCCTTGTAAGGAGAAAGGAGTAACCACAGAGGAAAGTAAATGTCAAGAACTTTATACTTAAAACTTGTACCAAGACCAGATCTTTGGCCAGAATTACCCACACATGGAACAGATTGGGCACAATGAGATCAAAAGCCTCCTAAGTTTCTGATGAGATAATATGACCCAAAAAACCACAAACTTGGTCTGCAAAAGACCCTCCAGTCCCTAAAATAATCCCTGGGCTCTAAAACCTGTGCCAGCAAGAATTGGGATATAAGAACTGTGAAACCCCCCAGGAAAGGCATAGCTTCAGTCCCCACCTCAGATGAGGTCGTGAAATAAAATGCAAGTGAAATCCAGAGTGCAGAACCCAGGACTACAAAGGACAAAGGTCAGAGGAGAGCTTTGCAGGGCCCCAAGGAAAGGCACTCAGGTGAACTTTCTTGGTGATTCTCACCAGAGGGACTCTACTGCTATATGGGCCTGTGACTCGTGTTTTCCATTCTCTCTTTCTCTACAAAGCCATTTATCACTGCTGCCATTTTCTTTCTATTTCACAGTTGAATATTGGGTGTGTCAAGGATTGAGGGGTTAAAAACTGGCATAGATGTAATTATATTAAGCTCCTAATTTTTAAAATTTCTTATATCTGATAAGTTACTTCTAATAACTTCTGATTCAAGTAAGAAACTTACAGGGACTTCCTGATGGTCCAGTGGTTAAGACTCTGTGCTTCTGCTGCAGGGAGCAAAGGTTCGATCCCTGGTTAGGGAACTAAAAACTGCATGCTGCATGATATGGCCAAAAAAATATTTTAAAAATAAAGTAAAATAAAATAAAGTCTCCAAAAAAGAAAGAAAGAAAAAAGGATACTTACAATGCCAAACAGGCCTATCATTCTACTAAAAGCACCAGTACAGCCCCTGGATATAGATAGTTTTTTGCTTCTTCTATAGAAGACAAGTTAATTACCTATGATAGAGTAAGCTTACTACTGTAAATGCAAAAAGAAAAAAAGGAGAAGAAGAAGAAAAACAAAAAAGTTTCATAAAGTTAAAAGTTGTGCATTACATTATACTTTAGATGACCTCCTGCTGGTTTGGAAGGAAAACAGTTAACTTTATTCTATTCTCCCTTGGTATTAGCTTCAATTTCCTTTTCAAGCATCTCAAACATACAATAAGCTTTTGACTATCAAGATTTCAAGTTCTACTAGACAGCCGATGTGTATTTATGAATGGAATTACTAAAGAAGCAACTTGACTCCACCTAGGGAACAGTTTCTGCGAGCCCTAAGCAGTTCTCTGGGACTAAAGAACTGAAAAGAACTCGTTGGCCTTATTTTCACAATTGTTTCGGTACCTCCTGGGAAGTGCACGAAGTGTTGCCCAGAAGCATATATTATGCAGTTCTTATTTGTTTATTTAAACCCCACCTTCTTCCAGGAAGGACTTAAGATGGCTTATGGAGATGCATATGCTAACACAAGTAAATTCACATGAGCTGAGAAAGTTGAGGCAAAAATAAAAAGTGTAAGAAAGAAAGATGGTATCAGTAATACATTTAGTATAGAGAAAGTTTGTCATGAAATTGTGTATATTTGTCAAAAGTAGGCCGCCTTTTTGTCTATTTTGTTCAGACTTCTTTTTTTTTTAATTTTTGAAATATTTATTTATTTTTAATTGATTGATGATGTGTACATGTCCCCTTCTTCTTGAATCTCCCTCCCACTGTTGCACATTCCCACAGAGCCCCAGTTTTAGTTCCCTGAGTCAAACCACAAATTCCCATTAGCATATACACTAACATATGTAAACAGATAGCCAATGGGAATTTTGTCTGTTTAAAGAGAGTACCAATAATTATGTTTTATATAGTATTTGTAAGATAAAAACGAGCCAGTAGCTCCAAAGAAGCATGACTACTTCAGAGAGATATATGTGTTATGAGTTCTTATAGAATGAATAATGTCCTTAATTTACTTTACAGTAAATACTTTTTCCATATTATCTCTTATAATATCCCCCACTATAGACAAATTGTAAAAAATGTTTGGAGAGTATAGAAAATTACTAGAAGCAGGGATAACTGTTGTCAAAGTTCTTGTTTATTTCCTTCCAACTTTTCCAATATTTTTAATAACATTGAGAGTTTATTGAACTTAGTTCTGTGTTTTGTTTAATTTAAATTATATCATAAAAGCTTTGACATGACAAAGAAGTCTATATAAATAATTTCTGATGACCAAAAAAATGGGGGACTTTCCTGGCAGTCCAGCAGTTGAAACTCCATACTTCCACCACAAGGGACATGGACCCACTTGCCATGTGGTACAGCCAAAAAAAAACCTAAATCCACATTTATTTTAATAATATGATGCTTAAGGGTGGTGAGGCCCTAACCATCTAGGATCCAGGTATATATATCTCTTCTACTGACTTTATCCAAGGATAGATTCTGATGCTGAAATATCTCCAAGAATGAAAGAACTGCAAATCTTTGTGGCAATGCAGTGTTCTTCCTTCACATTAGTTAAATACTTATTATATGCAAAGCACAGGGCTAAGTTCAGGGCATTGAGCCCTTAAAGTATTTACCATCTTAGTATCCATGTATCCATTTTTATCTGGGGAGGAAGATGACAGCTGTTTATCAAATAATCTCAAAAACAGCAACATAATTATAGCAATAAATTGACTAATGGAAGCATCTGGAAAGTCACTGAGACAAGGTGAGTCAGATTTATGTAACCATGGGAGGAGGTCGTGCTGTGTGTGTGCTCAGTCTCTCTGTCTTGTCCAACATTTTTGCTACTCCAATAGATTGTAGCCCGCCAGGTTCCTTTACTCATGGAATTTTCCAGGCAAGAATACTGGAGTGGGCTGCCATTTCCTCCTCCATGGGATTGTCCCAATCCAGAGATCGAACTCACATCTCTTGCATCTCCTGCATTGGCAGGTGGATTCTTTACCACCATGCCACTGGAAAGCCCCGGAGGCTGTGGTTTAAAGGGGGACAAGAGGATTATGGGAGTGGAGGGGGGGGGAAATAAAAGCAACCAGCAGAGCAAACACCACATACAAGGAGGGAGGAGTATTTGTATAGACTTGAGGGGAGAGGGAAAGAGAGAGGCCAGGCTGCAGGCCAGAGGGCAGTGTTGTGAGACCAGACTGAAGAGACAGAGGTCAGACCAGGCTGCACCTTGCAGAATGAGATAAGGATTTAGACTTTAATGTAAGACAAGAGGGAAGCTATTGAAGGCTTTTCAACTGAGGGTGGTTCAAATGTATTTGTATTTTTAAAAATTGGTCAGGGTGAGGTGCGGAGATTGGAAAGGTCAGGGTAGGAGTAGATGTGGAATTAGCAGGCTTTCAATGATGTGAAAGATGTCATGGCTAAGATTACAGAGTCATGATGACAGAAATGAAGAGAAGAAGAGGAATTTGAGTATCCTGGAGTTCAAATCAACAGAACCAATATTTTCACCTTCAAGAAACAAATAGCTATTGATGGGCAGTGATTCCGAGGATATATTTCCTAACAAGTCCTTGGAATGCAGTGATTTTAAGGGCAAGTTAAATATAGAGCTGAGTGCATTAAGAGCCATCTATGCTGGGGATAGAGAAATAAAAGCTGAGCAGCCTTGGGTGGAAGCCATCTTACTACCCCCATGAAGATGAGTAGACAGAACCCAAGGCAGGGCCAAGATTCTCTTCAGGAAGAAATCCTTTACATCTGAACGCACAGAACTAGTGACAAAGACATCGATGTCCTCTGCCATCAAGTGTGGGTGGTGAAAATTTAATTGGCCGATTTACATAACAGGTTTTTCTACATTGAACATTAAAAATCTTCTGGAAGGACTCATGCCACCTGCAGTTTCTTTTGTTAAAAGGTGTTATTTATAGCTATTATTTGTAGCTGTGACGGGTCTTTGCTGCTGTGTGGGCTTCGCTCCAGTTGCGGTGAGTGGAGCTACGCCGCAGCTGTATGGCTTGAGCGTCTCATCGTGGCGGCTTCTCTTCACGTGGAGGACAGGCTCCAGGGCACCAGGCTTCAGTAGCTGCAACTCCTGGACTCTGAAGCACAGGCTCAACAGTTGTGGGGCAAGGGCCTAGGTGCTCCCTGGGAAGTGAGATCGAACCTGTGCTTCCTGTATTGAGAGGCAAACTCTTTACCACTGAGTCACCAGGGAAGCCCCACCTGCAATTTCTGTTTCACTTTTGGATAACTGCTTGTGCCTTCCACGAAATGAACAACGTAAGTTTGCCTCACTTTGCTAAATGAAGTGAGTAGCTACAAAAGATGATCAAATTGAAGGTGAGGTGCGCTTGCCAACAAAAATGGCTTTGGGTTTGGAGGAGTTGACTTTTAGCCCTTTTGCTAGTAAAACTAGACAGTGAGGCCAGTTATGAATTAAGACCACACCTAGTTTGTGATCCTACAATTTTTCATCTCCTGAAAACCGCTCACCTTTCTAGCCACTAGTAGTCTCTGGTCTCTAGGGTCTCCATCCAGATTTTCCAACATGGTTTAAAGGAGCTGGTAGGGTCCAGCCCCATTTCAGGCCCCTGGGAAGGTTCCCATTCTCAGAGTATCACAGAGCAGGGTCTTTATGAGACTGAACTGGCAGGAGTCTTCACAGAGATTAGAAGGCTGCTGGTTCTTGTTCACAGAAGCAAAGACTGCATCCACTGTGCCTCAGGCAATACCTAAGCCACACACGAGAGTAACAGTTGACAGATGTAGCATTTATGTGTAAGCCACTGTTCTAAGAGCTTTATCTAGCTTAAAAACCAATTTGTTTTACAAATGAGAAAACAAAGACATGCAGCTATGTCCAAGGTCACTAGAGCTAGGATGTCTCTGAGCCAAGATTGAACTGATAGCCTTCTCTGGTAATTGTGCTCTAGATACACAAAAAAATATTCTTCAACCATAAAAAAAAACAAGGAAATCCTACCATTTATGACAACTTGGATGACCCTTGAGGCATTATGCTAAGTGAAATAAGTCAGACAGAGAAAAGTAAATACTACATGATCTTACTTTATGTGAAATTTAAAATAAACTCATAGAAAAAGAGATAAGAATTGTAGTTACTAGAGGAGAGGGGTGGGGGTAAGAGAACTGGAGAAAGGTGGTCAAAAGGTACAAACTTCCAATTATAAGATAGATAAAGATGTAATGGACAATATGATGACTGTAGTTAACAATGCAGTATGATACACAGGGAAGTTGTGAGAGAGTAAATCCTAAGAGTGCTCGTCACAAGGAGACATTTATTTTTCTTTTCTTTTTACTAAGATTTGATGATTTTTTTTTTCTTTTTACTTATTTGATAAGACAGATCTTAGTTGAAACTATTGTGGCAATCATTTCAAAATATATGTAAATCATCACGCTGTAAGGGCTTCCCAGGAGACACTAGTGGTAAAGAACCTACCTACCAAGGCAGGAGACATAAGAGATTCAGTTTTGATCCCTGGGTCACGAAGATCCCCTGGAGGAGGGCACAGCAATCCACTCCAGTATTCTTGCCTGGAGAATCCCCATGGACAGAGGAGTCTGGCGGGGTACAGGCCATGGGGTCGCACAGAGTCAGACATGACTGAAGCATCTTAGCATGCGCGCAGCATGCTGTATACTTTAAACTTATACAGTGATGCATGTCAATTATTTCTCAATAAAACTGGAAAAATTAGTATGTTATAAGTGTGGTATTTCAAATAATAGGAGAAATAGACATATGAAAATAAATGTTGTTTGGTCTATTGGTTAATAATATGTTATATAGAGTAAATAAATAAAATATACATATGGCTTCCCAGGTGGCTCAGTGGTAAAGAATCCTCTTGCCAATGCAGGAGATGCCTGAGACATGGGTTCAATCCCTGGGTCAGGAAGATCCCTTAGAGGAGGAAATGGCATTCCACTCCAGTATTCTTGCCTGGGAAATCCCATGGACAGAGAAGCATGGTGGGCCATGGTCCACGGATCACTAAGAGTCCAACATGACTGAGCGCGCGCACACACACACACACACACACACACACCCCACTCACACACACATATAGCTAGAGAACTATTGTACCAATCCAGATTCCTGGTTGCTAATTATAGAAACTGACTCTGTGTAGTTTAAGCTGAAAAGAAACTTATCAGAAGGATTTCAGACAGATTATACAATTAATGAGAACCCCATGAAACTACCCTGGGAAACAGGGCCATCTAGTATGGTTAAGCAGGTTGTGCCCTGCCCAAAGGCATTTGGCAGAAGGGATAATCAGGTCTGAAATTCAGTCTACCTTCTGTTCATCACACCACGTTTCCTGGTGTGTGCTGCATCAACCCAGAGAAGAAGATGTTTTATGTCTACACACAAAATCTCCATCAATTTACCAACCGGTGCATCCAAGGCCCTGTGTCTACTTGGAGGGGTGTTTTTCTCTAATTCGCACAAGGGCATTGTCTATGCTAATGATGACCTGGTCACAGAACTGACCTGTGTGGTCTGTAGCCTCTGACCCTAAATACTGAATGCCCACTGACACCTCTGGACCCAAGATAGAGCCACAACCACTGAAATGGATTTGGAGCTATTCCCGCTTTTACCACATTAACTCTGAATCCTGGATAGGACAGGTCAGCTGACCAAGCTTCAGCCTTGTACCCTTAACCCAATCATTTGGGACAGGGAAGCAAGTGTCTGGCTTTTTTATTTCACAGAACACACTGTAGCATGTTTCATGTTATCAAAAGCCAAGACTTATTAAATCTTAGGACTCCAAATGACATACAACAGAAGAAACTGAAAAGACAAAAACCAATCCATGCAGTATGGAATTTCTGATTCCCAGGTGGCACAGGGGTAAAGAATCCATTTGTCAGTGCAGGAGAAACAGGAGATGCGGGTTCAATCCCTGGGGTGGGAAGATTCCCTGGAGTTGAAACTGGCTACCCACTTCAGTATTCTTGCCTGGAAAATTCCATGGACAGAGGAGTCTGATGGGCTACAGTCCATGAGGTCTCAAAGAATTGGAGCATGCACATACACTTGGAATTTAAAATTTTATGATGTAAAAAAGTAAAGTGAAGTGAAGTCACATCCAACTCTCTGCGACCCCATGGACTGTAGCCCACCAGGATCCTCAGTCCATGGGATTTTCCAGGCAGGAATACTGGAGTGGGTTGCCATTTCCTTCTCCAGGGGATCTTCCCTACCCAGGGATCGAACCCGGGTCTCCCACATTGTAGGCAGATGCTTTACCGTCTGAGCTACCAGGGAAGCCCTGGTAAAAACTCTAAATCATATGGTAAATGAGAAAATCTGGGAGAAAGGAATAATAACGCATAAGATAAATAAAACTCTGATAATCTTATGATATAAAAATTCCTCAAAAATCAGTATCCTCTTAAAGAAACAGAAAACAAGTACAAGAAGGTAATTCATAGGGTAAATGAAGAATGTGAGAACTGTATGGCCTTGCCATTGTCTGTCCTGTCTCATGGAGGAGAACCTGCTGAGGCTACAGAGCTGGACCTACAAGTAGCCGCCAGTACCCCCCACCTGCCGGGTTAGGTGAGGGCAGAATGGAAAAATACAGGGGAAATTGGAAGTCAAGTCCAAGAGAAGTGACACTGAGCAAGGATGAGACATATAGTGAGAACTCAAGGACAGTCAAGACAGTTACAAGGTTTGAGAGGCTCTCTCTTCAGTCTATCTCATTTAATCCACAAACAACCACAACAGAGATATTTAATAAGGCCAATTTTACAGCAGGGGAAATAAAAGTTCAGGAAGTAGAACTGACTAGCTTGAGGCACCTCAAGGCATGTGGAAGAGCCAGAATTTGAACATCAGTAATGATGTTTCTAGCTCATTGAGGTTTTAGATGTCAAAAGGATTGGGTTGGCCCAAAAGTTCATTTGGATTTTTCCATGAGATGGTATGTAAAAACCTGAATGAACTTTTTGGTCATCCTAATATTTATGAAATTTCCATGGCCAGAGAACAAATAGAACTTGGACACAATCCTCATAGTTGATTTCACCTATTATCACATATCAGACAATTACACTTAACTTAGCCCTGGAGAGTTTGGGATCAACATATACAGACTGCTATATTTAAAATGGAAAACCAACAAGGACATTATGGCTTCCTACATAGTGCTAGGAATAAAGAATCCATCTGCCAATGCAGGAGATGCATGAGATGAGGGTTCAATCCCTCAGTCAGGAAGATCCCCTGGAGTAGGAAATGGCAACCTGTTCCAGTAGTCTTACTGGAAAAATTCCATGGACAGAGGAGCCTGGTGGGCTACAGTCTGAAAGTGCAAGTGAAAGTGAAGTCGCTCAGTCGTTTTGGACTCTTTGCGACCCCGTGGACTGCGGCCTATAAGCCTCCTCCGACCATGGGATTCTCCAGGAAAGAATACTGGAGTGGGTGGCCATTTCCTTCTCCAGGAGACCTTCCCAACCCAGGGATCAAACCCAGGGATCGAACCCGGGTCTCCCACATTGGAGGCAGACGCTTTAACCTCTGAGCCACCAGGGAAGCCCTGGGCTATAGTCTAGGGGGTCACAAAGAGTTGAGTACAACTGAGCACGTGCTAAGTTGCTTCAGTCATGTCCGACTCTTTGCAACTCCCTAGACTGTGGCCCACCAGGCTCCTCTGTCCATGAGATTCTTCAGGCAAGAATATTGGAGTGTCTCCTCCAGGAGATCTTCCCCACTCAGGGATTGAACCGGTGTCTCTTATGTCTCTCACTTTGGCAGGTGGGTTCTTGACTGCTAGCGCCACCAAGGCAGCCCACTGCATAGGATAGGGAACTCTAATCAATGTTAAGTGGCAGCCCAGATGGGAGGAGAGTTGGGGAATTGATTGATGGATATCTATATATATTAGGCTGAGTCCATTTGCTGTTCTTCTGAAACAATCAGAACACTGCTAATAGCTACACTCCAAAACAAAATTAAAAGTTTAATTAAAAAGAACTGGGACTTTGGAGAATGACACCATCACTTGGGTGGGGTCATAAGAACCCCTGGGGGTGGGCGTGTGGGTGTTCTGATTTACTGCTCCTTGGTACATCCCTCCTCTGTCCTGCCAACCTCACACTTGGCTCAACCCTTTTTTCCTCAGGAACAACAGTCTAGACAAAAAAACTCCTCCCTGGGCAGAAGTGCTTCCATAGAGATGCTAAGCGAATTCTTCAAGCCTCCCCTCCATGCAGCCCTTCCCTGCAGGCCACCCGCCCCTCTTCCTCACTCTTTGCAGCTGCAGAATCACCACTACATCCCGCTCATTGTAAGTGACCAGACTAGGCAAATAGGAAGACGGATGGTTAGTCAGGGAAATTTGGGCCACCGTGATGGGAAAGGTGCAGAGGAAAACATTATGGCCGGAGCCCCTTTGAAACATGCTGACACTTGACAGATGAGTATCCATAAAATGACAAAGGCTCCCTGTGTAAAGATCTCTGCCACCAGCACTTCTCCCTGGGAAACTAACTGCCCTCAACTGTCAGTGAAAATATTATTTTTTTTTTCTGGTAATTATTGCCGTCCCTGGTTCTGTAACCACAGAATAGCCTGCACTTTGCATCTGTGGGTTTCTTGCATCCTAGTGGCAGCAGCAACCCCTGCCTCCCCATCCTTTCAATAAGAGGTAACAAGTTATCCTGGTGATTAGATGGTTACACCCAGGATAAGAAGCAGGAATCTAATCACGGTTCCAAGGGATATGTATTGGGAGAACTCTAAGATTTTTTAAAAGGCAGTATTAATAATCCCTTAAAGAGCCATGACAAAGAACTGCACATATTTACAAAGCTTGAGTCTGTAGCAACAACAGATATTAAAAATGATGCTGTGTACATCCTCAACGTAGCCTTGCTGATGTGATTACAGTTTCTTATTCTGTTCATTTTGTCTGTCCCCTCACCTTCTGCAACAGAGAATATTAAAAGGGATGGAGAGGAAAGAAAGGGGAGGGAGCTTGAGGGAGTTGAATGCTGTGACAAACTGTGGCAATTCTAAAACAGAGGGCGGGATCTTCTTTTCTGCAGGATTCCTTTATCTTGGGAATCCTCTCAGGAATTCAGAGGGGTCATTGTCTCCTCTCTGATGATACCTTTGGATTCGAGGTCTCTCTTGAGCTTTTTTTTTTTTCCTCCTAGAGCACTGGTGTCCAGTAGGGTTTTCTGTGAAGACAAAAGTTCCACGCATGTACTGTCTAATAGGTGGTCTCATGTGGCCACTGAACACTTGAAATGGGGCTCATGCGACGGAAAGTGTTGGATTTTAAGTTTTATTTGACTTGGATTCATTTAAATCTGGATTTAAGTGAGCACCTTTCAGTGAATTTCCCTGATGGCTCAGCGGGTATAAGAATCTGCATGCAATGCAGGAGACACAGGAGATGCGGGTTCTATCCCTGAGATGAGAAAATCCCCTGGAGGAGGAAATGGCAACTGGCTCCAGTATTTTTACCTGGAGAATTCCATGGACAGAGAGGAGCCTGGCAGGCTACAGTCCAAAAGGTCACAAAGAGTTGGACCTGGCTAAGCACACAGCCACAGAGCCCCTAGGACTCACGGCATTGGACGGTGCAACTCTGAAGCTGCTGTGTCCACCTTGGTGTCATATTCGAGCACCATGGGTGTAAACTTCAGAGGGGGAATTTAAACTTAGACACACAGTTCAAGTACAGAACCTTGCTAGATGTAGGCAATTTAACACAAGATTAGGCAGCAAAGGAGGCGTTCCAGGAATTTCCTAGAGTCCGTCCCACATCCTGTCCACAAGGCTTTCCCTTCAGAGGCTAACTCTGGAACATTCTACTTCCTCCCTGAGCTTGGACTGGACTATGTTTAATGCCTTTGTCTTTGAACAAGAGGGTGGTGTGCATGTGTGAAGTCTCTTTAGTCGTGGCTGACTCTTTCTGACGCTGTGGACTGTAGCCCACCAGGTTCCTCTGCCCATGAGGTTATCCAGGCACGAATATTAGAGTGGATTGCCATGCCCTCCTCCAGGGGATCTTCCCAACTCGGGGATCAAACCTGTGTCTCTTGGGTCTCCTGCATTGGCAGGTGGGTTCTTTACCACTAGCTCACCTGGGAAGCCCTAAGAGAGTGGATCCTTTGGTATTTTGTACTTCAAGCCCATTGCCATTTGGCTTCAAATGTGAATTTCCTCTTTGTCAGCCGCTTGATCAGCGTCTCCTGGGCTGTGAGCTCAAGAAATGCTGGTGCAGCTTTTCTCACTTTCTCAGGGTGGCCTCAGCCTTGATCAGTGATGTCTGCTGGGTGCTAGTCCTCTCACCTCTGATCTTCCTGGCTTTTTTCTCCCAGTCTTCCTGTCTTTGCTCTTGTAGTTTTAAATCTTCTGCAGCCTCTCTTCCTCTTTCTATCATCTTTAGTTTTGGCTTTTTACTTGCTCTGGAATCCCTGAGTCATGTACTTCTCATGGGTAGCTTCAGAATTCAAGTTCATCTTGTTTGTGAAAGAAAACCTGCTCCTCACTCTCCAAATTCCTATCATTGTTTGCTCACAAATATTTATAATTTTAAACTGTACCACGTACATGTTACTTCATTTGCTTTCATTCATCTTTACGTTTGCTTTTTAGTCTATTATTCTGTCTGGGAAAATATTAGAGATGTTTTTCTTTGTTTTTATTGCTGCTGTTTCATCTGCCTTCACATTCACACACACACACACACACACACACACACACACACACCCCAGTGGTATACACTAGAAAAATTCATTAAGCCATAGTATAAACTCAGTAGAGAGGCTGCTATTTTAAATAACTTGTGCCAGTATTTAATTTGAGACACTTATGAATATATTTTATATTCCTCTCCACTCTACCCCCCAAAAAACTTCTTTGTTCATTATTATTAAACTATCATGACAAGGAATACAAAAACATACAAAATCTGGAAGACTCTCGAGAGTCTCTTGGACAGCAAGGAAATCAAACCAGTCAGTCCTAAAGGAAATCAACCACTACTATTCACAGGAAGGACTGATGCTGAAGCTGAAGCTTCAATCCTTTGGCCACCTGATGCGAAGAGCCAACTCATTGGAAAAGACCCTGATGCTGGGAAAGATGGAAGGCAGTAGGAGAAGGCAGTGAGAGAGGATGAGATGGTTGAATGGCATCACTGACTCAAGGACACGAGTTTGAGCAAACTCTGGGAGACTGTGAAGTCCTTGGGGTCTCAAAGAATTGGACACGACTCAGTAACTCAACAACAGCAACAACAATCATGACAAGGAATACAAAAGCATTTCATTGTTTATACAGCACCACCTAAGTGTGAATTTTTGTCATTATCATTTCAACAGCACTCTTGGAGGACTGACTTTGAGATTATTTTTTTCTGAGCGGTATAGTGGCTGCCTTCCCTGGAGGCTGCCTGCATGGCCACCACACTATGTCCTCAGCTTCCATTCTCTGTACAGAATTCTGCTCCTGTTATGACTAGACCTAGGGTGGGGACCCAGCTGTTGGACCAATGACATTCTCCCTCCTAGGAATCTGGTTTGTGATAGAAACACAGGAAGTCAGTTTGAGCTCATTACATTGAGGGAAATGTAAATGTAGGAGGTTTAGAGGGAAAATATACCTTCCAAATTGACTGACAGTGTGAAAAAATATGTCCTTGGGAAACAGTAGACCCATGTGCCTGTGTGCTAATTCACTTCAGTCGTGTCCGACTCTTTGTGACCCCATGGACTGTAGCCCACCAGGCTCCTCTGTCCATGACACTATCCAATCAAGAATACTGGAGTGGGTAGCCATTTCCTTCTCCAGGGGATCTTCCCAACAAAGGGGTTGAACCCTCATCCTTTACATCTTCTTCATTGGCAGGAGGTGCTTTACCACTAGCATCACCTGGGAAGCCCTATGGAGAGAAGCAGAGAAAAAGTACAAAGACTGAGTCTCGGTGGCCTTCCTGGAATCTGGTTGTTTTTCTATTCTTTGTACCTCAATATGTTCATATGAATGGTTGTTTCTGTCACATTCAAAGAGTTCAAACTAACACAGCATAATGTTGAGAAAGTGAAAATGCTGGGCATAATCTAGTTAACCACAGGCTGTTCTATGACTATGGGCTGTAATTCTCTGGTCTAGTCAGCCATTGTATAAAACCACGCTCCTCATTACAAAAAGGTGAAGAGGCGAGGAGAGTTGGAGGATCAACAAATTCATCACTACCTCTAGAATTACTATATACTGTACATCCCATTGATGGGTCAAGCCTGGTAACTAGCAGGGAAATCACGAGATGTAACTAGCCATGGCCATGGACCCATGAGGCACCCATATAACTGGTTGCTTTTATAGTGTCCAGGCCTAGGGAGCCCTGGGGGGGACCACCATGAAATCTACTGCCAAGTTCCCTCTTGTCAGGCACTGTGACTCTTGTATGTGACAAACAGCAACATGGATTCCAACCAAGTTGTCTCCATCAAATATTTATTTGGATGTAGGTACATAGGTCCAGGAGTATCTGCCTCCATTTCTCATCAAATTTGTAGGCAGCCCTTCAGCCAACACACACTACCAGTGTGTATGGGATTGTGTGTCGTGACTCGTGTGGTGTGAGGGGAGAAGGGAGTGAGCCCCAGAAGTGTGGAGGACAAAATGTTTCTGATGGCAGAATTCTAGTTCAACCAACATGACTGTGTCTGTAGTGTCTCTCGCTTGAAGTGACATCTATCTCCTGGATATTGTTTTCACATTTAAGCCAAAAATCATTGTCTTATCTAATACATATTTTCACATAACCTGTTAAGTCCAAGGTCTCTGCTTCTCTGTCTAATTTAGGCTCTAGAAATGTGTATTAAGGTGACTTTTCCACTGTGAACACTCATGAAAAAAGACTTTTATTTCCTCTTCTAGGGCCTAGTTCAATGAGGAGCAATAAAAGGGCAGAAACAGATATCTGTCCTTTGGTAATGCAAAGCACGATGCAGAGGGACAGGCACTCATGGTTTAGAGAAAGGAGAGGAGAGAGGTCTAAGTATCTTTGAAAAAGGAATAATCATTCAGACACTACAGGGAGGGATGCTGTGGACAGAGACAGAGAGGGGTGGGTCACAGAACCTGGGTCTGATTCAACTACTCACAAGTCCCTCTAATTATACCTTACACGTTTCTTTCAACTAAACATAGAGGCTTCTTCCCTCATCTATTTTTTGAAAACATAGACTTACTAATAGTCATCCTACATTTCTTACAGAGTTGTATAAATTCAAATAAAATAAGATATGAAAGGGGACTTCCCTGGTAATTCAGGGGTTAAGACTCTGTGCTTCCACTGCAAGTGGAATTCCTGGTTGATTCAAGATTTCAAGATTCAAGATTCAAAAATTCCTGCAAGATTCAATTCCTGATTGGGGAACTAAGATCCTGCATGCTGCATGATGTGGCCAAAATTCAAATAAATAAATTAATTAAATAAATGACAAAAAATGAGGTATAAAAGTATTTAGAAAAAATGAAGCATGACACTATATAAGTAAGATTTTTATTTTTTAGCAAAATTGTTTTATATATGCTTCCCAGGTGGGGCTAGTGGTAAAGAATCCATCTTCCAATGCAGGAGACATAAGAGATGCAGGTTTGATACCTGGATGGGGAAGATCCCCTGAAGGAGGAAATGGTAACCCCTTCCAGTATTCTTGCCCAGAAAATTCCATGGGGCCACAAAGAGTCTGACATGACTGAGCAACTATTAAAGTATATGTTAATATATTATATGTTAGTCATAATTTATATATAATTATATATATGCAAATATTATAAATTATATCAGTTAAATACAATTTATTTATGTGTGTGCTTTCAATTCCATCCAATGGTTTCTTCGACCACAATTTTGACCTCACATCTCCTTTCATAAAATACATTTCCAGACATCTTATTTTTACAAAAAGAGAATACTTTACCACAGATTCAAGATAAAGAAGGAAATTTGCAGCTAAAGGTCTATAGGGGGAAAAAAATCTAAATGAGTCCATTAACGATAACTAAAAAGTCAGTCTATAACAAATGGAAAAGGCAAGTAAACAGTCACATTTAATGAAATCTAGTTAAGGAAATAAATCACTCTCTATTTCTCTTTTCCCCAATGCCACTGTTTCATGACTAGGTTTTTGAAACTAAGCGTTTGGAGATAAAGTTAATTCTAAATGTAGTTTCTCAACTATTTAAATAGCAAGTCTTTCTCCCATGTTTACTTAAATGCAAACACGGAGCCGCATGAAGTCCAAACATTGAGGGCTTTATATACTAAGACTATGTAGTATCAGCGCAAATGAGAATCTACGTGATAAGAAACATCATGGTTATAGCCCATTCTTTTTGTTCCAAATGGAATTTCTAGAGATAAACTCCTTGAAATTAATGATTCCAAAAAATTAACATTTTAGTATCATAATGAAAACCAAAGTTGATAATTAGCCTCTTACACCACACATTGTATGACTAAGATTCCCATTTAGGCCATTTAGTGACTTCAGAAAGTCACTTTTTAAAAAATGTTTATCAAAGATTCCACATATTTTGTTAAACAAATAAAGATTTATGGAATGCATATTTTATACCAGTTGATATTCTAGGCCCTTGAAATACATCTGTAAGCAAAAGGAAATATATTAAAAATTTGAAGATAACAGAAGGTAATAAAATGTTTTTTAATTAAATAAAATTAAATGTATTTTTTGGCTTATCTAAATAGTATTGCCTTAAAAGTAGTTAAAATAGATTATAATAATTGCTCTGTTTTCTACTCTATAAAAGTAATAACTTTTCAAAACCCAATGTTCTATTTTAACACACAACAGGAAGAAAAGATATTTTTTTCTGCTTGTTTCATCTTGCAAAGCACACGATGATGCTCCATTAACAAAAGAGTTTTAGTTTAAGAACATCCTATCATCTCTCCTTTCTTCCTTCCACATTTTGACATGAATGTTAATAGCCGGAGGTAAAAAATTAATAGGCATAATTTTGTATTGAATTTTACCTTTCCAAGAAATTTGAGCATATAAATGAAGTTGGAGGCCACAGCTGTGCATGACCAAAGTTAAAACATTCTTGTGAGCATTTCTCCCACACAGGTATAGAGTGAAAAGAGCCCTGTATTAAAAGATGAAGTCGTGGGTTCTGCCTCGTGCCTTGAATCAAATTTGTCTAAACTTCTGACCACATTCAATGCCCTAGATTTAAGCTTCTGTGTCTGCAAAATTTGATCTGGATCAGATGATCTGAAAGATCACTTTTCATTGTAAAACCCTCTAATTCCCACTGGTAGAAATCATAAGACAGAGATCAATATGTAGTTCTGGACTTGATGAATGAAGTGCTATAAACAAATACATCATTAAATACTACTCTGAAATATCACAAAGCAAGAGACAAGTTGGTAACTATAAATAGATTAAAACTATAATAACTATGGTGCCAGTGGTGGTTTAGTTGCTAAGTCATATCTGACTCTTGCGACCCTGTGGACTGGAGCCTTCCAGGCTCCTCTGCCCATGGGATTCTCCAGGCAAGAATGCTGGAGTGGGTTGCCATTTCCTTCTCCAGGGGATCTTCCCAACCCAGGAATCAAACCCGGGTTTCCTGCATTGCTGCTGCTGCTGCTGCTAAGTCTCTTCAGTCGTGTCTGACTCTGTGCAATCCCATAGACAGCAGCCCACCAGACTCCACCTTTCCTGGGATTCTCCAGGCAAGAACACTGGAGTGGGTTGCCATTTCCTTCTCCAATGCATGGAAGTGAAAAGTGAAAGTGAAGTCACTCAGTCGTGTCCAACTCTTAGCGACCCCAAGGACTGCAGCCCACCAGGCTCCTCCGTTCATGGGATTTTCCAGGCAAGAGTACTGGGGGGTGCCATTGCCTTCTCCATTCCTGCATTGCAGGCAGATTCTTTACCGACTGAGCTTTGAGAGAGGCCCATAAGAACTATGAGTTATATTTAACTCCCAAAACCACAGTCATCTGTAGGAGGAAAGGGGGATGAATACTAATATAAAATTGACAGTCTTTGGAGAAGGGACTGGTTACCCACTCCAGTATTCTTGCCTGGAGAATCCCATGGACAGAGGAGACTGGCAGGCTACAGTCCATAGGTTTGCACAGAGTCGGACACAGTTGAGCAACTAACACTTTTACTTGTTTCGCTTTACCATTTCTACCTGCACGAGCTATTGAGATGTCTCATAGCCCAGTTTTTCTCTCCTCAAAGCCAGATTATGCTAAAATTTTCCAGTCACTGCCATCTATTCTGCTTTGCACCCAGAGCCCAGGTACCTATGAGAAAGTGTCAATGGCAGCCACAACTCACCTGGTCCAAGGACACTCAGCAAATGCTTATCCCCAGATCCACCAGCAGCAGCTTCACTGCTTTCATGATGTCCTCATGGAGATCGGAGAGGGCTCCCTCAGGGGATTTCGTTCTGTGCATCACTTCTTCCATCGCTTACAGTTTTGTCTTTCACTTTATTCACCCCTTCATTCAGTACTTTTCAGATTAATTGTATATTATATGAAAAACACTTATAAATACCAGGGACACAAAGGTATTCACGGTACATTGTACAGTAGGGGAAGATAGGCATGAAACACATAACTACAAGTGTTTGGTAAAGCAGAATCTCTAAGACTTTGTAAGAATGTAAGATGAATTTCCTCCAAGTAAGCTTGGAAGCTATTTGAATAGCACCACCCAATTGTGGAATTATATGTCCTCTCAGGGACAATAAAGGACAGTATACCAGGATCCTATGAGGTTCATCAGTAGCAAAGGCAACCACTGATGGAGTGGAAGCCAGGAACAGAAGACCATGAAGGACCAGTTCCTGAGACTGCCTCCTGGCAACCTGAGAAGTAGCAGGGAGCTATTTTAGGAGAGAGATTTTCTGGAGAATAGGCAAATAGGAGTTCTAGGGGGAAATAAGGATGACTTTATTTTATATGCAAAGACTAGCAAGAACAGGAGCATTTAGGTTTTTATAGATGTGATCTTCAACAACTAATTTCTGACAATTGCTGTTAATTGGATTTTCAGAGACCTACCAGTAGGGAGTTCTCTTCTACGAAAATGACTTAGTTCTGTAGTTTTGTACCAACCCTTCATTAAACAGACTAGTTCCAATGGAATGGTGCCAGGAAATTACTGGTTTTAATACAATCTCCTCTTGGTTGTAGCTGTCATTATAGGCCATGGTTTATGTACTTTAATTAAAATGGAGATGGTGTTCTTTAAACTTGAACCCTGAGTTGGTTCACATTCCTGGCACTATTTCTTTTTTTTAAGAAAGTAAATAAAACTGACATTTTCATTCTTAGTATATCTAGCCTACATTAAATTTCTAATTCAGCTGTCTACCTAAAAACGAGATCTCATTGGCACACTAATTCTTGATATATAACAATGATTAGCACATACAGTGTTTGCATATCACTTTAATATTTACAAAGAGTTTGCAGGTCCTCTATTTTTTTTGTTCACCGATAGCCCACTGAAGCCCATAAGGGAAGAATTATTATTACTTCCAGTGTGAAGATGACACAATTAGGTTTAATGAAGTGAAGGGTCTTGCCTAAGGTCACAAAGATGGTAAATGGTATTCCCATGTCTTTTGAATCTTGATTTTACTGTTTCCATTAGGTTCTTTTATTTTCTACCTAAATTTTGTTAGTGGCAGTTATTCCTTATGATATCTACAAATCTCATTCTTCCAAGGTTAGGAAGGCTTGCGGGCAGACCAAGACATTCACTTTGGATCTCACATATACTCATTGGAATGAGTGTAGAAATGGGAACAGAGCTCTGAATGAGGAGGAGTGAGTAGGTCTGGATTCTATTTATTAATATACTGTCACGAGGAGGAGACAATTTACTTTCTTAAGAATTACTTTCTCATTTTACAAAATAAAAAATACTTGGCTAAATGATATTTAACTTTCTTCTAGCATTCTTGTATTTGTCATCTCGGTGCAGAACTTTAATATAATTTACCTATCTCTAAGAGCTTTATGCTGTGCTATTTACATGTCTTAAATACTTTTACCTTATTTCTACTTTCTATCTTTGAAGAAATGAAATAGGTTACCTCCCATCACCTTCATATAAAACTTTGTGTTTATCTGTGTCTCAAAAGCATTCATGACAATCTAGTTACATATGACTTAATATTCTTACATTTATGTGATTATCAATGATTTTGTAATATATTGGATTCTATGGCACATTTATCATAATGTTTTTAATCATGTTTGCAAGAGATTTAATGAAATTCACACTCCTTGAGATATGTCTTATTAAGACCATGTGTCATCACAAGTTAGCTACCATCGAACAATAATTCCTCTGTGAAAAAGCTCCTGGGAACAAAACCACACTTTTTTTTTTTTTTTTTTTTTTTTTGGTGATTAAAGAAGCTCACTAAAATAGCTTTATGTGTATTTGAAGCAGAGTGCTTTTTCTACCAAAACTGCTAATGCTTGAACTGAGTCCCTCCACAATTTCTATGTTGAATCCCAGCCACCTCGGAATACAACTCTGTGTGGAAATAGGATCTTTACAGAAGTAGTTAGGTTACAATGAGGCTGTTAGGGTGGGCCCTAATCCAATACGACTGGTGTTATAAAAAGAGGAGATGAGAACACAGGAGAAACGCAAGGGATGCATGTACCATGAGCAAAGATCACGTGAAGAGCCTCAAAGGGTGGCTGTCAGCAAATCTAGGAAAGATACCTTCAAGGATCTTGAATTTGTTGACACCTTGACCTTGGACTTCCAGCTTCCAGAAATGTGAGATAATAAATTTTCATTGTTTAAACCACCCAGTGTGTAATATTTTGTTATGAAAGCCCTTGCAGACTAATATGCTGGCTTTACTCATGATTTTGTAGTCAGTGAAGAATTTCACTTGTGTCCCCTTGAACTTACATGTAGAGTACATCATGAGAAATGATGGGCTGGATGAAGCACAAGCTAGAATCAAGATTGCTGGGAGAAATATCAATAACCTCAGATATGCGGATGACGCCACCCTAATGGCAGAAAGTGAAGAAGAACTAAAGAGCCTCTTGATGAAAGTGAAAGAGGAGAGTGAAAAAGTTGGCTTAAAGCTCAACATTCAGGAAACTAAGATCATGGCAACTGCTCCCATCACTTCATGGCAAATAGATGGGGAAACAGTGGAAACAGTGGCTGACTTTATTTTGGGGGGCTCCAAAATCACTGCAGATGGTGATTGCAGCCATGAAATTAAAAGATGCTTACTCCTTGGAAGGAAAGTTATGACCAACCTAGACAGCATATTAAAAAGCAGAGACATTACTTTGACAACAAAGGTCCATCTAGTCAAGGCTATGGTTTTTCCAGTGGTCACGTATGGATGTGAGAGTTGGACTGTAAAGAAAGCTGAGCACAGAAGAATGCCTTTGAACTGTGGTGTTGGAGAAGACTCTTGAGAGTCCCTTGGACTGCAAGGAGATCTAACCAGTCCATCCTAAAAGGGATTAGTCCTGGGTATTCATTGGAAGGATTGATGCTGAAGCTGAAACTCCAATATTTTGCCCACCTGATGCGAAGAGCTGACTCATTTGAAAAGACCCTGATGCTGGGAAAGATTGAAGGCAGGAGGAGAAGGAGAGGGTGAGGAGGTTGGATGGCATCACTGATTCAATGGACATGAGTTTGGGTAAACTCTGGGAGTTGGTGATGGAGAAGGAGGCCTGGTGTGCTGCGGTTCACGGTGTCGCAAAGAGTCGGACATGACTGAGCAACTGAAATGAACTGAACTGAATAAAGATGAACCCATTGTAACTTAGAAGTGCCATGGGGTATGTGGTGTGTATACACAGCATCACTAGACAATACTGGTTCTTTTTTCATCCTCCTCTCTTCCACTGTATACCCAGTGCCTTGTCTCCAGCTTTTCCCATCATCAAAATGAGTAAGTGACCCGAGATGGTCTTTTACACTTCCTTATTGGCAGATTAGGGGCTTCCCTCATGATTCAGGTGGTAAAGAATCTTCCTGTAATGCAGGATACCCAGGTTTGATCCCTAGTTCAGGAAGATCTTCTTGAGCAGGAAATGGCAGCCCACTCCTGTATTCTTCCCTGGAGATTTCCATGGACAGAGGAGCCTGGCGGGCTATAGTCCATGGGGTCACAAAGAGTCAGACATGACTGAGCTACTAACACTTCACTTACTTCATTGGCAAGTTATAGGAGGGTTTTTTTCATTCAACAAATATTTATTGAAGTAGAGAATATTTATTAAGGTAGAGAATTTTCTCTACCATCTACTAAATATATGACTTTGAGTAAATTCTCATTTTCAGTTTCCTTGTGAGTAAAATAGCAAGAGTAATTTCTACTCTATTAGGTGGCTGTGAGGATAAAATTAAACAATGCTCTGTGCATGCTCACCATTACTAATGGTGGTAATACAGTGGTTTTATAATCAATTCAACTTTTACTTTCACTCAAACCATCTCTATTTACTTTATCAGAAAGTGAAAACTCTTTTCAACTAAATGAATCGTCTACTGTAATCACTCAACTAGCTTTAAAAAAGAAAGCTGATAGTGACATCAGTTTTCAGACATATCCCATCATTTTTGAAGAAAATGTTTACACAGCAGGAGTTTGAAATGTATACAATAAGAAATAACAGAAGGAAAAATGTGAAAAGGAATGAATAGATGTCCAGGACAGTGAAGGATGTGCCATGGAGTCCTAATTCTAAAGAGGGTTCTCACATTAATTCTAACTTAGAAACTCAGACTAAGACTTCACAGTATGTGGAAATTTCAGGTCCACAGTCTAGGAGATCTGGGTCTCAGATAACATTCATTATACTGTTGACCCCAGAGATATGCATGGATCTGGGTCATACCCAGGAAAAGTAGAAAGCCTACCACAAAAGGACCCCACTGAGATGGAGTCTTCCTAACTAAAACAGAAGCACTGGAAATGAGAGACTACTAAGGAAGCTTAATATCCCTGAGAACGAGCAACCTGAAGTCAGCAGAGTAAGGTCCCAGTCCTAGAAGAGTTTCAGGTTTCAGAGAATTACAATTTGGAAAATCAAAAGTCTAGTACATTATGAAGAGCACCACCTGGGAAGCCCATGCACATGGAGAGAATATATTAAAATCCAAAAATTGGTAGAAAGCCTGAAGAATCTTCAAAAAGAATGATTGAGGTTGTACAGATCCTTCTATGAAAAGGTAAGATTCCATACTGAGACATGAACAGGGTGTTCAAGAGAAAGACAGATGGGGAAGGGGAGAGAGAGAAACAGGAGAAGTAGCAGATGAAAAATAAGAATGTGCTATGGTGGAAATAGGAAATAAGAAACTAGGGACCCTTCCTCTCTCCCCTCAACATATTTATCACTGTCCAGAGACAGATTTACCATGAATTAGTCAAGTTTAAATTTTATGATCCCTCTTTTTCTCAAGTCCTTTTTCAAGACACAAAGGGGAAGACTGAACTGTCTGTTCTCATAGTCATGTTCTTTTTTTTTTTTAACTTTAAAAAAAATTATGTATTCATTTGACTGTGCCAGGTCTTAGCTATGGTATGCAGGATCCTTTAGTTCAGGTACGTGGGATCCAATTCCCTGACCAGGAATCGAACTCAGGCCCCCTGCATTGGGAATGGAGAGTTTTAGCCACAGGACCACAAGGGGGTCCAACCTAAGATTTTTTAACCACAGTTGGTCAGCACCACTGGCTCTTTCAACTCCACCTTCCTTTCTAGTCACATGGCACTAGAGGGACCAGGCATATTTCAGGATCAGACTAAGAGGAAGCTAAGTTCTGGATACTTTGGGGTTGAATTCAGTGGGATATATATTTACAAAGCTCACAGTTACAGGGTCAGAGTTTATTCCACTGTATGGTTACACCTCATGGCCCCAGCACCAGAAAGATGTGTTGGAGGGATAAGTTAGGATGTTGACTATGGATAGAGCTGGATACTAGCTCTGAAGAAATTCTTCAAAATATTACAGTTTGTCTATGAAAGAAACTTGATACAGGTTTTCCCAAGTTGGACAACTCTCAAGTTTTCCATGACATCACCAGTAAGAAGTTATGAGGCTCGAGAAATGCTTCTAAACTGCCAGTAAATTAAAAATTCTTTGGCTAACGCTTCCAGAGGAGAGATTAAATTATTTTTCTATTCTTTTGTAGAAAATGGCATTATTTGGGTTTTCAGTTAAAATACAAGAAGCCTGGTTAAATCTGAATTTCAGATAAGCAACAAATAATTTTTAGTATAGGTGTTTCCAATATTGTATGGAATTCAACTTTAACTCACCACCCTGCTTTTCTATTTGCAAAATCTGGCGACCTTATAAATTTAAAAAAAAAAAAAAAATCTTGAGTATGAGAAAAGATGACCAAAGAGTATGCAGGCTAAAAATGCAGGAAAGAAAGCATTATGAGGTGTGTCAGACAATTAAGAAGAATCATTACTATTTTTCATCATTTTGTGACATTTGTAGTACCTGCCAGCTTTGTCCCATAATAAATACATTTAGACTAAATTTATAATCAGTTCTTGTAAGGCAGCCCACAGATCTGCATGTGCCCCTGTTCTTACCTCTTCCTCCAAATGATACAAAAATCTCTCAGGACTCCTGGGAAGAGAATGAGAAGGACAGCCAAAAGGAATAATGAGCTAATGCTGGCCAAATACATTAAAGGGAGTAAGAAGGTGTTTTACAACTATATCAGGGAGAAGAAATATCTGAGCACATGTAGAGCCATTAACAAATAAGGAAAGAAGAGAAATTAATAATGACTCTAAAACAGCTGAGATAATGAACTCCTTTTTCAACTCTGTCTTTGGCAAGATAAATAAGGAAATGGAATTTGCAGAATTAGGAAGTAATGAAGACCTTGTAAAAATAGCTATTAATATCAGGTAGCTAAAAAAAAAAAATGCTTAGAAAACCCAAATAAATCAAGGTGATGTGGAAATATGCATTCTGGAGTCCAGAGGTGAGCATATAATGAAGTCACTAAGCTACAGACCATTGTTTTCAAGAATTTTGAGATCTAAGAGAGGAAATTGAGAGCAGAGAGAGGTAAATGGGAGGCACAAATATAAATGGATTCAAGGAAAGAATTTGAAGTGTATGAAAAATTATTCTAGCCACTATAAAGTACGTTTGAATTATTTAATAACACAAAGGAAACAGACTACTTATTAAGGAAATCCAATAAAATATTTATTAAACCTCATAAAGTTGCAAAACCAGAGAAAAGTCAGTAATTTGTATGTTTGTTAAGAAGGCTGCCAGATGATAAAATAGATGTGTATGTAGTGAGTAAGTAAAAAGATGCTCAGTTGTGTCCAACTCTTTGTGACTCCAAAGACTGTAGCCCACCAGGCTCCTCTGTCCATGGGATTCTCCAGGCAAGAATACTGGAGTGGGCTGCCATTCCCTCCTTCAGGGAATCTTCCTGACCCAGGGATCAAACCTGAGTCTCCTGCATTGCAGGCAGATTCTTTACCTTCTGAGCCACCAGGGAAGTCCTTGTGTATAATACATAATGAGCATTTGTACTCAATGTAACTCTTGACTGACTAGATGAAGAATATAGTTATTTAATTAAAATCACAAAATAATTATAAATAATAAACCATAAATACACTATAGTGTAAGCTGGACAGAAAATAGTGGGAGACAGTGGGAGTGGATTGCATAAGAACTATTCTAATTTCTGGCCAGATTTCTAAACTTCCTTTAAAAGATTCTCAAAAGAGAGATAAACAAGATCTATCTGTAGCTGATAACAGTTTCTCACTAGACAGATACTTCATCTTAAACCTTGTGAAATCACAAAGTCCAGGAACTAGGAGATACCTAATTTAAGGCAGGTGAATCAATTTTACAAGGCAAAAAATGAAATCCATAGAACTACAAATCAGTGAAACACTAGTATTAACTAATTTATTTATTTTATAGTTGGGAAGGTTGAGACTAAACAACTTGCCCAAGGAAGCTAGAAGCAAAGCTGAAATTGGAAACCCGGTCTTTCTGATTTTGTGTTTAATAGTCATTTTTTATTCTTTGTTGTAAGCCTCATGAGGGCAGAGAACAAGTTTGTTTTAAACCACTAAACCTCAGCACCTCCCCTCATGCTTGGCACACATAAACTCAACATTCACTGAATTATTTAATAAGTGTGTGTGTGTGTGTGTGTGTGTGTGTGTGTGTATGCGTGTGCGCACTCCGTCATGTCCAACTCTTGAGACCCAATGGACTGTAGCCGCCAGGCTCCTCTGTTCATGGAATTTTCCAGGCAAGAATACTGGAGTGGCTTGCCATTTCCTCCTCCAGGAGATCTTCCCAATCTAGGGATCAAATCTGTATCTCTTGCATCTGCTGCATTGACAGGCAGATTCTTTATGACTGTTCCACCTGGGAACCCCCTTTAATAAGTGTGACACTATCAATATACATCTTTACTTTTACTAAATAATGAATTCTCTCCATTGATTCCTAATGTCCTATTAGCAAGGGGTCTTGGTGTGATTACTATTGGGGGTGCCACAGGCAGATAACTACTTATTCATTCTTGAAAATAATGTTAAGTTTATTAAAGGCATTAAACTCCAAACAAAGATATTCAAGCTTGCTCAACATTTTTGCCCTTAACCAAAAGATATGTGGATTCATGTTTGTGACAACTCTTTCAGGAACACATGGGTTTACATTCATTCTGAGAGAAAGTGCTCTCTAGAGAATTAAGATTATGTATGTAAAGAACCTAGCCAAGAACACGCTTCTTATAAAGCAGAAGAGTAGATGTAGAATAGATGTCTAATTTCCTCTCTCCTCTTTGAAGTGGCAGGGGCATTCACAACCACTATAGTCAGATCACTTCTTATGCATCAAGGAGACAATCCTGAGTATCAGTAAATGATAATGTGAATGGGGAACATTCTAGAAAAGGTAATAGAGAAAGGCTGAGAAGTCTCAGTGGAAACAATGATCTTAGTCTACTCTTAAGTGAAACTTCAAACCATATCAAAACCTGATTCTATTGTCAACTAACCTTGAGACATTAATGAAAGTGCCTGGGCATCTGTAAATGAATCAGAAGCCTCTATTCCTCAGTAATTAATTCCACTAATTATTAGAGAAATACAAATAAACACACAAATACAATGAGGTATTACCTCATACTGGTCAGAATCACCATAATCAAAAAAATCTACAAACAATAAATATTGGAGAGGATATGGAGAAAATAGAACCCTTCTACACTGTTGGTGAGAAGGTAAATTGGTATAGTCACTATGGAGATCAGAATGGGGGTTCCTTTAAAAACTAAAAGTAAAACTACCATATGACCAAGCAGTTCCACACCTGGGCATGTACCTGGAGGAAACCATAATTCAAAAAGATAAATGCACCCCAACGTTCATTGCAGCACTATTTATAATAGTCAGGACATGGAAGCAACCTAAATATCCATCAGCAGAGGAATGGATAACAAAGATGTGGAACACATATACAATGGATTATTATTCAGCCACAAGAAACAAAATAATGCCATTTGCAGTAACACGGACAGACCTGTGCTGTGCTTAGCCGCTCAGTCATGTGTGACTCTGCAACTCCATGGACTGTAGCCCACCAGGCTCCTCTGTCCATGGGGATTCTCCAGGCAAGAATACTGGAGTGGGTTGCCATACCCTCCTCCAGAGGATATTCCCAACCCAGAGATTGAATCCAGGTCTCCGGATAGACCTAGAGATTGTCATATTGAGTGAAGTCAGACAGAGAAAGATAAATATCACACTTATTGCTTATATGTGGAGTCTAAAAAAAGGGTACAAATGAATTTATTTACAAAACAGAAGTAGAGTCACAGATGTAGAAAACAAATTTACAGTTATCAGAAGATGAGGGGGAATGAAGGATAAATTGGGAGATTGGGACTGACCTATACCTGCCGCTGCTGCTACTAAGTCCCTTCGGTCGTGTCCGACTCTGTGCAACCCCATAGACGGAAGCCCACCAGGCTCCCCCGTCCCTGGGATTCTCCAGGCAAGAACACTGGAGTGGGCTGCCATTTCCTTCTCCAATGCATGAAAGTGAAAGTGAAGTCGCTCAGTCATGTCCGACTCTTAGTGACCCCATGGACTGCAGCCCACCAGGCTCCTCTGTCCATGGGATTTTCCAGGCAAGAGTACTGGAGTGGGGTGCCATTGCCTTCTCTGTGATCTATACCTATTACTAGATAAAATAGATAACTAATAAGAATCTGCTATACAGCACGGGGAACTCTACTCAATACTCTGTAATGAACTGGTGCTCTGGGACAACCTAGGGAGGTAGGATAGGGTGGGAGGTGGGAGCAAGTTTCAATAGGGAGAGAACATATGTATACCCATGACTGATTCATGTTGATGTATGGCAGAAACCAACACAACATTGTAAAGCAATTATCCTTCAATGAAAAATAAATTTGAAAACTACTCTGCGATGGATTATATAGGGAAAAATATCTCTAAAAAAAATGACTGGATATATGTGTATATATAACTGATTCACTTTGTGTACACCTGAAACTAACACAACTTTGTAAATCAGCTATACTTCAATAAAAGATAAAATAAAAGAAGCCTCTGTTCAGTGAGGACTCAAGAATTTCTACAGAGGATGGGCCTGTGAGAAGCAATGCTTCAAGGTACTAGGAAAATTGCATGACAAACACCATAATTTAGATGATGCATCCACGTATGTTGGCTGGACTGAAGCCGATCTATTCTTGGAGACTGTTGCTGTTTAGCCACTAAGTCATGTCTGACTCTTTTGTGACCCTATGAACTATTGCCCACCAGGCTCCTCTGTTTGTGGGATTTTCCAGGCAAGGATGCTGAGGTGGGATGCCATTTTCTTCTCAAGGGGATCTTCCTGACCCAGGGATTCAATCAGTATTCTCTTGTCTGTCTCCTTCCCCAAGGAAGACACTCTTTGGGCTCTTACTTCCTGTGCCCTTAAAAATAACAAAGAGGCTAACTTTGGACACCTTGATATATTATAGGGAGGCTGTAATCAATTTTAGCTTCTCGTGTGTCTCAGATGGTAAAGAATCTGCCTGAAATGCAGGAGATGCGGATTCAATCCCTGGTTTGGGAGGATCCCCTGGAGAAGGGAATGACAACCTACTCCAGTATTCTTGCCTGGAGAATCCCATGGACAGAGCAGCCTGGCGGGCTAAGTTCATGGGGTCACAAAGAGTCGGATATGACTGAGCGACCAAAACTTTCACTTCAGGGAGGCTGTAATCAGTTTAGTCTGGAAAAGATCTATCTTTGTTATGATGAAGAAATAACATGTCTCAGGGCAAGACTGCACATGGAGTAAAGTACAACAGCAGAAGAAATGGGAGTGGTTCACCCTGATGGTACCACCAGGGTGGGAGGCAGTTCAGAGATGATCCTAAATCCAGAACAGCTAAGAAGGAATTTCAACTCTACAAGTGGGACAGATCAAAACTCACACTTGTCTAATGCAGTCCTAAGTGCTGTCAGTTCTCAGAGACCAACCAGCGAGATGCAGCTAAGGATGTTTGGGAGTCTTCTGTTTCAGTGCTGAGTTAGACAGCCTACTATGATCTTTTTAAAAATGAAGACTGAATTTCTTGATAGACAGATAGATACAAGGTCATGTTCTTTGTCTGCCATGTAGATGCAAGTAAGTAGCTAAATTCACTTTTAAATACTCTTTTTAAAATTTATTTTGAATTGGAATATAACTGCTTTATAATGTGTTAGTTTCTGCTGTATAACGATGTGAATGAGCTTTGAGTATACATATATCTCCTCCCTCTTGAGCCTCCTTCCCACCCCTCCCAAACCCTCCACTATAGATCATCAGAGCATCTTGCTCAGATATGTCTCCTTCATTTGAGTATTTTTCCCCCAAAGTACTCTGGTATTCGTGTTCCTCTTGAGTATCCAAGCTTTCTACTCTTGGAAAACCAGAACTAGCCCATTTTGCCTTACTTCTCTGTATTGTATAAGAAAGAGTTTCTAGGAAACAAGAGAGCATGCTCTCAGCTGACAGAAATTAATTATCAAAAAATGCAGAGACAGGGTTCTCAGAGAGTCAGAGAGATCAAAGCTGAGTTCAGACATGCTTCTAGGAAAAGCAGAGGTATAATTTCTGTTCCATCAGAGAGAAAATTTAGTCTTCACTCAGTGATTTCAACTCAAATTTAAAGTTCATCTTCTCTTAACAGAGTAAAGTTTCAATAAATCCCTTTTTTATAATAATTCAAGCAGACAAAAAAGTTTCATTCCTAAATAAAAGAGACAAAATGATGCAGTTGTTTTGGTTCTGGCATTTAAAAAAAACACACTTTAGAAAACCACCCCAAATGATGTCAGTTTGAAGGTGAAGCATTTATTAAGCTCCAACCATGTGAAAGGCACTGTGCTGAGCAAAGTGATTACAGAGATAAATAACACATACTTTTGGATAAATCTAAAGAGTTGTAATCAAGATAAGGAGAGGAACATTTACAAATAACCATGATCCAAAGCAACAATAATAAGTAACTGTGAATTCAGTGTAAGTTAATAGATAAGTGCCATAACAATATCTATAAAATCTTATGCTACATTTAAAGTGGTAAAAAATGTTTAGAACAAAGAGCAGTGTTGTTTTTGCTCTACTTGATGGTGGGTATATCATACCTGTATTATTGGGTTGAGCTCTGAGTTCCATATTTTAAGAGAGACATAGAAAAACTGGAGTATCCTGAAACAAAAGTGAAAGGATAGTGAGGAAACAGACAAAATACATTCTGAAGAGTAGCTTTAGGAGCTGAGAATGGTTAGCCCTGGGAAGAGTGATAAAGTGGCAGTGGTGGTGGTGGTGGTTTAGTCCCTGAGTCATGTTCGACTCTTTTGATCCCATGGCTCCTCAGTCCATGGGAAGAGTGATAAAGTAGTACATGATAAATGTCTTTAAAGAACCAAAGGGCTGTGGTGTGAAGAAAGTGGACTCCAGCATGCAAAGCAGCTACCAGTGGGTGGACATTAAAGCAGACAGCTCTACAGCTCTGGATATTAGGAGAATCTCCTAGCCATTAAAACTGCTTTTAATTGGAATGGTTGTTTCTGAAAAGTGTGAACTGCTTACTTGCAGAAATGTTAAAGAAAAGCTGTAAGATTACTCATGGGAGTGTTGAAGAAAGGTCTCATGCAACAGTGAGGCCTGAGCTAAATGACTCTTCAAGACCCTCTGAGGTCTCTAAGAACCTTAACGCTATATTAGAGGAGTCAAAACATTAAGGAAGAATGGGTAAGAAAGATTAATGCTGACCATAAAAGTCTGGGGGACCCTGTACAGGATGTGGAAATTAAGCTGAAGCTTGAAGAGCAGCTAGGATCATAGTGATGAAGAGAAACTGCATTCCAAGTACAAGAAATAGCATAAACCACTGTAAATGTTGTTATCCTTGGGGAATGGCAGGTTAAGGATCATGGAAAGAATGTGGATTATGGAGTTAGACTGACCTGCATTCAAGACCTGGTTAACTTTCTTTTAGTGACTGTGTCTTCACCCATGACTTCAGCTAAGTCTTCCACTATCCCCAGTACCATATCCTTCTCCTAGCTCTGAATCAGTCCAAGAAGCAACGTCATGGATTTCACACACTTATTTAACTTAATGTGTTTACAACTAAGCTGGCTATCTTTTATTTGAAATCTTCTCCTCTTTCTAACTTCGTTCTAATTTCTCAGCAGAAGTATCACCGACGACCCTAGCTGTCTGACCAAAACATGAGAGTCAGCTTAGATTTATCATTTTCCACACTGTTTATAACCACTGCCAATCTCCATATCATGGCCACTTCAACTCTGAAATAGATTGAGATTTTTTCTTCCTCCTTTCCAGGCTCATACCTCTGCTCTAGTTCAGAAGTCTGTTGTTTCTCACTTAAACTCCTAAGTGGTCTGTCTAACTCCATCCCCACCACATTTTTGCCTTCAGTGTATGCTTAACCTCAGAGTCAAAATGCCATATTAATAGCCAATCTTAATCCATATCTTTTCTGCCTAAATATGTCAGCAAATTCTTATCATCTTCATGATGAAATTTAAACTACTTAATGTGGCACACATTAAGTCAAATCCGTGTTGAACTGAATTCAGTAAAACACTATTCTACTCTCAGCTCCAGCCTTAGTGAATTTCTTGCAGCTGCCCACTGTATCACGTTTCTCCAGGTGTTTAGTCCTTAGCTCATGGAAACTCTTGCATTAGAAGCCCCCTTCTCAGCCATCCTCCTCACCATCAGTCACCCTTCACTCCTTTGTGAAGGTTCAACTCTACTGCCCTTGGAAGTCTTTGCTGAGTGCCTTTTCCTCTTCCTTCTTCCACTTTGCTAAGAGCCCCCATGGCACACAGTATACACCTTTATCATAGCATCACCTACACTCCAGTATGATTGCTCATTCTTCCATCTTCTTTACCCATCACTGAGCCCCTTGAGAGCAAGTATTGAATCTTTGGCTACTGTATCCTGGGCACCTGGTGACTACGTAGCAGGTACAGGTAGAAAGGATGACAATTCTTACTGGTTGTACAATCTTGAACTTAACATCTATGAACCTCACTTTAATCATCTGTGAAGCAGAAATTATACTGTGTATTTCACTGGGGTTTTGTGAGAATAAATGAGAAAATAAATTATTATTATGATTGCATGCATACATGGTAGGTTGCGTCCAACTGTTTGTGACCCTATGGACTATAGCCTGCAGGCTCCTCTGTCCAAGTGATTCTCCAGGCAAGAATACTGGAGTGGGTTGCCATTTCCTTCTCCAGGGGATCTTCCTGACACAGGGATCGGACCTGCATTTCTTTCCATCTCCTGCACTGGAGGGAGGTTCTTTACTGCTAGTGCCACCTGGGATTTTGTCGCTGGAGCACAGTGTGTATGGAAAGATATAGTGTGTAATAAACTTAAAGCTAGTACAGCCAAGGGTGAGATACCAAGCTGAAGATGCTTCCTTGAAGTGTAGAGAGGTGGAAATAACCCTTTTCGTTCCTGCTCTTGAAGTTCAACACCTACATCAGGAACACAATGGTTTTCATGAGAATTGGAAATATGGTCTGATGACAGTGGACCATGGTGGTGAAGTGTCAGACAAAACTAGATTTAAATCTCTTTCACTTATTAGCTGTGAAATCTGAGGCCAATTATTTAATCTCTCACTCAGATTCCTATGTAAAAGCACCAACATGTACTTATAAAAAGGTTGTTGAAAAGATAAAATTAAACTAGATAACATATGTAAATGTAAGACACAGATCTGGTTCTAGGTGCACTGTAATAACTGTAAAGTCAAGTCTGTTTACCTTATGCCAGGTAAACTGAGTGATTTACATAGATCAACACATCCTATTATCACAGCAAACCTATGAAGTCGATTCTGTCATAATCCCAATTTACATGTGAGGAAATGAAAGTACAGAGAATTTAAGCATCTTGGTCAAGGTCATAGAGCCAAGGTCATAGAGTTAGAGTCATAGACTTAGAAAATCTCCAACAATAAATTCTCCTTAGGAAACGCTGAATATGTAGTAACTATGGATATTACTGGGTGTATCTCAATACTCTCTATAACCTATTTTCAGCACTGTTGGTGGGTGACTATCTTGGCAAATACCAGCCTTCTATGTTAGAGATATGTTTTTCAGAGTCACAAGATCACTGTGGGGACCTTAACAAATTTCAAGAGTGTGGCTTATTATTTCATCTCTGGGAAGTAGAACAACACAATTGTGAGTGCATTTTTATCAACAATGGGCTTGTTACTATAAAGAATATTGAGTCATATCAGGATTGCAATCCAAAAGTAGCAAACAGCTTTACTTTCCATCTACTGCCTCATTTTTCTTCTTTTGCTTAATAATTTTTGTGTCATTAGAATAAATTCATTTCAGCAACCCTCCAAATTCTTTCTGAAGTAAACCAAAGCATTATTTGGTTTGCACCTAAATGTTTAAAATTTGATTATTTATGAACTTTAACTTAGTAAACGACAGATGCAAATATAAACAGCCAGTAAAACAGATTTTGCATTAAAGCCCCTGGTTATAATGAGTTTATGGTATTTCTATTTCTGACCCTATTATGCTTGTACTTTCCTTAATCAACTTAAAATGAAGTAGCAAACCCAGTTCACAGTAAGTAACCCAAATTATGATAGGATCTAATACTTAGGGCACAAGAATGCTGCACAATTAGCCAAACTCAAAGTTTGTTCACGGGTAGGAGGGAAGCCCAATGAATAGCATAAAGGTTAGTTTTCATTCCCACCCTTTCCCTAAACTCCAGGATTTCATTAATGACACCTCTATAAGACTCAGTCTATCTAGATAATAGTTAGGGCCACTACAAGAAGAAAAACAATTTTGTCATTCATCTATTCAATTTCCTAAAATGCCTATTTCATTTTGCAAAATACTGATGACAAATTCTAAAGACTTTTTCATTTAACTACCATCTATTGAACACTTAACTAAAACTGGACACAATATTAGGTATGTGATACACACAGCATAGATCCTTGGAATCGGGAACTTAGAGTTGAGGAGAAGAGCTCTATGTAACAGAACAACTGCAAATTAACACAGAATGTGCTAAAAGGGTAGCACATAGGGTCTGCAAAGAGGAGGTCTGACATGGGAGGCCTAGATTTCAAGGACAGGGATACAATGTGTGATGAAAAATTAATCTTGAATACAATAGGGGCTCAATAAATATTCATTGAGTGAAGGCGTCAACAAGGGTCTTAAAATTCACAAGCTAAGGGCTTGTGATTGTATCTATTTAATCACTTTGTTGTTGTTCAGTTGCTCTATAGTTTCCAACTCTTTGCGACCCCATGGACTGTAGCACAGCAGGCTTCCTTGTCCTTCACTATCTCCTGGAATTTGCTCAGACTCATGTCCATTGAGTCAACAATGCCATCCAACCATCTCATCCTGTGTCATCACCTTTTTTTCCTGCCCTCAGTCTTTCCCAACATCAGGGTCTTTTCCAATGAGTTGGCTCTTCACATCAGGTGGTCAAAGAATTGGAGCTTCAGTATCAGTTCTTCCAATAAATATTTAGGCAATGGACATAAGTTTGAGCAAACTCTGAGAGTTGGTGATGGACAGGGAGGCCTGGCATGCTGCAGACTATGGTGTCATAAAGAGTTGGACACGACTGAGCAACTGAACTGAACTGAACTGATTTCTGTTAGGATTGCCTGGTTTGACCCTGTTGCTGTCCAAGGGGCTCTCAAGAGTCTTCTCCAACACTACAGTTCAAAAGCATCAATTTTTTGGCACTCAGCCTTCTTTACGGTCCAACTCTCACATCTGTAAATGACTACTGGAAAAACCATAGCTTTGACTATACAGACCTTTGTTGGCAAAGTGATGTCTCTGCTTTTTAATATGCTGTCTAGGTTTGTCATATCTTCTCTTCCAAGAAGGAAGTGTCCTTTAATTTCATGGCTGCATTCACCATCCATGGTGATTTTTGAGCCTGAGAAAGTAAAATCTGCCACTGTTTCCATTTTTTTTCTCATCTATTTACCATGAAGTGATGGGACTGGATGCCATGATCATCATTCTTTGAATATTGAGTTTTAAGTCAGCTTTTTCATTCTCCTCTTTCATCCTCATTGAGAGTTTCTTTAGTTTCTCTTTGCTTTCTGCCATTAGAAGGTATCTGCATATCTAAGTTTATCGATACTTCTCTCAACAATCTTGATTCCAGCTTGTGATTCATCCAGCCCAGCATTTCACATGATATTCTCTGCATAGGCATTAAATAATCAGGGTGACACTATACAGCCTTGATGTACTTCTTTCCCAATTTTGAACCAGTCTGTTGTTCCATGTCCAGTTCTTTTGCCTCCTGACCTGCATACAGGTTTTTTTAGGAGGCAGGTAAGATGGTGTGGTATTCCCATCTCTTTAAGAAATTTGCATATAGGAATTATACAGTCTACATTCATTGAATGAATGGTCTCTGAAGGAATTGGTGAGAAGAAGGGAAACTAGATTTTACATAGGTGCTTACTAAGTATTTCTAAGTAATATGATGGCAGGTGGCACAGAATACAGTAAAAAGTACACAGACTTTGAAATCAGAGATACCTGAATTCAAATTTTGATCTTGACTCCTACTAGCTACCTAATTTATGAATATTGCTTTCCCTGTTTGAATCTCAATTTTCCCAAATACCCACCTCTCATTGGTCAAAATTAAGGATATATCATATAAAATATTTAGTATATATCATATAAAATATTTATATCATATAAAATACATAGAGCAACTGACCCCCCACACACATCATACACACACACAGGTCTAATCAGAAGTTTCCAGAAACTCCCTTTCTTTTTTTTTTTTTTTTTTTTTCATGCTCTCAGAACTTTATTAGGTGGAGTTTGGGCAAAAGAGAATAACTCCCTTTCTTTACACAATGTTCCTAAACAACTGTATGAGACAATCTTGTAAGTAGCTTTTCCTTTAACCAACCAGGAAACATAGAAAATTCCAGCAGAATTTCAAGAACTCCTTAGGAATTATGAAGGATTCCTTTTTATGAGATTTTCACATCTTTTCATATCAAAAAGATCTTTTTTCAGTCATTATCAAGTTAGTCTAAGAGAACCAAAAAAGAAAGAAGGAAAGAATACACAAAGAGAGACCAAGTTTGCTGATAATCTCATTAAGTTCATTTCCTTGAAATCTTTATATCCAGCTTGTGCTTATTTTCCCATCAATGATAGCAAGGACCAGTTCCCGGACTATATGGATTATTTCAAGAAGACGTGCCATTCTGACCTCTGAATGCCAGGCTGACTTTTACAGTTCATAGGCTAGCTCGGGGGAAAGCAGCCTTTCTTCACCTCAGCTAGGGGGAACTTTTTGAGAAGTGCTTATTGGAGACTGTGCATACGGTGTCATTTCTGCCCACCCAGTCTCTGCCCAAGACAAGGTAGTTCCTCATGGTCTCTTCTGACTCACATGAGTGGTGCTTAAGGTTTAGTTTATTTCTTTAAAAAGTCCAGATCCCCTCATAATGACTTTTCAGGGGGTCGTCCCCATCACTTAACTGTCAAAGGAGCACCATGCCAAGATCAAAGCAGCTGTGGAGATGGAAGAGAAATATTAGGATAGCCAAAATTTAAAAAAAAAAAAAAAAAAAGGAAAGAGGAAAGAAAAGAAGGAATAAAGGATGGAAGAGTGGAGAGTGAAATGGGATTACAGTACTGCTTTTAGACCTCCCCTTCTGCCTGTCTGTGTCTATTAAACCTTCACAGATCTGCATCTTTTATACCTAAGATCTATGAGCATTGTGAGGTCCCAGGACGTGCTACACTCATCATATTCTCAAAGAATAGAGACCAGTAAACTTTCAATGTTTACTTTCAGGGGCTCAGCCACAAACACCATCTCTGGGCTCTGAATACACATTTCACACTGGGTTCTGTTTGGCCACGGCCTGGCTGTGCTGGTAGCTCAGTGGGGAATGCTATGTCTGTTCTCCAAAGGAATTCAACAAATTAACTCATAACAAAGCTGCTTGGACATGACATAGATTCACACACACTGTGTCATGCCAATGAGAAGCTTGTCAGCTTGCTGTTTTCACAGATATGAAAAGAAAATTCCCAGGACCCACCAAATGGATGGAAGTACAACTATGTTTAGAAAAGCAGGCAGGAGAAGGAACAAGGCATCATCATAGGCCAAGATGAAAAATCCCAGAAATACCTCCAGTGACCGGATCACGAAAGCAGTAATTAGTGATAAAAAAAAATAAAATAAGAAAGACCATTTTATTTAAGTCCTAGCAGATTGGTGTAATATCTATACACATACAGAGGTACTTGCTGTGATTTAAAACCAAACAGTGAAAAAGAAATGATTGGACAGCTTGCATGTCTCTGGGGTTTCTGCCTAGTATTTTATATACACAATTTCATTTTAATTCATAAATCTTTCTGCAAAATACATGTAAACTCAGAAAGATAATGGGGGAAACTGAAGCTCAAAAAGAAGTCAAAATAGTTACGTAGGAAAAGTCACCATTTGTATGATTCCATTTATACGAAATATCCAGAATTAGGTAATTCCACAGAGATGGGAGGCAGATTAGTGGTTCCCAGGGGCTGGGAGGAAGGATAAATAGGAGTGATAGTTTAATGGGTATAGGTTTATTGTGGGGGAGGTGAAATGTTTTGAAACTAGACAGAGGTAAAAGGTTGCACAACATTGTGAAAATACTAAATGCCCCTGAACTGTATACTTTATTACAGTAAATTTTATGCTCTGTTAACTTTGCCCCAGTCGGGGGAAAATATTGAATAAATTTTGTCTGGGGTTATACCACTACTAACTAGTACAGCATGATTGGTAATCAGTTTAGGCTACATCATCGAAAAGCAAGAGAGTTTCAGAAAAACATCTATTTCTGCTTTATTAATTATGCCAAAGCCTTTGACTGTGTGGATCACAATAAACTGTGGAAAATTCTGAAAGAGATGGGAATACCAGACCATCTGATCTGCCTCTTGAGAAACCTATATGCAGGTCAGGAAGCAACAGTTAGAACTGGACATGGAACAACAGACTGGTTCCAAATAGGAAAAGGAGTACGTTAAGGCTGTATATTGTCACCCTGCTTATTGAACTTATATGCAGAGTACACCATGAGAAATGCTGGATTGGAAGAAGCACAAGCTGGAATCAAGATTACCGGGAAATTTTCAATAACCTCAGATATGCAGATGACACCACCTTTATGGCAGAAAGTGAAGAAGAACTAAAGAGCCTCTTGATGAAAGTGCAAGAGGAGAGTGAAAAAGTTGGCTTAAAGCTCAACATTCAGAAAACTAAGATCATGGCATCTGATCCCATCACTTCATGGCAAATAGATGGAGAAACAGTGGAAATAGTGGCAGACTATTTTTTGGGCTCCAAAAATCACTGCAGATGGTGATTACAACCATGAAATTAAAAGATGCTTACTTCTTGGAAGGAAAGTTATGACCTACCTAGAAAGCATATTAAAAAGCAGAGACAATACTTTGTCAACAAAGGTCCATCTAGTTAAACCTATGGTTTTTCCAGTAGTCATGTATGGATATGAGAGTTGGACTATAAAGAAAGCTGAGCGCAAAAGAATTGATGCTTTTGAACTATGGTGTTGGAGAAGATTCTTGAGAGTCCCTTGGACTGCAAGGAGATCCAATCAGTTCATCCTAAAGGAGATCAGTCCTGGGTGTTCACTGGAAGGACTGATGTTGAAGCTGAAACTCCAATATTTTAGCCACCCGATGCGAAGAGCTGACTCATTAGAAAAGACCCTGATGCTGGGAAAGATTGAAGGCAGGTGGAGAAGGGGACGACAGAGGATGAGATGGTTAGATAGCATCACTGACTCAATGGACATGAGTTTGCGTAAACTCCGGGAATTGGTGATGGACAGGGAGGCCTGGCGTGCTGCAGTCCATGGGGTCACAGAGAGTCAGACACAACTGAGTGACTAAACTGAACCAAACTGATATCAGGTCCATAACAAAGATGAATAGCTTGTAAATTCATTAGTAGTTCATAAACAAAACTAATTGTATTTACAAACACACAATGGTCTCTTTTTAACACTGGCCCTTGGAACATGCTACTTCTTCCTTATACTTTTTCCTCAATTCACCAGCCCCAAATTATTGCCTGATTAACTTCTCACTTTTCAGAATTCCTTCTTCATTGTGATGGCCATAACCAGATGCTTGAATATACTTTTACTTATTAAGCTGTATTTTAGCCCTGATTTATTTGTGAGAGAAAAGAATTTTCACTATGATAGTTAAATACAAAAATAGTGTTAGTAAAGGACTTTTATCAAAGGAAGACAAAGTTAAATGTCTTGGTTAGTTTAAATCAAGAACCAAGGCAGAGATGTTCATAAGTATTTCTGGCTGGTGGAAAATCATTTTCATATGCTTTTGTATGTTTATTTTTATTTTCCAAATTTAAAAAATATTTCTTAAAATCTTAGTTTACTAAATTTGTAGTATACAGATATTCTTTGATTTTGTCACTAACCCCCATCCTCATTGTCCTTTAATTATTATTCTAAACTACCATCATCAAACACATAACAGAAAAAAATACTATTTTGCTTTATTGGACTTCTCTAGTACTAGCACTTCAATAATATTCATCTTGGCTTTTTTACCTTCAAAGTGAGAATATTTAATTCATTAAGCTTGAACTCATATAAAAACATCTTATTTTCAGCCACTTCATGAATTTAAGTCCTTGTGAACTGGCCTGAGATTTAACTATCACTTACAAATTGTCTGTGTGGATAAATATATCACAAAATCTCATGCTTTTCATGTAGAAACAAAAACTGAATACAAGCACTCTGAAGGTGGGAACCACCTGTCTCTTCTCTTGAGGAGCCATCAATGTTAATTCACTTTATCCATTCCAAGTCGTTCACAGTTGGTTGGTGTTGTTCAGTCAGTAAGTTGTGTCCGACCTTTTGTGACTTCCATGCACTGCAGCACGCCAAGCTTCCCTGTCCTTCACCATGTTCTGCAGCTTGCTCAAACTCATGTCCATTGCTCTCCAACCATCTCATCCTCTGTCATCCCCTTCTCCTGCATTCAACCTTTCCCAACACCAGGGTCATTTCCAATGAATTGGCTGTTTGCATCAGGTGGCCAAAGTATTAGAGCTTCAGCATCAGTCCTTCAAATGAATATTTTGGGTTGATTTCCTTTAGGATTGACTGGTCTGGTCCCCTTGCTGTCCAAGGGACTCTCAAGAGTCTTCTCTGGCACCACAATTTGAAAGCATCAATTCTTCACTGCTCAGCTTTCTTTATGGTCCAGCTCTCACATTCATACATGATTATTGAAAAAACCATAGCTTTGACTATATGGACCGTTGCTGGTGAAGCAGTATCTGTGCTTTTTAACACACAATGTTTTTCATAACTTTTCTTCCAAGGAGTATGCATCTTTTAATTTCATGACTGCAGTCACCGTCCACAGTGATTTTGGAGCCCAAGCCAGTGGCAGGCTTTATTTTCTGTGTGTTCTGGTTGGGGAAACCAAGGTCAGAGGGATTAAATGATGTACTGAAGCCTCCCCAGGTTGAACTCTCAATCAGGCAGAAGTGATGGTTTCCAATTAAAAATTTACAACACAGCCAATGTAGGTAAGTGACATTTCTTTTGTTTTCAAGAAGAGTACCTTCCACACCCTAAATCCAGCTTAGTTCCTGGACTGCTGATGGTCGGCCACTTTCCAGTCATCATGTTTGTTGAGTCCAGTAAACTTCACTGATCCTGCAGAATACTGAACTGCTAAAGGCCAGGAATGGTTTTCCATGAAGTAAGGATGGTGATAAGTTATAGATAACCTGACTAGACATTGTCAATGGCATTGGTTTGTTCTTGCGGACACTGCATGGCCACAGTTAATACTCTGCATAAATAAAAATTTAATTTATGACAATAAAACTTTAAATGAAAAAGCAGTATGTTTTTGTTTGACTTAATTTGAAGCATACTAAAATTGTTCTCTATTTCTACAAGGAGTGGATAGCAAAAATGTTCAGGGGCTCAGCCTATTTTTTAAGCTGTCATTAGAAATGATTAATATTTAAGAGAAATCAATAAAAATTGAATTTGAAAAAAAATCAATATTTAAGCAAAAGCATTACAAATCACATGACTAGCATTGACACCCTTCATATATTAAAAAGGTTTGTTTTCCTGTGGCATGTGGATAACGCTACAGCTGTATGGAGCAAAATTTCAAAGCGGTGATATATTGGTTTGAGCCATAGGGGTAAATCATTTTGAAAATCAACCTCAGTCCTTTAAGACAAAGAAAAACATTGGAGTAAATGCCAGCAAATATTAAATCTCACTGTCAAATATATATTAATGTAAGTACATATGGATTGGTATACATATCTATTTCTAGCAATCTTTCTTCCACCCCTTCTTGCTTGAACAGTAGCTATGTCAAAAAAGCAGACATGGCTATTTAAAATGGTAAACATAGTTGGGTTTCAATTGAGTTGTGACAAATCAAAAGAATAACAGTATCCTTAAATTCAGAAACCATGCTACAATCCCAATCCCCAATTTCCCAAACAGTCTTTGCATATCCCCAAAGCACTGTATGATTTTCTATCCTGGAGACCTAGACCAGACCATGAATGAGCTTCACTATCTCTTTTTTTCCCTTCAAGGGTTATTAATCCCCAACTGAACATTTCTCTGGTTCCTACTTGACTTTTCAAGAGCAGCCTGTGTGTCTGCTCAGTCACTTCAGTCATGTCTGACTCTTGGCGATCCCATGGACTGTATCCTGCCAGGCTCCTCTATCCATGAGATTTTCCAGGCAAGATTACTGGGATGGGTTGCCATGTCCTCCTCCAGGGGATCTTTCCAACCCAGGGATCGAACTCTCATCTGCCTGTGTCTCCTGCATTGCAGGTGGATTCTTTACCATGGAGCCACTTGGGAAGTCCCAAGAACAGCCTAGTCTCATTCAAAGAGAGATGCTCCCCTAGCCATGTCCCACTGTGCTAGATGTATCCCAAGAAAAACAATAAAAGAGAATATCTGCCTAAACTTTTGTCTATTTTAAATACTTTATTGAAAGGCCCATTTAAAGATTACTCATATCCTTTCGGGCTTCCCTGGTAGCCCAGCTGGTAAAGAATCCACCTGCAATGCGGGAGCCCTGGCACACATCGCTAGCTACGTCCTACTGTGCTAGCTAGTGCGTCCTAAGAAAAACAATAAAAGAGCATATTTGCCTAAACTTTCACCTATTTTAATTCTTTTACTGAAAGCCCATTTAAAATCACTCTTATCCTTTCACTCAGATACTTTTCTCACCTTATAGCATTCCATATTTGCCCGCGTTCATTCTGCTTTAGCCAAAATGGCCTTGCTTACAAAGAAGAAGTCCTCTGCAGCTTGCTCAAAGCCTGACGTCTGCCTTCTCTGTGACACATGGTCCTAGCTCAAAGGTCTACTGGGAGGGTTAGAAACCCAGATCCCTCAAGCATTAGTAATACACAGGTTTTACTGTTCCTAATGGGTATTTCTACTAATTAAATGTTGTCTCTGTGTATATCTCTGTGTATACATAGCATACAAGTGTGCTATGCCAAGTCATGCTAAGTTGCTTCCGTCGTGTCTGACTCTTTGCAACCCTATGGACTGTAGCCCACCTGACTCCTCTGTCCATGGGATTCTCTAGGCAAGAGTACTGGAGTGGGTTGCCATGCCCTCCTCCAGGGGAACTTCCCGACTCAGGGACTGAACATGTATCTCTTATGTCTCCTGCATTGGCAGGTGGGTTCTTTACCACTAATGCCACCTGAGAAGCCCCCACAAGTGTGCTAGGCCATGATCAAAATAGAAATATACACTTAATTTAAATAAAATAAAAAGATAATTCTAACATGATAGATTTTACTCTAATTGAATAGGTATGCAGGAAGAATAAAAACGTATATGAGCACATTTTAGCTTTATAAATAAAGTTATCATTGTTTAATGTTCCTTTAAGATGCTTTCTAGAAAGGGGATTAACATTTGCTAACTTTCATTTAGCTTCCTGACAAATAAACCCTAAATATTACACAGAGTTGGGTTAAACTAATTCCTTTTAGTCAGAAATTAATCTTGGAACCAAATGACTCATTGAATAGTTTTCAAAGAATTTGTATAATCTGCATAATGTATATTGCAACAAAATGTAAAACTGGTTGAATCCTTTGTCAGTAATATGATCAGTGTCTATCTACTGAAATATCATTGAGTCAACCCTGCTTAGAATCTGCCTTCCAAGCAAGAGACATGGATTCAATCCCTGGGTCAGGAGATCCCCTGGAGAAGGAAATGGCAACCCACTCTAGTATTCTTGCCTGAGAAATCCTATGGACAGATGAGCCTGGAGGGCTACAGTCTATGGGGTTGCAGAGTTGGACATGACTTAACAACTAAACAACAACAGTTTACTGGAAAAGGTGTGAATTGGGATTCTTATCCTTAAAACAAAAGCCACCATCTCTGAGCATTCAATTCAGGAAGACTGCGTGTGAAATTGTGGAAGGTCAAGGACACTATCCAGCCAGTAAAATCAGATGAATCAAATATTTATTTTGGATAAGAGAGTTTCTTTTCAGCTCATCTCAGAATTAAATAAAATTAATTTCTATAATGTTCTAGTTATGGTACCACTATGTGAGTTCACTCACTAAAGCATTAGTTAATTCATGTGATCATTAAACATACATTTATTCAGGGCCTACTATGTGTCCTAATTAAGAAGACATATATTTATATTTAAATAGGTAACTATTAATAGAATATGAGTAAAATAACAGAAAAATCACAAGATATTTTGGGAACATAGGGAAGAGGTTTTTAATTCACCCTGAAGGGAGATGCCAGGGAAGTCTTCTAAAGGGGAGACAGCTGATAATAGTTTTAAAGTGAAAGAAAGTGGAAGTCGCTCAGTCGTGCCTGACACTTTGCGACCCCATGGACTATACAGTCCATGGAATTCTCCAGGCCAGAATACTGGAGTGGGGAGCTTCCCTTCTCCAGGGGATCTTCCCAACCCAGGAATCAAACCAGGGTCCCCTGCATTGCAGGCAGATTCTTTACTAATTGGGCTATCAGTGAGTTTTAAAAGCTGGCACTGAAGGAGAGGATAAAGCATTACAGAAGCATAGATGTGAAACTCAGTCGACTGTGTATGCTTGAGCAGTTCTGTATCATGTCAGAACACCAGTTTCAGGCAAAGAGCTGCATCAGATGACACTGGAGAGATAAACCAGGACCAGAGAACCAGGGACTTCTTGGCTACCCTAATGAACTTGGATTATATCCTGTCGGGGATGTGAAGTCATTGACAGGATTTCATTAAAGGAGCTTCAGAGTCAGATTTGAAATGCTGATTATCCCCTCTGGTGCCTGTGCAGAGGGATGAGATCTGAAGCAGAGAAAACTAGAGCAGGTAAGTGATGCAAAAGATGTGAGAGTGGCCTAAGGAGAGATTTAGGAGGAGTCAGAAGCCAGACAGAGGCAATAGAGTAAAAGAACATGGGGTGTTTTCAATAAATATTTAAATTTTAAAGTTTGCAAGGCTTAGTGGGTAATGAAAAATGGATGTTGGGTTTGGAAGTGAAGAAAAGAGCACAGTCTTCTTGACAGTTTCCTCCACTGAATTCAGTTCAGTTTAGTCGCTCAGTAGTGTCTGCCTCTTTGTGACCCCATGGACTGCAGGACGCCAGGCCTCCCTGTCCATCGCCAACTCCCAGCATCTACTCAAACTCATGTCCATTGAGTGGGTGATGCCATCCAACCATCTCGTCCTTTGTCGTCTCCTTCTCCTCCCGCCTTCAATCTTTCCCAGCACTGGGGTCTTTTCAAATGAGTCAGTTCTTCACATCAGGTGGCCAGAGTACTGGAGTTTCAGCTTCAACATCAGTCCTTCCAATGAATATTGAGGACTGATTTCTTTAGGATGCACTGGTTGGATCTCCTTTCTGTCTAAGGGATTCTCAAGAGTTTTCTCCAACACCAGAGTTCAAAAGCATCAATTCTTCAGTGCTCAGCTTTCTTTATAGTCCAACTCTCATATCCATACATGACTACTGGAAAAACCATAGCCTTGACTAGATAGATCTTTGCTGGCAAAGTAATGTCTATGCTTTTCAATATGCTGTCTAGGTAGCTCATAGCTTTTCTTCCAAGGAGCAAGTGTCTTTTAATGTCATGGTTGCAGTCACTATCTGCACTGATTTTGGAGCCAAAAATAATAATCATAATAATAAAGTCTGTCACTGTTTCCACTGATTCCCCACCTATTTACCATGAAGTGATGGGACCAGATGCCATGATCTTAGCTTTCTGAAGGTTGAGTTTTAAGCCAACTTTTTCACTCTCCTCTTTCACTTTCATCAAGAGGCTCTTTAGTTCTTCTTCACCATCTGCCATATGCAGATGGTGTTATCTGCATATCTGGGGTTACTGATGTTCCTCCTGGCAATCTTGATTCCAGCTTGTGCTTCATCCAGCCCAGCGTTTCTCATGATGTACTCTGCATATAAGTTAAATAAGCAGGATGACAATATACAGCCTTGACATACTCCTTTCCCGATTTGGAACCAGTCTGTTGTTCCATGCTCAGTTCCAGCTGTTGCTTCTTGACCTGCATACAGATTTCTCAGGAGATAGGTCAAGTGGTCTGGTATTCCCATCTCTTTAAGAATTTTCCACAGTTTATTGTGATCCACACAGTCAAGGGCTTTGGCATAGTCAATAAAGCATAAGTAGATGTTTTTCTGGAACTCTCTTGCTTTGTCGATGATCCAACAGATGTTGGCAATTTGATCTCTGGTTCCTCTGCCTTTTCTAAATCTGGCTTGAACATCGGGAAGTTCACAGTTCACATACTGTTGAAGCCTGGCTTGGAGAATTTTGAGCATTACTATGAGATGAGTGCAATGGTGTGGTAGCTTGAATATTCCTTGGCATTGCCTTTCTTTGGGATTGGAATGAAAACTGACCTTTCCCAGTCCAGTGGCCGCTGCCGAGTTTTCCAAATTTGCTGGCATATTGAGTGCAGCACTTTCACAGCATCATCTTTCAGGATTTGAAATAGCTCAACTGGAATTCCATCACATTCACTAGCTTTGTTCATAGTATGCTTCCTAAGGGCCACTTCACTTCACATTCCAGGATGTCTGGCTCTAGGTTAGTGATCACACCATCATGATTATCTGGGTTGTGAAGATCGTTTTTGTGTAGTTCTGTGTGTTCTTGCCACCTCTTAATATCTTCTGCTTCTGTTAGGTCCATACCATTTCTGTCCTTTATTGTGCCCCCCTTTGCATGAAACTTTCCCTTGGTATTTCTAATTTTCTTGAAGATATCTCTAGTCTTTCTCATTCTATTGTTTTCCTCTATTTCTTTGCATTGATCACTGAGGAAGGCTTTCTTATCTCCCCTTGCTATTTTTTGAAATTCTGCATTCAAATGGATATATCTTTCCTTTTCTCCTTTGCCTTTCACTTCTCTTCTTTTCACAGCTATTAGTAAGTAAGATGTCCTCAGGCAGCCATTTTGCCTTTTTGCATTTCTTTTCTTGGGGATGGTCTTGATCACTGTCTCCTGTACAATGTCACGAACCTCTGAGCATAGTTCATCAGGCACTCTGTCTATCAGATTTAATCTCTTGAATCTACTTGTCACTTCCACTGTATAATTGTAAGGGATTTGATTTAGGTTACAACTGAATGGTCTAGTGATTTTCCCTACTTTCTTCAGCTTAAGTCTGAATTTGGCATAAAGGAGTTCATGATCTGAGCCATAGTCAGCTATTGCTTTTGTTTTTGCTGACAGTATAGAGCTTCTCCATCTTTGGCTGCAAAGAATATAATCAATATGATTTCAGTGTTGACCATCTGGTGATGTCCATGTGTAGAGTCTTCTCTTGTATTGTGGAAGAGGGTGTTTGCTATTACCAGTGCATTCTCTTGGCAAAACTCTGTTAGCTTTTGACTTGCTTCATTTTGTACTCCAAGGCCAAATTTGCTGTTACTCCAGGCACCTCTTGACTTCCTACTTTTGCATTCCAGACCCCTAAAATGAAAAGGACATCTTTTTTGGGTTTTAGTTGTAGAAGGTCTGGTAGGTCTTCATAGAACCGTTCAACTTTAGCTTCTTCAGCATTGCTGGTTGGGGCATAGACTTGGATTATTGTGATATTGAATGGTTTCCCTTGGAAACCAACAGAGATCATTCTGTCATTTTTGAGACTGCATGCAAGTACTGCATTTCAGACTCTTTTGTTGACTATGATGGCTACTCTATTTTTTCTAAGAGGTTCTTGCCCACAGTAGTAGATATAATGGTCATTTGAGTTAAATTCACCCATTCCAGTCCATTTTAGTTTGCTGATTCCTATAATGTCAATGTTCACTCTTGTCATCTGTTTGACCACTTCCATTTTGCCTTGATTCATGAACCAGGTTCATATGCAATATTGCTCTTTACAGCATCGAACTTTACTTCCATCACCAGTCACATCCACAACTGGTTGTGTTTTTGCTTTGGTTCCATCTCTTCATTCTTTCTGAAGTTATTTCTCTACTGATCTCCAGTAGCATATTGGGCACCTACTGACCTGGGGAGTTCATCTTTCAGTGTCCTATCTTTTTGCCATTTCATACTGTTCATGGGGTTCTCAAGGCAAGAATACTGGAGTGGTTTGCCATTCCCTTCTCCAGTGGACCACATTTTGTCATAACTCTCCACTATGACCCATCTGTCTTGGATGGCCCTGCAGGGCATGGCTCATAGTTTCATTGAGTTAGACAAGGTTGTGGTCCATGTGATCAGATTGGTCAGTTTTCTGTGATTGTGGTTTTCAGTCTGTCTGCCCTCTGATGGAGAAGGATAACAGGCTTATGGAAGCTTCCTGATGGGAGAGACTGCCTGGGGGGAAACTCGGTCTCCTTCTGATTGGGCCATGCTCAATAAATCTTTAATCCAATTTTCTTTTGAAGGTCAGACTGTGTTCCCTCCCTGTTATTTGACCTTAGGCCAAACTACAGTGGAGGTAAAGAAGATAATGGTGACCTCCTTCAAAAGGTCCCCTGCAGGCACTGCTACACTCAGGGCCCCCAATCCTGCAACAGGCCACCAGCGACCCACGCCTCCACTGAGACCCTCGGACACTCCCGGGCAAGTCTGAGTCATCCATGGGGTCACTGCTCCTTTCTCCTGGGTCCTGATGCACACAAGGTTCTGTTTGTGCCTTCCAAGAGTCTCATTCCCCAGTCCTGTGTAAGTTCTGGTAGCTCTACTGTGGGGTTAATGGTGACCTCCTCCAAGAGGGCTTATGCCAAACCCAGGTCTGCTGCACCCACAGCCCATGACACTGCAACAGTCCACTGCTGACCCATACCTCCTCACGAGACGCTCAAACACAGTTCTATCTCAGTCTCTGTGGGGTCTCTAGATCCTGGTGCACTTGAAGTATGTTTGAACCCTCTAGAGTCTCTGGTGGGTATGGGGTTTGATTCTAAACATGATTTCACCCCTCCTAGCATCTTGCTGGGGTTTCTCCTTTGCCCTTGGACGTGGGGTATCTCCTCACTGTCGCTCCAGCACTGCACAGCCACCGCTCCAGCGCCATCACTCTACTGAACTCAGAATCATGCTTTTCTTTCCTTATTCAGGTCACATATGATTCTTTCCTGAGTGATAAATACCAATCTCCATCTCTTTATCTGATGGCCAGCAAGGATAGGTGTCTCATCTGTGGATTGGTCTGGTTGTTGCTGCATTTTGACTTGGGTGAAACATTTTTTCTCTGATGATAGGGAAGGGGAGCAGTTCCTCTGGAACCTGAAAGCAGAGATAGTACAGAAATGTATGTGTGTGGTCTTTACTGAAAAGATTTCTACCACTGAGAGAACATTTGAAATATCTGATGTAAATTTCTTGACCAGGACCAGAGTGTCCTCTGCAAATATGCCTAAAATGCACGGTGATGAGGCAAGCTTCATAACCTTCAGCTCAGGAAGAGTTTTTATTTAACATTGGATTCCCTGGTGGCTCAGTGGTAAAGAATCAGTCTGACAATTGAGGATATGCAGGAGATGCAGTTTCGATCCCTGGGTGGGAAAGATCCTTCAGAGAAGGACATGACAACTCATTCCAGTATTCTTGCCTGGAAAATTCCATGGGCAGAAGAGCCTAGTTGGCTACATCCATGGGGTTGCAAAGAGTCGGACAAAACTTAGTGACTAAATAATAAAAACAAAGTATGGATTATGGTAGGAAAGTGGGATATTGCTTTAAATGAGGTAGACACCATACTGCACTTTTTCCATGGAAGTCCCTTGTTTTCAAATGAAAAGAGGGCAATCCCTGGTTTTTAACACTTTCTTGGAGAAGGAAATGGCAACTCACTCCAGTGTTCTTGCCTGGAGAATCCCAAGGATGGGGTCGCACAGATTCAGACACGACTGAAGTGACTTAGCAGTAAGACAGTTAATCTTTCCCAATACCAAGACAATTTTTATTTTAGTAGAGTGTGGCTTCAAATTTTTGAATGTTCACTTCCTGGAGGGCATTATGGAAAAATCAGACACTATCCATCAAATTCTTCCGTAGAGTTTATGCCAATAAACCTTTACATTAAAAAAATGACAGGTTTCTAACTGGAGTTCCTGCATATGTCACTCAAATAGAGAAACAGAATTCACAAAAAAACACAGGTTCAGGGAGGTGTACTTTTCAATTAGTCTGAATTTCAAACAATATGAATTACATATAGAGTATCTCATACTGGAAAGATATCAAAGAAACTTACATGGTGACTACAGGAACTTGGAATAGAAAGTCTGTGTTAAAGATAAAATTGTAGAAATAATAAATATTCTAACAGTAGGTTTGGGCTTCCCTGGTGGCTCAGAGAGTAAAGAATCCACCTGCAATGTGGGTGACCTGGGTTCAATCTCTGGGTTGGGAAGATTCCCTGGAGGGGGGGATGGTAACCCATTCTGGTATTCTTGCCTGGAGAATCCCCGTGGATGGAGGAGCCTGGTCAGCTACAGTCCATGGGGTCTCAAAGAGTAGGACACGACTGAGTGACTAAGCACACACATAGAAGTAGTTTAGGACTTCCTGGTGGTACAGTGGGTAAGAATCCACCTGCCAGGATGGGGAACACAGGTTCAGTCCCTGGTCTGGGGAGATTCCACACGCCATGGGCAACTAAAACCTGCAAGCCAAAAGTACTGAGGCCTGTGTACCTAGAGCCTGTGTTCCACAGCAAGAGAAGCCACTGCAGTGGGAACCCTGCGCACTGCAATGAAAAGTGAGCCCCTGCTCACACCAACTATAGAAAGCCCATGTGCAACAAGGACCCAGTGCAACAACTAGGGCCAATTAATTCATTCAACCAACTAATAAGCTAGGGTCAGCCCTCTACCTCACTTTAACGATGAAAACACAGTTTTGAGACACAGCCACCAGAAGTTGTTACTTTATGTGACCTGTCAGAAAACTTCTTGGGTTCTAGAGGATATCAAGGACATCTCCCTTTCTCTTCCTTTCTGATAAGAATATTTTAGTGAGTGTTTTTCAAATTGTGTATCATCATTTGTTAGTGTAAACTTAGTTGATTTTTTACATATTTATTCTGAACCAATAAAAAAGAACAAAATAGACTGTAATAGAAAAAACTAGAAAACAGCATGTGACTCATATAGTATTTGTGTGTGTGTGGATAAAATTAAGAAAATTAAAGACTACTTAATCTTACTTGTATGAAATTAAAATTATTATAAAATATATTTTCTCTTTTCTTCCTTTCAATTATAGTCCATTCTATTTGCATGTGTGTCTGTGTGTGTATTATTGGCTTGCAGTGTGTAGGTTGCGGTCAAAAACATTTGAAACCCTTAATCCAGACTGAGAAAAATTAAAAGTGGTCTCTTTAAGACAAAAGAAAAAAGAGAAAATGGAGTACTCTAAAAATAAAAAAGTTAAAATCTAATTTAACAGTTGACTCACATTTATATTTAGGGAAATGGCTAGAATTAAGACAGAGGCAAGCAAGTGATGAATTCCCAGGTGGCACAGTGGTAAAGAATCTGCCTACCAGTGCGGGAGACACAGGAGACATGGGTTCAATCCCTGGGTCAGGAAGATCCCCTGGAGGAGAAAATGGCAGCCCACTCCAGTATTCTTGCTTAGAAAATTCCATGGACAGAAGAGCCTGGTGGGCTACAGTCCCTGAGGTCTCAAAGAGTCAGACACAACTGAGCACACACACATCATCAAACAAGTCATGGGTTAACAGAAGAACCAGGAACTACATAAAGGTAAAATAAAGAATGATATGCCAATGTACATAGAACTTGGCTTGAAATAAGTTTGTTTCAATAAAAAGGTAGATGAGATCAATCAAGAATATTCTGAGAGGGAAAAAGTGTTAAAGATGAAAGAAGAGAAGTACATCAAAAAATATATTGGTGAAGCTAAAAGTGTTCACCAAAAAGTTTGAGAAGTAATAGAGAGGTACAAGGAGAGTCAGAAGGGTGGATTGTCATTAGAGACAAGAATGGCAAACAGTTTCAACATTCCCCCAAACTCTACAAAATTCCCACCCCCCAAAATCTCTTAGGAGAGGATGCCACAAAACTTCAAGAAAATGTCTATTTGCATTCCTCTTCCATTGTAAAACCTCCCTTTGACCTGTGTTTTATATTTTACATTGAGGTAAATTGAAATTAATTTTAAAATTCAAACTTTGTGATTCTGGGGACAAACAAACATTATAAAACCAAGATAAAGAATCATATATAAGGTACGGGTTTTCTTATGAACATTAAGGACTTGAAAGCAATCATCTTTTTTGTTAAAACTTCTTATATCAGAGCATTTGATTCAGTCTTGGGTAACAGAAAAACCTCCTTTCTCTCTCTCAATCAAGAAGTATAGGCGTAAACAATTCAGGGTCCACATGATACTCCACAGGCTTCCCTGGTAGCTCAGTTGCTAAAGAATCTGCCTGCAATGCAGGAGACCCATGTTCGATTCCTGGGTTGGGAAGATCTCTTGGAGAAGGGATAGGCTACCCACTCCAGTATTCTTGCCTGGAGAATCCCCATAGACAGAGGAGCCTGGCGGGCTGCAGTTCATAGGGTCGCAAAGAGTCGGACATGACTGAGTGACTAAGCATAGCACAACACAGGCACTCCACAGATGTTGTTTTTTTCATTTATTTTTATTAGTTGGAGGCTAATTACTTTACAATATTGTAGTGATTTTTGCCATACATTGACATGAATCACTCCACAGGTTTTAACAACGACCCAGGTCCCACTGTGTTACTTTCTTCCCCAAGGTCAACTCATTATCCAATATGGTGCTAAGTACAACAATGGGAGACATAGGCACATCCCTTGCCTTTAAGGACACGTCTCAGAGGTTCCACGTATTGTTATTATTCAGTCGCTAAGTTATTTCCCACTCTTTGTGACCCCATGAACTCCAGCACTCTAGGCTTCCTTGTCCTTCACTATCTCCTGGAGTTTGTTCAAATGCATGTCTATTGATTGGTGATACTATCCAACCGTCTCATCCTCTGTTGTCCCCTTCTCCTCCTGCCCTCAATCTTTCCCAGCATCAAGGTCTTTTCCAATATATTACTTTCCATGTATTAATTACACTTATATCCCATTGACTAATCCTTGTCACCTAACCACCTACCTGGAAAAGAAGCTAAAAGAACTGGTCTTTATTCTAGACTGTTTTGTGCCCAGCTATAAATTCTATATATCTTAACAATGTCTAAAAGAATCTAAGATCATTATCATCCAAGTAAAAATAGTCCCCTTTTCAGGATGATCTATCTTTTCAATTTTCCTGGGGTTGGGAGGTTTTCTAGGATATGACTTTCAGTACTAAAAGTGAGAAAATCCTGGGTAAACCAGGGTTAGGTATCACCCTACCTTTGACCTAGTAAAAAAGATTATATACTTATCTTCAACAATGTTACCAATCCTAAAACCATGTTCAGAATACCACAGCTTTCAAAGCCTGAAGTTGATTTATTGAAAAATGTCCTCTGGGATATTTTCTTCTTTATTTCATTCCTCCAAATAGTTAAGACTCATTTGGAGAAGTGTCTGATGAAGTAAAGCAAAGAAAAAAACCACTCTGAGAGTAAATCCAAAATACATTTCAAAAAAAAATTTTGAACACTTGATAACAATGTTGAAATAAGACTCAAGTCCTCTCACTGGAATACTTAGAAAGGAAATAATTGCAAAGGAAAACATGACTTGCTAGTTTATAGGTATAAACCTAGTTTCTTAAATCAATGTAGCTTAATTAACAGAAGGCACCAAATGTTAATAAAGTTATATTTAGTTCCTTTGAAAACAACATTTTTAAAATAACACTTTCTCAAGCAAATCTATCTTTGATTTGTGTGTCTTAAGGACACATTTCAATTTTCAGTAAACCTGCATTATTTTAAAACGGTGAATCAGAAACAGTATTGTCTAAGAGATTATTCCCCGTTACAGTCTCTGGAATTGTCCAGAACTGCAGCTTCTATAACAAATGATAAAAGGCAACGAGCACTCACCAGGTGGGGAGATCACATTGATGGCTTCACTAATGACAGCACCAGCTCAGTCTGCAAGGTTGTGGGACTTCTTTGCAGCCATGAAGGGAAGGCTCGCCAGGGGCCCACTCCAACTTAATCTTTCCTTGTCAAATCTGGACCATATTTTATTTCACAGAATCAGAAGCAATATCTCAGAACACTTGCTTCAGGGAAAGACTTCCAGATTTGAGTGGAATAGGGCAATTTCATAGGACATTTCAATCAGGCAACAGATTTGTACTATCAATGGAGAAGTTAATGAAAACAAGTTCCCCCAAAAAAGAACTCGCTGTGAGTCGGTGTGTTAGACCTTCCAGCACTGAGAGTTTGTTTTTTTCATTGACAGGTAGGCAAAGAAAAATCATTCTACTATTGGGAAGGGAAAATGCATTTTATCACCCTATCATATGTGAATACAAACTTCTTCCAGAGTGAAAACATGAGAAACTAATAAACAACTATTTATCAAAGGAAGAGGAGGCAAGAGTTAAGCCTTGAAAAATTTTGCTCCCAAGCAAAATTTCATCTTGCATTCTGCTTTGTATAAAATACATATGATTTTGTTTAGGTTGTTCTAGTTCCAAGAAAAAAAAAATTAGTGAAGACCTTTGACCTTACTTTGTAGTTATTATGATATGCTCTTATCCACTTCATAAATGGAAGGAGTTTTGTTTTTACTGAAGCAGTAGGGTAAATATTAGAAGGAGGCAACCGTTTTCCTTAAGGCACAAGCAAAGTGCTTCTTAATTTGCTCTGTTAACTTGTTCTACCACAGCATAAAGAAAGATAGTCTCTTCCATTAAAAAAAAAATTATTTAAGATCTGGTTTCCTCAGTGTGTATGCCCAGAAGTGGGATTGCTGGGTCATATGGCAGTTCTGTTTCCAGTTTTTTAAGAAATCTCCACACTGTTCTCCATAACGGCTGTACTAGTTTGCATTCCCACCAACAGTGTAAGAGGGTTCCCTTTTCTCCACACCCTCTCCAGCATTTATTGCTTGTAGACTTTTGGCTAGCAGCCATCCTGACTGGTGTGTAATGATACCTCACATATGGAATTTAGAAAGATGGTAACGATAACCCTATATGCAAAACAGAAAAAGAGACACAGATGTACAGAACAGACTTTTGGACTCTGTGGGAGAAGGTGAGAGTGGGATGTTTCGAGAGAACAGCATCAAAACATGTATATTATCTAGGGTGAAACAGATCACCAGCCCAGGTGGGATGCATGAGACAAGTGCTCGGGCCTGGTGCACTGGGAAGACCCAGAGGGATCGGGTGGAGAGGAAGGTGGGAGGGGGGATCGGGATGGGGAATACATGTAAATCCATGGCTGATTCATGTCAATGTATGACAAAAACCACTACAATAAAAAATAAATATTTATTTATTTATTTATTTATTTTTGACTACTCTGGGTCTTCGTGGCTGTGAACAGGCTTTCTCTAGCTGGGGTGTGTGGGGGCGGCTCTCTAGTAGTGGTGTGCGAGCTTCTCACTGTGGCTTCTCTTGTTGTGGAGTACAGGCTTTAGGGCATGTGGGTTCAGTAGTTGTGGCCCATAGCTTAGTGGCCTAACAGCGTATGCAATCTTCCTACACCAGGGATTGAACCCGTGTCCCCTGCATTGGCAGGAGGACTCTTAACCACTAAGCTACCAGGGAAGTCCAGGGTCTTCCATTTTTCACATCTCTTCATATAAAGTATATGTAGTAAAGGATAATTATCATTTTACAGCAGCTCATAATTTTCAAAGCAACCCTTCTAGATTATTATTATTTTGCCTAGCTTATATAGAAAGAAATTGAGGTGCAGGACCTTCAAACATCTTTCCCAAGATCTCACAGCTGGGAAGAGACTGAAAATTTCATTTTTCTAAACCTAAAATCAGCATTGTTTCCCCATGCCAAAAATTCTATTTCAAATGTTTTCAGAAATGTTTTTGTTCTACTCATCAGAAGACAAAAATAAAACCAGATTAATGTTCATTCTCTGTTAATACAAAAAAGAGACATTAAATATCAATGATCTTCAGCAAAGACCTGCAGGAACCAGAATCTAAAAAGGGACACAGATGTGCACACCCACACACCCACCCACCCACCCACACACACACACACACACCCCAAACAAAAGGAAGCAGACAATCGACTCTCTTGGAGTATAGGGGTATATATGCTGTCCCTCTGGGCATGCGCACAGTCGTGTCTGACTCTTTGTGACCCCATGGATTGTTAGCTCACCAGGCTCCTTTGTCCATGGTGTTTTCCCAACAAGAATACTGGAGTGAGTTGCCATTTCCTTCTCCAGGGTATTTTTCTGACCCAGGGTTTGCACCCACATCTCTTGCATCTCCTGCATTGGCAGGTGAGTTCTTTACCAACTGAGTCACTGGGAAGCCCATTGGAGGTTTAATGAAACCTATAAATCTTTTCCACAGAAAAATGCACATGCCACATGCATTTCTTTCTGGGAGTCCATAGACTGCTCATATTATCCCTGAAGAGTTGTTGGCTATATTTATTTTCAATTTTTTTCTTTCTATTTCAGTTAGATACTTTTATTGATATATACTAACATTCCAGGACCCTTTTATTCTCTCCTATTCAATTTAATGTAAATTTCATCCAGTAAGTGTTAATATTAGATATTATATATTTTATTTCTAGCATTTATTTTTTTAATGAGAGCTGTCATTAATCTGCTGAAATATACCACGTCTTCACCAGTCATCCCTCTTTTTCCCATAAATGCTTTAACATTTTTGCAATCATTGCTTTAAATTGGTTCTTCTCTTTACCCCATTCAAAGCAGGAAACCACCCCTGATTTAGAAGCTCTGATATAGAAGCTACCATAGTTTTTTGCTCACTTGTGAAAGTTCTATTTCCTTCTAGAATTCAGTTGATCAGAGCTTCTCATATCTACTTCTCTTTTCTAGTCTCGTGGAAATAATAGGCTTTTCTGTCTGTCTGTGGGTTTCTTGTTGCTACAATGACAGTGAAGTTCTTTCCCATCTTTCTGCACTGGTGGTGGAGCACCAGGACCTGGTTCCTTTTTTTTAACCATTAAAACTCTAGTGCGTATCTGTAGACCACAAGTAAAAATGGAATGAAGATGTTTTAGATGTGTGGAGCAAATAAAATATGATATTCACAGTTTATAGGGTAAAATGCTAGATGGTAATTTAGGACCAGAATATTTTTCGCGATGTTTTAGTTAAGGGTGTCATTGTCTTTGAAAAGTCAAATGAAGTTTAGTGATAAAATCCATCACTTAGCATTGTTCTTTGATCAGAACAAGTAGGTAGTTGGGGGAATTCTCTCAGGCAACAACCTAGGATAAAGAGATAACACTCTAGGTTTTGAGAAAGATGGCTGTTACTTTTGAAATCCAAGAGATCAGGAATGGAGAACATGAAGAAAACACTCTCAATAGAGCACTTATCCGGAGAAGGCAATGGCACCCCACTCCAGTACTCCTTTGCCTGGAAAATCCCATGGACGGAGGAGCCTGGAAGGCTACAGTCCATGGGGTCACTAAGAGTCGGACACGACTGAGCAACTTCACTTTCACTTTTCACTTTCGTGCATTGGAGAAGGAAATGGCAACCCACTCCAGTGTTCTTGCCTGGAGAATCCCAAGGACGGTGGAGCCTGGTGGGCTGCCATCTATGGGGTCGCACAGAGTCGGACACAACTGAAGCGACTTAGCAGCAGCAGCAGAGCACTTATCCCTCAAAGACTCAAGGTTCTCCAGTAACATCTACAGCTGGGTTGGGTTTTCTTTGGTGATTGTCTGTTTCATTTCCAACTCTTTTATGTTTATCCCATTCTCTTGGTAAGATCTGAGAGAAGACAGAGTTTGAAAATGAAGACCAAGTGTCCCCATGCCAAGTGGCAAGAGATCTGTAACATCTGATAATCAGGCCAAGGCTGGCATCTCACCATGCCAGGTGTTAATCTACTGGTAGCAATGCATTGGATTATTTATCCATGCACTCTTTTTTTTTTCCCAATGGGTTTTGTCATACATTGATATGAATCAGCCATAGAGTTACACGTATTCCCCATCCTGGTCCCCCATCGCACCTCCCTCTCCACCCGATTCCTCTGGGTCTTCCCAGCCCACCAGGCCCGAGCACTTGACTCATGCATCCCACCTGGGCTGGTGGTCTGTTTCACCATAGATAATATACATGCTGTTCTTTCGAAACATCCCACCCTCACCTTCTCCCACAGAGTCCAAAAGTCTGTTCTGTACTTCTGCGTCTCTTCTTCTGCCCTGCATATAGGGCCATCGTTACCATCTTTCTAAATTCCGTATATATGTGTTAGTATACTGTAATGTTCTTTATCTTTCTGGCTTACTTCACTCTGTATAATGGGCTCCAGTTTCATCCATCTCATTAGAACTGATTCAAATGAATTCTTTTTAACGGCTGAGTAATATTCCATGGTGTATATGTACCACAGCTTCCTTATCCATTCATCTGCTGATGGGCATCTAGGTTGCTTCCATGTCCTGGCTATTATAAACAGTGCTGTGATGAACATTGGGGTGCACGTGTCTCTTTCAGATCTGGATTCCTCAGTGTGTATGCCCAGAAGTGGTATTGCTGGGTCATATGGTAGTTCTATTTCCAGTTTTTTAAGAAATCTCCACACTGTTTTCCACAGTGGCTGTACTAGTTTGCATTCCCACCAACAGTGTAAGAGGGTTCCCTTTTCTCCACACCCTCTCCAGCATTTATTGCTTGTAGACTTTTGGATAGCAGTCATCCTGACTGGCGTGTAATGGTACCTCATTGTTGTTTTGATTTGCATTTCTCTGATAATGAGTGATGTGGAGCATCTTTTCATGTGTTTGTTAGCCTCTGTATGTCTTCTTTGGAGAAATGTCTGAAGAACATAGGCAAAACACTCTCCGACATAAATCACAGCAGGATCCTCTATGACCCACCTCCCAGAATATTGGAAATAAAAGCAAAAATAAAGAAATGGGACCTAATGAAAATTAAAAGCTTTTGCACAACAAAGGAAACTATAAGTAAGGTGAAAAGACAGCCCTCAGATTGGGAGAAAATAATAGCAAATGAGGAAACAGACAAAGGATTAATCTCAAAAATATACAAGCAACTCCTGAAGCTCAATTCCAGAAAAATAAATGACCCAATCAAAAAATGGGCCAAAGAACTAAACAGACATTTCTCCAAAGAAGACATACAGATGGCTAGCAAACACATGAAAAGATGCTCAACATCACTCATTATCAGAGAAATGCAAATCAAATCCATGCACTCTTTTCCCAAAACTTCTTAGGTCTCCTAATCTGAAAAGCACATGTGTATTAAAATAAAAGAAATTCAGTCTTTCCTTTATACATTTTGCCATGTTATTTTATTGAATTGAAAATAAGTATGTTTTAAAATACTAGCAAAAATAGAATAGAATACAAATGCATTGAATAGTGTTGAAGTGCCCACTTAGCTCTGACTCGTGGATTGTGCCACATGTCCTGACCCCCAGAAGGCAAATTATGAGATTATCTGAGTTAGCAAAGGGTCTAATAGCCTATATCAGGTCCATTCGTCACTACTGCCAAAGATACTACTCTAAAACTAAAATGTTGATATCAATACTGTTGTGTTGGAGTTGATGTTGTTTTGCTGACATTGGCATCATTTTGTTGGCATTAAGCCTGTTGGCCTAGTTCCTCTGTAGGCAATCATTATTGCATCTAAAGGATTTATTCAATGCCTGCTTCATTGTATTTCTCTGTCGGACCTGCTCTTTAACATCTGACAATATGTGATAAACAATGGTGGTAGCCAAAGACCCAAATAGGGAAATAAGCTTTCAATAAATATACATGCATGTAGAGAGAGCAATACATTCATTGCAATGGGTTGACTGAATATAAAATTATGGAAGGAAAAAAGTCAAAGGAAATTTTCTACTCTTCCATTGGGTTCTGAAAGGTTTCTCTGAAATAGCATATCCAAAGCACTAAAGAAAAGACAGTGTGCAAATTCATGATGATTTCTAAGCAACTTAGAAGACTGGGATTAAAAGGTTACTTTTTTATTTTTTCATACAATTTTAAAGGTTACATTCCACTTACAGTTATTATAAAACATTGGCTATATTCCCTATGTTATACAATACATCCTTGTTGCCTATCTTACATCCAATAGCTTGTACCTCCCACTTCCCCAACCCTATAAAGCCCCTTTCCTTCTTCTCCCCACTCGTAACCACTAGTTCATTCTCCATGTCTGTGTGTCTGCTTCTTTTTTGTTATAATCATTAGGTTTTTGCATTTTTTTTAGATTCTACATATAAGTGATATATCCAGTATTTGTATTTCTCTGTCTGACTTATTTCACTTAGCACATGTCTTCCAATTTCAGTCATGTTGCTGCAAATGGCAAATTTTCATTCATTTTATGGCTAATTAGTACTCCATTGTGTATATATACCATATTTTCTTCATCCATTTATCTGTTGATGAGCATTTTGGTTGCTTCAACATCTTGGCAACTGTGAATAATGATGCTATGAACACTGAGATGCTTGTATCTTTTTGAATTAGTGGTTTGGTTTTTTTTATTTGTTTTGTTTTTTCATATATATATACCCAACTGTGTAACTTCTAGATCACAAGGTAGTTCTATTCTTAGTTTTTTGAGAAACCTCCATACAGTTTTCCATAGTGGCTCCACCAGTTTATATTCTCACCAACAGTGTACAAAAGTTCCCTTTTTTCCACATCCTTGCCAGCTTGTACTATTTGTATTTTAAAAGGTTATATTAAACAAAATATATGTAAGTGGTCGAAAAGGGAGACTGCATGATATGCAGAAGATGGGGAGCAATTACCTCATTCATAAATGATTACCACAGCTGACTAATATATATTAAGTATATTTCAATCAGACAAATAAATCCTTACTTCTGTAACATGACTTTATGTGACATGATGCTAAACTGACTGATGAGGCTAGGTAAAGTTAATTTTGGACATAAAATGACACAATTAGATTCACTTCCATAAAGCAAACTTCTTTGCCTCCAAATCTTCAACCCTTATTCCACATCATGCCCTCAGCTTAAGGACTGAGGACAGACCCCTGTGCTTCTGAGAGGGTAACAGGCAGGAAGGCCAGGGGTCTCCAAGTGGAGGAAATAGGCTGCAAGTGTCAGACATTTTTTATCTCTCTCTTATGTGGCAGGAGGATATAAACTATAAGTGTCAGATCTTTTTCCCTTCTCTATACAAAATTAAAAGGAGGTTTCTCTTAAAATTCTGTGTTGCTATGACAACACCTGGTTCCACCTGAACTTAACTTTTCTCAAACCTTGAAACAACCAATGCATTTTTCTTATGGAAATGTTTTTCTTTAGCTATGTTAATGAACTATGTATTTACCCTAGACTCTCTTTCTTCAAGTTGTTTCTGCTTAAGACTCAGAACCCATAAGGGCTCAACAAACCAGTATGTTTTATTCATACATTGCTCTCCTAATCTATGTTAATGAAACTATATATTTACTTGGAAACCTACTTTTCTTCAAGATTCATGTCAATCATTTTATGGCCCGGGATGATGCACCTTGTGCCAATGTTATCTCAAAATGCATGTTGTGGGTGAGGAGCCTGGGGCCACTCTGAGTTTCGAGACATTTCTTTCTCTAATTAACAGTTTGCTGATAGGTATACAACATGCTACTAAAGGCTAGCAGAGGGGCACTCTTTCTGCCCTCTTCTGATGTCTACATCAGAAACTTTCTCTGTCTCTGTCAGGGAAAGCACACTGACTGAAACTGCCCACAGTAGCCAGGCCCCATAGTAACCATTTGTATGAGGTGTTTTACGACAGGTCCTAGAAAGGAACAGGAAACTAAGCCACCACCAACCGGAAGAGCTTGGGAAAGGTCAAGAGGAGACACCACATGTCTGACCACCTCCCAGAATCCTTGTCGCTGGCATCCATCTTGGCTGAACAAGGCATGCACCACCTGGAAGGACTCTGGGTCTAAATGATTGGCTAAAGACAACCCGGAAACTAATCCCATCACCATAAAACCTGAAACTGTGAGTCACATGGCAGAGCAGTTATCCTGGGTTTCCTTATCCTACTGCTCTCTGCCCGGGCACCCTTTCCCAATAAAATCTCTTGGTTTGTCAGTACATGTGTCTCCTCGGACAATTCATTTCCAAGTGTTAGATGAGAGCCCACTTTTGGGCCCTAGAAGCAGTCCCCCTTCCTGCAACATCTCCTTTATACTTTAATAAAACTATATCACACAAAAGCTCTGAGCAATCAAGCCTCATCACTGGCCCTGGATTGAATTCCTCTCCTCTGGAGGCCAAGAATCCCAGTGTCTTTTATGGCTCAGCAACAGCCTTTCACTTCTCAGGTCAACTCTTTCCTGGACACAAGTCCCACTTCCCTTATTTCATTGAGAAGAATACAACTTTCAGTCAACTACTTTGTCCAAGGATTTTGTTTACTTTAAAGTACATATAAAATTTAACAAAATATAAACTACTTAGGGATAAATCTAACAAAATGTGTAAATGATCTGTATGTAGAAAACTACAAACTAATGAAAGAAATCATAGAAGATCTTAATAAATGGATTTACATTCCATTTTCATGAACTGAACACAGGGAAGCAATATGTTCATAATATCAGTTCTTCCCTACATTATCTATAGAACTGATGCAAATTCCAGTAAGTTATATTATGGATATTGTCTAACTGATTCTAAACTGTATATATGGGAAACAAAAGACCCAGAATAGTCAATACAATACTGAATGGGGAAACAAAGTTGGAGGACTGACATTATCTGATTTTAAGATTTACTACAAAGATGCAATAAACAGGACAGCATGGTTTAGGGGGAAAATACATATACATCTATAGTACAGAATTAAAATCCCAGAAGACACCTATATGAATATATTCAACTGATCTCTGGCAAACAAGTAAAGTCTAAATGATGAAAAAAGGATACATTTTCAATAAAAGGTCTTGGAATAACTGAATGTATATATACAAAATACTAAACTTAGACATTACATTTTTCATAAAGATAAAGCCAAAATCGATCAGAGACCTTAAACATAAAACCCCAGGCCACAAAACTTGTAGAAGATAGCAAACGTGAAAATCTAGCTGATGCTGGGTTTGGTGAGGGACATGTTAGACAAAATATCAAAGACACAGTCCATGAAAGAAGTTCAACTTTATTAAAATCAAAAATTTCTGCTCTGCAAAGTGACCTTTAAGAGAATCAAAAAATCAGCCACAGATTCAGAGATATTCAGAAAACACCTATTTGATAAAAGACTTGTTTCCAAAATGTGCAAAAGACTCCTAAAACCAAATAACAATAAAAAAAAAAACACCCAGTTTTAAAATGGGCAACAAATCTGAACAGATACAGTTCCAAATAAGATATGTGGATGGAAAATAAGCATATGAAAATATGCTCAATATCATGTTATTAGGTAATTGTGAATTAAAACAACAAGATACTACTACACACCTATTAAATGGAAAAAATTTAAAAAGCTGACAACACCAAACTAGCAAGGATGAGAAGTAACAGAAATTCTCATTCATTGCAGACAGAAATACAAAATAGTACAGCTACTTTAGAAAACACTTTGGCATTTTCTTGCAAAGTTAAACATAGTCTTACCATACAATCTAGCAATCATGCTCTTAAGTATTTACTCAAATAAGTTGAAAACGTATGTCCACACAAAAATCTGCACTTAAATGTTTATAGTAGCTTTATTCATAGTTGACAAAATTTGGAAGCAACTAAGATGTCTTTCAGTAGGTGAATAAATAAACTGTGACATTCATACAATGGAATATTATTCAATAGTAAGAAGAAATGAGTTATCAAGCCACAGAAATTCATGGAGGAAACTTAAATGCATATTTCTAATGGAAAGAAGCCAGTCTGAAAAGGCTGTGTATGATTATTGTACAATTTGTATGAATCATACAAAATACTGTATGATTCCAATTATATAACATTTTGGAAAAGCCAAAATTATAAAGATAGCAAAAATATCAGTGGTTGCCCAGGGTGGAATGAACAAAAGGAAGGATAAATATGTCAAGTACAAGGGATTTTTAGGGCAGTGAAACCATCCTTTATGGCACTCTATCATTGGATACATGATGCTACACATTTATCAAAACCTATAGCATGCTAAAGCACAAAGAGTGAATGTCAATGTGTATAAATTTTTAAAAATCATTAAGGAGGCAAAGGGTCCCAAAGAAGGCTAAAGATTGTAACAAGAGACTCTAACTGTATAAAACAAGACTGGGGACAAGCTGTTGTCTTAAGTAACACTGGAAACGAATCTATATGACTAAAGGCAAATAGAACTGCACATAAATGTAACCTAGTTAATGAAATTGTTTCTTACAAAATACTACTATATGTATACATGAACAAAATGAACAAAATGACTTAAAACAAGGTGAAAGTCAGGCTTTTCACTGTTGGAGTAGGAATTGGCAGATGAACACAGGGAGGGGGCTAGAATGATCCATGTGCCAAATGAATTAGAATTGGAGGCATCAGTAAGACCTCATCTTTGACTTAATAAACAGATTTTTACAAATAGAAATATTTATGGGTATATGTGCCATGCTGTGCTTAGATTCTCAGTCATGTCCGACTCTTTGCAACCCCATGGACTGTAGCCCACCAGGGTCCTCTGTCCACGGGGATTTTCCAGGCAAGAATACTGGAGTGCATTGCCATGCCCTCTTCCAGCAGATCTTCCCAACCAGGGATTGAACCTGGGTCTCCCACACTGCAGACAGATTCTTTACTGACTAAGCTGACACAGGGAGCTCAACTCTGTGCTCTGTGACAACTTAGAGGGGTGGGATGGGGTAGGGGATGGGGAGGAGGTTTAAGAGGAAGGGTACATATATATACTTAAGCTGATTCATGTTGTTGCATGCCAAATGTCAACACAATATTGTAAAGCAATTATCTTTCAATTAAAGCTAAATTTTAAAAAAAATTAAGGTAAAATAAAGATACTGTAGATGTCAAGAAAAACAGTGGGGTAGGGGTACATTTGTATAAATTCATTGCTTTTTAATAAGATAAAAATTAATATTCATCAAAAAAAGAAAATGATACTCTTTCAACAAATTGTGCTATAATAATTGTATACTTGCATATGAAAAAATCTTTGATTTACAAAAGTTGATTTTAAATGGATTATAGATTTAAATGTTAGATATAAAACTGAAAATTTCTAGGAAAAAACATGAGAACGTATTTATGATTTAGTTAGTGTTAGTCGCTCAGTCATGTCTGACTCTTTGCAATCCCATGAACCCACCAGGCTTCTCTCTTCATGGAATTCTCCAGGCAAGAATACTGGAGTGGGTAGACATTCCCTTCTCCAGGGAAACATCCCAACCCAGGAATTGAACCTGGGTCTCTAACATTATAAGCAGATTCTTTACCATCTGAGCCGCCAGGGAGGCTGTTTATGATTTGAAAGTAGACAAAGACTTAAGACACAAAAAGTTTAAGAAAAAAATCTCCATCATTATGTTGAACAAAAAGAAAATCCAATGTGTTTATGCATAACATAGGACTCCATTTTTATGAGATATTAGAAAATACAAAACAAGTCTGCACTGACAGCAGGTCAGTGGTTAGCTGGGGCTGGGGTTTGGGGTTAGGGGCTGCCTGGGATGGGACACAAGACAACTCACTGGGTGTTAGAAATATTTTATATGATGATTGTGGCGGTAGTCCTATGGGTAAGTCATTTGTCAAAACTCATCAATGTACATTTAAAATGAGTATATTTTGTACATAAATTACACCTTTTAAAGTTGATTTTTAAAAAACTACAGAAAGTCCTTTGTATGTTTTCCTTTTGCACTTTAAATTAAAGAGGGAGTAAAAAAATAAGGAATGGCTGAGAGATGAACCAATCGTTCCCACCCAACATGCCCCCACTCCCTACTAAGAAGGACATTTTTTAAGAATCAGAGAAACTATTTTAATTGGTTACATTTGTCTCATATGGTTCACAGGAAAAATTTTCAATCAAAGTGAGAGAATTTGTAAATGTAACCCAGGCCCAGGAAGGAGGCAAATTGTTATTTACTGTAATTAGGCCATGGTTTTTGTTTTGGAAGCGATAACATAAACTTCAGTATTCTTGAAACTAAGTGATTCTGAGAAGAAAATCTATTTTTTCTTTTCTTTCTTTTTTTTTTTTTTTTTTTTTTTTTTGTGGTAGCAAATATATTTGTACTTAGTTTAGGTTAGAAACAGCAAACTGAGTGATAGTCATTGCTGATGGAGAATTAAATTAGAAATATTTCCCTTCTCCATCATCCATTACTGATGGCCCAGGGCACATTCCTCTCTCCCCCAGAGCCCAGTCAAGCTCAGGCAGTTGACCATACTTTGATATTCAAACACAGTCTGAGTGTGCAAAAAGAGGGAGGTGACCAGGAGTTGGAACTTTATTTTAGAATGATCTAGAAGTGGCAACATGTCAATAAATTATGTGGCCCAACCCTGCAGGAAGGAACCCTGCCCACAGAGTGAGAACACTGCAGAATTTCATGGGAAACAGGGTGTGGATCTAGGGAGGGGTGAAGAATTGGGGCCATTAGTGAAATAAATTGGTTGCAATCATTCTTCATGGATGCAGTTATTCAAGTTCCTCCCACATGCAAAATCTGCTCAGACCCATTCCAGGATCCACAAGTTTTTTCGCTTATGGTCTGAAGCTCAACATCCTGACACAAATCACGTCAGTTCCCTGAGCAAAAAATCTGGTTGCTCTTCAAGGCATTTAGAAAAGTATACAATACCCTTCACAATCTGACCTCAGTTTTCGTTATACCATCAGTCACTACATAAGCTCAGCTTTCTCCCCTAAGCTGTCTATATCTAGCTTTTCTTTATTATTAACACCATCATCCAGCACATCATGCTTTTCTGTGTGTTCACAACTCACACTAGTTCTTCCTTCTTCCTTGACTGCCCTAAGCAAACAACAGTTCACTTCTATCACTATGTCGTGAGTTCCATATGTGGAAGAAATGAAACTGATTCCTATTGTATCCTTAGCACCTGGAACACAGTAAGTACTCAGTAAATGTCTGTTGTATGAAATAAAGCATTTAATGGTTAAAAAAAAAAAAAAATGCAGACCTTTGCTTGTAGATAATTTAACTGAGTCAGATTTCATTACTTTTCCTCCTTAGCTCAATCTGGAAATCTGGGACTGGAAATAGAACTCTAGCCTACAGGGTGCCTAGTAAGCAGTGGCATTCAGTTCATTTATGCAAGCAGATACAGGCATTTTCTTAGTTGGTGTGTCCCACCTATATGCACGGTGTTTTTCTTCATTGTCTGTTTCTCCAGGAGGACTGGGAATCAATTTATAAGAAGCCTCATTCTTTTTGGTTTGTGCTTCAGTGTACGATTTGGGGGGAAGAACTAGGGGAGGCTTGAAACACAGTTATAACATGACAGAGAAAGAAAGGGAACAAAAGAATGTGTAGGGGATGATTAAGTGCTTCTGAATTTACACAGTGAAATATGGACAGTTTAAATGTCTTTGCTATTTGCTTCTTTTCAAACTGTGAGCAGTTTCAAACACCCCATGCTGCTCCAAGATTAATTGAGTTCTGCATGCTTTTGGCTTGCTCCGGGTACCAAGGAGAAAGGATTTCCACAGAACCTGTATTTGCCAGAGCAAAGAGAATATCTCATTAATGTATGATTAATAGCCATTTGTGAAGTGATTAATTAGTCATTTTGACAATAAACGGAGTCTATGTACATGTCTTTGCTGGACTCAAGTTTCACATGTAGAAGAAAGAGAGAGAAGGTCTTGCTTCTGCTTGCTTTCTTCCTGCACCAAGACTAGAAAAATCCAAAGACCTTTGCATATTCTAGTCTTGTCTGATTTCATCTGGTTTGTCTTTAAGAACAATGACCCCAAAATGGAAGCTCTCCAGCATGATTGATGGCTTCTCTTTCTATTTGCAAGTTGGAAATACAGAAAAGGATTTTTTTTTCCTCTGTAGGTCTTACTGCTTATTGGTACGAGAGTTATTTCCACTTTGCCACAGAATTGATTTGCAACATTGGTGTATGAGTTTGTATATTTTTCTCACTGGTCCGTCACTAAGTATAAGCCAGCAAGTCTTCTGCCGTATGATGGATTATGTAGCCAGGAGCCTCCTAGTAATGTTTCCATTAAAACGATGAGCACACTGTCATTAACTTTGGGGTGGGGGTGCTGGAATGATTCAAATTCTGTACCTTGACATCTTACAAACTGTATTATTTAGTAGTGCTCATTTCCCCCACATCCAGTACTATCTACCCGACCTCGGGTAGATTCCTGCATCTCTGATTGCCCATTCTGTAAAATTAGGAAATTAGGAAGGCTTCAAAGGTCCAATAGCAATAGGTCTCAGCTTACATTCTGCTTCCTACCAAACAAAACCACTTGTTTAATTCAAAAGAGGAAAAGAACAAAGAGAGTGGGGAGGACCGCCTGTTTATCTAAACTGTTAGAAAAGAATCATTCATTTCAAGATATACTGAAGCACCTCAAGAACTTAATTAACCAAAATGAAAACAGAAGAAGAAAAAAAAAATCAATTGCAGACTTCTAGTTTTCGATTAAAGCCATTTGGTAGCATAGAAATGCTCACCTCCACCCACCTCCTTGTCTTTCCTCTTGCTCATCTCTGCCCCATTTATGTAGGAATTATATGGGGATGATGGGGAGGTGTATTACCAAGAAAGCTCCTTTGGAACAAGTTTGAGTAAAACTAAATAAAACAGTATAATAAAATAAATACTAGAAAATAATCATATGTCTGGGAGAGGCTTCATAGTGGTTAAAAAAACTGACTTTGAATTATGACAGCTGGATTTGAATCTTAGCTTCACCAATTTCTAATTGCGTATCATGAAGAGGTAGCAATTTTATTAAGTCTCAGCTTTACTGTAAAATAAATATACTAGTATTTGCCTATGAATACTATAACATTTAGATTTAAAACCTATAAAATGTACAATGTCTGACACATAACAAGGCTATCGAAATAAATGTTAGATACATAGCCTTGAGTATGTGTGTATTTGTGTATGTGTACATGTATGCAATACTTTTAGTACCATTATTTCTCATCATTTAGAGATGCAACATGCCTATTGGGTTGGCCAAAAAGTTCATTTTACTGTAACATCTTATGGAAAAAACTCAAATGAACTTTTTGCCCAACCCAGTATATAGCTTCATGTACAACCATGGGGATAGAGTTAAATGCAATGGTCCAAGGGCTCTGGGGGCATATAGGGACTCCTGAAAAGAGATATACAGACTGAACAACCAAGGTCTTTATCAATAAGGGGTGAGTTCAAGTTTTACTCTTCAGAACAATCTGTTATACAGCCCTAACTGTTGTTGCTGTTCAGTCAGTAATTCATGTTCAATTTTTCCCACCCCATGGACTGCAGTATGCCAGGCTCCTCTGTTCCCCACTATCTTCCAGAGCTTACTCAAATTCACATCCATTGAGTCGGTGAGCACTAACTTATAGTTACTACCCTTCCGGAGAACAGCTAGACTTAAAAGTGTATTTTTAATAACTGACCAGCTATTTTTTCCATGCTAACAGCTCAAAGTGAAAGTCGTTCAATCATGTCTGGCTCTTTGTGACCCCATGGACTATACAGTCTGTGGAATTCCCAGGCCAGGATACTGGAGTGGGTAGCCTTTCCCTTCTCCAGGGGATCTTCCCAACCCAGGGATCAAACCCAGGTCTCCTGCCTTGCAGGCTGATTCTTTACCAGCTGAGCCACCAGGGAAGCCCAAGAATACTGGAGTGGGGAGCCTATCCCTTCTCCAGCAGATCTTCCCAACCCAGGAATCAAACCAGGGTCTCCTGCATTCAGGTGGATTCTTTACCTCTTGAGCTATCAGGGAAGCCCTGTTAACAATAGCTAACACAGTGAAAAACACATTGTATCACCAGTTATCCAAGTAGACGTGGTCAAATTACCATTTTCTAAAACTGTGACAGGTGGAGAAATGAGAGACTTCTGGAGTGGAGAGCTTAAAGAATATAGCTAATATTCTTTTCTAACATTTTTTCTCTTATCATTCTCAGACATATTTTCTTTTCACATTTTAACATCTCAGACTGACATCAGACATGTGTCATAATCAATGGTGGACCTTCGTTTAACTGGCAGCATTTTTATTTCTTAATGGAACATAAAATATTCGTGTGACTTATAATTGATGAAATCTTAGATTTGATGAAATATATTAAGTGGCTTGTGTGCACAAGTGCAGATGTTGCCGTAGAATACTCGGGTTCCATTTCATGGCCTCTGGGGGGCACTGAGAGAACCACCATGGGCAGCAGAGCCTATGCTGGCCACTGCATGCCACTTGCCAATTTACTCAAAATTTTATGGTGAAAGTGGATTTTGGTGGAAGGATATGCCTCAACTTAATAATAATTGGGAAGAGCAGCTTCTTTGAATATGTAATAATAATTTCTCTATAAATCCCCAAGTAATATATATTATGAAGCATAAAATAATGGTCCTATCTTCTGAGATAAGCACAGTAAACGTAATAGGAATTAATAGACTGCTTTATTGTCACTTGACAACTTCCATTACCAAATTCACCATAAAACTAAATTATATATCTCCAAGAAAACTCAATCAATATCATAGCCAAGTCATGCTGTTATTTTATGTAACTTCAAGCCAGCAATAAATATCTTTTGATTTTTTGATTTGCTCTAAGTGTTTGAAATCAAGTGAAATACTACCTAAAAGCAACTAGTTGACATCTTCCATTTTATCCTGAAGTTTGCCTTTGAATTCAGTCCTCCCAGGAATTTTTTTATCTTAAGAAATTTCTAGCTATAGAAATTTAGCTATAGTCTTACTTTTTTTCAACTAATGCAAATGACATAATGACAGGATCACATGTATTATTTAAAAATGCATAAGAAAATGAGTTTTATCTCTGGCATGAATGATTCCTTCCCTAAAATAAGGAAGAATGTTATAGCGGCAAAGATTTTGTAATAATTGAGACAAGTTATGAGAAAAGTGTTGAATTATCCTTTCTTTCAAATAGAATTTACTCTTCATATCTGTTTCTTAGGATTTATCTTCTGTAGTTAGGGAGAAAAACTGGGCTCTAAATCCTCAGCTAAAATTATGTTATAATTCAATCATAGACATTTATTTACCAAAATCTCTAGTAGGTGGGACTCTCAGAAACAAAGAATGAAGTTTGTCTTTCCTGAAGTATTTAACTTTAATCAAAATTGGGCAGATCAAATATTCCAAATTAGAAATTTATTGCAACCTAGACAGCATATTAAAAGGCAGAGACATTACTTTGCCAACAAAGGTTCATCTAGTTAAAGCGTTTTTCCAGTAGTCATGTATGGAGGTGAAAATTGGACTATTTAGAAAACTGAGCACTGAAGAATTAATGCTTTTAAACTGTGGTGTTGAAGAAGACTCTTGAGAGTCCCTTGGACTGCAAAGAGATCCAATCAGTCCATCCTAAAGGAGATCAGTCCTGAATATTCATTGGAAGGACTGACGCTGAAGCTGAAACTCCAATACTTTGGCCACCTGATGTGAAGAACTGATTCATTGGAAAAGACCCTGATGCTGGGAAAATTAAAGGCTGGAGGAGAAAGGGAAAATAGAAGATGAGATGGTTGGATGGCATCACCGACTCAATGGACATGAGTGTGAGTAAACTCTGGGAGTTGGTGATGGACAGGGAGGCCTGGCGTGCTGCAATCCATGCAGTTGCAAAGAGTCAGACACAACTGAGCAACTGAACTGAACTGAACACTCTTGCTTAAATACGTTCAGACATGGGGATTAAAAGGAGATTTTTCTGTTAAGCTAAAAAGCAGTGATAAAACACAAAAAGCCAATCCCAGCCTCATATTTAAAAGCCTATCCTTAGTACTAAAAATAACAGTAGAGTGGAATGAAATTGTATTCAGTTAATAGCGAAAAGATTGTCATTCTCTGAAAGCAAGTTCAAGAAAATAGAATTTCCAGATGTACTTGTAATTTGGATAATTATCTAAATGGATTTGAGTTCTGTGGTTATTCTGCAGATTGTTATAATCTCAATCATCCTCATTTATTAAGGTATGCAGTGAAATATATTTAATATTTAAATCACTGGCATAGCATTTCTGACATTTGCTATGCTTTCTTCTTAGTAGATATGTTTCTCTGTGTGTGTGTGTGTATGTGTGTTTAGCTACATTAACCACAGGAAGATAACAACTCTATCTACCACTCAAAAGCCACTCGATCTCCCACCCAACTGCTGAGTCACTAACAAATGATGGAATCCAGCTCAATTAAACTTTTTGACATTTATTCTATATTTTGTATTAGTACTCTTCTCTTGGCTCAATAGCATTCTTACGTATATTTTTATTCAAATTACATAGCTTTAACCTATTTAGGTTCATAGTCCTCTTTGGAATTATGATGAAACCTAAAGTCATATTCCTTTACAAAATGCCTATAAGTTCACATAGACTCTCCACACAAACTCAACGAGTGTGTGGTCTGTAACCTAACAGAATAGACAGGTGAGAAGACAGTGATGAGTCTATGGCACATGGACAGTGCAGGCTCAGTTGATTTTTGTGAGAATGTGGCACAACTGTAGTCCTTTAGCTCTAAGTGGAGAAATTCAGACCTTTGCAGAAGATATCTAGATTTTTTAATGTGTATAACTAGTTCATTTTTCAAACACAGGATAGGCTAAACCAACATATTTTAGAGCCCAGAGTAGCTCATGAGCCTTTAGGCATGCAACCCCTGCCCAGGAACTCAAGCTAAAGACCCCTTCTTCTGAGCAATAAAATTACTATAACCATTCCAGAGGAACCAGTCCCACTTGCCTTAAAGAGAAGGTAGAACTGACAACAATACGTTTCAATTCAGTAATTTGTAGGTGATATTTAGGAAAGGCTCTCATCAGATGGATTCTCTCATAATCTCAACTACACAATCCAATATTTCTGATGTGTTCTATTCCCACAGTTTCTCTCATTCTATCTCAAATATCTTCCAAATTCACAGGATACAAGCACAATGTATATTTACTCAGGATTGATCATTTCCAGATTTTGTGTAGACATTGGAGATACTGTGACAATAAACACAGCCCTTTCCTTGGAGGCAGCCACAGCCTACAAGGACCAGACACGTACAAGGAATTCATCACATGATGTAAGTGATGATGCAATGAATAAATTATACAGTAAAATACGATGGAAACATGAAAGAGAAAGGGGGCAACTCCATGTGGGAATTCTTGAACGACTTCATAAAAAAGCACATCTCTGTGTAGAGGTAATCAAGCAGAGAAGGAGAGGATGTAGGTTCCAGATTGAGGGAGGATAATGTGTGATAGCAAGGAGGAGGGAAACAGAACAGAGCGATAGAGTGCTTTGGAAAGCAGCAAGGGGCTTTATGTAGCCAGAGTGAAGGTACAGGATTTTGCTTACAGAGATGGGCGAGGGCCTTGAATGCTCTGCTCTGCGGGCCATCTGAAGCAGTTGAGTTTTTCCTATTCAAGATGGTAAGAAGTGGAGTAGTGAGATAATAATTTCAAGATAGTCAAATATGACTCCATGTGTCCGATTTCTTCCTGAGGCTCATTGTAGGCCATCCCCACTGAGGGTGGCCCATGTGTATACCAAGAAATACATACAAGCAGTTTGGCCTCATACCTCATAAGGTTTGATCTCCTTGAGACTGCTTTCAAGCTGGTAGGACCCAAACAGCAGCAAACTACAATTTCAGATTAAACAGAATTAAGGGGGAAAAAAATGCCAAAGTAGGTGTGTTTGCCATCGGTGAGAGAAGAAAGGAATATGTTAATTTAGTCCACATGGAGAGACATTTGAAATGAAACTCAAGAACTAAACTTATATAGAGAGAGACACCAGAACCTGAACTCCTTCACTCTGTCTGATTACTTCTGCAATAACTTGCTAGTTTTATTTAGGAATCTCTCTAGCTGAGGATGGAGTCTTTTATGTCCGTCAAGTACCAGCACTATATAAATGAAATAGCATGATAAAGCAACAGACAGATATCTGCACCTATGCATATTAATAATGTGCTAATATCCCACCTTGGCTCAGAATTCATAATGAGCTTTCTTTCTGCCCAGTGCACAGTGGCACAGTATAGGTAACATGTGTGCAATCATACCTTTAAAGTAAATGCAGTCCATTAATCAAACATGACCCAGTGTAGCAGGGAAAAGAAATCTTGGAAATGTGATTTTTATTTTATTGCCTACCCCTCCATGCAGGTTTTGGCTCCCTGCCGGTGAGTGACGGAGAGCTATCCCATGTGACCAGGGGCCTGAAGCTGACTGTAAGGAAGCCTGCTGTGATTTTTCAGTTTTCTCTTTTAAAAAATGAACATCACATTCTAAAAATCAACTGAGTTCAGACTCTTTCTTCTATGTACACAACTATATAGTAATAGAGCCCAAATCCTAGTCAGAGAGAAGCATAAAGGGAAACAGAGATCATTGCAAGAGTCAAACTCATTCCTTGAGTCCAACTCACACCTGAAAACCTAAGAATTGTCTCCTTCCTGCCAGATCATGATTTTCTGTTGTCTTTCCAAAAGAATGGATCTTATCTATGATTTTTTTTTACTACTGTGTAAGGAAGCTAGTCACTTCAGAAATCCCAAATATTTCTGATTATTGCCTGCAAGATCATATGTGGCTAATAACTAGACTGGCATTTATACACATACACACACACACACACAACACCATATTCTGTTAGAGAAGATAACAGTAACCTCACTAAAACTTTCCTTAAAATTTGTATTTTAAGTGAGGTCTAAGAGAGGAAATGCATAATGACATAAACATCTTTCTACCTGTTTGCTTTCAGTTTTACTATAAGAAATGTAATTGCAGTTAAAAGTATCATATATGGAAATCGCTCAGTCATGTCCAACTCTTTTGCAACCCCATGGACTATAGAGTCCATGGAATTCTCCAGGCCAGAATACTGGAGTGGGTAGTCATTCCCTTCTCAAGATGATCTTCCCAACCCAGGGATCAAACCCAGGTCTCCCACACTGCAGGCAGATTCTTTACCAACTGAGCCACTAGGGAACCCCCAAAAGTATCATGAAAAGAAAGTGAAGTCACTCAGTCGTGTCCGACTCTTTGTGATCCCATGGACTATAGCCTACCACACTCCTCCATCCATGAGATTTTCCAGGCAAGAGTACTGGAGTAGGTTGCCATTTCCATCTCCAGAGGATCTTCCCGATCCATGGATTGAACTCGGGTCTCCTGAATTATAGGCAGATGCTTTACCATCAGAGCCAAAAGTATCATAGTTAACATTAATATTATATAACAGAATCATATTATATATTATATATAAAATACAATAGCAGACAATATATTTACAAATAATTTTATATTGATAATGTGTAACATGCTTAGTTGCTCAGTCATGTCCAACTCTTTGCAACCCTATGGATTGTAGCCCACCAGGCTCCTCTGTCCATGGGGATTCTTCAGGCAAGAATACTGGAGTGGGTTGCCATGCCCTCCTTCAAGGGATCTTTCCAACCAAGGGATCGAACCAGGGTCTCCTGCATTGCAGGCAGATTCCTCACCAACTGAGCTACCAGGGAAGCCCAATTGACTGAATAAGCAGACAAACAAGATTGGAAATGAGATTAACAGACCCAAACTAATTGACATGAGAGTACCACATCCATCAAATGCAATTTACAAATTCTTTCCCAAACTTACATAGAATATTTTTACCAAAGTTTGCCAATAGGTCAGCCAAAAAGTAGACGTCAGTATATCCCAAAGAATCTTATTCAGAATATATTTTTAACACATCAGAATTAAAGTAGAAATCATTAATAAAAGGAAAACTTTTAAAAACCCAAATGTTTGGAAATTAAATGAAACATATATAAGTGACTAAAGGGTCGAAGAAGAAATTATACTGGAAATTAGAAAGTATTTTTGACTTAAAAAATATAATATATTAAAACTTGTGGAAGGAATTCCCTGGCTGTGGATTAGTTAGGACTCCACACTTTCACTGCCAAGGACCCTGGTTCAATCCTTGCTTGCGGAACTAAGAACCCTCAAGCCCAAAGGCATGGACCAAAAAAAGAGAAAAAAAATTGGGGATATAGCTACAGCAGTGTATAGAGGACAACTTATAGTCTTATTTACACTTGCTAGAAAAGTTGCAACTTAGTAATCTAAATATCAACTTCAAAAAGTTAAAAGAGCAGCAAATTATGTATAAAGGATGTAAAAAGAATGAAAATAATAAAGATAATGTCAGATGTTAACTAAATAAGAAATGTACTTGCAATAGAATAAAACAAGTCAAAAATAAACCCAAGGAAGTAAAGTTGATAAATGCCAGGAAAATTGATCAAGAAAAAAGAAACTAAAAGTTATCAGTATAAAATATGAAAAAAGGATATCATTATATGTTCTACAGAAAGTAAAGACAAACAAAAGAATATTTTTTAAAAATGTATGCTTTGCTTACTTGTGCAACTGCATGTGTGTGTGTTTGTCATGTGTTTTTCCTTTCTCTGAATTAAAAGGATACAATATAAGCATGTATGAGTTCAGTTCAGTTCAGTTCAGTCACTCAGTTGTGTCCGACTCTTTGCGACCCCATGAATCGCAGCACTCCAGGCCACCCTGTCCATCACCAGCTCCTGGAGTTTACTCAAACTCATGCCCATCGAGTCGGTGATGCCATCCAGCCATCTCATCCTCTGTCATCCCCTTCTCCTCTTGCCCCCAATCCCTGCCAGCATCAGGGTCTTTTCCAATGAGCCAACTCTTCGTCTGAGGTGGCCAAAGTACTGGAGTTTCAGCTTCAGCATCAGTCCTACCAATGAACACCCAGGACTGATCTCCTTTAGGATGGACTGGTTGGATCTCCTTGCAGTCCAAGGGACTCTCAAGAGTCTTCTCCAACACCACAGTTCAAAAGCATCAATTTTTTGGCGCTCAGCTTTCTTCACAGTCCAACTTTCACATTCATACATGACCACTGGAAAAACCATAGCCTTGACCAGATGGACCTTTGTTGGCAAAGTAATGTCTCTGCTTTTTAATATGCTATCTAGGTTGGTCATAACTTTCCTTCCAAGGAGTAAGCGTCTTTTAATTTCATGGCTGCAGTCACCATCTGCAGTGATTTTGGAGCCCCCAAAAATAGTCTGACACTGTTTCCACTGTCTCCCCATCTATTTCACATGAGGTGATGGGACTAGATGCCATGATCTTAGTTTTCTGAATATTGAGTTTTAAGCCAACTTTTTCACTCTCCTCTTTCACTTTCATCAAGAGGATTTTAGTTCCTCTTCACTCTCTGCCATAAAGGTGGTGTCATCTGCATATCTGAGGTTATTGATATTTCTCCCGGCAATCTTGATTCCAGTTTGTGCTTCTTCCAGCCCAGTGTTTCTCATGATGTACTCTGCATATAAGTTCAATAAGCAGGGTGACAATATACCACCTTGATGTACTCCTTTTCCTATTTGGAACCAGTCTGTTGTTCCATGTCCAGTTCTCACTGTTGCTGCTGACCTGCATATAGGTTTCTCAAGAGGCAGGTCAGGTGGTCTGGTGTTCCCATCTCTTTCAGAATTTTCCACAGTTTATGTGATCCACACAGTCAAAGGCTTTGGCATACTCAATAAAGCAGAAATAGATGTCTTTCTGGAACTCTCTTGCTTTTTCAATGATCCAGCGGATATTGGCAATTTGATCTCTGGTTCCTCTGCCTTTTCTAAAACCAGCTTTGGCCCAAGGTAAAAATTAAATGTATGCTAATATTTAATAATTTAAATGAAATGGATAAAATCCTAGAAAGCCACATCTTACCAAAACATACACAAGAAGGAAAATACATACATACATACATATATATATGTGAAATTATCACAGCCCATGGGGTCACAAAGAGTCAGACACGACTGTGCACATGCCCAGAGGGACAGCATACATACTGCTATACTCCAAAAGAGTCGACTGTCTGCTTCCTCTTGTTTGGGGCGTGTGTGTGACCAGTAATGAAGTCGTTACCTTTTAAGGAAGAAATAGCCCCAATCTCAAATTCTTACAAAGAATTAAAAAATGAAAATACTCTGCAATTGAATATTAACAAGTTGAATCCAAGTGCTATATTTTAAGGTTAATACATTATGATCAAATTGAATTTCTTGTAGGAATGAAATCATGATTTAACATTTGAAAATCAATCAACATAGTTCACCACATTTACAAAATAGAGGACAATACATATAATTATCAACAGATTTTCTTAAATGACATGTCATACTTATTTAAACCACCATAAATAATGCCTAGCATCTAATAAATACTCCCCAAATTGTATTAGTTTATTTTCTTTCTTCTTAGTCCCCATGGTTGTTTTCTTCTGATGCCACTCACATTAATAGTTTAAACTCTACAGGAGATCAGCTATGATCATTTTCATTTAATCCTCAAACACTACATTTTCCCACTGACAATGAAATGAATTCCCAGCGTCCTTATCTTGTCACTCAATTTGCTCTACAGTACAGTTCAACTTACCTTTTCTGCTTTTTTCTCAAGACCCCATCAAGCGTTTTATATATTTTACTTGCTTTCAATTGCAAAGATCTTTGGAACCAGTGATGAATTCACTGTAGAGAATTTGATGGCATATCATCCTTTACATCTTCCATTGTGCCCCACATAAATATTCACATAAATAAATTTTCTTGAGGAACTGGCCTGTTTTCTTCAAATGTGAAATGAGACCTAAGTAATTAACCAGTTGTCCTTTTCATATTGGTCACTAGAAATTTAAAAGTTGTATTCAAGTCTAGTGACTGTGTAGGATTTTAAAACTTTCCTGTGGGGGATCGAGATGGGGAATACGTGTAACTCTATGGCTGATTCATATCAATGTATGACAAAACCCACTGAAAAAAAAAATTTAATTAAAAAAATAAATAAATAAAACTTTCTTGTGTCTATTTTCCTTATAATCAATCTCTTAGTTAGATATTACATTATTATTATAATATGCACTTTAATCCTCTCATTGTTTTCCTCATTAAATTATTTTTAACAATACATCTCATAAATGGTTTATATCCCTTATAGAACAAAGTGAAGTAGGTATGAAAATATAAAATTCCACTCTGGATGAGCATATTTTAAACTTTCAAGCCTTTGTGCCTTTCTTCTTGTTTTTTGTTTGTTTGTTTGTTTGTTTCTTAACCTAAATTATTCCTATGTCACGATCACCACACCATCACCTAAAATATTTTACTGTCTTAACCTCAATGATCAAAATTGTATCCTTTCTTCAACGTTCACCTTGAATGGTGCCTTTCTCATAAAACTTTCCTCACTTATACTGAGTGAGTGCAACTTACACAAAGTTCACCTCCAAGTAACAGAAAAGCTGACTCAAACTCACCGAACCTCTCATACTTTGAGTTCTTCTGTGTGTTGACTTTTTCCTAATGCTGATGTTGAGATGACCTCAAAAGGACCAGGAATCACATCCAGTCATGACAACATGCAAGGCGGGGAAAACAGATTCACTTTCTCTCTTGCTCGAGGGTAAAGATACAGTTCCCAGAAGTCCCCTCCCAGTCACTGGCCAAAGTTGGACCATAACATTCCTAACTATGTGCAGGAGAGAACAATAGAATTCCATGATTGGCTTAGACTAATCATCTTAAAAGGGCTTCCCTGGTGGCTTGGCAATGCAGGAACCACAGGAAACGTGGGTTCAATCTCAGGGTCAGGAAGATCCCCTGGAGGAGGACATGGCAACCCACTCCAGTATTCTTGCCTGGAAAATTCCATGGATAGAGAAGCCTGGGGGTCTACAGTTCATGGAGTCACAAAGAGTCTGAGTGAGCATGCATACACATACAATCAACTTAAATCCTCTGAGATTAGGCAAGAGTTCAGTTTTCCTGGAATCCATGATTATGTGGAGAACAGTGGATATTAATCAAAACCAAAGCTAAGATTTGTTCGAAAAAAGAGGGGGATGAATAGTGAGTAGGCTCATGGTGGATTCTGTCATTGTGATCTCCCCCTTCCAGAATTCCCAGGGCATTTTGTTTACACCTGTCATAATTCACCTTGGGTTTTGTTGTTGTTGTTGTTGTTGTTGTTGTTATAGTTACCTGTGTACCTACTTCATTTCTACTTCCTATCAGGGTTAAGTTTTTGGAGGATAGAGACTCATCTGAGCACCCCACTCAGCAACCTGAAGAGGGGTTGGCCACATTGGGCACTCAATAAGTATATGTTCAATTAAATTACTTATTTTCCTCCTGGACAGCCTCAGTATAAAAGCTGTGCCCCTTTGGATTTGTCTCCAGAGGAGATACTTCTGTGTGGCCTCAGGCTTTGACTTGGAGTGCCTGCCTCCTATTAATTACCACCCACTGGTCCACACTTGTACAGATGCTGCTCATTGCTGCTTGGGTGGAGTAAGTCCTGTGTTTTGATTTTCCTACAGGAGATGAATCCCTCATTTGTCAACATACAGTCACTCAACCTGGTTCCTTTTCTGATTCATTTGCAGAATGGCTGGCAGAGACTGGGTGAATACTGAAGCTAAAGGACAAAGCTTTTCTCTGTGCAAAGATGACTGGCTCACACCTGGATCAAACTTGTGACCCAGGGCTCATTAGCACCATTTTCTAGTTCTGCAGAGAGCTTCCAGCCAGACCTATGAGCAGCAAGAACAATGGACACTGTACCCTACTGGGCCAGGTCCAGCCAGGAGGACCAAGGAACATCTGGTAGATCATAGGGTAGCTGCAAAATATACAATGTTTGAAGAAAGAGCTCCCCCCAACCTCAATGAACCCAAGATAGCGTTTGAAGAAAGATATCTCCACACTCAAAGCTGCTCTCTCTCCACCTACTCTGGCAGCAACAGCAAAACTTAAATAATCCCAGCGGTCCTTTCCCTCACACAGCATGAATACAATCTAAGTATAAGCAGGCAGTTGTTCACAGGGTCCAATGAACTATTTTATTTATTTCAATTAGAAATCATCCTAATCAGCTCATTTGAAAACGTTTACCCTGGAATGCACAACCACCACTCTATTCCCTATAACGGAAGAAAAGATACATTGTCATGTGGAAGAGAAGCGAAACAGAAAATTCTTAGCTAAATTCCTGAGGAGCATAACTGACCAAATGTCCAGCAACTGCTCTGACTAAAAATACCACTGATTTCATGTTAAAGATACTGGAACACTTTTACTCATTAATGTCTGACCAGTTGATAGGGGATAGTAATCATTATGCACTCCCTAAAATTGTCTGGGGACTCACAAAGAGCAGGAAAATCTTCTGGGATGCCCAACCAAAAGGATCATTTCTGGGAATGGCAGACTAGAATAGGGATCATAAAACTTGTCTATGAGTTCAGAGTTTAAATCTACACCACTCCCTTCAGCACATCTCTTGGAAGGTGAAGTTGATTGATTTCTTTGATCCAAAACCATACAGGAAACCAGAGCGTTGGCAGGCTAAATTGTCTCAAAGTGGCCCTGTCAAATAGTACCAAGGGCATCTCACCAATCTGTTTTCTTTCTTTGGCTTCTTTGTTTTGTACTTCAAGTATTCTAGTATTACTTCTGAACAAGCAAGGTTTAGATAAAAGACCTAAAGCAAAACATAAGAAATGTAAAAAGAGGGGGTTGAGGGAAGAGGAATTCTTTCAAGTAACTAAAATGTGTGCATCTCTGAAAAATAACATTTTCCCTCTACTGGAGTTGAAACTAGGATATCTAGGTACCAGTATCCTAATGAAAAATGAATGAATGAATGAGAAAATGAATATGATTTAGGGTCTAACTGGCACTGACATTAGATAAGTTACTGAGCCTCTCTGACAGTTTCAAAATTTGGAGAGAACAAGTGTTTCTTTGTAATCTAAGGGGGATTGTTCTATACATCTGATAACCCAAGAAACATCCATTAGTATGATTATTACAATAGCTGGGCTTCCTGTTTCCAAGGTAATAAGGCTCTGATTATGGAAAAGGAATGAAGGGATAGGATATAGAAACTTTAAACCTACTGACCACAATGACACATCATAAAGACAAAACCATCCTGGAGTAAAAAGCTCTTCCAGGGCTTCCCTGGTGTTTCAGTGGTTAAGGATCTACCTTGCAATGCAGGGGAAGCTGGTTTGATCCCTGGTCCAGGAAGATCCCACATACTGTAGGACAACTAAGCCCATGAGCCACAAGTACTGAAGCTCATGTGCCACAAGTACTGAGGCCTATGTACCAAAATGGGTGCCTCCTCCTAGGGCCTGGCAGAGTCCAGTTCTGAACAAAAGGCCTTTTGAGTGCTGGTAATGACCAAAGGGAAATGCAGAGATGGCAGAGTAGAAGGATGTGCACTCATCTTCTCCCATGAGAACTCCAATATTACAACTCACTGCTGAACAACCATCCACAGGAGAATGTTGGATCACACCAAAAGAAGATACCCCACACCCAAGAGCAAAGGAGAAGCCTGAGCAATATGATAGGAAAGGCAAAATAACATTTAGAATCAAACCCCATACCCGCCAGAGATGCTCAGAGGACTCAAGCAAACCTTGTGAAAACCAGAACCCAGAGACCCCACAAAGACTGAGCCAGAACTGTGTTTGAGTGTCTCCTGCAGAGGGATGGGGTATGCTGCAGGGGCAGGGGCTCTGGGTGCAGTAGATCTGGCTGTGGCATAAGCTCTCTTGGAGGAGGTTGCCATTAACCCCACTGTGGAGCCACCAGAACTTACACAGGACTGGGGAAACAGACTCTTGGAGGGCACAAACAAGAGACTGATGCAGACTTGCCCATGAGTGTCCAGGAGTCTCTGGCAGAGGTGTTGTTTGGCAGTGGCCTGCTGCAGAGCTGGGGGCACTGAGTGCAGCAGTGAGTGCATGGGACCTCAGGTCAAGTAACAGAAAATTGGGTTAAAGATTTACTGAGCATGGCGCCACCCATCAGAAGCAGACCCAGTTTGCCCCTCAGTCAGTCTCTCCCATCAGGAAGCTTCCATAAACCTCTTATGCTTCTCCATCAGAGGGCAGACAGACTGAAAACCACAATCACAGAAAACTGACCAATCTGATCACATGGACCACAACTTTGTCTAACTCAATGAAACTATGAGCCATGTCATGTAAGGCCACCCAAAACAGACTAGTCATGGTACAGAGTTCTGACAAAACATGGTCCACTGGAGAAGGGAATGGCAAACCACTTCAGAATTCTTGCCTTGAGAACCCTATGAACAGTATGAAAAGGCAAAAAGATAGGACACTGAAAGATGAACTCCCCACATCAATAGGTGCCCAATATGCTACTGGAGATCAGTGGAGAAATAACTCCAGAAAGAATGAAAAGACAGAGCTAAAGCAAAAACAACACCCAGTTGTGGATATGACTGGTGATGGAAGTGAAGTCTGATGCTGTAAAGAGCAATACTGCATAGGAACCTGGAATGTTAGGTTCATGAATTGAGGCAAATTGGACGTTGTTAAACAGGAGATGGCAAGAGCCAACATCAACATTTTAGGAATCAGTGAAATAAAATGGACAGGAATGGGTGAATTTAACTCAAATGACCATTATATCTACTACTGTGGGCAAGAATCCCTTAGAAGAAATGGAGTAGCCAACATGGTCAACAAAAGAGTCTGAAATGCTGTACTTGGGTGCAATCTCAAAAATGACAGAATGATCTCTGTTTGTTTCCAAAGCAAACCATTCAATATCACAGTACTCCAAGTCTATTACCCAACCAGTAATGCTGAAGAAGTTGAAGTTGAAAGGTTCTATGAAGACCTACAAGATCTTTTAGAACTAACACCCAAAAAAGATATCCTTTTCATTATAGGGGACTGGAATGCAAAAGTAGGAAGTAAAGAGATGCAGGAGTAACAGGAAAATTTGGCCTTGGAGTACAGAATGAAGCAAGTCAAAGGCTAACAGAGTTTTGCCAAGAGAATGCACTGGTCACAGCAAACATCCTTTTGAACAACAAAAGGGAAGACTCTACACATGAACATCACCAGATGGTCAATACCGAAATCAGATTGATTATATTCTTTGCAGCCAAAGATGGAGAAGCTCTACACACAAAGCAAAAACAGGATGAGGAGCTGACTGTATCTCAGATCATGAACTCCTTATTGCCAAATTCAGATTTATATTGAAGAAAGAGGGAAAACCACTAGACCATTCAGATATGACCTAAATCAAATCCCTTATGATTATACAGTAGAAATGACAGGTGGATTCAAGGGATTAGACTGGATAGACAGAGGACCTGAAAAACTATGGATGGAGGTTCATAACATTGTACAGGAGGCAGTGATCAAGACCATCCTCAAGAAAAAGAAATTCAAAAAGACAAAATGGTTGTCTGAGGAGACTTTACAAATAACTGAGAAAAGAAAAGATGCAAAAGGAAAAGAAAAGGAAAGTTATACCCATTTGAATGCAGAGTCCCAAAGAATAGCAAGGAGGGATAAGAAAGCCTTCCTCCATGATCAATGCAAAGAAATAGAAGTAAACAGTAAAATAGGAAAGACTAGAGATCTCTTCAAGAAAATTAGAGATACGGAGGGAATGTTTCATGCAAAGATGGGCACAATAAAGGACAGAAATGGTATGGACCTAACAGAAGAAGATGATATTAAAAAGAGGTGGCAAAATACATAGAAGAACTATACAAAAAAGATCTTCATGATCCAGATAACTACGATGTTGTGATCACTCACCTAGAGCCAGACATCCTGGAAAGAGAAGTCAAGTGGGCCTTGGGAAGTACCTCTATGAACAAAGTTAGTGGAGGTGATGGAATTCCAGTTGAGTTACCTCAAAACCTAAAAGATGATTCTGTGAAAGTACTGCACTCAATATGCCAGCAAATTTGGAAAACTCAGCAGTGGCCACAAGACTGGAAAAGGTCAATTTTCATTCCAATCCCAAAGAAAGGCAATGCCAGAGAATGCTCAAACTACAGCACAGTTGCACTCATCTCACACGCTAGTAAAGTAATGCTCAAAATTCTCCAAGCCTAACTTCAACTGTACGTGAACCATGAACTTCCAGATCGTCAAGCTGGATTTAGAAAAGGCAGAGGAACCAGAGGTCAAACTGCCAACATTCATTGGATCATAGAAAAAGCAAAAGAGTTCCAGAAAAACATCTACTTATGCTTTATTTACTATGCCAAAGTCTTTGACTGTGTGGATCACAACAAACTGTGAACAATTTTTCCAGAGATGGGAATATCAGACCACCTGACCTGCCTCTTGAGAAAACTGTATGCAGGTCAAGGGGCAACAGATAGAACTGGACCTGGAACAACAGACTGGTTCCAAATTGGGAAAGGAGTATGTCAAGGCTGAACATTGTCACCCTGCTTATTTAACTTACATGCAGGGTACATCATGAGAAATGCTGGGCTGAATGAAGCACAAGCTGGAATCAAGATTGCCAAGAGAAATATCAACAACCTCAAATAAGCAGATGACACCACCCTTTTTTTTTTCATTTATTTTTATTAGTTGGAGCCTAATTACTTTACAATATTGTAGTGATTTTTGCCATACATTGACATGAATCAGCCATGGATTTATAGGTGTTCCCCATCCCGATCCCCCCTCCTGCCTCCCTCCCCACGCCATCTGTCTGGGTCTTCCCAGTGCACCATCCCTGAGCACTTGTCTCATGCATCCAATCTGGGCTGGTGATCTGTTTCACGCTTGATAATATACATGTTTTGATGTTATTCTCTCAGAACATCCCACCCTCGCCTTCTCCCACAGAGTCCCAAAGTCTGTTCTGTACATCTGTGTCTCTTTTTCTGTTTTGCATATAGGGTTATCGTTACCATCTTTCTAAATTCCATATATATGCATTAGTATACTGTATTGGTCTTTATCTTTCTGGCTTACTTCACTCTGTATAATGGGCTCCAGTTTCATCCATCTCATTAGAACTGATTCAAATGAATTCTTTTTAACGGCTGAGTAATATTCCATAGTGTATATGTATCACAGCTTTCTTATCCCTTCATCTGCTGATGGGCATCTAGGTTGCTTCCATGTCCTGGCTATTATAAACAGTGCTGCGAAGAACATTGGGGTGCACGTGTCTCTTTCAGATCTGGTTTCTTTGGTGTGTACGCCCAGGAGTGGGATTGCTGGGTCATATGGCAGTTCTATTTCCAGTTTTTTAAGGAATCTCCACACTGTTCTCCATAGTGGCAGTACTAGTCTGCATTCCCACCAACAGTGTATGAGGGTTCCCTTTTCTCCACCACCCTTACAGCAGAAAGCGAAGAATTAAGAGCCTCTTAATGAAAATGAAAGAGGAACGTGAAAAAGTTGGCTTAAAACTCAACATTCAGAAAACTAAGATCATGGCATCCAGTCCCATCACATCATGACAAATAGATGGGGCAACAATAGAAAGAGTGAGAGACTTCATATTTCTGGGCTCCAAAATCATTCCAGATGGTGACAGCAGCCATGAAATTAAAAGATGCTTGCACCTTGGAAGAAAAGTTATAAGCAACCTAGGCAGCATATTAAAAAGCAGACATATTGCTTTGCCAACAAAGGTCCATCTAATCAAAGCTATGGTTTTTCCAGTAGTCATGTATGGATGTGATAGTTGGATTATAAAAAAAGCTGAGCTCCGAAGAGTTGATGCTTTTGAACTGTGGTGTTGGAGAAGACTCTTGAGAGTTCCTTGGACTGCAAGGAGATCCAAACAAGTCATCCTAAAGGAAATCTGTCCTGAATATTCATTAGAAGGACTGATGCTGAAGCTGAAACTCCAATACTTTGGCTACCTGATGCAAAGAATCGACTCATTGGAAAAGACCCTGATGCTGGGAAAGACAGAATGCAGGAGAATAGGGAGACAACACAGGATGAGATGGTTGAATGGCATCACTGACTCTATGGACATGAGTATGTGTAAGCTCCGGGAGTTGGTAATGGACAGGAAAGCCTGGCATGCTGCAGTCCAAGGTGTTGCAAAGAGTCAGACATGACTGAATGACTGAACTGAACTGATGTGCCCTTGAGCCTGGGCTCTGCAACAAGCGAAGCTACCACAATGAGAAACCCACACATCACTAGTGAGTAGCCCCCACTTGCAGTAACTAGAGGAAGCCCAGGCACAGCAACAAAGACCCAGCTCAGCCAAAAATAAATTAATTAATTAATTAATCCTTACCAAGGAGATGTTATTAACTTGTTCAGTCACTCAGTCATGTCTGACTATTTGCGACCCCATGGATTGCAGCACACCAGCCTTCTCTATTCTTCATTATCCCCTGGAGTTTACTCAAACTCTTGTCCATTGAGTCATTGATGCCATCCAACCATCTCATTCTCTGTCATCCCCTTCTCCTCCTGCCTTCAATCTTTCTCAGCATCAGAGTCTTTTCCAATGAGCCATTTCTTCACATCATGTGGCCAAAGTATTGGAGCTTCAGCTTCAGCATCTGTCCTTCCAATGAATATTCAGAGTTGATTTCCTTTAGGATTGACTGGTTTGATCTCCTTATTAACTAGGTCATGGCAAAAAAAGAATGCTGCCAGGCATGAGGAAGCTCAAATAGCTACTGAAGAAAGCAAGTAGCCGGTCAACTGCCCAGTATCTTAATAGACTTTAATGAAAGCAGGATCCACTGGTCAGAGATCAAACAGCAAGTTCCAGTAGCTTGACCGAGGGGAAAGAACCTCCACAATCAGCCATCAGCTGATTGTCTGTGCTTGACTCCAAAGACCCAGCTAGAGAACCGGTCTGAGGAAAGTTAAAAGGATACCTGATGTTCAACTCACCCAAAGTCAACATTTGGGGAAGAATTCTAGTCTTTCTCTTTTCTCTTGTGCTCCCCTTTCTTTCTAATACATCTGCTTCTTTTTTTTTTTTAATGCTTGTTCCAAACACTCCCATATACCACAGAGCAGACACACACACACACACTCTAAAAATAGCAAATACTTGCATATTGCTTACCACATGTTCAGCACAATTACAAGTGGTCTGTGACTATTAATTCATCTGGTTATCAGACCTTTGGAATAAGTACCATTTGTAGCCCTGTTTTTACCTAACAAAACTGAGGTACAGAGAGATTAATTAGCTTGCCTAAGATCACAGAGGTGATAAAATACAGTCACTACTTAAAGGTAGATGGTCTGACTCCAGAGTCTGTGATCTTAATATGACCACTCTGTTGGATGAAATACGAAGCAAATATTCATAACTCATTTAAAAAATATTCATTAAGGCCTGCAAAAGTTAGGTAAAAAACAGTCTTGAATCTCAAAATCTTAGAGTCTAATAAATATGATAACTGCATTCATAAATGACTTTTATTGCAAAGTCATAAGTGCTAAGTAATATGGAGTTTTGGGAAAGAGGAAATTGCTCCTGCTTCATGAAAAGGTCAAGATTTGAGTTGGGGATTGAGTTCAGTTCAGTCACTCAGTCGTGTCTGACTCTTTGTGACCCCATGGACCACAGCATGCCAGGCCTCCCTGTCCATCACCGACTCTCAGAGTTTACCCAAAATCATGTCCATTGAGTCAGGATGCCATCCAACCATCTCATCCTCTGTTGTCCCCTTCTCCACCTGCCTTCAATCTTTCCCAGCATCAGGGTATTTTCAAATGAGTCAGCTCTTCGCATCAGGTAGGCAAAGTATTGGAGTTTCAGCTTCAGCATCAGTCCTTCCAACGAACACTCAGGACTGATCTCCTTTAGGATGGACTGGTTGGATCTCCTTGCAGTCCCAGGGACTCTCAAAAGTCTTCTCCAACACCACAGTTCAAAAGCATCAATTCTTCAGTGCTCAGCTTTCTTTATATCCAACTCTCACATCCATACATGACTACTGGAAAAACCATTGCCTTGACTAGACGGACCTTTGTTGGCAAAGCAGTGTCTCTGCTTTTTAATATGCTGCCTAGGTTGGTCATGACTTCCCTGGTGGCTCAGACAGTAAAGCGTCTGCCTACAATACGGGAGACCCGGGTTCAATCCCTGGGTTGGGAAGATCTCCTGGAGAAGGAAATGGCAATCCACTCCAGTATTCTTGCCTGGAAAATCCTATGGATGGAGGAGCATGGTGGGCTACGGGTCTCAAAGAGTTGGACATGACTGAGCGACTTCACTTCACTTCTAGGTTGGTCATAACTTTCCTTCCAAGGAGTATGCGTCTTTTAATTTCATGACTGCAGTAACCATCTGCACTGATTTTGGAGCCCAAAAAGTAAAGTCAGTCACTGTTTCCACTGTTTCCCCATCTATTTGCCATGAAGGAATGGGACTGGATGCCATGATCTTAGTTTTCTGAATGTTGATCTTTAGGCCAACTTTTTCACTTTCCTCTTTCACTTTCATCAAGAGGCTCTTTAGTTCTTATTCATTTTCTGCCATAAGAGTGGTATCATCTGCATATCTGAGGTTACTGATATTTCTCTCAGCAATCTTGATTCCAGTTTGTCCTTCATCCGACCCAGAGTTTCTCATGATGTATTCTGCATATAAGTTAAATAAGCAAGGTGACAATATACAGCCTTGATGTACTTCTTTCCCAATTTGAAACCAGTCTGTTGTTCCATGTCCAGTTCTAACTATTGCTTCCTGACCTGCATACAGACTTCTCAAGAGGCAGGTCAGATTGTCTGGTGTTCCCATCTCTTGAAAAATTCTCCACAGTTTTTTGTAATCCACACAGTCAAAGACTTTGGCATAGTCAATAAAGCAGAAGTAGATGTTTTTCTGGAATTCTCTTGCTTTTTTGATGAGCCAACAAATGTTGGCAATTTGATCTCTGGCTCCTCCAGAGTTCTGACAAAATGTGGTCCACTGGAGAAGGAAATGGGGCTTGAAGTAATGGTCAAATTAAATACTGAGAGATATCATGAAAAGACAGTGTAACCATGTTATTTTTCTTCATAGCCAACATTAGAATCACCCAAGAATGTTTTTTTAAAGTATCAGTGCCTGAATTAATATTAATTAAAATACTTATGCCTGAAACAGTTCGTATCAGGGTGCCAAAATGTGAAAAAGATTCTACCAGCCATTGCTGGCTTTGAAGATGAAAGGAAGCCCAAATCAAGTCACGCAGGCAACCTCTAGAAGTCGAAAGGGCAAGGAAACATTCTTACCTAGCATCTCCTGACTAACATCTTGAGTTTAACCTGTGAGACCCATTTTGGACTTCTAGTCTCCAGGATTGTTGCAAATATTCCTGGGCATATTACTTATAATAACAAAATCACTGGAAACAGCTCAACTTTCTAACAACTGGTAAAAAGAGAATTAAAGTGTGACTTATCCCATACTATGGAATTCTACTCAGCAATAAAAAAGGTCAACATGAATGAGTCTCAAAAACATAAATATGTGATAAGTAGAAATGATCTCATCTCCATGAATATACACTCTATGATTCCACTTATGCGAAATTCTAGAAAAGACAAAAATTTAGTCACAGAAAGCAGATCAGTGTTTGCCTAGCATCAGGTATCAGGGGAGGGGACAAACCAGAAGAAGCACAAGGACACTTAGGAAGAGAGAACTGTTTTAAGTCTTGACTGTAGTGATGGTTACACCACTCTATATAGTTAACACACTTCATCAGGCTGTATAGTTAAATGGATGAATTTTATTGTACATAAATTACACTCCAATTAGCTGATATCACAACACAGACCAATTAAGTCAGAACCTCTGAAATTCAGGTCTGGGTGTTGGCATTTTCTTAAAGTTCCCAGGAAGTTATAGTATGCAATCATACTGAAAAGCTGCTGCTCTAAGAAAAAGCACCATTATGCTCAAATGTATGTACAAAAATAAACATTATTTTAAGTGTTTTTAGCTTTTAAAAAGAATAAAACTGGGTTTCTTTAGGGAACAAAGTAACTAATCACAGAGTCTACAAATGTGAATAGTGGAAGTTAGTCTATAAATATAACTTAGGGAAGATCATGGAAAGCCAAGTTTTTCATAGTGAAAGAGTGTTCCAGACTATCCATCTGAAGGCAATTTGTCCCTAAAAAGTTGTAGAGAAAATATTCTCAATTTTTAGAAGCAGAAATAGTAATATCCATACATCTGAAAATATCATTATTTTTATTGATAATATTTACTTGGACTATATACTGTGTTCATGTTAAGGATAACAGTCAAGAAGAGAACTGATTATTATACCATCTTTGATCTTGAGCAAATTTTTTATTTTTAACCTCAATAAACTTCTATTTGTATGCGTGCTCAGTCGTGTCTGACTTGTTGTGACCCCATGGACTATAACCCACAAGGATCCTCTGTCCATGGAATTTTCCAGGCAAGAATACTGCAGTGGGTTGCCATTTCCTATTCCAGGGGATCTTCCCAACTCAAGGATTGAACCTGTATCTCCTTTGTCTCCTGCATTGGCAGGGGGATATTTCACCTGGCAAGCCAGAAGCTAATCTGCAAAATCAAGCGTTAAACTAAAGGATTTCACAGCCTCCTTCCAACTCCATTTCTTCACATGCAAAGGAATTAAACCTAGGAAACAATGCCATATTTAAAATAATGAAGCAGGAGCTCAAGGGACCTAGATCTGGAAATCAGTCAAAACACATGACTCTTTTTCTTTCCTTCTTTTTTCTTTAGGGGCCATACAGTGGTGCCTGTCCTTCCATCTGCTTGCTTCTCTTCATTCTACACACTCATTTTTTCTACTAGCATATCTTGTATATGCTCAAATGGGCTTCCCAGGTGGCTCAGCTGGTAAAGAATCCGCCTGTAAACCTGGGTTCAATCCCTGGGTTGGAAAGATCCCCTGGAGGAGGGAACAGCTACCCACTCCAGCATTCTGGTCTGGAGAATTCCATGGGCTATCTAGTCCATGGGGTTGCAAAGAGTTGGACATATCAGCTTCAGCTCCTAGGTCTACAGGATCTTTCAGATTAGTTTCCAAAATTTGAGAAAGGATTTTATCTCTGTTTCCAACCTAAAGATGGCTCCTACTCCTTTGGGTCCAGTATCAATTCTGGATATACATTCATATCTGGTGGGGTTTGGTTACTGGGGGTGCAGTTGGGAAGCAGGGAAAGTTTAACATTTACAACTGCTCCTTTCTGTGCAAGGCAGCCACTGAAACTAGCTAGTGTCTTAGCAATCTAATCATTTATTTTTTACTTGACAGTAGTAAGCATGGATCCTGCTATCTTTCAAGAGTTCTCTACTTTTATTATTTGAATATAAGTTCTGGAGATTTGAGTGAGTATATTGGAGGGGGCGCTTCCCCGGTGGCTCAGCTGTAAAAAAAAAAAAAAAAAAAAAAAAAAATCTACCTGCAATGCAGGAAACGTAGAAGGCGTGAGTTTGATCCCTGAGTGGGGAAGATCCCCTGCAGGAGGGCATGGAACCCACTTCAGAATTCTTACCTGGAGAATTCCATGGACAGAGGAACCTGGTGGGCTACAGTCCACAGGGTCACAAAGAGTCAGACATGACTGAAGCAACTGAGCATGCGGGCATTCTGTGTGTGTTTCAGACAATATTCTTCTATTGTTAGAAGATAGTCAGTTATGAAATTACCAAACATTATAGATATATAAAATTTTCCCAAATATTATAAATGCATTTCCTCAATAAGGTATTATGTTGTATATAATTTAAACATTACATATATTTTATAATCTTATATTTATATTTTAAGCCGTTCAGTCATGTCCAGCTCTATGCTATCCCATAGACTGTAGCCTGCCAGGCTCCTCTATCCATGGAAGTCTCCAAGCAAGATGACTGGTGTGGATTGCCATTCCCTTTTCCAGGGGATCTTCCTAACCCAGGGATCGAACCGGGGTCTCCTGCATTGCCGGCAGATTTTTCACCATCAGAGCCACCAAGGAAGCCATTTTATATCTAACAAGAAAGAAATATTATTGCACCTGACTATCTGACTATCACAGCAAGGCTTTTATTTGTGTAGCAAAATACCAAGAAAGCAGTATATGTCTTAAATATAATTGATAAAGTTGGAGGTGACATCTGATACTTTGATACTTAAAATAGCCATAGCTTGAGAATACTGAGAAATCAAGACAGACTTTTCTAGGCAACAATTTGTTCCTTTTCAACCAAAAGCCAAAGCATCACTGAGAGAACAAACAACAAAATAACAAAGGAAAACCTTTCATTGCTGCAGCAAAAATACTTCCTAAAATCTAACCCAACAGATGTTTTGCAAGTCATGCACTGGATTAGATTTTCAACTCATGAAGCTCTTATAAATACACAGATTGATATAGTAGCAAATAGGAACAGAAAATTCTAGCACTATGGAATTGCAGTTGCCTAAGACTATAATCTTGATTCTGGACAGAGACTGAGTATTTCCTGAAACTAGTTATAACACATGAATGTGAATATAGAACAAGGACTAAGAGAGGAGAGAATACAGATGAGACAAAGAGGAGACACAGCTCTCTCATCATTTTAATTTACTCTACAGTGAATAAAGATTTGTAGTTTAAAAATCAGAACTTAGTCCTACTATGTGTGTGACATACAGTAATTACGTATGTATGTATTATGTATGTCCTACATACAGTAATCATGCATGCATGTATGCATATACACATAGCTACATGTGTACAGTTAAGGTCATTATAGAGTATATGCTTGGTGTATTAGCTAGCCCTCTCTGGTTGTCTTTATACAGCTAAAGAATCCCTTCTAGCACCAGGAAGAAAACTGAGTGTGCTACCTACTGTGGACACCTGTCCATCTGTGTCCACTTCTCTGTGTCTGTCTGTCTCCTGCTCTTTCGGCTTGTTTCAGAAGTAACTCAAAAATTCTCACTGGCATTTCCATGCTAAAGCAATTTTACATGGTGGCATTTAAGCTTTCCTTGAGGTTAGATTATGCTCCTATGTGAAACTCATATCAAACCTTTTGAGCCATTAACCCTCCTTCAGGCTATAACACAGCCCTGCCAGTATGAAATATAAAATTGCTCATTAGAAGCCAGCAGGGAAAAAAAATTCCCCCATAGACAGAATTAAAAGCCTAGCATCTCTAGACTGCATGCGTCATCACAGCACCAGCAGCTGCTTCCTTAGGCACTGGCAGAACAGTAAATCTGAGGGTGTAGCTATTCATCCCAGTATGGTTAGGAGGAAGCCAGAAAAGAACAGAGTGAAATAGGGTGAAAAACGGGTTGCTGATGGTCAGCTAAGGTTGCTGTTTAACTCTGCAGGTTATGGCCATATAATCATCCTCCACCACTCTACAGGGGAAACTCAGTATTGCCCTAATTACTTTGCTCTTGTTACTCTTTGAATTCCCAATCCAACAGTATATCCAATAAATGAAAGGACAGACCATTCACTTATTGTATACATAAATTTATATTATTTAAGATAGTGCATATACTTTGATCTTATAAAGAGGATTATGAGAATTGACACGGTTTTTCATCAAAGTCTTTAAAGTCCTGGCCCAGGACACAAGGTTGAGCCATGACTCTTAAAATCAGCTCTGTCTCTGACTACTCCAGTAGGGGCAAAAGACATGAATTTTCTAAACTATGCCCCCAAACCGTCACCCAGTGGAATGTTGATTCATCAGAGAAAGAACTGACTGACTTGACACTGAGGTGATACTTCTAGGAAGGACCCTTCATAAATCCCCAAAGTCTGACCTCCAGAGTTTTCCAACACTTTTTTTCCCCTCTTCTAGATTTATATCCATCCCTCATAAGGTCTCAAATGTTTTTGCTCATTTAGGTTTATAATAGTTGTCAGACTTAGGAAGTATGTTATTTCAATTAACAACAGTAATTATGTTTCGTTTTGGTTTGGCATGATGATAATGATAAGCAAAGTAAAAATGGCAGTCATGCCTTAAATCTGATGGAACTAGAAGGAAGTCACTACATCAGAGAAAGGTTGATGGATTAGAACTGGAACTCTGGTGATTCTCATTTCAAGAAGATAGCCCAATTCAGTATGCTTCTTCTGAAAAACATCATTTTATTTTATTCACTGATGAATACTGAGATAATCAAAATGAAACAAAAATCTCTGATAATTTCAGTAAAGAGGTAACATTAGTAATACTCTAGGATATCTTTCCAAATATATCTATAATATTATATATAATTATACCATACATACTGGGCTTCCTTGAAAGCTTAGTGGTAAAGAATCTGCCTACCAATGCAGGAGACAGCGGTGCAATCCCCGGGTCAGGAGAATCTGCTGGGTAGGAAATAACAACCCATCCTATATTCTTGCTGGCAAAGTGCACGGACAGAGGAGCCTGGTGGGCTACAGGCCATGGGGTCACAAAAGAGTTAAGACATGACAGCGACTAAATGACAACAACTATACATATTACTTGCTCTTTGTAGCTAGTTTAAGAATATTAATTAATATGTAGGTCTTGAATACATGCAAATAAATGAAGAACGTATCACCTTTTCCTTCTTTGCTGTTAACACCACAGTGGGCCAGGGCAAACCGTGAATATGACTTACTTCCCCCATGCAGCTTTCCCTGTTTGAAAAGTGTAGACAGATATTATCTGTAAAATATGGTAAGTTCATGGTTTAAAAAAACAGTGTGAATTCTCTCCCAGGCTTGGAAAGGCAATACCTTTTCTGGTAGAAGTCATCACTGTGGAAAAAGTAAAACAAAGAGCAAAACCAAAACAAAATAAAACCCAAAAAGATAGGCATAGGCTTAGGAGATAGTTTTCTTCATCTAAAACTATCAATCAAGATGTTAAGCACTCACAACACATTTCTATCAAACTCATGTGAAACCTGGCACTTCTGAGCCTTGCTCCTCACAATCATATGTTCCTGCTCCCTGTCAAATAGTTTTCATCTTCATGGGAGTGACATCTGTACCTCCAGATGTTCATGTTTTATCAGGCCCTTCTCAGCCATTTCGATCAGGATACATGTACACAAATTACACCATAAATCTTCTCACACTTCGTATACTAAATCAAATAAGAAAAACCACCAAATTTACACAGAGCTACATTAAACCTAGGAAAAATGTAACTTGAGATTTAACACACTATTTATAAGGATGTGCTATTATTCTTAATCCCTCAATTAATACCGGCTAGCACTACTGTACAGATTTATTATGGACCATATGCTCCTTAATTATCATCGCCTCCCAAAGTTACCACTTCACACATCTGCAACCGATGTGGGCTGCTGTTCCTCTGTTCTTTCCTCAGCAGAATCTGGTAAGCATTTTTCAGCTGGACACCTTGACAAAGAAGAGTCAACTCCAACAATGTCTCAGAAGAATGATTAAAATAAAAGGAAAGGGGAAATGGAAAGCACTGAAAATGGATTGGGGAGATGCCATGTACCTCATCTGTTCAGGTTCGTATTAACTGAAGTGTTTTTAAATTGTAGATTGTTAGTGTTCAGCCTCCAAAATCTGGATGTTGTTAGTGAAATTAAGGAGGAGTTTTCCTCTCTTGAAGCAAAGAAGAATGAATGCACAGAGTGTGTGCAAATACTAACGTTGTTCTCAGATCAAGATGTGTCTTGCTGATTTAAAATCTTCTGGACTGCATGATCGGGGGAGACATAACTCATGTGGACTTGGATTAAATTTTTAAAGATTTACACTACAATTTTCAATGAAGTTCTAGTTAATTAAGCATCTCTCTATATCACAGAGGAACACTTCCTATAAACTGTTTTCCCCTTTATTGGAGTTTAACATTCTTAAGGTCACACATCTCTTTCTTCCCGTAGATGCAAGACACATATGTAATGTCAAGGCAAAGGCTTCCTGAAACAGATTTGTTTGAAAGGTGGAAAACTTTAGCATAAAGATGACTGGCTGGTGAATTTGGAGGCAGATGTTGGGAAAGTCACTTAACTCCACAGTTTTTCATTTGTGTTACAAAGAGCCTAAGCTAGATGAAACTCAAGGTTACCCATCCCTAAATTAGTGACATGAATTCATTAGTACTGAATTCAAGAGATTTACAATCATTTGTATTTTGACCATCCAGAGAGTTGGATGACTATCTTTACTTCTGTTCTATGTTGACAGAAAAGATCTCATGAATCCATTCATTCACCAAATATATTTGCTTTGGAAATTTTCAAGTTAATTCCAAAATATTTCTTTAAAATTTTCAGAATTAAAGTTTTCAAATATTTATTTACAGAAATAAATAGAGCCTAGAATAGTTAAGAAAAAATGGCAACCCACTCCAGTATTCTTGCCTGGAGAATCCCATGGACAGAGCCACATGGCAGGCTACAGTCCATGTGTCGCAGGAGTCAGACACGACTTAGTGACTAAACCATCACCACCACCAGGGCTTCCCTCGTGGTCTAGTGGTTAAGAATCGGCCTGCCAATGCAGGGGACACAGGTTCAATCCTTGTTCTGGGATGATCCCACATGCCATAGGGCAACTAAGCTCATTTGCCACAACTACTGAAGCCCACACACCTAGAGCCTGTGCTCTGCAACAAGAGAAGATACTGCAATGAGAAACCCGGTGAGAAACCTGCACTTTGCAGCTAGAGAAGAGCCCCACCAATCCCGCCACCGCAACTAGAGATAGCCCATGTGCAACAATGGAGACCCAGCACAGCCAAAAGTAAAATAAATTAATTTAAAATATCTTTTTAGCCCCCAGAGCTGCAGGGCTTGCTACTAGAGTTCAAGGTTTATTATAAAGCAATTATGACTAAGACAGTGAGGTTTCAGCTCAAGCGTAGTTCAGTTCAGTCGCTCAGTCGTGTCTGACGCTTTGTGACCCGATGAACCGCAGCACGCCAGACCTCCCTTGTCCATCACCAACTCCCGGAGTTTACCCAAACTCATATCCATCGAGTCAGTGATGCCATCCAACCATCTCATCCTCTGTCATCCCCTTCTCCTCCAGCCCTCAAGTGTAGACAACTAACCAAAAAGACAAGATGGAGAGCCAAGAAAGAGACCCACCCAGAAGCAGTCACCTAATTATTATAAATAAAGGTATCACTTCAATCTAGTGGGAACAGGATAATCTTTTCAACAAATGAGAAAAAATGAAATTTGATCTCCACCTCACACCTTAAACAATAATTAGTTTGAGCAGAGACTTAAATGTAAAAGATACACCAGAAATTTTCTGAAAAAAAGAAAATAAAAATCAGGAGAGTATCTTCAAGATCTTGAGACAGGCAGATATTATTTAAACTAGAAAAGGAAGAGTTAGCCATAAGAAAAATGATAAATTGCTGTGCATGAAATTTAAAACTTTTGCTCTTTGAAAGGCACCATTTAAAAAAAAATGAAACAAGTCACAGACTGGAAAAAAATTGCTATACTTGTGTTCAAGAAATGACTCATTTAGAATATTTAAAGAACTGCGAATCAATAAGAAAAAGACAGATGACTCAAATTTATTTTAAATGAGGGAAAGACTTGATCAGGCACTTTACTAAAGTGAAGTATATTGCCAATAAACATAAAAAGCATCTCAATATTCTTGGTCAGCTGGAAAATGCAAATTAAAACCACAATGAAATACCACCACACACCATCCAAAATGGTGAAAAGTGAAAGGATCTACTCCTGTAATAACAAATTAAAACATGAGATTCTCGTACATGGTTGCCTGTATGCTCAGTCACTCAGTAACATGTGACTCTATGCTACTCCATGAACTGTAGCCCTCCAGGCTTCTCTGTCCATGGGATTTACCAGGTAAGAATACTGGAGTGGGTTGCCATGCCCTCCTCCAGAGGATCTTCCTGACTCGGGGATCAAACTTGTGTCTCCTGCGTCTCCTGCAATGATAGGCAGATTCTTTACCACTGAGCTACCAGGGAAGCCCCTGTATATGACAGCTGAAGTAGCCCATAGGGGAAACTTTTGGCAGGAGTGTTAAATCCAAACATGGGTTTGTCATGTGACCCAACAAATCCACTCCTGGTGCTATGTCCACCAAAAACATCTACAACCGTGCTTGTAGCAGCATTATTTATAATAGATAAAAACTGGAAACACAGATTTCCAACAGCAAAGAATGAATACGTAAATTGTAATATGGTCAAACAAAAAAAATAACCCACAGCAGTGAAAAAGAACAGATTGCTGCTTCCTATCAGAGCATGTCTAAAATCTCACTGAAAGTTGGACAGAAAAGAAGCATGACACGAGACAGCATATATTATTGAAGTTCAAAAATAGACAAAACTAATATATGGCCTTAGGGGGGGAAAAAGTTTACTTTCAGAATGGGGATGGGAGTAAGGGCTGTGGGCACTGGAAATCTCCTGGAAATCTGGGTGGTGTAATATGTAAAATTGTCTTCTGATTTGTAAACTTTATTGTTTATAAGTTATATCTCAATAGAAAAGAAAATGTAGGTGTGTGGCTCAGAAAAATAATATTCAAGGTCTATAGAAACAAAAATACTTACAAAGCTGTGATATATAAGAATATTACACTTTTTGCAATGTTTCTAAAAGGCATGAAAATCAACATATATGTAATCACTCTGTTATTGCCTATTTCACTTATGTTTTTATGTTTATGGTTTTCTTGTTGGAAGTTAGGCATTCTTTCTTAAGAAACTTATTCTATATCATAGTCAACAGGTGGAAATTATAAACAAATGTTTAAATATGACAATTCACTTCCTGACTAAACAAAATAACACCTATTTCCAAATAGAAACTATTTTAAATCAGCAAGAAACACTATGTAATGTATTTATTTATGCAGTGCAAGCTTGTTGACTTAGCCAAAGCTATGTGCCATTGAAACAAAAATAACTGCTCATGTAAACTGCTTTCTATCCATCTGAATTTTGCTTATTTCCCTCACTAAAACCTTTAAAATTAATTATAGAACTTCATGGACCTAATTAGCTCAGGAAGACACAATTTCCAGAATCTAAGACTTAAAATAGATTCAGAGATAACCTAAACCAATTCTCTTTTTTTTATATGTGGAAATATGAGGTTCAGAGAAGTGATATGGTCAAATTCACAGAGCTTCCACTCCTAAAGTCTTCTATTATGAGTACAATCTAACCAATCCAGTGTGTGCTAAGTAGCTTCAGTTGTGTCCAACTCTGTGAGACCCTATGAATTTGCAGCCCTCCAGGCTCCTCCCTCCATGGGATTCTCCAGGAAAGAATATTGGAGTGTGTTGCTATGTCCTCCTCCAGGGGATCTTCTCAACCCAGAGATAGAACCTGTACCTCTTATGTCTACCTGCTTTGGCAGGTGGGTTCTTTACCACTAGGGCCATTTGGGAAGCCTCAATCCAGAAATCATCCCTATTTGATTTTTGGCTCTCTAGACTGACCCTGATAAACATCTGCTTTAGAAAATAAAAGTTTAATGTTAGAAGTCAATGTTAAAATATATCAAATAGGTTCTTTCATACTCATATCATTTCCTTTATAAAACCAGTCTGAGCTCTAACAATATGGAAATTTCTGCTGACACTTTGAAGAAACTGGGAAACCAAAATGAAACCATCTCCACAATTCTAATATCTCAGAATGTCCACTAGATATTGTCAGAGAATCATGCCCACTTAATTCAGAATAAATAGCAGTGCCTGCATTTATGTCATTTGTGATGTCAAAGAGATCTGGCTGTGACTAAGGCTGACCACACTTACCACCTACCTGTGAGAACTTTAGCAGGTTACACAACTTCTCTGTCCCTCAGTTTCCTTTTCTGTTAAATGAAGATAATAATAACACCTGTTCCACAGGTTATCGTATTCATGTAAACACATATATGGCACATGGCATCCAGTCCCATCACTTCATAGAAAATAGATGGGAGAAAAGTGGAAGCAATGACAGATTCTAGTTTCTTGAAATCCAAAAACACGCGGTTGGTGATTGCAGTAAGGAAAAGTCACTTGCTCCTTGGAAGGAAAGCTATGACAAATCTAAACAGCATAATAAGAAGCAGAGACATCACAAAGGTCCATCTAGTCAAAGCTACGATTTTTCCAGTAGTCCTGCACAGATGTGAGAGTTGGATCATAAAGAAGGCTGAGCACTGAAGAGATGATGTTTTCAAATTGTGTCTTGGTGTGTTTCGCCTTGGGTTTATCCTGTTTGGGACTCTCTGGGTTTCTTGGACTTGGGTGGCTATTTCCTTCCCCATTTTAGGGAAGTTTTCAGCTATTATCTCCTTGAGTATTTTCTCATGGCCTTTCTTTTTGTCTTCTTCTTCTGGGACTCCTATGATTCGAATGTTGGGGCGTTTCACATTGTCCCAGAGGTCCCTGAGGTTGTCCTTATTTCTTTTGATCCTTTTTTCTTTTTTCCTCTCTGCTTCATTTATTTCCACCATTTTATCTTCCACCTCACTTATCCTATCTTCTGTCTCCGTTATTCTATTCTTGGTTCCCTCCAGAGTGTTTTTGATCTCATTCATTGCATTATTTATTTTTAATTGACTCTTTTTTATTTCTTCTAGGTCTTTATTAAACATTTCTTGCATCTTTTCAATCTTTGTCTCCAGTCTATTTATCTGTAACTCCATTTTGCTTTCAAGATTTTGGATCATTTTTATTATCATTATTCTAAATTCTTTTTCAGGTAGATTCCCTATCTCCTCCTCTTTTGTTTGACTTGGTGGGCTTTTTTCATGTTCCTTTACCTGTTGGGTATTTCTCTGCCTTTTCATCGTGTTTAGATTGCTGTGTCTGGAGTGGGCTTTCTGTATTCTGGAGGTCTGTGGTTCCTTTTTATTGTGGAGGTTTCACCCAGTGGGTGGGGTTAGACGATTGGCTTGTCAAGGTTTCCTGGTTAGGGAAGCTTGCGTCGGTGTTCTGGTGTGTGAAACTGGATTTCTTCTCTTTGGAGAGCAATGGAGTGCACGCTGCTATCCAAAAGTCTACAAGCAATAAATGCTGGAGAGGGTGTGGAGAAAAGGGAACCCTCTTACACTGTTGGTGGGAATGCAAACTAGTACAGCCACTATGGAGAACAGTGTGGAGATTTCTTTAAAAACTGGAAATAGAACTGCCATATGACCCAGCAATACCACTCCTGGGCATACACACCGAGGAAACCAGATCTGAAAGAGACACGTGCACCCCAATGTTCATCGCAGCACTGTTTATAATAGCCAGGACATGGAAGCAACCCAGATGCCCATCAGCAGATGAATGGATAAGGAAGCTGTGGTACATATACACCATGGACTATTACTCAGCCATTAAAAAGAATTCATTTGAATCAGTTCTAATGAGATGGATGAAACTGGAGCCCATTATACATAGTGAAGTAAGCCAGAAAGATAAAGACCAATACAGTATACTAACGCATATATATGGAATTTAGAAAGATGGTAACGATAACCCTATATGCAAAACAGAAAAAGAGACACAGAAGTACAGAACAGACTTTTGAACTCTGTGGGAGAAGGTGAGGGTGGGATGTTTCGAAAGAACAGCATGTATATTATCTATGGTGAAACAGATCACCAGCCCAGGTGGGATGCATGAGTCAAGTGCTCGGGCCTGGTGGGCTGGGAAGACCCAGAGGAATCGGGTGGAGAGGGAGGTGGGAGGGGGGATTGGAATGGGGAATACGTGTAACTCTATGGCTGATTCATATCAATGTATGACAAAACCCACTGAAAAATAAAAAAATTAAAAAATAAAAAAAACAAATTGTGGTGCTGGGGAAGACTCTTGAGAGACCCTTGGACTGCAAAGAGATAAAACCACTCAGTTCTAAAGGAAATCAACTCTGAATATTCATTGGAAGAATGGCTACTGAAACCTCAATACTTTGGCCACCTGTTGCAGAGAGTCGACTCATTGGAAAAGGCCCTGATGCTGGGAAAGATTGAAGGCAAAAGGAAAAGGGGATGGTAGAGGATAAAAAGGTTGGAAGGCATCACCGACTCAAGGAACATGAGTTTGAGCCAATTCCAGGATCCAGTGAAGAACAGAGAAGCCTGGCGTGCTGCAGTCCATGGGGTTGCAAAGACTGGGACAGGACTTAGTGACTGAACACCAAAACACGTGTAAACACATAGAACAGTGTCAGACATGTTCTATGGCTCTTATCATCCTCATTATGTTAATGATGACGTGTTATTGCACATGTAAAAAAGAACGTGAATTAAGACTGATTTAATTATCCTTAACTAGTCATTAATAAGTTAATTTCATTTAAAAATTTACCTCACAATTATTTGTAAAATTAACCATGTCTTATGTTCACGTAGGTATGCCATTTGCACTTAAACTCCAAGCCTTAGATATTAATATCTTTGTATACATGTTATAGTGCCTAGAAGCTTGCCTTATCCATATCACCTACTCAATAGGCATTTGTTGAATTAATGAATGGAGGCTGAAATAAACCAAGCTTAAAGGAAAAGGAGATTGCTGTCTCCCATCCCCCCCCCCCCACACACATATCAACCCTGCCCAATTTATTGGAAGGCACCCAAAGCGCTGATGAAACATTTGGCTCAAGTCTTCAAAATAGTACACAAATAGATAAATGGTCTTTTTTTTTTCTTATAGCTTTTAATATCCTGTTCTTTATAAATGACTTTCAGACTCATTTTATATTACCGTTATCTTCTGAAAATGTATTATACCCTAATAGCCAGGCTTCTTTCTCTACCTTCAATCCTAGTTTTTTGGTTTGGTGCTGATTTTTTACTTTGAGACATTAATTTAAGTATTCTGCTTGTCAGTGGATGAGTGAATGAATTATTCATTTTATTATGAAACATAAATTTTAAAGAACAGCATTATAACTTCTTTTTATATGCCAAAAATAATAGATCATTCCAGAAGCCATTATGGCCCCCGTGATCTAACACAGGGTGCACTTTTGAAAGCTGTGCCAAACTAATATGTTTTAGTATAACAACAACTCTGAAACCTTAAAAGAAGCCAGCTCAGTTTAGTATCTAAATAAAAATACAAGCTGTACATCAAGTCAGAAATTATATAATATTGGAATTCCTTGATTACTATTAGCATTAAACAGAACAAATGATCAAGGCAAAATCAATATGATAATCACTTCCTCCTCTCCATAATGATAACCCAAACTCTCACTTCTTTTATCAAAATGTTATCCTCATACATATGTGATAGATATAAAACAACAAACAAAATTTATATAAAAGAAATTAATCTCAACATGTGTTCCAATGTGTTCTAACTAAAGACACTACCATTCTCTAAATTTATGTATAAATATGCATATATTAATTAGACTGAATTTCACTAAATATTTATTAATAGAAAGTATTATTTCTTAAGTGTCTGATTTTGAAGATCACTGTAGACATTAATAAAGTTGTACTTCCATAGCCAAGCATTTTTAACACTCTATGTCTACTATTGTTTTTCCCTATATGCTATAGCCTCTGTTCAACATAATGACAAAAACAATTTTTTTAATGTGTCATTATAAACTCCTGTCTACATCTCTCCTTTCCCAAATGCATCTCATTTGTTGTAAGAACAATGAGGTTAGCTGACTGGCATCCTGGTGGACTCCATAGATAATATGCATATTACTTTTTGGCCCGTCTTTATTTTTAAAAATTAATAAAAACGAACATGAAAGATAATCATTACAGAGTAAGGAACAGTCATTACAGTGGAGGAGATAGATTTACTCAATGACAGAGAAGTGAATGAACCTAGGCAGTTAAGACTATTGAGGAGCATGAAAAGCCATATTGATTATTTTAATTTCCTAAACTCTTTAGTGTTCTGAAAGGCTCTTTAAAACTTCATATTCTTTCACATTTGTCTGTCGCTATTATCTTGTCCAAAGCTCTCTCTCACCTTCATGCTACTGAGAAAGACCGTTAGCATCAAACTGGCAAGATTTAATCAGAGTTTATTGCTTCAGATAAAAACACTGCCACATTTTTTATCTTTTTATTAAATTTACAAACTTGAGCATCCACATCAGGGAGCAAAAGGTGATTGCCTGTTCCCTCTACTGGAATGCAATGTTATACTTTTCATATAATAAGAAGCCCTTTCTTTTGATTTGCTAAAGAGAAACAAGGCTTTTTCTCACTGAAGCAGAAGAACTTTCCTTGAGATTATATTCAGGGATGATAATCTCTTTAACAAAAAAAATGATGAATCTAAACATCTGATCCTCACATATGGATATATTACAAGGGAAAACTGTATTCCTGAAGTACAACAATAATACTGCTGTTACAGAACTCAGACAGTAGGAGAATTTTAGGGTACCGCTGACTACACAACACATGATAAGAAAAACTAGAATTTTCCTTAACAAGGTTTAATTTTAGCTCCATTTTAGATCTCAAAGAAAAGTGTACTTTCCCCTAGAAAAATATTTTTTACTGTATAATGACTATCAACCTTCACTTTAGAAATTAGATGGCTATGTGTTCTGATTTGGGCCTCCCTAGTGGCTCAATGGTAAAGAAACTGCCTACAGTGCAGGAGACTCAGGTTCGATCCCTGGGTGGGGAAGATCCCCGGGAGAAGGGAATGGCAACCCACTCCAGTATTTCTTCCTGGAGAATCCCATGGACAGAGGAGCCTTGCAGGTTATAGTCCATGGGGTCGCAGAGAGTCTGACACAATTGAGCAACTAACTCTTTCACTTTTCTGATTTGGAAACGGGTTCCAAAACTACTGGGAGTATCCATTAACTGTCCACTAGCACCAAGGCAGGCATCGGTGTAAAGAAAGCAAGACATAATGTCATTAAAATTACATTTTGTTGTTGTTCAGTCGCCAAGTCATGTCTGACTCTTTGTGACCCCACGGACTGCAGCACGCCAGGCTTCCCTGTCCATCACTATCTCCCAGAGTCTGCTCAAACTCATGTCCTTCAAGTCGGTGATGCCATCTAAACATCTCATCCTCTGTCATCCCCTTCTCCTCCTGCCTTCAATCTTTCCCAGCATCAGGATCTTTTCCAATAAATCAGTTCTTCTCATCAGGTGGCCAAAGTATTGGAGCGTCAGCTTCAGCATCAGTCCTTTCAATGAATATTCAGGACTGATTTCCTTTAGGATTGACTGGTTTGATCTCTTTGCAGTCCAAGGACCTCTCAAGAGTCTTCTCCAACACTGCAATTCAAAAGCATCAATTCTTCAGTGCTCAGCTTTCTTTATGGTCCAACTCTCACATCCATACATGACTACTGGAAAAACACACACACACAAAATTTATATATTCAAGTTATTGCTGTTCTTCTACATGGTAATCTCAGAGGACTTTCATGTATATTCTTGTCTTGTATACCAAATGATTTGTAGAGCTCCTTTTTAAAAATTATCTTCAGAGATGATAAACCACAGTCCTGCTCTCCTCACTTTATGGTTATAATTGCTTTGGGACAGCAGCAACCTCATCCCTCCAAATATCATTACTCTGTCTTATTTAGTAGGCCTGAATTTTAAATATGTTTGGCTGACTGCAAGAAGAAAACCTATCCTCCACAAATGAAGAGATTCCACAGCTCAGAATATTCAAAAGAACATGTAATACATTTGAAAAGGTAATCCAAGACTGTACTCAGTGGAATAAGAGATTTTCTCAAGGTGTCTGCTTCCAAAGGAGCAAAAATGGGAGGTATATAGCGGCATTAAAAACATAATTTGTAAAAAATTACTTGCCTCATCTCATCATACCCTATGAAGAAGGAAATGGCCACCTGCTCCAGTATTCTTGCCTGGAGAATTCCATGGACAGAAGAGCCGGGCCGGCTACAGTCCATGGAGTCACAAGGAGTCAGATATAAATAAGCAACTAACACCACTACTGTGATACCCTAAAAGACTTTGGTTAATGAAATTTATGCAGTTCAAAATTATCTTCCAGGAAAGAAATCAGTAAGGATAAGAAATCATTCCAAAATTATTTTCAAGTTAGATATGAAAGGAGTTATCATTAATTTCTAGATATTCTACAATCATACTTATAGCTCTAATAAAGAAAAATCAGGAATTGTATAAACTTTGTGAGCCCTGATACTAGCTGGAGGAAGGGTGATCTGGCAGATGACAGGCATGGGAAAAGGCAGCCTATGATTAGACATTGTGGATAATCAGCAGTTAAACCTGAGGTTGAGAATGCAAACTTAACATCATCTGGACTGTCCTATTCTAATGAATTCCACTGACCCTCAGAGTGTGGTTATGACAAATTTAACTACCTAGGAAATTTAAAACCCCGTGCCTGGCTTTGAGCACTCGTGATCACCTTATTGCTCTGTATATTGTTCATAATTTTATACTTTGGCATACTATTTTCTAGAGCAGTAATGGCGAGACCCATGTTATGTGCTTCCATAGTACATTATATAGAGCCTCACACACTTTGAGAAATTATTTATTCAACGTCCTCAAAGGTTAAATCTATTTTTCATTCACAAGTGCAAAACCCAGATCTGACTGGCTTTCTATTACATCCCCAGTACCTAGCAAGGTGACAGCAAATAGCAGATGAATATTGGAAGGACTAAAGAAATGAAAGAAAGAACCGAGGGAGTTGAGTTAGTGATTTTGCTCTCTGTAGAGCAGACCTTGATACAGGGTACAAGTGAATGTCTTTAAACTGGCATGCTAACTTTTTTATCAGTAAGTATAGGTTGGAGAAGACTCTTGAGAATCCCTTGGACTGCAAGGAGATCCAACCAGTCCATCCTAAAGGAGATCAGTCCTGGGTGTTCATTGGAGGGACTGATGTTGAAGCTGAAACTCCAATACTTTGGCCACCTGATGCGGAGAGCTGACTCACTGGAAAAGACCCTGATGCTGGGAAAGATTGAGGGCAGGAGGAGAAGGGGACGACAGAGGATGAGATGGTTGGATGGCATCACCGACACAATAGGCATGGGTTTGGGTGGACTCCGGGAGTTGGTGATGGACAGGGAAGCCTGGCATGCTACAGTTCAAAAGGTCACAAGGAGTTGGACACGACTGAGCGACTGAACTGAACTGATATGATTAAGTTTTAAGTATTTTGCCAATTATTTATTAAATATACATTTACTACTTTCTTTTCTCTTACTCTTATTCCATCTCTTAATAATAACCCAAAAAGTCTTATAGTCCTTTTATTGATAAGAAACACACACACATTTTTAAGCAAAAGACTAAAAAAAGAAAAGTCTGAGAAAAATTTCATAAGCTCTGGGGAAATAACACACTTCAACAAATCTTTTCTCTTGGAAGATAATTACTTTGAAAGGGAAAGTTTGCCTTCATAAATAGATTTTAACACTAATGAGCCACAAGCTACAAGAAGACCTTAGAAATGATTATTCTTGAAAAAGATGAAGAAGAATATTGTCACATTGAGAAACCACACTAAGATCTTGTTAAAAGGATTGGCTTAAATGCTCTTTAAGCTCAAAAAAGTATTTACAGTATATCTTTCTGCTTCTTTACTTGCCTCGGTATTAGATAATACTGTGAAGCATTATAGCATAAAGGAATAGATAAAGCCACACTTCCTTCATATGAACGGGGCAGTCCTTACTCAGTTCCAGCTATGGTTGCTAGAAAATTTAGACTCACTCATGCCAACACATCCTATTTTTCAAGAGAAGCCAGAAATAAGATTGGTATGTAAATCTCTTAAGATTTTTAGTATTGGTAACTAATCTAAATTTTTTAGACATGATAAATGGTTTCTATTTCTGTTCAGGATATCAGATACTCACAAGACAACCTCATCCCTACTCTAATAACTGGAACAAGACGGCTATACTATAAACTCATAGGTTTGCTGTTGTTGTTAAACCATCAGGGAAAAACCCAAATGAGATGATGTGCCCTTCCTTCTTAGGGCAAAAGCTATTCTCATACTTGATAAAGCAGCAGGAAAAAGAAGCATCTGCTATAGACAGCCATGAGAAACCAGCCAAACTTCCACACATTTTTAACAGTTGTATGTGGGCTGGGATTGCAGATTAGACTTTTGAGGAGCTCCAGCCACAGAACAAGTCTGCATGCATTCCACCAGCTGTGTCTTCACCAAGTGTATCCAAGCAATATAATGAAGGCCAAGGGCGGAACTATAGAAATAATAGATGTCCACTGAGGTATGCAGGACCTCCCCTAGTACAAGGGGGCAAACCCTTGAGACTGCAGACAGGAGAGAAATGGTAAGAAGTACAAGTCCCTCCTAGGCCTTCACCCTTCAGTGGTACTTAGAAGCAGGCCTCCAAAGATGGGATCAGATCAGTAGGGGGTTGAGAGACTTCTCAAAGTTACAAAATCTGGGAATGGAAGGTGTGGGCAATACCACATGGCCTAACAAACATGTGCATAGAGAAAACATGGAGGCAAATAATGACATTGCCAGACAAACAGATAGACGAACCAAAACCCCACTGTAGATACCATCTAAACACTTACAGGCCAGTCATGACTATCAGTTTTCAGAACTTTCCTCTAAACCAGATAAAGGATTGTCCTTAAATCTCAAATTAGCTTACTGCTGATCCTACCTCTAGTTAGCAAGTAGCCAATGAGCTATTTAGCTCAAAGTTACTAGTCTCATCTTTAAACAACATTATCTGGAGACAAGATTACCTCAGGGTCCTTGTTTCTTCAGTCTTTAATTCCCCAGTTGCTGGTGCATAAAAGTTTCAAACAAATATATACTGATCAGAAGGATGTAGCAAATTTTTATGAGCATTCTAGAGTTCATAAATTAACAAAATACTGCTTTTATTAACTAGCTCATTGTTCTTGCCTTATTCATATTTTAATTTTTTATAACCTCTATCATATATACAGAAAACCACATACCAAGGACACAGTTACACTGGTTGCAAGGTCAATGGAACACAGGATCATTTCTTAATGATTTAACATCATCATAGTGGGTAAGCATGCATTGCTGTTTCATGGCTTTAGCGAGTTCAGACAAAACTTTGCTACGTTTAGTCTCTAGACAAGTGTTCAAAGATAATGTCTATTTGCAAACCTGGAGTTGGAAAAATAAAAAATGAGCAGAATGTATCACCCATCTCTAGCTGGAGGATCCAGACTACCCATGATGGATATACACGTGCCTGCTAAGTCGCTTCAGTTGTGTCCCACTCTGCATGGCCCTGTGGACTGCAGCCCACCAGGCTCCTCTCTCCATGGGATTCTCCAGGCAAGAATACTGGAGTGGGTTGCCATGCCCTCCTCCAGGGGATCACCCTGACTCAGGGATCGAACCTGTGTCTCACGTCTCCTGAATTGGCAGGAGACTCGCACCTTTAATACTCGCACCCCCAGACTGAACACAGAGGCGAGCATGCTTCATTGGAGGTCTCTGTAAAGCAGCTGCCATCCCATGATGCATTGCAGCCAAGTAGAGTATCGCACAGATGCATTGTGGGGTGATAAAACTCACCTTGAAGAAGCATGTGGTTAATTGGCAGCACCAACATAGCTGCAAATGCATAAATGAGAAGAAATTTCAGTGTCTCCTAACTACCAGATCCTACCTGTCAGAGTGAGTTTTAATTAACAGAATGATATACTATAAAGATTGCTCGAAACAGCTATAAAATATAAATAAATGGTGGTCTGTGTAAAACTTGGTGAAGAGATTATTTTGCCAATGTGGTAGAAAATCTAGCTTCATATTTAATGAAGTGTTAATGGCAACTATATCTGCTCTTCTGATTTAGCAAGAGATAAAATGAAAGTTCTAGGAACACTGTTGCAAAGAGGTTGTCATAAGTAAGTCAGGCCTTAAATATTTTTACACTAACTTTAAAAAAACAAAGGAATTAAATGAAGCAAAGAAAAATCAACCTACAATGTCATTGTGAATGCAGTGTTTGTTAATCCTCCTATAAAATGAATCTTTCATAATCCTCAGGGAATAGACTGTGCTAAAAATCAATGCCAAAACTTGTCACTACAGAATTTCCACAATTCTAAAACTCCTTCTAAGAGAAAAAAAATGGGGCATACATTTCTATTACATAGAGTGTTTGATAGAAAACAGATCAAAATAAATAAAGCTGAATGCTATTGACAACAGTGGAGGGAACAGACAGCACCACTGTAAAGTAAAAGTTAGGATTACAGAACATACCACAGAATTATACCTCTTGGAATCACAATAAACTATAAAACCTCTGCTCTACTGATGGCTCGAATAAGGCAGCAGAAGGAAAATTATGTCTGGCACCTAAAGATGACATTGGGAAATGACTGATTAGCATATTTCTATCTGAAGCTCAGGCTTCCATGATGGCTCAGTGGTAAAGAATCTGCCTGCTAATGCAGAAGACATGGGTTCCATCCCTGGGTTGGAAAGATCCCCTGGAGAAGGAAATGACAACCTCCTCCAGCATTCTTGCCTGGAGAATCCCATGAACAGAGGAGCCTGGCAGGCTATAGTTCTCTAGGTCACAAAAGAGTTGGATGCAACTTAGTGACTAAACAACAATCTGAACCACACAGAACTGGTTTTACCCGAGAACATGTTCTTTGAGCACAGTCATTCTTGGGGTTTGCTCTAGACCCTAATCTAGGATGATAGATGGGCTGTACTTTGGAGATTTATGCATCCATTGAAGAGTGGTGACAGGAAGCATTCAAGTGGGCTGTCCTGAGGGCTGTTCCTCTCTAGAGAGGATTCTGCCCTGAGAACACATGAAAGACACATTTGGCCCCAAAGCTAAGCTCACTGGGTAGGAAGACTTCCTCCAAGTATCATCCTAAAGTTATTTTAAAATATCCCAGGATTTTACAAAGATTTTGCTTTCCATTTACAGTTTTAACCTTGTCTGTTTTTATTTTTTAATTACTTTTTATTAGAGTATAGTTACTTAACAATTTGTGTTACTTTCTACTATACAGCAAAGTGAATCAGCTATTGTTGTTCAGTTGCAAAGATGTGTTCAACTCTGTGACCCCATGGATAGGAGCATGCCAGGCTTCTCTGTCCTTCACAGTCTCCCAGAGTTTGCTCAAATTTATATCCATAGAGTTAGTGATGCTACCCAACTATCTCATCCTCCCTCCTCCACCTGTCCTCAATCTTTCCCAGCATCAGGGTCTTGTCCAGTAAGTTGACTCTTTGCATCAGGTGGCCAAAGCATTGGGGCTTCAGCTTCAGCATCAGTCCTTCCAATGAATATTCAGCATTGATTTCCTTTAGGATTGGCTGGTTTAATCTCCTTGCAGTCCAAGGGACTCTCAAGAGTCTTCTTCAGCACCACAATTTGAAAGCATCAATTCTTTGGTGTTCAGCCTTCTTTATAGTCCAACTCTCACATCCGTACATGACTACTGGGAAAAATCACAGCTTTGGCTATATGGACCTTTGTTAGCAAAGTGATATCTCTGCTTTTTAATACACTGTCTATGTTTGTCATAACTTTTCTTCCAAAGAGCAAGTGTCTTTTAGTTTCATGGCTGTAATCAGCTATATGTATACATATATGCCCTCTTTTTTATATTTCCTTCCCATTTAGGTCACCACAGTGCAGTGAGTAGAGTTACTTGTGCTCTACAATAGCTTCTCACTGACTATCTATTATATATATAGTGTATATCTGTCAACTGCAATCCCTGAATCCATCCCACATCCCTTTACCCCCCTGGGTGTCCATAGGTTTGTTCTCTACACCTGCATCTCTATTTCTGTTTTGTGTTTAATTGAACCTAGGGCCAAATGCCAGGCTTGACCTTTATTTGCTGTGATTTTGGACAAGTATCTTAACTTCTCTATGTCTCAGTTTTCCCCACTATGAAGTGATTAAAATAGTGCTCATAGATTTCTTGTGAGAATTCATAGTGTCTGGTACATAAGACTCATGATACAAGCATTTGTTATTTTATCGGAAATGTCCAAATTACTCATTACATTAATTGACTCTGAGTCACGTGACAGAAATGAAGTAACTTATGAGGGGTATGAAAACAATTTCCAGGTAAAGATCTCTCTCTAAAAAATATTTTTTAGAGAGCAGACAGTAAGTGATAGGGGAATCCACTTGAGGAAAACTGCCCTTATAAGTTCAGTAGTATAAATTAAAACTTATATAACATGATTTCTAAAGACATCAAGAAGTTTTATTCTCCCTATTTTTACACCCTCCCAACCTCAAAACATACTTCTTCTTCAGGTTCACTTGTATTTGATATGTTAATAGTTCAGTCAGTTCAATTCAGTCGCTCAGTTGTGTCCGACTCTGTGACCCTGTGAATTACAGCACACAAGGCCTCCCTGTCCATAACCAACTCCTGGAGTTTACTCAAACTCATGTCCATCAAGTCAGTGATGCCATCCAGCCATCTCAACCTCTGTCGTCCCTTCTCCTCCTGCACCCAATCCCTCCCAGGGTTAGTTCCAACGAGTCAACTCTTCGCATGAGGTGGCCAAAGTATTGGAGTTTCAGCTTCAGCATCAGTCCTACCAATGAACACTCAGGACTGATCTCCTTTAGGATGGACTGGTTGGATCTCCTTGCAGTCCAGGGGACTCTCAAGAGTCTTCTCCAAAACCACAGTTCAAAAGCATCAATTCTTTGGCACTCAGCTTTCTTCACAGTCCAACTCTCACATGCATACATGACCACTGGAAAAACCATAGCCTTGACTACACAGACTTTTGTTGGCAAAGTAATGTCTCTGCTTTTTAAAATGCTTTCTAGATTGGTCATAACTTTTCTTCCAAGGAGTAAGCGTCTTTTAACTTCATGGCTGCAGTCACGATCTGCAGTGATTTTGGAGCCCAAAAAGATAAAATCTCTCACTGTTTCCATTGTTTCCTCATCTATTTGCCGTGAAGTGATGGGACCAGATGTCATAACCTTAGTTTTGTGAACGTTGAGCTTTAAGCCAATTTTTTCACTCTCCTCTTTCACTTTCATCAAAAGGTTTTTTAGTTCCTCTTCACTTTCTGCCATAAGGGTGGTGTTATCTGCATATCTGAGGTTATTGATATTTCTCCCGGCAATCTTGATTCCAGCTTTGCTTCCTCCAGCCCAGCGTTTCTCATGATGTACTCTACATATAAGTTCAATAAGCAAGGTGACAATATACAGCCTTGATATACTCCTTTTCCTATTTGGAACCAGTCTGTTGTTCCATATCCAGTTATCATTGTTGCTTCCTGATCTGCATACAGATTTCTCAAGAGACAGGTCAGGTGGTCTGGTATTCCCATCTCTTTCAGAATTTTCCAGTTTGTTGTGATCCACACAGTCAAAAGCTTTGTCATAGTCAATAAAGCAGAAATAGATGTTTTTCTGGAACTCTCTTGCTTTTTTGATGATCCAGAGGATGTTGGCAATTTGATCTCTGGTTCCTCTGCCTTTTCTAAAACCAGCTTGAATGTCTGAAAGTTCACAGTTCACGTATTGCTGAAGCCTGGCTTAGAGAATTTGGGGCATTATTTTGCTAGCCTGTGAGATGAGGGCAATTGTGCGGTAGTTTGAACATACTTTGCCATTGCCTTTCTTTGGGATTGGAATGAAAACTGACATTTTCCAGTCCTGTAGCCACTGCTGAGTTTTCCAAATTTGCTGGCATATTGAGTGCAGCACTTTCACAGCATCATCTTTAGGATTTGAAATAGCTCAACTGGAATTCCATCACCTCCACTAGCTTTGTTGGTAGTGATGCTTTCTAAGGCCCACTTGACTTCACATTCCAGGATGTCTGGCTCTAGGTGAGCAATCACACCATCGTGATTATCTGGATCATGAAGATCTTTTTTGTACAGTTCTGTGTATCCCTGCCACCTCTTGTTAATATCTTTTGCTTCTGTTAAGTCCATACCATTTCTGTCCTTTATCGAACCCATCTTTACATGAAATGTTCCCTTGGTATGTCTAATTTTCTTGAAGAGATCTCTTGTCTTTCCCATTCTGTTTTTTTCATCTATTTCTTTGCATTGATCACTGAGGAAGGCTTTCTTATCTCTTCTGTCTATTCTTTGGAACTCTGCATTCAAATAGGAATATCGTTCCTTTTCTCTTTGCTTTTCACTTCTCTTCTTTTCACAGCTATTTGTAAGGCCTCCTCAGACAACCATTTTGCCTTCCTGCATTTCTTTTCCATGGGGATGGTCTTGATCCCTGTCTCCTGGACAATGTCACGAACCTCTGTCCATAGTTCATCAGACACTCTATCAGATCTAGTCCCTTAAATCTATTTCTCACTTCCACTGTATAGTCATAAGAGATTTGATTTAGGTCATACCTGAATGGTCTAGTGGCTTTCCCTACTTTCTTCAATTTAAGTCTGAATTTGGCAATAAGGGGTTCATGATTTGAGCCACAGTCAGCTCCCGGTCTTGTTTTTGCTGACTGTATAGAGCTTCTCCATCTTTGGCTGCAAAGAATATAATCAATCTGATTTCGGTGTTGACCATCTGGTGATGCCCACGTGTAGAGTCTTCTCTTGTGTTGTTGGAAGAGGATGTTTGCTATGACCAGTGCGTTCTCTTGGCAAAACTCTATTAGCCTTTGCCCTGCTTCATTCTGTACTCCAAGGCCAAATTTGCCTTTGAGTTACTCCAGGCATCTCTTTACTTCCTACTTTTGCATTCCAGTCCCCTATAATGAAAGGACATTTTTTTGGGGTGTTAGTTCTAAAAGGTCTTGTAGATCTTCATAGAACCATTCAACATCAGCTTATTCAGTGTTACTGGTTGGGGCATAGGCTTGTATTACCGTGATATTGAATGGTTTGCCTTGGAAACGAACAGCGATCATTCTGTCGTATTTGAGATTACATCCAAGTACTGCATTTCAGACTCTTGTTGACCATGATGGCTACTCCATTTCTTCTAAGGGATTCCTGCCCAAAGTAGTAGATATAATGGTCATCTGAGTTAAATTCACCCATTCCAGTCCATTTTAGTTCGCTGATTCCTAGAATGTTGACATTCACTCTTGCCATCTCCTGTTTGACCACTTTCAATTTGCCTTGATTCATGGACCTAACATTCCAGGTTCCTATGCAATATTGCTCTTTACAGCATTGGACCTTGCTTCTATCACCAGTCACATCCACAACTGAGTATTGTTTTTGCTTTGGCTCCATCCCTTCATTCTTTCTGGAGTTATTTCTCCACTGATCTTCAGTAGCATATTGGGCACCTACCGACCTGGGGAGTTCCTCTTTCAGTATCCTATCATTTTGCCTTTTCATACTGTTCATGAGGTTCTCTAGGCAAGAATACTGAAGTGGTTTGCCATTCCCTTCTCCAGTGGACCACATTCTGTCAGACCTGTACACCATGACCCATCAGTCTTGGGTGGCCCCACACGGCATGGCTTAGTTTCATTGAGTTAGACAAGGCTGTGGTCCGTGTGATCTGATTGGCTAGTTTTCTGTGATTATGGTTTCAGTTTGTCTGCCCTCTGATGCCCTCTCGCAACACCTACCGTCTTACTTGGGTTTCTCTGACCCTGGATGTGGGGTATCTCTTTACGGCTGCTCCAGCAAAGCACAGCTGCTGCTCCTTACCTTGGAGGAGGGGTATCGCCTCACGGCCGCCCCTCCTGACCTTGAACCTGGAGTAGCTCCTCTCTGCCCTCCTGCACCTGCGCAGCCGCCGCTCCTTGGACGTGGGGTAGCTCCTCTCGTGGTACAATATTTTTATTTAAAAAAAAATGGCCATCATTCCTGAAGATGTTGGAGGGTAGGGTAGAGGTGGTTTCACTTCAAGCATTATTAGTATTTTATCCTTCAGAGTGAGTCTTGGCATTTCCTGAGAACCAATGCTGATAAAACAAAGCACTCTGAGAACAGTTCTGAGAAAGATCTAGTGGAGAAGTGTTAGTCATTCAGTCGCGTCTGACTCCTTATGATCCCATGAACTGTAGTTTGCCAAGCTTCTCTGTGCATGAAATTCTCCAGGCAAGAATACAGGAGTGGGTTGCCATTTCCTTCTCCAGAGGATCCTCCCAATCCAGGGGTTGAACCCAGGTCTCCTGCATTGAAGGTAGATTCTTTACCATTGGAACCACCAGAGAAAACCGAAAGTGCAGAAAGAGTAGATTAAAATATCCAAAGACAAACCAAACTTCATCTTCTTTACACTCTTGCCCTGGGCTAGCAAAGGCATCTTATAAATCCTGATGAATTATAAAATGTCATTCCATAGAAGACTTCTTGCCCTAACAAAAGTCATCACATTAACTGATGCCCTCTCCTCCCGTTGTAAAGGAGACTTTGAATGTAAAACAGGTCATGCTGATGGCTAGAGACTGGCAGGCTCCTCACTGTTACTTCAGCTTCCAGCAATTGCAGTGGATGTTTACAAAGGGCAATCAGGTTTGTTCCCAAACCTGTTTACTCCAGCTGCCCTTATTATAAATATGTAATACAAGTAAACATTTGGTAAAATAATATAAGGTGGCTCAGATGGTAAAGAATCTGCCTGCAATGCAGGAAGGGCCAGGTTCAATCCCTGGGTCAGGAAGATCCCCAGGAGAAGGGAATGGCAACCCACTCCAGTATTCTTACATGGAGAATTCCATGGACAGAGGAACCTGGCAGGCTACAGTCCATGAAGTTGCAAAGAGTCAGACACGACTGAGCAAAAACTAACACAAAATAATGTAAGGTTTTAAAAGAGAGGTTGTTTCCATATCTTCGTTTGACTTGCCTCCCAGAAAGTCAAGCCTAAGACCAGGAAGTTCATGTGATCCCAAGAGTGGAGAGCCTGAAAGAGCAGAGAGCCAAGACAACAGTGTGCTATTGTGTTATTGCTGTTAGCAACTGAGGCCAAATTCCCTGGAATCTTCTGAGAAGCATTGTAAAATGTATTTACAGGTTCCATCACCCATTGATCAAAGATTTCCCTTGGGGCATAACTCCCTGCACATGTGTCAGGTGGGGCGTTCCCTGAGACATACCGAAGGCATCTCATGCTATGGCATTTGAGAGCCCGGTAAACGGTACAGCTGAAACTGAATGCTGTCAGTTCATACCTGTGAATTGCTTGTGGCTGCAGTAACAGCTGAAATGAAAAGTGGACCAAGAGGATGTGAGGTGTCCAATACACATTTGAAAAATCAGGTGATTGCTTTACAAAACCATAAAGGCAAGTAGCTAATAAAATGTTGCTATCAAATTTAATGTGGGCAAAACCACTATAAGAATTTGGAAAAATAACTAAAACATTGTTTCACCAGGGTTTCTAATTTCTCACTCCACTTGGACAAAAATGAATTTGGAGATTATATAAATGCATGGTATCTGTGATGAATGCAAAAAAAAAGGACTACAGGTAGCTCTAATGAGAAGATCTGCACTCAATAAAAAGGCCTCTGGCTCTAGATTGAAAAGCTGGTAAATGAATGTGTACTTATATTTTTCTAATTAGTAATAGGCCACATAAAACATTTCAGATATATATATGCCATGCTTTAACCATACCTCACTTTATCCAACTTTTGTAATGGTTACTACTGTGTTCAGATAAATGAACTCTTACTGTATTTTCCTAAAATCCTTAATTTCATAATATTGCCAGGTAGCATAATATTGTCAAGCAGCATAATCCTTAATATTGTTGTGATAACAGCACTTCTCAGTTTATCTGAGACACATAGTACAAATTATTGCCACATAGTTATATGAACTACTTTAATTAATAGAAAATGTTAAATATTAAATATTAATATTCCAAAAATTGATTGAATAGCCACTGCATTGACTCAGGACACCAGCAAAAGCCTCCTACCTGGCTTCCCTATTTCCATCTTGAATCCATTCTCCTTGGTGCAAATACTTCTAAAGTGAAAACTTGATCTGCCATCCTGTGCTGGAAATTCACTGGCCTGGGATAAAATTCAAAATGTGTATTCTGGCTTCTGGGCCATTCATTCATTCATTATTAATAGAGCATTTTCTATATACCAGACCCTATTTAACTCTAGCATAATCATTTTCCACTACCTCCTCACAATTCAAACTCCAACAATTTGAATGTTGATCTTTCCTCTAGCTGTTAGCTTGGCGGTGAAATAAGCCTCTCAATTCTCTTAAGGCTCTGCTGAACTCTGTACTCATCTGAAGTGGCCAGGCATTCCCCCAGAATAATGCTTGATCAAATGGTCATGTCCCACTGGTTTTGACTCCATCTTCACGGAAGGTGTTCCTTACAACCTTCCAAAAAGCAACATGTTGCATTTTAGCTACCATGTCTCCTGTCCATTTCTCTCTCTACTCCAAACACTTCTCTGAAACACTTTCTGATGCCTGTGGAGGAAAGTATTCAGTATAGTTTAGGCAGGAGTATCACTTATTATTCCTCTTAACTGGTTGTTCCAAAGATTCTTCTACATCTTCCAATCCCACCTCTTTCTATAATGCCTCAACTTCACAATGTTGTTACATTTATTATTGAGCAAAATTTAAAATATGTCTCTGTTACATTAAAGCATCTCATAAAAATGAAAGCATAATAATAACAAAATAAATTATGAACAGTTGAAGACAAGTTGATGATATTCTTAACAATAGATCCCTTGATTTTTTTTTCAAGTGACTTATTTTAAACCAAATTGACATTACTTGTCATGTGAAGGAAGAACAATTTTAAGTTATTTTTTTAAAACATAGAGACTGAGCTATTTCTAAATTAAAGTTAAATCTAAATAATCAATATTTCATAACTTCATGTGAAGTGTAACATAAAAAATATCAAATCACTATGTGCTATACCTGAAACTAATAAATAGTCAATCATTTTTAATAAGTAAATAATAAAGAAATTAAGCTAAAGAAGCTTCATTTTCACCCTTTATCATAAGAATAAGGCTGGATTAATCACCAGAGCTAGTCTGGTGTCAGTTCAGTTCAGTCATTCAGCCATGTATTGTTCTTTGTGACCCCATGAACTGCAGCACACCAGGCTTCCTTGTCCATCACCAGCTCCCAGAGCTTGCTCAAACTCAGGTCCATTGAGTTGGTGATGCCATCTAACCATCTCATCTTCTGTCGTCCCCTTCTTCTCCTGCCTTCAATCTTTCCCAGCATTAGGGTCTTCTCCCATGAGTCAGTTCTTTGCATCAGGTGGCCAGGGTATGGGAGCTTCAACTTCAGCCTCAGTCCTTCCAATGAATATTCAGGACTGATCATCTTTAGGATTGAAAGTCAGGTGTAGGGATGTTTTATCTGTATATTACACATTGCTGTTGTTGAGTTGCTAAGTTGTATTCAACTCTTTTGCAACCCCCTGGACTGTAGTCCACCAGGCTCCTCTGACCATGGGATTTCCCAGTCAAGAATACTGAAGTGGGCTGCCATTTCCTTCTCCAGGGAATCTTCTCAACCCAGGGATAAAATCTGCATCTTCTGCATTGGCAGGTGGGCCCTTTACCACTGAGCCACCGGGAAAGCCCCATATATCACCCACAATTAATTTGAAATCACCTCTAACTAAATGTTTGGGGAAATAATGTCCATAATTCAATTTCAGATTCTAAAATTACTGAAAAAAAAGTTAAATAGTGTATTGGGTACTGCGTGCTATGGAAATAAATGTGGTACTGAGAAAAACAGTAGAGAAAACCCTTTGAGCTTTTCAATGACTTTGAGCAAGTCATTTATATTGGGGAGGTGGCTGTCAGGACTGCCTCATCTGTAAAATGAGGGAATGAGATGATTGTCTCAAAGGTTGTTTTTTAAACTCTGATTCAACACTAACTTGACTTGTTTTCATTCATCCTTTTCATGCTTGTTGAGCACATGTAGATGGAGATGTCTTTTTTTTTAAACACAGAATTCCACAATTGCATATTATCCACATTGGATTTTATCCTCTGCCACAGTCTTCCTTTTTTCCATTATAAAACATTTCTCCTACTCTCTGATGTGGGTGGTAACAAGCAACGATGCAGAGACGCCGCATGTCAGACCATGCTTATCAAGGCTGCTCACCATCACTGCCATCAACTGTGGCCTCCTTGGAAAGCTATAGGATCTCCCTTCAAAAGTCGGGGAAGACATAACACTCCTCCCAGTATCCAAGGCACCAAGAGAAGAGAGATAGAAGTTCTGCGCACTGCTGGAGAGAACTTCCAAGATCTGCTCTAGCAGCCTGTTATTGTTCAGCTGCTCAGTCAAGCCCAACTCTTTGCTACCCCGTGGACTGCAGCACGCAAGGCTTTCCTGTCCTTCCCTATCTCCCAGAGCTTGCTCATAATCATGTCCATTGAGTGACAATGCCACCCAACCATCTCATCCTCTGTCACCCACTTCTCCTCCTGCCCTCAGTCTTTCCCAGCATCAGGGTCTTTCCCAATGAGTCGGCTCTTTGCATCCGGTGGCCAAAGCATTGGAGTTTCAGCTTCAGCATCTCCTTCTGATGAGTATTCTAGGTTGATTTCCTTTAGGATGGACTGGTTTGATCTCCTGGCTAGCAGACTGACCTGCATGCATTTAGTAGAGTGACACAGAGCAAAGCTTGCTGCAAGTGGTGAATGCAAAGGAACAAGCATCAGTTGCTTTTAACATGGTAGGAGGTGTCCAATTCACTGGTACATGCTATTTTGTAGCTCTGAATAAACACTGGTGTGAATTTCAAAAAGTTTCAGACCATGGCCCTTCTCTTCAGTTGAAAGGGAAATTAAAAACATCTGACATTAAAAAGATCAATCCCCTCAGACCCTTGATACAGGAGATTTCAGAAACAACATGATCACCTCAATAGTTTAGCTATATTGCCCATTCATTTATTCATTCTACAAGAACTTTGAGGAATTTCTGCCTGGTGTCAGGTCCTATACTAAGCACTGGGGCTACAGAAACAGGTAATATCTGCCTTTAGGGGGTTCACAATCAAGTGGGAGCCAAGCAATTTAAAAGACAGGAGATGCAGAGGAACATACTCAAATAAATCTTGTCTATTAACTTGAAACTTGTCACTAGTTTTATGGGCTTACTAGTAAAAGGCCTCTGAACTGAAATGAACCAAGCAACAGTAAAAGATTATTACTGAATACACTGCTATGCTATTGATTAGCTCCTATTTGTCATACACATTAATGATGAAAAGCAACATGTAAGTGCAAAGTATGAGTATTTTCCCCATTCAGTTAATAACTTAATTGTGACATTTGGGTTATATGTCGAGCTTCAAGCAGCATTCAAACTATCAGTAAAATGCAACAACATGGTGTCATCAAATATAGCAATCCAAAGATGATAAAATTTTATGTATGTTTTTATGCATTGCTTATGTACAAGTCAGCAAATCTATAACAGTAATTTGTAATAGTCATAAATTGATATTCATATAATAGCTGTATTTTAACATAACTGTCCATTTTGCCACAAAATGTGTGATAATCATGAGATGCATAAAGTCTCCCTATGGGAACCATGGACCTGACTCAAGAGAGGCAGCCAACCCATGGGAATTCAGCAGGGATGGAGCTAGGATAAAAAATACTTTGACTTGACTCCTCTTCCTCCTTCCTATCTCCAGCCAGTATCCCGTGCACTCTGGGTGTGCTCAGTCATGTCCAAATCTTTGCAACCCCATGGACTTTAGCCTGCCAGCCTCCTCTGTCCATGGGATTTTCCAAGCAAGAATACTGGAGTGGGTTGCATTTCCTTCTCTAGGGGATCTTCCCAACCCAGAGATCAAACCTGCATCTCCTATGTCCCCTGCATTGCAGGTGGATTCTTTACCCACTGAGCCATTGGGAAAGCCCCAGCCAGTATCACATGGGTGAACCCAACTAGAAGTCAAAGAACTAAGGAGCCCATTAATGTGGTTCATTCAGGCCAACCTCCCAGTACACAAAATAGGGTGGATAAGGGTAAAGTGTGCAAGGACAGCTGGGAGAGATCCAGCACAGTGCCAGTACTAGTTAGTAAGAGTAGTAATAGTAACAATTGAAGTAAGAGGGGTACTAAGAAATGTGAACTGGATGCTAGGACAAGTATGTGTTTATTCAACCCCATGACCAAGGGTATGGGGCTTTCCCAGTGACTCAGATGGTAAAGAATCTGCCTGCAATGCAGGAGACCTGGGTTCAATCCCTGGGTCAGAAAGATCCCCTGGAGAAGGGAATGACTACCCACTCTAACAGTGTTGCCTGGAGAATTGAACAGAGGAACCTGACTGTCAATGGGGTAGCAAAAGTGTCAGACTTGACTGAGCGACTAACACTTCCACTTTCATGACCAAGGCTGTGAATTTCAGCATTGAAATAAAGACGGGTGTTGGTCCCCTGTGCGCCATCTTCTATTAGTGACTGAAGAACGTTAAGCTAGGAAGACATTTCATTATGCCCATGATGTCGTAAATATTCCAAAAGATGTTAATATATTGGGATGATAATCTGAAATCAACATAATAGCATCTATTTAGGGAAAATAAATGTTACATTTTACATGTTGCAAAAGAATCACAAAAAAGGATAGAAGTAAACTGACTGAGAGTCTTAATTAACCGAAAGTGAAATGTGAGACTATTGTACCCAGGCGATGAATGGAAATATAGAATCAAAAGAAGGAACTAGGTCTAGAGTCATAAGTCAGAAGATGGGGACTGATAAGCACGGTGAAGGTCTTAGAAAGAGACAGTTCTGCTCTGAGCCCTGTTGCAGGCTCTTATCTCACCAGACTCTGTGTTGGCTTTGTGTTCATTATATCAGAGTTTGTGGTCATTCTGCCTTTAGATATAGTTTGAATCATATTTTTATGTGACTTCAATTTGTCCCAGGTGAGAAATTTGAGACATTTCAGAGGACTGGCACTATCCCAGTAATTTTCCATTTAAATCATATGCATAAAAAATATCTGACATGACTCATCTGTCGTGAGACTTCTTTTCCTTTTCACTTTAAGATTTTTAAATGGAGCATTTTAAAGCAGGGACTGACATGAAAAAGGTTCTCACAGATTCTTTGAACATGTGGGGGTGCTGGGAAGAAGAGGAGAGAGCTAAGAAGCTTGGAGCATTTCTGTATCACTGTATTTAATCCACAAAACTGGCCTATAATGTTTATAGTAATTATTTCCATTTTAGTGATATGAAAAAATCTTAGTTTAAAGAGGCACATAACTTATCTGTAAATAGCAGGACTCAGACTGAGGGAAAATAATATCTTCTTTGTTTTGATCTGGGATATTTTAAACCTAATTTCCCTTTGTAATCCCATTATACTTTTGCTGTAATTAGTTTGCATGAACCATAATTGGGAGACAAAACACAAAAGATAATTCAGGAATGTTCAGCTGAGTAATGATCAATAGAGAATAGCAATGAAGTTCATAAGACCTTAGGCTGATCAAACTTCTCATCAAAGTAGCAAGGGTCAGTATCAAGTTCTTTCACTACTCTACATGTATATTTCCAATCCAGGCATTGTATAACTAGCTAGCATATCATACTATATGTCTTGTCAAATTACTTCACCTGTACACACATAATATTCTAAATTGCTAAGTTATTCCCAAGAAGAAAGTAGGATGATACTTATTGCAAGCGATATTAATCAGTTATCATTTACAATCACATGCAAGCCATGCTGGGCTTTCCAGGTGGCTCAGTGGTAAAGAATCTGCCTGCCAATGTAGGAGATGCAAGTTCAACCCCTTGGTTGGGGAGATCCCCTGGAGTAGGAAATGGCAACCCACCCCTGTATTCTTGCCTGAGAAATCCCATGGGCAGAGGAGCCTGCTGGGCTACAGTCACAAAGATTCGGACATGACTGAGCATACACAAGCACATAAGTCATGATGATTTTTTGGATCCCTAGTGAAAAATATTATTAGGCTCCATTAGAATAGCTCAGGTCTATTCTCAAAACACATTGCTTTTATTTTTTAAAGCATTTGGGTAACATCAAAAACAGTTGATAAATTCATTACACATTCCACACTTAAAAGAAATAAATTATGTAAGAGTCTCTAACACACATTGCTTGACCAACCAAATTCAAACACATAAGGAAGAAATACAGAGGCACTCTTAAAGGATGTAGTTCCACTGATTGCATTATTTCAGATGCTGTGTTTCAGCCTCTTGCAGACACACACTGACTTACTGAAGTCTGTTCGGATTTCTCTGAAGCTCTGGCCAGGGTATGAAAGCAGTCTTGCTGCGCAGAAGGCCAAATTCACTCCCCAAGGGCACTGAGAATTTTCCCCAAGGGCAGCACTTAGCCCTGGTCCAAATGGCCTGGCTACAATGCTTGTTTTCAGTCATCAAGATACAACATCTAGTTATGCTGTTGTCATGAACCTCTTGTGCCTTTGGAAGAGAATTAGAGTCTGCCTTCCAACCACATGATCTAGAGCTTCAGTCACAAAGCTGCTAATGTTGATCATATGACAAATAACTAAACCACCCTGTTAAATGCCTTAGAGCAGTCCGTTCAGATTCTAGAGCCAAAAAGAAGAGAGATGAGCGGTCAGTGAGACTCGCACTGACTTCTCCCCCTTGCCACTCACAGCTCCTGGCCGCATGCAGAAGGCAGCCCTCAGTCACTTAAGACTGTCTTGATGGGGGAGATACTCATGGTGTTTGACTTTATTACAGCCGAGCCAAATCAAATGCACAGGCACTGCTTCCTTGGATGTCTATATTTCACTTAAACTGGGATAAAGCAAAGAAACTGGAATATTGTCTCATCATGCATTCTAAATCAGCCAGGGTAGAATATAATGGGGAGTTAATCAGATCACTGAAACTCTAATTCACTTGGTATTGATCGGGCAGATTCCTAATGGGACGGCAGACCAATTTCAAATTACAGTAAGCTGACTTGTCCTGGAATACCAATGACCAGGCTGGCGGACGAGCCAGGAGGACCGTGAGCTCTGCTCTCCTGATGCTCCTGCCTAGCTGGCAGACATGAATGCATAATCTGAAGCGGCATTTAGCTAATTAATAGGGGATTGATGAAAGGTTCAGTTTTGAAAGCAGCCATCTCACTTGGATAAACGTGGGACAGAGCCCCATGGGGATGGGTAGTTGGGTCCTGGGAAGGAAGGTATACAATGAAAGCTAATGGAAAGTAATGCAATTAACTCAGACTTTTAATTATATTAATCAGTGACTTCATAAGAGCCCACGGCATACAGAATGTGCTCTTTAACTCTTGGCCAGCACCATGTTTGTGATTCACATCTGAACCTATCTCAAACAGCAATTTGAAGGAGTAGATGCAGGCATATTTATATCAGTTCATTTTCCCCAAGGTTTTTCTGGTATGGAAAATACCAGAACAGAGAGAGGAGAAAAAGGAAGGAAGAAAGGAAAAGGGGGAGGGAGGTAATGGGTGAGGCTGAGAATTTTCTAAAGAAGGAGTAAACTTGAAACTGGTTCTATTTAGATTCATTGTTAATTTATACTTTCTTTCATTTTGGATTATTTGCCCTGGGAATGTGAACAAATGACCAGGGTATTGACAGGTAGTGAGAGCAGCCTAAAGACCAAATTGATTAAATTTTACATTTTAGAAACAACCTGCTGAAATATTCAGTGACACACTCAAATGGATGAGTTTATTCTCACTAACATAACTTCTTGGCTTAGTTCCCTACTCTAATCATCTTTCCCTTTTCTGTGTGGGTCTGTGTGTAGGGTGTGTGTATTTGTGTGTGGGTATGTGTGTGGGTACCTGTCTATCAGGCTTCCTTTTTCTATGTAGAGTCAGAGAAGTTACAGCTCCAGGCAGACATCAGACAGAAGGGGCCAATGGTGAAAAGCTTTCAGTGAGCCCACACCCCAAGCTTGACACTGATAGGTAGACCCCAGACTCCTTGCAAAGAAAGCTTATATTTTCCCCATGGGGCTCTTTGCCTAATTTTCAACTTCCCACCATATCCCTCAGGTAACTTGCTTTAGAAAGTGAAACTTGACTTTTAAAAACTAGAGTTTTATTGCTTAACCAGAGCTAACACTCACTATTTTATGAATTTTTCCACGTTTTAACTGAATGCATTATTATTTCCATTTTACAGAAGAGAAAACAGATTCATTAACTTGCCCAAGTTCATATATCTCACAGGCTAAGGAGCCAGTCCTCAAACCTACTCCAATACCCAGATCTGTAACCACTTTAACAGTCTTGAGTCCCCCAAGCCAGAGTCCAGAATGTTGCAGAGAGTGAATGGAAAAAAAGGGGAGCATGAAGTATTATTCATGATAGTAGCTGGGTTCTGACCTATTTTAAGTGGAGCATTACAGTCATATGGAGCATTACAGGCATACATTCCCCATGGTAACATCACATTAGTCAAATTCAGTTCTCAGTTCTAAATAACATGGCTGTCATGTATGCACACATGTCTAAAACTAATACAGTTCCCCATGAAATTCAAAGAGTAAATCATGGCATATTAATACTATATAACATTGTTCACTATTTAAGTGAAAAATTATGGTCTATGTGATCATATGAAAATAACAAAAGATCCAAGAAAGCCAGGATTTCTTTCTCTGTCCTCAGAAGATAGTCTGGCTCGTGGGAGGCATCAATTAAACATCTACTGAATGAAGATGGTGAGTTAATTTAATATTTATATGAAATCATATCAAATGAAAAAATAAAATAAAAAATTATGCAGACCATTTGATTACAACTCTGAGTTTTTTTAACAGGTCAGTTTTATCTTACCCTGCAACTTTCTAGGATCTCTTTCGCAAATTATGATAAAATATTGAAAATTAGTTTTGGGGAGTTTTGGGTTGTTTTCCTGGTTTTGTTGTTGCTTGCTGTAGCTAGCATTCCTCCTGCAAGCTCCTATCCCCCTGCATCAGATGCCTGCTGCCCTGCCCCATCTCCCCACCCCTCCACCTGTTAAACACTGTAGAAGATTTTTACCTGCTTTTCACAACACAGGCCCTAATAGCTTCCTTATTTTTCTCTTTTTATACAAATTGTAGATTGATTAACAAAAAACAAACTCTTGCCTTGACTTTGAGGAAGAAGCTCCTGGTTCACCCAGTCACTACACAACTCTGTCTCATGCCTGACTATGCTACACTTAAGATCCATACAACTTTATACTAATTTATAAATGTTTACAACTAGTTAAGCAGATTAATGGGTAGTATGTAATATTAGTAGCATGATATTTAAGCACCAAGAGAGAAACTCTAACTCAGTGATTGTTTTAAATGTGTTTTGTGGGGCCCTTGAGTGTAACCCTTTGAATAGGGATCAACATCAAAAGAATGAGTTAAAGAGCCCTAGAGGTCTATCACCTCAAATGCATCCCAATTCCTTATTTCAAAATCCTTCATGAGACTTATTTAAGAGCAGAAATAGACCCACAGACATAGAAAACAAACTTATGATTACCAAAGGGAAAGTGGTGGTGGTGGTTTAGTCACTAAGTTGTGTGCGACTCTTGCGACCCCATGGGGTGTAGTCTGCCAGGCGCCTCTGTCCATGGGGATTCTCCAGGCAAGAATACTGGAGTAGGTTGCCATTTCCTTCTCCAGAGGATCCTCCCAACCCAGGAATCGAACCCCGATTCTTTATCAACTGAGCTATGAGGGAAGCCCAAAGGGAAAGTGAAGAGGGATAACATATACACAGTGCATGCATGCATGCTAAATTGCTTCAGTCATGTCCAACTCTTTGCAACCCTATGGACTATAGCCCACCAGGCTCCTCTGTCCATGGTATTCTCCAGGCAAGAATACTGGAGTGGGTTACCATGCCCTCCTCCAGGGGATCCTCCCAACCCAGGGATCGAACCTGAATCTCTTACATTTCCTGGATTGGCAGGTGACTTCTTTACCACTAGTATCACCTGGGAAGCTCCAACATGTACACAGTACTATATATAAAACAGATAACCAACAAGGACCTACTGTATAGCACAAGGAACTATACTCAATATTTTGTAATAACCTATAAGGTTATAAGGGTTATCTGTGTGTATATACATATGTGAGTGTGTATATGTGTGTGTGTGTGTGTGTTTGTGTGTGTGTATATATATATATCAGTAAAGAGTCTGCCTGCAATGCAGGTGACCAGAGTTGAATCTCTGGGTTGGGAAGACCCCCTAGAGAAGGAAATGGCAACTCACTCCAGTATTCTTGCTTGGAGAATCCCATGGACAGAGGAGCCCAGTGGGCTACAGTCCTTGGAGTCACAAAGAGTCAGACATGACAGAGTGACTAACACTTTCACTTTTCACTTTATTCATATTTATTTATATATATATATATATATATACACATAACTGAATCACTTTGCTTTACACTTGAAACTAACACAGCATTGTTTTAATAAATCAACCGTACTTCAATAAAAAAATTTTTGAAAATTAAAAATCTTGATTGAGAAGGAAGAAAGTAGAAACAAATACATATATATTGGAATACCCTGTAACTGATACAGGTGAGGGTAGAAAGGAAAATCACTGCTTCTCTTCCTGTCTTGTAGTCAATCTCCTGTTTGAGACAATGACTTCAACTTTCCTAGCAAGATGAGGCTTTAATTGCCACAAATTAAATTGCCATTTAATTGCCTTAAATACTGTTTAGTGTCTCAACCCAAATGGAAAGAGATTCATTCAGTGGAAAAGAAAAACACTGCTTCATCCATGGCTGATTCATGTCAATGTATCGCAAAAACCACTACAATATTGTAAAGTAATTAGCCTCCAACTAATAAAAATAAATAAAAAAATAAAACTGAAAAAGAAAAAAAGAAAAACACTGCTTCCCCTCCATCTCCTTTCCTGCTCCTCTTTGTGAGACAAAAACAGACTGATAATTGTCACATAGTCTGTTTCTTTATCAAGAGTTTGAACCTACAAAACTGTCTTTTTATGTATTAGAAAAGTACTTTTCTCCACCTGGTTGCCTCTCACTGTACCCACTGTCATTTTTCTATTTCAGGAAATCTCACTATATATTTGTTCCTGTCCCTCTGATCAATATATTCTTTTACACAGTTTACTTTGAGCTACTACTACTGGAAACTTGCTAAAATGGCTTTTCAGTTATATTCCCAAAAGGCCAGTGCCCCTTCAAAATAAATTATTTTAAAACATTTGAATATTTACTAACAGTAATGAAGATTGTGAGCAATACTAAAGAGAATTCACCAGCTGATGCACTTAGTAAAAGATGAGGCCATTATATCAACTGGGCCTAGAATTTCTTTCTTTAATGAGATACTGGACCTTATCTATTAAGGATTTGATGTAAAATTGTTAAAGGTAGCACCATACTGATGGAGGTAAGATTCATGGAAATCGCAGACAGCAAGAAAAGGACAAACAAGCAGGTTTCAACTTGAATCCTAGGTCAGTTGATAAAGTCTGCTCTGCTTTATATCGCCTGTTATTAAGGAAGCACTAAGCTCGTAGTTAGGGTGTTAAAAGTACTAAGCTCGTAGTTATAGGTGACTCAGTGGTAAAGAATTCAGCTGCCAATGCAGGAGACACAGGACATGCCGGTTCAATCCCTGGCTTGGGAAGATCCCCTGGAGGAGGAAATGGCAACCCACTCCAGTGTTCTTGCCTGAACAATTCCATGGACCGAGGAGTCTGGCAGGTTGCAGTCCATGGGGTCACAAAGAGACAGACACAACTAAGCAAGCACACACAGCTCACAGTTACATATTTTAACCTGGAGGTCAAGGATCTCGGATGATTTCTGTCTCTGAAGGTATCAATATCTCAGAACATCCAGATGGTAAGGACATGTAAGAATGACTACTTGAGGTTATTGCTGCCCAGTCTCATCTCACATGTGGATTACCAGGTGGAGGGCCATCACCTAAATTCCTCTTTGATCAATAGTGCCTACAAGTAGTATGTTTGTCAAAATCTAGACTCTCCAGTGAGATAACCCGTGATTATTAAACTCTGGATTCTGAAATCATGGCAAAATATATTTAGTCAGTGCAGGTTATGTAATATTGCAGTAACAATTTAATCCCTAAATTTCAATACATTAAGACAACAAAATTCATCTTTTGTTTACGCTATATGTCCAATGCAGTTTGATAAAAGGGTTCCATCCCAAGCAGTTGCACAATGTTTTTGACTCTACTTTCTTGCAAAACTGCCACCTTAGAGTGTGGCTTTCAGTGTTGCTAAGGCAGAAAATGAGGGACCTAGTGGGTCATGTAGAGGCTTCTTCCTGTGTACATGTCAAGTCCAGTAACATTCTATTGATCTGAACCAGTTACAAGGCCTCAGACAACTGGAAAGAGGCTGGGAAGGATAGCCTTCTCTATACTCACAGAGGGCTAATAATTCTGCCATCCATGTACAGTGTCAGTTTCACCCAAATAATATTTCATCAGAAAAGCTCTCATCTAGTTATAGACTTGAAAAATACCCTGTATGGTAATGTATTTTTAAGACCTTAATTTTTGAAAGTCTTTATTCTTTAACACATTCTAGATATTGGAAATTCTGAATTGCAATTCAAATGCTATGAATTTTACGTTAACTTTTTAATTAAGATATTAGCATAAAATAAAATCATTCCCGTTAAGTGTACAGTTTGATGAGTGTTGGTATTTGTGCATAACTGTGTAACCACTGTACCAGTCAAGACACAGAACAGTTTCCTTACCCTTAGGCCACCCTTTTGCAATCAATCCCAACTCCCATCCCACCTTTGACACCTGGTAACCATAAATCCATTTTCAGTCAATATAATTTTGAATGCTTTGAATTTAATTTGTAGAATTTGTTTCATTATCCAAAAGAGAAAATTAGGAGTCTTTTGTTACCTTTAGAAATTGAGATTAGGGTAGTTGATAAATATGTAGTACTACTCAACATTCACAGTTTCTTCATTATTTAATAGTCTTTTGCATTCAAATAACAAAAGATATACAGTCCAAATGGAGAGAGTAAAGAATCTGCCTGCAACATGGGAGACCTGGGTTCGATCCCTGGATAGGGAAGATCTCGTAGAGAAGGGAATGGCTACCCACTCCAGTATTCTTGCCTAGAGAATTCCATGGACAGAGGAGCCTGGGGTCTCAAAGAGTTGGACACAACTGAGCAACGGACATTAACACAAACAGTCCAAAACACTTTTGAAAGGCAACATCCTGGTGATGTATTTATTTAGAATATGCCCATTGGTTTCCCCACTGTTATTTAATGTTGAATAGAAGTGTTCCTCCCTCTTTGTGACTACAAAACACTCAAAATTGAACTGAGAGAAATAAATAGAGGAAAGTAAAGAAGGTCTTTCAAGTTTGTTTTGGGATTTATAGAATTACTGCTCTGAGGGGCTTCCCTGGTGGTCTAGTGGTTAAGAACCCACCTACCAATGCAGAAGACATGGGTTCAATCCCTGGTCTAGGAAGATTCCATATGCTGAGGTAATTAAGCTCACGCACTGCAATTACTGACCAAAGTGCTCTAGAGCCTATGACCTGCAACAAAAGAAGCCCCTACAATGAGAAGCCTGCACACCACCACTAGAGGAGCCTCTGCTGACCTTGACTCAAGAAAGCCCTCATGCAGCAGTGAAGACTCAGGGCAACCAAAAAGGAGCAAAAAAGAATAACTGCTCTATATATTGATGACAATAGACAGGGCTATGTATCAACATGTATGTGTATGTATGTGTGTTAGCGGGTCACTACAGGGAGCTACTACACGTATTTAATGGCACTGATGAAAATTCCCTTACCTCCTCTGTCATCACAAAGCTCTGACAAGGGCTCACAGTAAATCCAGAGTTCGGAAATGAGCTATGTCGGCCATCCAGAGAGTGGACGCTGCAACAAGATGCTGTCAAAGCCCCAGGGACAAGGGAAGTTACCCATCGCTTTCAAACCCAATTATAATTTGCTCTTCTCATCTTGAGGGAAGACAAAAGGTTGTCAGGAAAGGATTTACCACAGAGCTCTGGGCATGCACAGTAGTGGCTGGTGGCTTTGTGTTAGGACACTGTAATGGCAGTCGAAAAGGAAATTCTTGAATCAACACAAGTGCAAAGGACACAGGTAACATAATGTCAATCTATGCTTCCTTGAAAGAGAGAGAAGACACCTATTTGTGTTCTTAGGGAACTAATGAGTTGGAGCAGAGTGCAGATGCTGCTAATGAAAGAGCATGCTGCATGAAAAACAGATGCCCCCGTGCGCTAAGTGAAGATCAGTATACGGATATTTGCTAACATATTTGCACTGTCCTCCAGAAATCTTCATGGAAATCATACCTTTCTGTCAACATTACAGTCTCAATGACATTCTCTTCTGACTGAAATATTCATCTTTTCCTTTAATGCCTCAACAAATATTTTGTGAGTACTTGCTCTCTGCAAGGCAGAACATCGGGGCCAAGAGAGGAGAGCCATACTGAGGGTTGAGTTGCCCCAGGCAGCACTATGATATTTTAAGTGCATTGCTTCACCGTCACCTGATCCTTCAGGGTCTTGCTATATTATTCCCAGGCCTTTCTCCCACTTTCATCTTTCCTGAGAATCCCCACTGTAGCTCCTACACAGGATGGGTTCTAGACCAGCACTGTCCAAAAGGACGTTGTGCAAGGATGGAAATGTTCTATTTCTGCCTTGTCTAGTAGAGTAGATGTTGCTATCAAGCATTTGAAACATAGCTAGTGAGACTGAGAATATTTTTTATTTTAATTCATTCAAATTGAAATAGCCACAGGTGGCTAGTGGCTACTGCATTGAACCTCACTGTTCTAGACATTTTCTGGTTCCCTGTCTTAACCTCCCTCCCCATTCTAACCTTTTTATTTTCTTCTAAGTAACAACAAGTTCTTACATTAACTTGTTGCATTAAGGAGCATTTCAGTGGAGGGCCACAGTACCCTCTTAGGTGCTGTACTGAATCAGACAGCCTCCCCTCAATTCACGCCCTTCCCAGAATCTCAGATTGTGATCTTATTTTGGAAATAAAGTCACTGAAGACATAATAGTTAAGATGATGTCATACTGGGCTAGGACGAACCCTTAATTCAACATGACTGGTGTCCTTATAAGAAGAGAAGACAGGTAGAGTCAGACAGAACACCAGGAAATGACAGGCTGAGAGCAGAGTGACGTGTCAATAAGGTAAAGTACACTCAGGATTCCCAGCAACACCAGAAGCTGAGAGGAAGACACCGAACACTTTCTTCTCTCTTCCTGAGAGAGCATGGACTGCCGACACCTTGACTCAGACTCCTCCAGACTGTAAGAGAATGCATTTTTTTGCTTAGGCCACCCGGTCTGTGGTCATTTCCTATGGCCGCCCTAGGAAATTAATACAGGTACTTAGGTTGGCTTCACCTATGTCTTCACCATTATGTCATTTCATAAAGGTTTTATGGTCTCAAATGTGACACCAAAATTATTAATGGCGAAAAGTGTAAGACTCACAGTAGAGTTGCCAGCAATAAGGATGTTTAAGGCTGGTAGTGGACAGACGGTGCCTTGATAAAGTGAGACCTTCGTCTTTCTTCCCATCTAGATGTTTCTCCCTAACCAGACTTTACCTCAGAAGCCTGCTTTGCATAGTCTGACACATCTTTTTGAATCAAAGATGTGAATTAAGTCTTAGAAGGAAGTCTGGCTTCTGTCTGCAGCCCATTGCGGACGTAAGGTTGAGATGATCACATTAAGAAAATAAAACATTATTCATCCAGAGAAAAAGCATGACAAGTAATGATGTTTTATTCCTAAAATGTAACATTCCTAAAACATCTTTCCTAAAACTAATGGAAACACATACACACATGCTTGTGGATGATATGTGTACCTTTATAAACAAAAGGGTGCCTATACCTGTGGACATGTGAGAGTGTATGTTGTATGTTTACATCATGGAAATGAAATCTAATTTTTCCTAAATGTGAGTGCTTTTTCAGGGAAGCTGGAATCCCATCAATATCTTCCCAAGAGTGAGTTACAGACCTGCCTCTCAAAGAGACAGCCTTTAATAAGCTTAGTATACACTGAAGTTAACCTTGAGGACAACATCAAGAATCCCCCAGAAGGAGGCTCAGAGGCCCCAAGAGACACAGTTCTGTACCCCACCCCCATCCCTGTAGAAGAGGCCAAAAATTTAAAGCAAATTCAAATCCAACACTCCACAGTCTACTCCTCTCCTGTGGATCCTTGGATCACTTCAGTTAGATAGTGTTCAATCAGATGCCCATTTAACAACCTTAAGTTTCACCTGAACAAACAGACCCAGTGAAGGTTACGACAGGAATTTAAGAGTCAGACACAACTGAAGTGACTTAGCAACAGATAGGTTGATGAAGCCACAGGAGACATCTCTCAGGGGGCCAACACTTGGGAGAGAGAAACAACTGTTTTTTATTAATACAGGTACACATGAGAGGCAGTGATGGAATGAAAGCCTTTTCTATTGCAGGAAAGACCTTATTAAACCATAATGGATGGGATCCAAGAAAGGTTGCAGAGAATGCCACTGCATCACAGAGGGGCTCACGGCGTTCCCATAAATTTCACTGATGACATTGATCCCAGTCCTGGAAAAACCCTTTGTGGGGGCTGCATTGTTAGGCTTCAGTGGATTCTTACTCTTTTCCAGAAAGCTATATATCAGCTATAAATTGTTATTGATAAATGTTGGAACCCAATTCGTGTGTTTTCAGAGCTTCTGCAGCCTGAAAACACCCATGTGTGGAGGAGAGACTGAAAAAAAGACACAGATAGCTGGACAGGTCTCTTCACATCTACTGGGACCTTGACAACCAGTGTGAGCATTTCAGGACTGCACAAGAAGGCAAGCATCCACATAGCTGATACACATTTGCTCCAGGCAGCTCTTTTATTTCAACCCTCTCTGAGAGCCATCGGCACACTCTGCCAGGGAGCTTAGACTATTAATTGCCAGCTTTGGGTGAGTTTCAGAGGTTTGGGGGTTTGCTCTTATCAGAGTCCTACTGCTGATCTGCCCTGACCTGAAAAGAGATTTGCAAGAAAGCAATTACACCACAGGCTGAGAAACACCTACAGTTTACAGTTGACGCTGGTGGAAAGATATGATGAAGATGAAGAAAGATATGGCGGAAGTATATACTGGGTACAAAATTTTATTTCCTAGAATTCCCTCATTTTTATTCAGAAGACATTGCCTATTGATTCTGAATAAAGTCAGAGTAACTTTTCTTTTATTGTGTGTGGCTAAGAAACATAAGGCTTTCTTAGTGCATGTTTTAAAACTATGATTGCCCAGTTCAAATGAGAACCGACATACTACCCCAGTAGGTGGTACTCAATGCCAAGCAGAAGGTGGCGGAAGATCTACCCCTGTGTGATGTGTTTATTTAGCAGGACTATAGTAAGCATTCTGCTTTAGCTTTCTTTACATATTGGACTTCCCTGGTGGCTCAGATGGTAAAGAATCTGCCTGCAAAGCAGGAGACCCAGGTTCGATCCCTAGATGGGGAATATCCCCCAGAGAAGGGAATGGCAACCTACCTACTCCAGTATCCTTGCCTGGAGAATCCCACGGACAGAGGAGCCTGGCGGGCTACAGTCCATAAGGTCGCAAAGAGCCAGATGATCACAACTAACACTTACCTATGGAGGCTTCAGGCATGAAGTGGGTATTTGGTCTATAAGGTTCTATTTTCCAACAAATACACCTGCCTCTTATATCCACATGAGGGGCACATTATCAAAAGTCAGTAAATTCAGAAGTTCCCAATTTTCATTACTAAGATTTGTATATCACTCTTCCCTAAAATCTTTTAACTTCTCTCACTGAAAATCTAAATCACAGATTAGAAAATGATGAGATCATGTAACATATTCACTACTGAGCCATGTTAGTGCTTAAAGTGGGATAAGTTTGTGCAATCAATATAGTCCAGTGTGCATTAAAATGTATTTGTTTTTTAAAATATATCTTTCTATGGACTAGAATCTTATACATATGAATATAAATAACAAGAGAAGGAATTTGTAATTTCCTATTTGCTGGGGAAAATATTAATAATCATCATTTTGTTCCTTAAAATATGCAACTGTTTTGAATTTAATACTTGACTTTCATAATGTTTTAATATATTGTATAGCATTCTATGACTCTTACCTTGACATTTCAAAAAGTTGTAGAATACTCAAGATCTTTTTAATAAGCATCTCAGTTATTATTTATTAACACTAAAGGAGATGTAGGCACAACTTGAGAACAATATTATAATTACTATTATATCCAAATTTATGTGCTTGTTGCTCAGTCATGTGCGATTCTTCTCAACCCTATGGATGGTAGCCTGCCAGGCTCCTCTGGCCATGGGGATTCTACAGGCAAGAATACTGGAGTGGGTTGCCATGCCCTCCTCCAGGAGATCTTCCCAACCCAGGGATAGAACCCAGGTCTCCCATATTTCATGCAGATTCTTTACCATCTGAGCCACCAGGGAAGCCCATCTAAATCTATGATTGCTCCTAATTTGAAGGCAGAATTATCACAAATGAAGGAACACAACTTAAAATTGTAGGAACTAATATATTAACAGTTGATCATACAAATAATTAGGGAAGAGTATAAATGTGAAGACCAAGGACTTAGACACCAAAGATACACAGATTCAAACTCCTGTTCTGCCACCTCATTGACTGTTGTGAACTAGATTTTTAGTTTTCTACTCCATAAAACGAGGCTAATACTTCCCATAGGTTGTTTTGAGTGTATGAGAATCAAGTAACATAACCCACATAATGACTAATTGCAACTAAGCCACAACACCAAATGTAGTTTTCACGGAGTGTGTTTGCTGTGCTTAGTCATTCAGTCATGTCTGACTCTTTGCAACCTTTTGGACTGCAGCCCACCAGGCTCTTCTGACCATGGGAATTTTCAGGCAAGAACACTGGACTGGGTTGCCATTTCCTCCTCTAGGGGATCTTCCCGACCCAGGGATTGAACAGTATCTCCTGTGTCTCCTGCATTGACAGGCAGACACTTCACCTGCTGAGGCATTGGGGAAGCCCCTATTAGAGTCTATATCAGTTCAGTTCAGTCGCTCAGTCATGTCTGACTCTTTGCGACCCCATGGACTGCAGCACACCAGGCCTCCCTGTCCATCACCAATTCCCAGAGTTTCTCAAATGCATGTCCACTGAGTTGGTGATGCCATCCAACCATCTCTACCTCTGTTATCCCCTTCTCCTCCCGTCTTCAACCTTTCCAAGCATCAGGGTCTTTTCCAATGAGTCAGTTCTTTGCATCAGGTGGCCAAAGTATGGGAGTTTCAGCTTCAGCATCAGTCCTTCCAATGAATATTCAGGACTGATCTCCTTTAGGATGGACTGGTTGGATTTCCTTGCTGTCCAAGGGACTCTAAAGAGTCTTCTCCAACACCACAGTTCAAAAGCATAAATTCTTCTGTGCTCAGATTTTTATATAGTCCAAATCTCACACCCATACATGACTACTGGAAAAACCATAGCTTTAACTAGGCGGAGCTTTGTTGGCAAAGTAATGTCTCTGCTTTTTAATAAGCGATCTAGGTTGGTCATAACTTTTCTCCCAAGGAGCAAGTGTCTTATAATTCCATGGCTGCAATCACCAACTGCAGTGATTTTGGAGCCCCCCAAAATAAAGTCTGACACTGTTTCCACTGTTTCCCCATCTATTTACCACGAAGTAATGGGGCCAGATGCCATGATCTTAGTTTTCTGAATATTGAGTTTTAAGCCAACTTTTTCATTCTCCTCTTTCACTTTCATCAAGAGGCGCTTTAGTTCTCCACTTTCTGCCATAAAGGTAATGTCATCTGCATATCTGAGGTTATTGATATTTCTCCTGACAATCTTGATTCCAGCTTGTGCTTCATCCAGTCCAGCATTTCTCATGATGTACTCTGCATATAAGTTAAATAAGCAGGGTGACAATATATAGCCTTGACATATTCCTTTCCCGATTTGGAACCAGTCTGTTGTTCCATGTCCTATTCTAACTGTTGCTTCTTGACCTATATACAGGTTTCTCAGGAGGCAGGTAAGGTGGTCTGGTATTCCCATATCTTTCAGAATTTTCCACAGTTTGTTGTGATCCACAAAGTCAAAGGCTTTGGCATACTCAATAAAGCAGAAGTAGGTATTTTTCTGGAACTCTCTTGCTTTTTCAATGATCCAGCAGATGTTGGCAATTTGATCTCTGGTTCCTCTGCCTTTTCTAAAACTAACTTGGAAGTTCATGGCTCACATACTGTTGAAGCCTGGCTTGGAGAATTTTGAGCATTACTTTACTAGCATGTGAGATGAGTGCAATTGTGTGGTAGTTTGAGCATTCTTTGGCATTGCCTTTCTTTGGGATTGGAATGAAAACTGACCTTTTCCAGTCCTGTGGCCACTGCTGACTTTTCCAAATTTGCTGGCATATTGAGTGCAGCACTTTCACAGCATCATCTTTCAGGATTTGAAATAGCTCAGCTGGACTTCCATCACCTCCACTAACTTTGTTTGTAGTGATGCTTTCTAAGGCCCACCTGACTTCACATTCCAGGATGTCTGGCTCTAGGTGAGTGATCACACCATCGTGATTATCTTAGTCATGAAGATCTTTTTTGTGTGGTTCTTCTGGGTATTCTTGCCACCTCTTCTTAATATCCTCTGTTTCTGTTAGGCTATACCAATTCTGTCCTTTATTGTGCCCATCTTTGCATGAAACATTCCTTGGTATGTCTAATTTTCTTGAAGAGATCTCTAATCTTTCCAGCTCTATTGTTTTCCTCTACTTCTTTGCTGATCACTGAGGAAGGCTTTCATATCTCTCTTTGCTATTCTTTGGAACTCTGCATTCAAATTGGTGTATCTTTCCTTTTCTCCTTTGCCTTTTACTTCTCTTCTTTTCATAGCTGGTTGTAACACCTCCTCAGACAGCCATTTTGCCTTTTTGCATTTCTTTTTCTTGGGGATGGTCTTTGTCACTGTCTTCTGTACAAAGTCACAAACCTCTGTCCATAGTTCTTCAGGCACTCTGTCTCTCAGATCTAATCCCTTGAATTTATTTTTCACTTCCACTGTATAGTCATAAGGGATTTGATTTAGATCATACCTGAATGGTCTCGTGGTTTTCCCTACTTCAATTTAAGTCTGAATTTGGCATTTAAGGAGTTCATGATCCAAGCCACAGTCAGCTCCTCCTCTTGTTTTTGCCCATTGTATAAAGCTTCTCCAACTTTGGCTGCAAAGAATATAATCAATCTGATTTTGGTATTGACCAAATGATGATGTCTATGTGTAGAGTCTTCTTTTGTGTTGTTGGAAGAGGGTGTTTGCTATGACCAGTGCATTCTCTTGGCAAAATTTTGTTAGCCTTTGTCCTGCTTTATTCTGTACTCCAAGGCCAAATTTGCCTGTTATTCCAGGCATCTCTTTACTTCCTACTTTTGCATTCCAGTCCCCTATAATGAAAAGGACATCTTTTTTGGGTGTTAGTTCTACAAGGTCTTGTAGGTCTTCATAGAACCATTCAACTTCAGCTTCTTTAGCATTATTAGTCAGGGCATAGACTTGAATTACTGTGATACTGATTGATTTGCCTTGGAAACCAACAGTGATCGTTCTGTCATTTTTGAGATTGCATCCAAGTACTGCATTTCAGACACTTTTGTTGACTATGATGGCTACTCCATTTCTTCTAAGGGATTCTTGCCCACAGTAGTAGATATAATGGTCATCTGAGTTAAATTCACCCATTCCAGTCCATTTTAATTTGCTGATTCCTAAAATGTTGATGTTGACTCTTGCCAACTCCTGTTAGACCACTTCCAATTTGCCTTGATTCATGGACCTAACATTCCAGGTTCCTATGCAATATTGCTCTTTACAGCATCAGACTTTACTTCCATCACCAGTCATATCCACAACTAGGTGTCATTTTTGCTTTGGCTCTCTCTCTTCATTCTTTCTGGAGTTAGTTCTCCACTGATCTCCAGTAGCATATTGGGCACCTACTGACGTGGGGAGTTCATCTTTCAGTGTCCTATCTTGTTCCCTTTTCGTACTGTTCATGGTATTCTCAAGGCAAGAGTATTGAAGTGGTTTGCCATTCCCTTCTCCAGTGGACCACGTTTTGTCAGAACTCTCCACAGTATATATAGCACAGAGCAAATACTTAGTATTTTGTAGCTATCATTTTTTATTTGTTTGTTTTTAAGCTTTTTATTTTGTATTTGGGTATAGCTGATTAACAGTGTTTTGATAGTCTCAGGTGGACAGCAAAGGGACTCAGTCATACATATATATGTATGTCCATTCTCCCCCAAACTCCCCTCCCATCTAGGTTGTAGTTACCATTTTTAAAATAATGTTCATGATGAAAACATGACATAGAAAGAATGTCTCCATACATACAAATTAAACTTCAAGAGTTAGTGGTGATAAAACAACTTATCCTGAATTAGTGGAAGCTACAGAAGTAAGGAATGACTGACCTCAAGGAGTGAGTATAAATCCAACTTGTGGAGGGTCAGGATAAACAGATGAACAGTCCATAGAGAACCACACTCAGGCTCCAAATTTTAGCTCCTCAAGCCACTTTGATTTTAATGGGCAAGCAAGCATTTTTAAAATTCAGTGGAAGTGTTTGTTACAATTGCCAAAATAGAGCATAGCAGTGTTTCTTATTCAATTCTTTTCCTCACTCTTACAGGGAAGAGTGACTCCACTGCACCTCCCCCAAAATGCACTGAACTTTGGTGAATGTCAAAAAAAAAAATTGGATAAGAAATATTTGCTTAAAATGTTGACTAATTTTCAAACAGGAGTCATGTTGATAAAGAAAGTTCCAAACAACCTTCAAGTCATCACCTAGCATTAAGAAACTGTTTATACAAAATCACTTTGACTTATACCTATATACTGGCAAGTCCTGAATATGTAATTATTTTTCCTAAACTCCAAATTCATATTCCTAGCTTTCTCTGGACCTCTACATCTAGCACACTGGCACTGAGTAGAAAAAAATATATACTCCTGTCATTGTTAATGATGAGCTTATTATCCAGCATATTGGATAACGCTGGAATTAGAAATTCTCATATGGAATTATCATACTTTCAGGAAAGAGGATCAACGCCATAGTCCTAACAATCAGCTATTAGTGAGGCAAGTCTCTCAGACAAGAAACCAGAACTCCAGAGGGAAAGTTCATTTGAAATCTTCCCTTCTCTTTGAACCAGGTGGGGTCGGGGGAGGGGGTAGGGCGGAGGCTGGTGGTGGTGGGAAGGAGGCATTATCAAGAACCAGCTCTGAAGTGGTATAAATCACGATGGGGTCCACCAGGTAAAAATAACTTAGAACTGGAAGGCAAGATGTCAGGAAAAACTTCAGTGAGGGTCCATGAATGTTTCCCAAGTGGTGCTAGTGGTAAAGAACGCTTCTGCCAGTGCAGGAAACATACGAGACCCCCTGGGTTGGGAAGATGCCCTGGAGCAGGGCATGGCAGCCCACTCCTGTATGGAGAATCTCATGGATAGAGGAGCCCAGCAGGCTACAGTCCATAGTGTGGCCAACAGTCAGACACAACTGAAGCAACTTAGCAAGCATGTACTATGACTGCAAGTGCCTGTCTTAGATTGCAAGTATATCTTGAAAAATCTACAACTTTGGAAAAGTTAGTTAGGATGGGGTCAAACCCCACTGTTTTTATTATCAACTTCTTAAATTCTCTTTATTTTCTGTTAGCCTTTAGTGACCCTAATGTTGAAAATCAAGACTTTCTCTCTTGGTTAGAAGTAACCAAGTATACAGATGTGTTCATGCTTGTTTGGTAGATTTTATAGGGGCAGAGGTGGCAGAGGGGTTCAGCATGAGAAAATTTCATGAGAAGGTGAAGTCAGACCCATGAGAAAGTCAACTTCATGAGAAGGTAAAACAGGGTCAAGTCAGGGCCAGTTGGTCAGGAGCCCTCTTTACCTGAAACTCTCCTTTTAGTTCTCGTATCAGCTGAAGACACAGAGGGTTCTGGGTTTGAGTGTCATTAAGGAGTCTGTTCCTTTATATCTAACATTCAACAAATATTAAAGGGAACTTACTTATTTCTGCTGGTTATCAAGTTCCAGCCCCCAACTCTGTTTTATGTCTCTCTTCATACTGTTATGTGACTTTTCTATATTTGTATCCTATCTCGTGAACTTGCAAAGCCAATATATAACCAACCTGCTTCTCAGGATTTGCCCTATACAGGTTAGGCCTTGATCTATGCTCTTTTAACCATGTCACTTCAGTGTTTTCAAGAACAATAATCTGGTTCAAATATATATTATTCATTAGGTTTTTAATGGTCCCTAAGAGTATTCTAGCTCTATCAACTCTCTTCCACAATTATGTAATATTCAACAGTCATTATTTTCATTCTCTTTGCATGTATTCAGTTCTGTGTTTCTAATAATCATAAATTTTTTAAACAGAAAAATACACTGTTGCTTTTAAATACAGTTTTCTGTTTACACAGTCTTGACAAATTCATGTGATGGACTCTCTCCTTGTCTTTTTTAAAGGTCAAGTGCTTAATTATAAAGTATTTTTAAAGGGATCCATCTCACCTTTTATACATCACCAACCATTTTCTAATTCACTCAAAATAAATTTAAAAATTTCATACAGCTCTGTATTTGTGTCTTCACCTTTCACAGAGACCTAAGCTATACCTTCCCTCTCTAATAAATTACTGAGAGGAAATTAGCTAGGATAACTGAGAAAAATCATGGGCTCTAGAGAAGGGGGGAGAGTCTATAAATTTAAATACTACAAAGCATTACTTTTATTTTCTTGGGCTCCAAATTACTGTGTACAGTGACTACAGTCATGATATTAAAAGACATTTGCTCCTTGGAAGGAAAACCAAGACAAACCTAGATAGCATACTAAAAAGCAGAGACATCACTTTGCAGACAAAGGTCCGTCTAGTCAAAGCCATGGTTTTTCCAGTCGTCATATACAGATGTGACAGTTGGAATATAAAGTTGAACACCAAAGAACTGATGATGAGAATCCCTTGGACTACAAGGAGATCACACCTGTCAATCCTAAAGGAAATCAGTCCTGAATATTCATTGGAAGGACTGATGCTAAAGCTGAAGCTCCAATACTTTGGCCACCTGATGCAAAGAGCAGATTCATTGAAAAGACCCTGGTGCTAGGAAAGATTGAAGGCAGGAGAAGAAGGGGGCAGCAGAGGATGAGATGATTAGATGTACATGAATCTGAGCAAACTCTGGGAGATAGTGAAAGGCAGGGAAGCCTGGTGTTTTTCAGTCCATGGATTGCAAAGAATCAGACATGACTTAGTAACTGAACAACAAATTATTTTGTTGTGATTATGGCTAATTTAGCCTTTGCATCTCTGCTCAAAAATTTCTTGTAAAACATATAAAGAAGGAAAAGCAACAATCTTCCATGAACACACAATATAATTCACTTGTTAAAAGAGTTCAGAGCAAGTAGAAGTTTGCTTATCCTTTCAGAGCCTTTTAACCTGCACTGTGCCCAGAATACTCAGATACACACACACACACACACACACACACACACACACACACACACACACAGAGTATCGATTTCCAGAATTGTCTCCATGGAATGCCAAAAATAATAAACAAAAAATAAATCAAAAGCAACAGCCTTCTTCCATTATGTATTAAATATCTTCCCCATGAAGTTAGGACAAATAGAGATGTATATAGAGAGCAATGGAAACATAAATCTAGTGTCGTAGTCATCGATTTCTGCCTTGTTCCTTTATTTCTAGTAAATAATGATCTTCAGATCTTTCATGGTGGCACTATAGAAAAAGTCAGCTCCAAGATCCCTGCAAGTGCTTCATCTTTGATAAAACCACTGAGGTTGCTTTCTCTCCAAAATCATTACACTCACTCATTTCTTGTTGTAGAGTAGAAACAACATTTAGTAGAATGAAATTAAAAAGAATATTCACTTTAAGAGCTTTCTGTCAAGTCATGCAAATGGTTAACAAAACATTTTATATTACTCTATGTAAAACCAAACTAGAAAATGTGGTCCCTGCATATTACCATTAAACTACTAAAAATAAAACATTGATATTTATTACTAGAAAAACAATGAAAAGCCTTAAATATTAAGTAGACCTGGTTAAACTTGAGGCTCAGCCAAGCTGAAAAGTCTCAGCTAATGAGATAAAAAAGAAAAAATAATTTAATCAAGCTTATATATGTGAAATCAGTAAGCAAAGATCACTACTGTAATTTTATACAGACCTCTATGTTCTTTCCCATTGCTCATTTCTTAACAAAATTCATAAGGTGATGCATGATCAAGTCAGATCATTAGATTTTAGAACACATGGGAAGATGTCAATGTATTTGTAAGATAAACAATTGAGATTGAATTTCTAAACCTGGCACTTAGTTATCTCTATGTCTTAAAAAATCATGTAAACTTTTTATATAATGAGGTAGTATAGAGATACAGATAGCAAGTAATAGATATCCATCAAGCATCTATTCAGAGAAGGCAATGGCAACCCACTCCAGTACTCTTGCCTGGAAAAACCCATGGACGGAGGAGCCTAGTGGGCTACTATCTATGGGACCGCACAGAGTCAGACATGACTGAAGGGACTTAACAGCAGCAGCAAGCATCTATTTAAAGCATGCGTGCTTGTGTTTCTTAGTTTGAAACCAAGATGCTGTCTGGGGTGAAGGAGAAGGGATTTCAAGAAGGACAGATAGAATGTAACATGGGGCCAATAATAAGAACTGATCCCGAGTCAAGTTTGACAGGGTAAAAACAAGTCCTGTAGTCTGAGCCTTATTATCTCTTTTAGTAGTCGTAGTTGTAGCAGAAGTAGGTGGTGGTGAGGGTTGTGGTAGTATTGGTGTTACCTCCAAAGGCAAAACTCACACGAGGTTAGCACTCATGTTCTCAGTAGCCGTGTCACTAAAGTTCACATGTATCTTAATAAGCCAAATACTTCAGTGAGTTGATCGAAGCAAGAGTTGTGCTTTTTTCCAGCACCTCACTTCAGGATATATACCTTTTTATAAACGGCCATGTTTCTCTGACACAGAGATGTAGGAACTGAGTTTTTGTTGGACCTTGTAGGTGGATGTCAAACATAAAATAAATGCTGAATGAATCTTACAGAGAAATCAATTGTGTCAACCACAGATTTTCTGGGTCAGTAGGTTGGATGTAATAGAAGTAGTGATAGATGCCCAGGATGATGACTCTTGTAGTCACCAATCAGGCCAGTCAGAAATACCATGTTTAAAAAGAAACAGATACCCTACAACCAAAGAGGTTAGAAGAAAAGTTGTGTTTTTTGCAATAAATTCAATCTGTGATGCCAGTAATGAAGAGCCCTCACATTCTCCTAATATTCCTCCCCCTGCAAAGTTATATGCATTACATTTGTGTAATTGTGCCATGAGATCAAGGAAAGCCTATGGACTCAATGATATACTAATATGACTTTACAGTTTTTAGGGTGAGGATTTTTTTCTTTTAATGAAGTCTTGATATCAATGCCCCACAGCTCCACCTAAACCCAATGGTCATCACATGAAAGAGGTGCTACCAGTGACAATTCAATTTGCTTTTTCAAGAATTTGCAAATGTAGGCAAAGTCAACTGGAAATGATGCATTCTTTACACAACTTTTACATTAAGAAGCAGTGCGCTCAATTGGATTACCATCTTAAGGGCAAGAACAGTAAAAACTAAAAATGACATGTTACCTAATCATTACTTTGACAATAATTGTCACGAACAGAATTTCTTTATAGATTTTGGATGTAGCCTTTGAAGCAAAAAAAAAAAAAGACTCAGATGCTGTGTCGGCCTGAGCTAAAAGGATTTTAAAAATTTAATCTCTAAGAGAAGCTCCTGAGATACAGGCTAAAAGAGTTTATAAAGGTCATAAAAAAATTAACTTATCTTGCTGACTGAAGCTTTTTTAATGCACTCTAAGTTACAAAGGAATCGCATCTGGAACCTTTAGGCCAACGGCCTACTATATTTTTCTCTCATTAGTAAGGACAGCAAAAATCTGCATTGGGATTTTTACCACTGCAATCATCTCAGATTCATTAGTCTTCGTGATTGAATATGAGGAGAGCATGGAGCCAGTGGTGTAGGAATATTTTGTACTTATCTCATTTGCTCACACGGCAGTTCAGGAGGCGGCAGAATCATGGGTGGAAATGGGCCTGCTATTGAGGTTAAACCTAGTTAAGAGTCAGATTGACTTCCATCAGGCCTATCTGAAAGAAATAAATATAATAAAAAGGTCTTTAAGGCAAGGACTATTACTTACACAAAGGAAAGTTCATACCACTCCTGATAAGTAGCATCAAAAACAATGCAAGAGGCCTCTGCAGATGTCATTGGCGTGGATTGGAACTCATTCCTGAGAATTAGATCCAGGAGACAAAAGGGAAAGGAGCTTCACCTTGTGAATTTCAGTCCCTCAGTGAATATTAAGGATAATCAACTGACGCTGCCTACCTCATAAGAAACTGGAAGCCAATACACCTGAAAGCATTTTATTATGATTTGCCCCATATAAATATGGGCATTATCAGCATACTGACCAAGAAGACCATGATTATGCCTAAGAGATAGATAAATACAGTTATACCTTTAAATTAACTCAGTAGACACACAAGGGATTTTCTATAGTTTTCTCTTCTAAGAAGAGGTGGCAACAATATACAGAAGAACTATACAAAAAAGATCTTAACAATCTGGATAAACACAATGGTGTGATAACTCACCTAGAGCCAAACATCCTGGAGTGTGAAGTCAAGTGGGCCTTAGGAAGCATCACTATGAACAAAGCTAGTGAAGGTGATGCAATCCCAGTTGAGCTATTTCAAATCCTAAAAGATGATGCTGTGAAAATGCTGCACTCAATATGCCAGCAAATTTGGAAAACTCAGCAGTGGCCACAGGACTGGAAAAGGTCAGTTTTCATTCCAATCCCAAAGAACAGCAATGCCAAAGAAAGTTCAAACTACTGCACAATTGCACTTATTGAAAGTAATGCTCAAAATCCTTCAAGCTCGGTTTCAACAGTATGTGAACCATGAAATTCCAGATGTTCAAGCTGGATTTAGAAAAGGTTGAGGAACCAGAGATCAAATTGCCAACATCTGTTGACCTGAATATTCATTGGAAGGACTGATACTGAAGCTGAAGCTCCAATACTTTGGCCACCTGATGCAAAGAACTGACTCAATAGAAAAGACCCTGATGCTGGGAAAGATTGAAGGCAGGATAGGGGGACGACAGAGAAAAAGTTGGCTGGATGGTATCACCGACTCGACAGACATGAGTTTAAGCAAGTGCTGGGAGTTGATGATGGACAGGGAAGCCTGGTGTGCTGTAGTCCATGGGATTGCAAGAGTCAGACATGACTTAGGGACTGAACTGAACTGTTGGATCATAGAAAAAGAAAGAGAATTCCAGAAAAACATCTACTTTTGCTTCATTAACTATCCCAAAGCCTTTGACTGTGTGAATCACAACAAACTGTGGAAAATTCTAAAAGAGATGGAAATACCAGACCACCTTACCTGCCTCCTGAGAAACCTGTATGCAGGTCAAAAAGCAACAGTTAGAACTGGACATGGAACAGCAGACTGGGTCAAAATTGGGAAAGGAGTATGTCAAGGCTGCATATTGCCACCCTGTTTATTTAACTTATATGCAGAGTTCATCATGAGAAACACTAGCCTGGATGAAACACAAGCTGGAATCAAGATTGCTGGGAGAGATATCAATAACCTCAGATATGCAGATGACACCACCTTTATGGCAGAAAGCAGAGAGGAACTAAAGAGCCTCTTGAAGAAAGTGAAAGAGGAGAGTGAAAAAGCTGGCTTAAACTCAATATTCAGAGAACAAAAATCATGGCATCTGGTCCCATCACTTCATGGCAAATAGATGGGAAACGATGGAAACAGGGACAGACTTTATTTTCTTGGGTTCCAGAGTCACTATGGACAGTGACTGCAGTCATGAAATTAAAAGACGCTTGCTCCTTGGAAGAAAACAATGACAATCAGTATTAAAAAGCAGAGACATCACTTTGCCAACCAAGGTCTGTCTAGTCAAAGCTATGATTTTTCTAGTAGTCATGTAGAGATGTGAGAGTTGAACCAAAAAGAAGGCTGAGTGCCAAAACATTGATGCCTTTGAACTGTGGTATTTGAGAAGACTCTTGAGAATCCCTTGGACTGCAAGGAGATCAAATCAGTCAATCCTAAAGGAAATCAACCCTGAATATTCATCAGAAGGACTGATGCTGGAGCTGAAACTCCAATACTTTGGCCACCTGATGCAAAGAACCAACTCATTGGAAAAGACCCTGATGCTGGGAAAGACAGAGGCAGGAGGAGAAGGTTTCAACATAGGATGAGATTGTTGGATGGCAGCACTGACTAAATGGACATGAGTTTGAGCAAACTCCCAGAGATGGTGAAGGACAGGGAAGAGTCAGACACAACTGAGCAACTGAACAACAAAAGGTCTTCTCATCCTCAACAGAACTAGGCACATAGCAGACACTTAATAGTTTTTAAATGAATGGATGACAATCATTTTATAAACAGAACAACTTTAGAAATCTCTTAAGTAAAAAAAAAAAAAGAAAGTCTCTTCCAAAAATTAAAGCAAGATTCAGTTTTTAAAAATCTATCCATAGGATTTACATTTAGGGAGTTAGAGCAGAACAGATCAGAGAACAGAATGAAAGTCAGACTGCCTGAGTTTGAGGCTCAAATCACCATATTAAAACCAGCGCAAGTCACTTAACCTTTTTCCTCTCTTGAAATACAGAGGAAATAAAGGAGTATCAACCTCCACTGGTGAGGTTAGGAGTAGAGAGATCACCCATGCAAAGTGTACACACAGTGCCTGGGGCATGGGATGTTATTAAAAACGTTGGGACTGATGCTGTTTTAACTGCAGTTTATGGTCCTTCTTGTTGTTGTTGCCATTGCTATATGATTCATCATTGTTTAAAAATAGGTTTCAACAAAGGAAGAGTCTCTCAGACAATTCAGTGACTAAGTCAGCCAGCCTGGACACTTGACATCACACTGACGTTCTCTGAAGCTCCTAAGATGAGAGGCCGGCACTTACTGCTGCCACTTGGCTCCTGAAGACGGACAGGGAAAGAAGTAATGAATACTCGCCAGGTCTGTTAAAAAAAAGATACTCATGAGATGTTGTAACTCAGCTGCACCCACTGGTTTAGGCATTACTTCTCATCCTGAAGTCTTCTGTTGGCTGGAATTTTGATTGGACTGCCTCCCTCAACTTAAATTATTTTTCAAATTAAAAAACTTCCAATAAGCCAACCTTTAACAAGGAGGTCATGTGGGGTGCTTCTCTGAAGTAAATTGCATTCTTCTCATTTGTATTCATAACAAGATCCACTAACAACTGAGGATATTATATAGCCAGACAACAGGAAGTAATCTTTGTTAATGAGAAAATCTAGCATCATTTGCTTAGCAACTTTTTTGGTTAAAGATCTTGCTAGAATTTTTATTCACTTTGGTTAAACTCTGTGATTGGACTAGAGGTCCCTGGCATCTTTATTATTTACTACAACCTGCTCCACACAGGGGTCACTCTTTTCTACCCTTTTTAATCATGATAATGACAGTTGAGAATTGACAGTGTGCGCTATTGTGTACTGTCAAATGCATAACAAATACCTCAATCAGACTTAAATGGCTCAAGAACCACAGCTATTTATTGCAGGTCAGAGAAAAATTTCTGGAAAAGGCAACTGGAGATGTGACAACACTGATTTCAACATGCACCCCCACCATGATATCACCTAATTTGATCAAACAGTTGCTTCATTTTATACGAAGCCATGTCTCTTTTACAGTAGCAAAAACCTAGATCACATAATCTAGGCAGAGGCATCAACTGGAGTTAGTAACCAGACTATACTAGCTGTTTTATTGGTTTAATAAAGTTACAAAATCAGAAACTTGACAGAAAAATTAAATGTAGCTCATTCCCTTAATTGGAGAAGGAAATGGCAACCCACTCCAGTATTCTTACATGGAGAATCCCATGGACAGAGGAGCCTGGTGGGCTACAGTCCATGGGGTTGCACAGAGTCAGACACAACTGAGTGACTGACACTTCACTTTCATTCCCTTAATAGGCTGAGGAATCTTCAGAGAAAGCAAGGGCCTTTCAGCATTTGTTTAGTGATAAATAAATCTACAATTGCGTCATCTATTTTCTTCTTTGATTTCTAAGAGCAGAGAAGAAATTTTCAAAATGGAGTACCTTCATTCCTTCTGTAGTCACTCCAAGGCTTATATGACTTTTCCCAGACTGAAGCAACATTCTTTAAAAGGTGGTACACTGTGCAAGGAGATCCAACCAGTCAATCCTAAAGAAAATCAGTCCTGAACATTCATTGGAAGGACTGATACTGAAGCTGAAACTCTAGTACTTTGGCCACCTGATGCCAAGAACCAACTCACTTGAAAAGACCCTGATGCTGGAGAAGATTGAAGGCAGGAGGAGAAGGGGATGACAGAGGATGAGATGGTTGGATGGCATCACTGACGCAATGGACAAGAGTTTAAGTAGGCTCCGGGAGTTAGTGATGGACAGGGAGGCCTGGCATGCTGCAGTCCACGCGGTCACGGGGAGTTGGATACGACTGAATAACTGAACTGAACACTCTTTAAAGGGGTTTCCAAGGTAGTGGTAATGGTAAAGATCCCACCTGCCAAAGCAGGAGACATAAGAGACACGGGTTTAACCCCTGGGTCGGGAAGATCCCCTGGAGGAGGGCATGGCAATCCACTCCAATATTCTCGCTTGGAGAATCTCCATGAACAGAGAAGTCAGGCGGGCTACAGTCCATAGGGTCTCAGAGTAGGACACGACTGAAGCGATTTAGCACAGCACAATCTTTAAAAAGGTGGGACATGTCAAATTTTAGAAAACAAGATGGCAATGATCACTAAAGAATCACCTTCTGTTTCCCATTAAAGGAGATATATTTCAAAAGCAGAGGGCAGTGGTAATAGGCAGTCATTCCCCACTGCCTGCCAGGTAGGATTAACTAAAAAGAGTACTTGTTGCTCCTTAACACTTTCAAGGCAAATTCTTTGTGTCGGCTCTGAGCATGCCAGGGTGGGAGGGCCTTTATTTCCACAGCAGGAGGCCTATGGCAGCTCTCCATCACTAGGATTCTGTATTTATTATGCTAAATGAGCGATGCACAGTTAATCACTGGGCCTGCGAGATGACTTGGGGTTGGGGGAGGCACTGGTTTTCTCTATATGAGTATCGACAGGCTGGCTTAGAGATCAGCCCGCCTGCTGTTTCAGTCAATTAGAAAACACCTGATCCATGAAGTAGACTGACTGTACTTTCAAAATAAACTTGGATTGGACTAGATGCTGTTCTATTCCAATACAAATCTTTAAGTCATGATCAACAAGGTCAATGTATTTGCAAGTATTCGTTTGTTCTATTTGGGACATGCTAAATTTTGGCTCTATGTGACTATTTCTAAAAATATTAGTGGAATAATTGGCATGATAAATGCCAACAAATTTTACCCTGATTTTATAACCATAGCAACCATTTAGAAACATTTTATTCCTCCACTTTCTCCCAACTTAGAATAATTCCCTCAACTTTTCCCAAATGACAATGTGAAATGGGTATCATTGGAAAAGACTCTGATGCTGGGAAAGATTGAGGGTGAAAGGAGAAGGGGGCGGCAGAGGATAAAGATAATTAGATAGCATCATTGACTCAATCAATGGACATGAATTTGAGCAAATTCCAGGAGAGAGTGAAGGACAGGGAAGCCTGGAATGCTGCAGTCTGTGGGGTCACAAAGAGTCAGACACAGCTTAGCAACTGAACACACACACACACACAAGACAAGTTGTCTATGGACTACATTTTGAGCTCAGGTAAAAGACAGCAGCTAACCACATGGCATTCTGTTTTAGAAAAGCATCCAGCTTTTCAAGATAAAGTAAAAAACTTAAAAGATGTTTGCATTTTTATTGTTAAGTCTATGATTTTTCTATCCACCTAATCAAAACCTCAGAAAGTTTTCCTTGACCCTCATAGGGTCCACTAGAGGGGTCTGAAAAGAAAACTTGACAAAGACAGATTAACAGAAGAAAAGCATACAATTTTTTAAAATTAACTTTTATTGCAGCATCCCGTGAACCAGTGATTCAGGTAACCAGTCGTGTCTGACTCTTTGCGACTCCATGGACTATATAGTCCATGGAATTCTCCAGGCCAGAATACTGGAAGGAAAGCTATGACAAATCTACACAGTGTATTAAAAAGTACACATCATTTTGCCTACAAACATCTGTATAGTCAAAGCTATGGTTTTTCCAGTAGTCATATACAGATGTGAGAGTTGGACTATAAAGAACACTGAGTGCCCAGGAACTGATACTTTTGAACTGTGGTGCTGAAGAAGACTCTTTGGATCCTTTGGACTGCAAGGAGATCAAAAAGGAAATCAACTCTCAATATTCATTGAAAGGACTGAGGCTGAAGCTGAAGCTCTAGTATTTTGGCCACCTGATGCAAAGAGCTAACTCACTGAAAAAGACCTTGATGCTGGGAAAGATTGAGAGCAGGAGGAGGAGGGGACGACAGAGTATGAAATGGTTGGAATGGCATCACTGACTCAATGGACATGATTATGAGCAAGCTCTCAGAGTTGGTGATGGACAGGGAAGCCTGGTGTGCTCCAGTCCATGGGGTCACAAAGAGTCAGACATGACTTAGGAACTGAAGAACAGCTTCTCATACTGCATAGAAGTGTACCTGTATATCTTATGACACTTTTACTTCGTATAATAGTTCTGTATATCTTATATGTCTTTATACATGTATGTGTATGTGTTTAAATTTCTTGAAAGTAGAATTGAGGTCTAATTAACTTTTACATTCCTCTTTTTGTATTCAAATTTCTGTTTTAAATGAGCTTCTCTGGTGACTCAGTGGTAAAGAATCCACCTGCAATATAGGAGACGTGGGTTCGAACCCTGAGTCAGGAAGATCCCCTGGAGAAGGAAATGGCAACCCACTCCAGTATTCTTGCCTGGGAAATCCCATGGACAGAGGAGCCTGGTGGGCTACAGTCCATGAGCTCTCAAAAGACTTAGCGACTAAACAACGACAACAATAGTACCTATCACAGCGACTGGCATATTGTATCCACTTAATAAATACTTATTGATGTATTCCATTCACAAATGAGTGGGTGATTCCTAATTTACTCTCCTTAAATCACTGTAAATTTACTTTTTCAGACATCTGCTTTCACCTGTTCAGATCCTGAAGGATTCCAAATTCTAACAGCTGTTCGTGGACAGCTGGGAGAAATTACACTGCAGATAGGAAATCATCGGCATGGCTCTCAAGCTCACATCTTCACCTGGTTATGCGTTCCAGACAGCTGTGCCTTCTTGGAAATGCACTTGGCTTCAGGAGCAGGCTCTGGTTGTAATACCTCTACAGCATTCCAGAATAAACATTATGGGCCCGGATGGAGCTAGAATAGGGTGCAAGTCTGTGATCTCTATGTTCTTTGGGGACTGAGGGTGGACTCATTTTGGATTTGTAAAAATGCTTCTTATCTTAGCCCCTCACTCAATTTCAGATCACACTGATTTTACTTTTAGTTAAAAAAAAAAAATAGTAGATACCCTGTGATGGGGAATATATGAGTGAAGAAAATGTATAACTCAACATATGCTGGAGGCCAGATATGAGACAACTGATGCATATTTAGGCTCACTTTTCCTGAATTGAATGCATGTTCTGCATCCAAATGTGCATTAACTTTGGCTATTGAGCCATTTTTTAAACTTGTCTGCTCTGAACCTGTTCTTAGCGTTCTCTCGGGACTGTGGCCAGAGGTAGAACATTAGTGAATATCCATGTTTCCTAATCTCCCGTGGTGTATTTTATTTCATGCTCTTTGTTTTGTTTCTTTCCACTTGATTACTCATGTGGACCCCTTCCTGTACTCTCTGTTGGGTGGGGGTAGATGGAGAAAGAAAATAACTATGCCCGTGACTGTCACTAGTAGACACCAGTTTATAAATAGCACTGGTTTGACTGTGCACTGGTTTTCTGAATACAGGAAGGTCAAGAAAAACATTTTCTTTTGAAATGAAAAAAGGAGGTCAAAACAAGAGTTTTAATAACAGGCTTGACACAGAGCAGTGTAATACCAACAAGAATTATACTTGGTACCGGGCTTTTATTGGGGGTCTCAGATTGCTTTGTCCCTGTCCCTGACATAATATTCAGCATTGGGTTTATATTTGTCCAGCAGGAAGCTGCTTGCTGCAGTCCATGCAAATCAAATGCTTGATTTATGCACCGTTCTACTGGAGGGTGTAACATTACATTTAATTTGTGAGAAAAGCCTGAGGTGTTTCAATGCCTGAGCCTGACACTATGAACTAGGTAGAAAGGTGCACAAGAATTCATTACGGTTTCCAATATGCGAAATGCAGCATTTGAATGAAACATTTGTCTCTTGTCAAAAAGGCGTAATGTCTGTTCTTGGTAAAATATTTCCACTCCCACCCCTCAGGACACACCCAGCACATTTTTGACCTTCATCATAGATCTTGATGAAAAATGAGCAACTGAAAGCATTTGGTGGAATGAGGAATATCAAAAACCAGGTGTCTGTGAGGTGATCAATTATCAATAACATCAACCCCTTTGTCTTTCTCTTGATGGCTGAATGTTGCCCAAGGAAGTCTGTATAACTGTGCTAATCATCCTATGACAAATTTGAGATTTTCTATCTTTAGCTGGATGCAATTTGCCAGTGCTCTTGTTCATTATTGATTAGCTTCCTTTCTGTTTGCCTACAGCAACTATTCAACACTTACTGTCCCAAGTGTCTCAACTACATTGCTCAACTCAGGCTCAGTAGAAATCTTGCCATTCACTTCTCCAGGAGACTGAAAGTCTTCAGAAATCAACACCATTAGCATTCTTTCCATGCATCTAACACTCTTCAATTAGCATTGTTCTTCCTCCATTGCTCACAGAAGAGTCTAGACCGTGTAACAAGCAGGTAAGGCCTCTGGTCACCTGCCCTGATCTTACCTTCCAGCCTCATCTCCTTCATATCCTGCCTACATGCTAAGCCTTCCAAGATGTACCAGGGTCAACAGGCCTCCTCCTGGAGTGAACTTCACCTCCTTTTCCACTAGCAAAATCCACTTCTCTGTGAAGCTCTCTTCAATGAAGAGAGATCTCCTTGATCCATTCATAGCTCTAGTACAAAATCCACTTCTCTGTGAAGCTCTCTTCAATGAAGAGAGATCTCCTTGATCCATTCATAGCTCTAGTACAAAAACAGTATTATATTGAATTGTCCTGGGCCTATCTTGCCCCTCTTACCCAGTTTTAAGTGCATCTTATTTAATTCTGAGTCACCCAGAGCACCTGGCCCATAATCTGCTACTTAGTAGACACTCAATCAATGCTTCTGGAGTTACATTGAATTAAATGATCACTGTGATAGCAAGAGGGAAATGAATGTGTGTGAGGCAAAGAGAATCTATATCAACACAATTTTTCCTACATTTTACCAAACTAATACAATGTGAGCCAAATCACAGACCCCAACGTTTGTCTTTAGAAATTCAGTGTTTGGAGTCTAGCAGTGACATAAATCAGCTGTCCTTTTGAGCATTTTCCTTCATTATTACATATGCATTTGTTCCAAATACTGGGGTTAATATAGATGTTCAAAGTCTTAAACACATCTTAATTTTCCAGTTTATTGAAAGGTTACACGAAAAAATGACTTATTTTACTTTAATTTCCTGAGGAATCTTTTCTTACATTACATGTCTCTTAAGTCTCTTGTCTAAATGGTCAGAAACCTTGAATTTTTGTTTCAATATTAAATACTTAATTATATATTTTAGTATTTGAATAAGTTCTTTAGACTCAACTATGCTGATACAAGTTATTTTAAAATAACCACATCCCATGTGTGAACTTTATCTAAATACTATGGCCATCAAAATTCCATTGAAATATATTTATTTACATTTTTTATTGTCTCATACTATGAAATTCAAGAGACATTTAATTTTGGTCTTAAAATGGAAGTGAGAACACATTAGCTTTCCATCCTTGCCTCTGGTCAACGAAAACAGGTGAAAGAAGGGTAAAGCCCTTCTTTTATTTTTAATTTTTTTTCATTTATTTTTATTAGTTGGAGGCAAATTATTTTACAATATTGTAGTGGGTTTTGTCATACATTGACATGAATCAGCCATGGATTTACGTGTATTTCCCATCCCGATCCCCCCTCCCACCTCCCTCTCCACCCGGTCCCTCTGGGTCTTCCCAGTGCACCAGACCCGAGCACTTGTCTCATGCATCCAACCTGGGCTGGTGATCTGTTTCACCCTAGATAATATACATGTTTTGATGTAAAGTCCTTCTTTTAAATGCCAGTAAGAAGCAGTAAAATTACCAAACTATGTGGCCCCTGGCCAAAAATGACAAAAGGAATACTTGTGTGGTGTCCAAGTCTGTGGATGAAAGAAACCAGGTCAAAAGAAAAAGACTTACTGAAATGTTATATTATCAAATACTCATTCAAAACAAAATTACCTTTGTCAATTGAGTATTTCCATATGCCTTACTTTTATTCTCCACTCTGCTTCCCTCATGTGCTACCCACACAGACACACAGACACACACCACTGTAAAACTCAATGATTACTTCCAAGACTTTTTTAGTGTCTCTTGTCTGTTGGGAGATAGGCGAAAAGCAAGTCCTAGTTATAGAAAAACCCAAGAAGGAAGGGAAAATCATCAGCATTCTGAAACTTAACCACAACAGCTAGTGGGAATAAAATCACTAGACTAGAAATCAGAATTCTAGAGTCAGCTCTGGCATGGTGCATGCTAAACATGTCAACTTAGACAAGTCCTTTCACTTCCCAAGTCTGTTTTTTTGTCTTCTGCTGGGCACAGTTGGACACAATATTCCCCTGTACTAAGGAGGAAAAGTATTAGAGATAAAGAGGAAGAAAAGCTCTGGAGAGAATGAGCTAGTACAGTGAGGAGACTGTCTTAATAGATAAGTAAAGGAGAATAAGGTTAAGGTGGTGGTGAAGCCAGTTTCTCTTAGAAACTGAGCTAGAGTTAAGCAGCTAAACCCTACTAGTTAATTTCAATGTGGGCAGAGAAATGTGGTAGGTTCTTCAACAGGAAAGATGAAAATAATTGGAATATTAGCTGTAAAGATGAATTGCTGGTCGGAAAGCTCAGGGAAATAGAACATTTTACATAATGCAAATGTTTTAAACTAAATTTGGGTGGTGACAGAGAATAATTACAGGCTTTTAAAGGGAACCAGCTCCCCTTAGACTCAAGTCATCCCTTATAATAGGGTTGCTTTCATGGATGTTCTTGAGAATTTGAGCTCTTATGCAATTAAAGATACCTATCATGAATTTAGATCCAATTCCAGTCTCCTGTGTATCTAGAGTTAAAATGATGTGTAGATGGTGTGGCCCTTTTTAAAAATATCACTAATAGCATAAGTCCAACTTTTACTTAAACTAGAATTAGATCAATCTCAGAAGTAAATACTTTATAGCATTTGCTTAAACCCATGAAATAATTACCTTTGTTGATTTGCACGCTTCTATCATGCCTTTAATGACTATTAGACAGAGTGAAACTACTACTTGAATTTTTTTATGTTTTTCGTGTACTAGGCATGTTTAGGCACTTCACATGCACTATCTCATTTAATCATTACAAAATCTCTGTGAGACAAGTATATAATTATCCCCACTGGACAGATGAGTATACCCTGCACATAAAGACTCAGTAACTTGCCCTCATTTGTACCACAAATCAGTGATGGATCTTGCAATCCAGTACTGGGGATTGGGTACAGAGTCATTTCTCACTTCTAAACACACTGCTGCCCATCTGAAAAGGCTGGACCCTAGGAGCAGCTCACGTTTTTTTCCCACACTTACTGCATCCCCAATGAGAATAATTGCTGATGGCTCAGATCACTTGGAGAAGGAAATGGCAACCCACTCCAGTGTTCTTACCTGGAGAATCCCAGGGATGGGGGAGCCTGGTGGGCTGCCGTCTATGGGGTCGCAGAGTTAGACATGACTGAAGCGACTTAGCAGCAGCAGCAGCAGCAGCAGATCACTTTGAGACCAAAAGCCTTATAGAAAGTGAAGATTTTTGCTACCCTTATAGCAAAATGCTATTTTATTCACACCCGAACTCAAATCCATCAGTGCTCCAACTAAAGACCTGTTCTCAGCAGCATACCAGGTGCGGGACAGTACCAACAGTCCATCCTAGTCAGTAATAATATAAAAATATAATAAATACTCTTCCCAGAAAACTCTTTGTTGCTCTACATTTAAAACAATTTCTGCAGATGGTATTGAGCTTTAATATTTTTGTAAGTTTCAAATAATTACGTATGTATTTTTCAGCCATTGGTAAACAGTACATTCTACATGGAAGTCAATTCAGAGAACTGCAATTATACAGTCAGTTCAAGTTTGCTGTGGCCACAATTTGTGTCTCTGCCCCTGTGATGTTACATATCCCTGTCTTGAAACAGTAGTTTCTAAATAAACAATAATAGCACAGTGACTGTAAAGGCAAAGAAATAGAACTTGAGTTAATTATGTAATTCATTCAAAGCATTGGATTAAATCATGCCAATGTTTACTATCTTCCAGACAATTTATGATGCACAAGATGAAAACTTCAGAAGTTTCTGCAGAATACAATTGAAAGTTATGACAAACTTTTTTGCTGAAGATATTTTAGTGGAAATTTTTAGACTGCATAAACATTTGCAAGCTTCTATAATTGATCCTGAAGGAACAACAAAATGGACAGAACTGATATTTTTGGAATATTAATGTGAAAAAGTATTGTTTAGGAATTTCTGATAAATGTATTATGTTTAAGCTTTTCCCTATTTTAGATATTTGTTGCTTCATGCAAAAGAAACATTTCCAATTAATAAAAAACATTCAATAAACTATGAAAAAAGGTGGACTGATATATCTGACTATATTGAGTCCTGAATATGCAAACAAGATCAATTTTAACAATTATCATTGACAATTAGGCAGAAGCTAAGGCTTGAAAGTCTATAGAAACTGTAATGCTATTATTCATTACCACAACACATACATGTTTCTTTTTTCAAAAAATGTTAACATAACTAACGTTTAACCTATAGCTTTTTTATTTTGTATTATAACATTTCACTTTTTAATATTTTTACTGGCATGACTGTATCAACTTCAGCTTTTAAAATGTCAATATCCACATTTCTTTTCTGGTTTGTTATTTTTGTTTCATTTCCAGTGATTAATCAAAATACTTTTGTCATATATGGGAAGGTTATTACAAAATTCTTCTCTCTTGATATCAAATGTGATACGTTCTCTACAACCTATCTGAGTGTTGACTGTGGAGACAGATTCACACTCAGATAGACTGCCTCCCTGTACTTGAATCCCATGTATTTCCCAAGATGGGAAGATGCTGCCTGGTAAATTCCTGGTCACCTTGATACAGTGCTCCCTGCAATGATAACATCCAGGAAAACTGGGGGCCAGTGGGTCACCAGCCTTTAATGAAGATGATACGAGGACATAGCTTGGATGGAGGATATAGCTTGGATGGAGCCTGTTACTGTACTCAAGACACATGTGTGTTATTGCATCTGGACCTTTGGCCCTGAAACCACGGAAGCTTTTCTCTTAAACCTATAAGGACTAAAAGCCCAGGATTCAGTGAAGGTGGACTCTCCTTGCCTTTACTGTCTCTAGTGCATTAATGAACATGGCTTATCTCTTGGAAGTTGTGGCCATTCAATAGCTTATGTCCTAATTGGAACCCAGAATTTCCTGTATGGAGAGAAGGCACTCCCAGGGACATAGAACATCTGCTCCAAGCCCCTTCCCTTTCTCTTCCTTTTTTTTTTTTTGTTTTTTTTTTTTGTTTGTTTGCTTGTTTGGTTTTTTTTCCTGACATCTCTTACTTTGGATAGGCTAGAGGATGGTGAGGGGACACATTAGAATCATTCAAGCAGACGTCACCTCCTAAACCCATCAGATCATCTAGGGACAGAGAAGCATTAAAATTTGAAACATTCCCTTGATTGAAAATAATTGATATTGTTTTCAATACAAAAATGTATTATTTTCCAAACTTTTTGGAAGCCTAAGGAACTAGATAGAAAAACATTTTTAAATAAAGTGTTATTTTTCAAACTATAAGTTGTGACCAATTTGTGGGAACTAAAACTTTTTAATTGGTACAAGTAGCAATTAAAAAATAAAATTGAATAAAATTTTAAAACTCAGTGTGTCTCACTCATAATATTAGAAAATATTATTTTGGGGAATTCACTGGCAGTCCAGTGGTTAGGGATCTGCACTTTCACTGCAGGGGACCCAGGCCCAATCCCTGATCCAGGAACTAATATCACACAAGCCACGTGGAATAGCCAAAAATAAATAAGCAAACAAAAAGTGGAGTTGTTATGAAAAAGAAACTATTCTTTGGGGAAGCTGGGGAAATTTTTGCTTCAGGGATGAGTATGTGTCAGGTGGCAATCTAAAATACATTTCTAACTTGGGAGCATGGTCAAAATGTCTGTAAGTCCTGGACGTGAAAGACCAAGACTAGAGCGTAGGCTGGGAGAATGGCTGAGAAAACAATCTCCTGCTTTCTACAAAGAACCTGAGCTTTCTTCCGTCTTTGCAAATGAGACTTTGTAGGTCTGCGCGGTTCCAACCAGGTTTCCAAGGCCCTGTCCTTTGTCCTCTGCCTGTCCTCAGAAATCTAAGAGGATGAAAAGGACTGATGAAGAAAGAGTTCTGGTCCCACTAAATGCATCCAACACCATCAGCAAAAACCGGCCTTTGTTCCAAAGCTATTAATGGAAATGTTGTCCATTACACTATTCTCTGCTCTTTACTGACCATCCAACATGAAGAATTTTTTTTTAAGAAATTAGGTGTGAGAAAACCTTCATCTCTTCCATAAATGGGTAGATGTTCTCCCCTTTGGCCATGACTGCTGGAAAACTCAAGGCTTCTGCAGTGTTTGACCCTTGTCATCGTGTTATGGTTCAACTTCATCTTTTCCTTAGTCGAGCTTTCTTTCATATGTTGCATTACGTTTACTTCACTCTAGTGACAAATGCCCAGAACTCAGAGGAAAGATGTGTAGGGAAAATATAAATATTGCTCCACTGGGCAGTAAGTTTTTCTATAGCTGGAATGGGCATCTTTCCTCTCTACACCTCCAACACTCGCCTAGCAAAGTTTGGTGCCTAAATCACAACACCATTCCATATTATCGACAAAAAAATGCAGGTAAAAGTAAGCAAAGAAAGAAAGCAATCTTAATTTTAATATAAATTTTTAATACCTACTTACCTATAAGTAATTTTCTTTTTTCTACTCTCTTTCTTTATTCACTTCTAAATCCATATCATGTTCGTGTCTACTTGCTCTATCCACGCAAGATGCAAACTGCAGAGACCTGTTCTTGCCTGGGAAAAAAAAAGAAGAAAGAGAGGAGAAACAAGGCAGTCCAAGAAATATAGGCTGGCACAATAAAAAACTGAATCATGAAAATTTACCATTGTCCAAAAACGAGGGATAAATAGCTCTCCCTGTCCCCTTTCCCTGACTTATAATCTCAACAGCACTTATAATCTTCTCATGTACTATATCACTTACTTACTCATTTTATTTTTGTTTCTTTCCCCTAAAATATAAGCTCCATGAGATCAAGGATTGTTCTCCACCACTATACCCCCAGTACCTTGCACATAGTAAGTGTTTAACAAGCTCCAGAATCCACAATGTTAACCAATATTCTATTTTACTTCTTGAAATTATTGGTAGTTTCTGCCACCTCATCTTCCCCCAGTCCCACCACAGCTAAACTGCTTACTTGAGTCTGTTAGGAATGAATATGTCTAACATGAAAAAAGGGGGTACAGAGGGTTTGCATAAGGTTGAGAAAATCCTAGATTGACTTTCATGTTTTTTCTAAACTTTTCTTATACTCCACAAGTCCCCCAGCACCCAGGGAAGCTGTGATGTCCTTGACACCCATCCAGTGACCACGAAACTAGCTATTCTGCTTTGCGCTGGGTCTCCCTGCAGCCTCGTGCGCACGTCAACAGCTGCAAACACAAACACAGCTGTAAGAACGGACGATCTTCAATTCGCTTCTTCCTCATTCCACCTACAACAAACTGCTGAGATCAAAAAAGTGCCTTAAATGGACTAGCATGAAAGCCAGACAATCAGCTGGGACCCCAAGTCTCCTTTCCTTTGTGTTCCATCAAAAAGACCTGGGATGCAGAGACAAATAAAAGCTTGGTTCATTTTAGAAATTCTGATCGCTGAAAAAGCTCTAGGGCAAAGGGCAAATCTACCAGATTTTAAGTCAGAAGATCTAGATTCTAGATATATCTTGGTTACTGCTTTAAATTTGGGTAAATCAAATTCTTTCTGGGGCTCAGGTTTCTGGTCTGCAAAAAGTAGATAATAACTTTAATACCCTCAGATAGCTGCTGTGAATGTACAATGTTACACAACATGTTGTAGAAACATAGGGAATCTTATTAATATACAATAATATCATGTGTTACTCTTCCCTGAAATTAAAAAATATATACAGATATAATTCAGAAGACCATAAGTATGTAGAAGAACAGGACAAAAATGACAGATGAATATCCAAAAACACGTTTGTGAGACATCAAAACAATTTTTCACCTTCCTGAGTTTGCTCAGTTCAGTTCAGTTGCACGGTCATGTCCAACTCTTTGCAACCCCAGGGACTGCAGCACACCAGGCCTCCCTGTCCATCACCAACTCCCGGAGTTTACTCAAACTCATGTCCATTGCATCAGTGATGCCGTTCAGCCAACTCATCCCCTGTCATCCCCTTCTCCTTCCACCTTCAATCTTTCCCAGCATTTGCTAGATAAAGTATTTAACAGCACTGTTAGGTATATATTGTTGGCCCCACTTTAGGGATAATGAAAATGAAGTTGAGAGATGATACATTCATTAAGCTATTCAACATATATTTATCAAGCACCTCCAATTCAGGCCCTGAAAGTTAAGTTCCTTTCCAAGGCAACATAATAATGAGGCAGCAAAATCAGGATTCATTCCAGGTCTGAGCCCCAAAGCCCACTTCAACAGAAATGATAACAAAGTGTACAGAAGCTGTAAAAGGAACATTAGAGCTCATATATTCACAACCCTCTATTTCAAGCAGGACTAAATAACATAGAAGACTCTTTACATGAATAATAACTAAAGTGAGGGCATTGACATGTGGTTGATGATATTTCCAGATGATATAACCAGCACACTGGATGACAAAGTAGAACCCATTAATTAAGTTTGATAATGATTTACTGCTAAGCTAGGATAAGCCAGGTAATATGCTAGGTGACTGTGGAGATAAAAACAAGAGTCAAATATGTCCCAGCCCCAGAGAAGCTCAAGAGATAATAGGGGAAAGAGACACAGAAGAGGACAAAGGCATTGAAGGACAGCTGGGGATCACCCTTGATTAACTTGCATCTCAGCACAGGAGAGCGAGCCCCTGGTTAAAACCCTATATACGTTGTTGTTTTTAGTTTTTAAATTTCTTTTTATTGACATATAGTTGATTTGGGGCTTCCCTGCCAGCTCAGACAGTAAAGAAACTGCCTGCAATGCAGGAGACCCAGATTCGACCTCTGGGTCAGGAAGATCCCCTGGAGAAGGAAATGGCAACCCACTTCAGTATTCTTACCTGGAGAATTCCATGGACAGAGAAATCTGGTGGGCTACAGGACATTACTTTGCCAACAAAGGTCCATCTAGTCAAGGCTATGGTTTTTCCATTGGTCATGTATGGATGTGAGAGTTGGACGGTGAAGAAAGCTGAGTGCCGAAAAATTGATGCATTTGAACTGTGGTGCTGGAGAAGATTCTTGAGAGTCCCTTGGACTGCAAGGAGATCCAACCAGGCCATCCCAAAGGAGATCAGTCTTGGGTGTTCATTGGAAGGACCAATGCTGAAGCTGAAACTCCAATACTTTGGCCACCTCATGTGAAGAGTTGACTCATTGGAAAAGACCCTGATGCTGGGAGGGATTGGGGGCAAGAGGAGAAGGGGACAACAGAGGATGAGGTGGCTGGATGGCATCACCGACTCGATGGGCATGAGTTTGAGTGAACTCCGGGAGTTGGTGATGGACAGGGAGGCCTGTTGTGCTGCTATTTATGGGGTTGCAAAGAGTCGGACACGACTGAGCGACTGAACTGAACTGAACTGAATTGACAGGTCATAGGGTCACAAAGAGTCAGACACAACTGAGGGATTAACACACACTACAGTTGATTTACAATATTGTTATACAGCAAAGTGATTCAGTTATATATGTATATATCTACAAATTCTTTTTTTAATATTCTTTTCCCCATTATGTTTTCTCGTGGGATATTTCTTTCTAATTGGAGTACAGTTGTTTTACAATGTTATGTTAGTTTCTGCTGTACACAGGAATCAAGCTAAAAGTATACATGTATCTCCTCCCTCTGGGGCCTCCTTCCCACCCTCCCCATCTCATCCTTCTAGGTCATCACAGAGCACTGAGCTGAGCTCCCCACGTTACACAGTAGCTTCCCTGAGAGAGTAACACTAACATATGCACACTACCATGTGTTGTTCTTCTTAATGTGAGTGGAGTGCGGGAGGACACTGACATTTCAATGAGCTGAAGCAAGTAACTTTTGTGTACCCCATAGGCATATTACATGGGAACTGGGTGAAACTCAAGTTGTATTAAAAACAATCAATCTTTGATTGTATACACTAACATTTGATCAGCACATTTCCTTTTCCCAAACACTTCCTTAAACACATATCCCTTCCACATAAACATTCTATAACTTACCAAAAAGCCTTGATAACTTTCCTTTCAGAAAATGGAGATACAGAAATTCCATTCTTTCTTCACTTTTCTTCTCCATACAAAAACAATGCTCATTAACCCTTTCTTCTCAAGATTGTCAATATCAAGAGTTTCATGGTAAACTGCTTTCCATTGGAGGTGGGTGGTGTGTAGGGGAGAAAATATACTTCCCTCCCCTCCTTTTTTAATATTCTGAAAGGTACATGGCAGGCTTCTCAGAAAAATAAATCACATTTCAGTATGAAGATTCAGGATTATCAGTAAACTTGATGAAAGCCAAATTCTCTTTCCCAGCATAATTGCCATGTAGGAGATTTTTCTCTCCCCCTGTTCTCAATTCTTCATTACTATGCACACAGCAGAGAGCCCACTACAGAGCAGGAAGGCATATTTAATCTCTGAGGTTTAAACTTTGTTAAAATGCACATAACCGTACATATTAAAATTGAAGGTTCTTCGGGCTCTCAAATGCATGGGGGAACTAGGCTTGAAATTAAAGATTGAAAAGGAAAGTGCAGTAAATTGTTCTGTTTCTCACTCTGTCATATATTCATCAGGAGAGAGCTGCATGACAAATTCAATGAAATAAAATGAGTTTTTACAACTCAATGGGAATTCTAGAAGAGCACCTGAACACAACATTTGCCAGGGACATTCGGAAAGACTTAGTTTCTTAGTCCCAAAGCCCTGATGTCCCAAAGTTCTATGAATATGGATGAAGAGTAACCACACCAAGGGGCAATGGGTCTCTGACAATCCTTTCCCCTTTCCTTCTTTCCCATCAAAAGGCCCTTTCAATGCCTCTTGAACAACTCAAGCAAATGTCTCATGTTTTATGTCCTGAACTTGGAATTATGCTTGCTAACTTAATTTCATATGGAAGGCTTGAGAATTGGAGATGCCTCAAGTCACTGATTACTTCATTGGATACTTCCATGCCTGGACTGGAATGACCTGATCCAGGCAGAGCAAGAATAGCGACTGAAGACTGTCTCAAAGCAAATGTCAGCCATTGATGGGTGTCAAAGGCTGGTACATGAACAGCAGGAACTTGTTCAGGAAAGGAGTCCACATCGAAGAGAAGAGAATGAACACCGATGTAGGGGTCGGGTGGGGTCTGGTGGGGTCTGCATGTGGTCTGGTGCTTTGCTGCATTATATCATTCAATTCTTACAACAACTCCTTGAGGTAAACATTATTATATGCTCTTTACAAAGTAGTCAGTTCAATCAACAAATATTTTTTGAGCATCTATTACATATCATACATTGTTTATAGGTAAACTAGACTATAAGGTCCCCCACATTATTGAGCTTCACTGAATGATACAATTTTGAAGGGCTTTAAATCTATAAAGCATTCATACTTATATGTTAATAAAAGGCTATCAAATCAGTAACTCAATACCCCTAATAGCCTGATATCATTCAATATTTTTGAAGTGCTTTGTCAATTCTAAAGCGAATATGAGATTCACTTTGAGATATTATTAATATAATAGAATGTTCTCTATCTGGAAAGTGAAGGTAAGAAGACTTACTCTGCCTTTGAGGTTACAGGAGATAGCATATATACATTTATAAGCTCAACAAATATTATTTGCCCTCTATTTCACTTCCTTTCCCTCAAATTTATTTAAACACCACTTACCATTAAATAAAATGCAATACAAATAGCATTTATTTTGGCTTCCCATGAAGAGAGAGTAACACATTTCTAAAGTAATGAAAAGATGTCTCTTAAAAAGATCTTTTCCATTATGCAATTCCATTGCCTGGCATCCATGAACAGCATTAGAGAGAAACTATATTGGATCTAACAAAATACTTTATGCATCTATGAAAAACGATAGTGAAAGTTACTCAGTCGTGTCCAACTCTTTGTGACCCCATGGCCTATACAGTCTGTGGAATTCTCCAGGCCAGAATACTGGAGTGGGTTGTTATGCCCTCCTCCAGGGGATCTTCCCAACCCAGGGATCAAACCCAGGTCTCCCACATTACAGGCAGATTCTTTATCCACTGAGCCACAAGTGAAGCCCGATACGCATCTATACCATTCTGATATCTATTTTTTAAAAAAAGGGTGAAATTACAGACCAGCTTTATTGTAGCAAACTTGTATGAAAGTCTGCTTCACATTCTTCTTCTAGTATATCTGAAACTTATAGTTTTAAGAAAGGCATAAGAAAGAAAACAGCAACATTTGATAAGACATCAAAAAGAGTCATTGATGAAACCACATAGAAATATTTAGTAATAAAACTATGCTGAACTTACTAACATACATGGTGTTTTCATTTTTCTCTCTCTGCTTTCTCATTTCTGCCAACTTTCTCAGACAGTACAGGAACTGGAACAATATATTATTGAAAAGTCTCCAGCAGATGGTGATAGAGAAAGGCTTTACTTTTCTCTAGGTTTTGGACTTCAAATTCTCCCACCAATTACAAAGATGCTGGGAGCTGTTCCTTCACCAGTTTCGCTAATTTCCCAGCAGTCTTTAACGACAGCTTAATATTTACCAGTATTTTCTTCTTCTTCTTCCTGGCTAATTCTATCAAAGAAAACTCCAAAAGAGAAGGCAGTCTTAAAATAATCCCCTTACTATAAATCAACAAACCTATAGGATCTTATGATCCAAGCAACAATTTTCCAAACTTCCCTGAAGTCCACAAACAAGCCTATTGAGCATTTTAGTCTTTAAGAGACAGCATTGAGCACTTTTTCTTCTTGCAATAAGTAGCCACAGTAGAGATGATCTAAATAATTTGTCCCCAAAAGGTCTTTATCCTGATTTCCAAAGTCTTTTCAACATTCAGTTTCAAAGATGAAATATAATTGCACATAATTACCTGTGTTTCGTGATGATGGTCCCAGAAGAGTGTAAATAACAATCTTGACATAGCCTGTGACCATATATGTACATCACTGCTTGTCTTTCTGCCTGTTCTTCAACTGTAGCATGAGAGGACCAGTAGACCATGGGTTGTCCACAGGAGACCCTTCCTACCCCGATCCCACACTTCCATTCTCCCTACCTTTGGACATTTCGAGAAGTTCAGGGACTTTTTCAGTTGTAACAGCTGGGGAGTTCTACTGACATCTAGTGGGTAGAGGCCAGGGATGCTTCTAAACAATGCCCAGGACAAATTCCACAACAGAGAATTATCTGACACAAAAACCAACAGTGCTTCTGTGAGGAGCTTCATGTTAGAGGATCTGTACAGATACTTTCAAGTTTGAATTTTACAAATTCAATAGGTATATTATGCAAACTATATGACTTGTATTAAAACCAAACTTTTCGAGTACATAAATCTCAAATTAATTTTGAAGTTCTAAACAATGAGGAGCAAACACAATAACTCAGCGAGTAGCCAACTAAGCAATATGTATAGGTATCCACAGCAAACCTATAGCACTTGAGCAGGAAAAGATCTTAAGGTGTAGTTCCAAATGAAATATAAAGTCAGTTATTGCGGGCCTCGTGTAGAATAACCTCACTGGAGAACTGCTAGAAGACCTACAATCTTTGATCAACAATCTTTGACCTCAATCCAGATTAAGGCAAGACAGTTGTGAAGAGCTAGTCCTTCTAGCAGGGAGGTTTATAAGGATTTTCAAATAATTTATTTCTCAAAGGAACTGGGAGGCAGTGAATCAGTGAAGTAGCAATGGCAGTAGCAGCAAAGGCTCAGACTATCCCCAACTCTCCCATTAAAACAGCCAGAGCAACTATTAGCCAGATTAAAAACTCATGGGCCACACTTACAACACAACAAGGTGACAAGGGATCCCCGTGTCACCAAAATATCCAAAATCCAAGCAAGTAGGAACAAGCTACCAACAGTCACTAGACGTGCAAGCTGCCAATGTCAGTGCGGGAAGAAACAGAGGAAAATAAGAGAGGTTTATGGACTGAAGACAGGAGTCCCTCCAAACAGCTAGTAAGTATTACTGGAAATTGCGGCAGGTCGATTCGAAAGTAGTTACTGACACTGTGATGATTTTGCTCATTTCAGTTGTACATATGTACAAGGGTTAAGGAACAACCTAAAAAAGCTCGAACCATCCTGCTACTGTGCACACATGAAGCTCATCATCCGGAAATCCCTCCCAGAACAGGCTGTCATACTGAGCAGGGGAATTAATATTAAGCATGACAGGGACAAAGAAATGAAATGGTCCAGATGATAGTGGATCCAGGGAAAAATACCAAGAAATCTCAGTAATCAAGCTCTCATGTTTTTTAATACTACATGAAAATAAGCAAACAAAAAAGCAGAAAGAGAGAGTTCTGTAAAGTTACATCAAGTCTGTCAAGTCTCATTTTACTGCTTCTGAAAAACTAAATTTATATAAAAATGATCAGCAGAAAAGTATTGAGGTCTATGTTTTGTATTAGTTACCGTAAGAGAATAGATAATAGGGAACAGAGTAATAGTCCTGTAGTCCAGACCGTCCAAATAACTTTGTTCAGTAATGGAAATGTTATATACCTATGCTGTCCAACAAGTAGCTATTAGACATACGTGGCTATTGACTAGTGAGTCTGAAGATCCAGATGTTTAACTTTATTAAAATTTAATTAATTTAATTTAAATAGCTCCATGTGGCTAGTAAATACCATATTGGACAGCACAACTACAGACAATGAAAGCATGCAAAAAGACTTGCTCAAAAACAGATCAAGACTGTAACAAAATATCTCAAGCTAAGTTAAAGGCATTCATAAAATCATGTAATATGAAAAGGTAACATGAATAAAAATTGGAATAACTCAGAGCTGAGATTATAATACTAAGAAATAGAAACTAAGAAAAATTATTTTAGAAATGAAGACTAAATTAAAAGAAAACAAGAGCAAATAAACACTACAAATAATATGCAAAGAGAAATGGAAGATGAGGAGAAAAAAATTTTAATGAAAACTAAATGAATAAACAGAGGAAAGTGATTTGAGAAAATAAAACAGCTACTAGTGGCTAAAAATACCCAACATACAAATTGCAGGAATATATGAAGAAGAAAACCAACATTGATAAGTATTAAAACAAATTCTAAAGACTATAATTTAAGAATGAGTTCCTGAAATTAAAAAGACTTGAAATCATTTGTTTAAAGTTGACCTATCATCTGATATTTCAACAACAACTTTTATGTCAAAGGAAAGTGAAAGTCGCTCAGTCGTGTCCGACTCTTTGCAACCCCATGGATTGTATAATCTCCAGGCCAGACAACTGGAGTAGGTAGCCGTTCCCTTCTCCAGGGGATCTTCCCAACCCAGGGATCGAACCCAGGTCTCCCGCATTGCGGGCAGATTCTTTACCAGCTGAGCCACCAGGGAAGTCCATATTTTTAAAAACTGACCTTAAATTATAAAAAAAGACAGACAGAAAGCAATAATACTTCATTTACTATTGTCTTCATAAATGCTTCTTGAGGAATCAATCAGAGAACAAACTTCAAACAAACAGAATGACTAGAAACTAATGGAAACCATTAAATATATAGCAACTTATAGAATTAAGATTTAGTAAGGATTAAAAGGAGGGTTATAGTATGTGATGGTTATATGATCTGTTAATGTAGATTCAGTAAAACCATTAGAAAATGTGGGGAGAATGGGACTAACACCAGGCTTTCCCCAGTAGCTCAGAGATAAAGAATCTGGGTTTCAATCCCTGGGTTGAGAAGATCCCCTGGAGGAGGAAATGGCAACCCACTCCAGTATTCTTGCCTGGAGAATCCCACAGACAGAGGAGTCTGGTGGGCTACAGTCCACGGGGTCACAAAGAGGTGGACACGACTGAGTGACTAACACTTTCACACTGGTAAAATAACACAATGCCAAAGGGATTGAACCTGAGTTCTACAAACGTTAAATTGAAGAGATAGATGGATAGGTAAAATAATAAAACCATACAATAGGAATTCTAAAGTGACTTTAAGCTTCAAAACTGTATAATTCTCTTGTAACATTAGTTGATGAGATGGGCCTTAGATGAGATGAGTCCCCAAAGAAAAGAACATATTGTATTCCTGCCTCCCCTGAGGAACTGATATGTTTTCTCCTTATGAATAGGGCAACTGACAGTGCTTCCCTCTGACCTCACTATTGTGTAATGACAAGTTTATTCTTTTTTATATGTTTGTGTCTAACTTGTGCCATTGTGCCTTCCTTCTCAACCTCCTGGGCATACCTATCTACTGAAGATACAGAGTGAAGAATTAGAAAGGAAACAAAGGTGAAACCTGAATGTGGACTGAACACATAGATGTGATGTTAACCTTCATTCTACAAAGAAATGAAGCATAAGAAGAAAAAGCAGAGAATGGGAGATGAGAGCTAGTCTACATGTATATGCATTGCCTATACCAGTCACCAACTTATCACCAAGCTTCTTCCCTTCTGCACCCAACTGATCCAAATGCACTGATGCATAAATATTCTTTCATGAAAAATAGTACCAGTTTTATACTATTATATGACTAACTTCATTCAAACGACCTGTAATTAGTGTCCATCGAAAACCATTATATTTAGAAGGAATCATACTATTTTAGGGGCTTCCCCTGTGGCTCAATTGTAAAGAACTCACCTGCAATGCAGGAGACACAGGTTCCATCCCTGGGTCAGGAAGATCCGTTGGAGGAGGGCATGGCAACCCACTCCAGTATTCCTGCTAGAATTCCATGGACAGAGGAGCCTGGCAGGCTATAGTCCATAGGATCTCAAAGAATTGGACATGACTAAAGCAAATGAGCACACATGCATACTATTTAGGCAAAAAACAAAAGAAGAACCATAACATTTGATTTGGGTAAAGACCAGATTTCCTTCAATAAGAAATCATACTATTCCCTCTGTTGCATAGAAACTACATTTTAAAATTCTCCTTCCGCTGAGCTATAGTATATCACATGAAGCTAACAATCAACACAGCATTTCAGTTGTTTCCTTATTTTTCTGGCCTTTTCTTGATACTTGTTTAAAAATCTCCTTGTATTGGCCTCCTGAGCCTGTTGGAGTAATATTATGAAGCAAATGACCAGACATAATGACTTTCCAAGGTCCTTGTGCTTCCTTATTAACATTCAGTTAGCATAAGTCCTGACTTTATTATTGACTACATTGAATACACAAGACACTGACCTCTGCCATCTGCGACTAAATCTCTTCCTGCAGATCTATCAGAATAGTTTCATATATGGAGCAAGCAAGAGAAAACAAAGCAGCAGCCACTTATCTTTTCTGTCCCTAGAAACTTTAACACATTCACATCTGCAATCCAAAAAAGCAAAGAAAACCCCCTTTGCATTAATTACTATAAAATCTAGAGTGAGGGTTGGAGCAAAATCAAGAAGGAAAATTCAAGACAACAACCCAGATTCATCTTCCTAAACTAAGGAGAGACCACTGCATAAATAGATATTTCTGCCCACCACAAAGCAAAATGACCAGCATATATAATTTATTGTTGTTGCTGAGTCACTAAGCCACGACCAACTCTTGCGACCCCATGGACTGGAGCCCACCAGGCTCCTCTGTCCATGGGATTTCTCAGAGAAGAACACTAGAGTACAGGTTGCCATTCCCTTCCTTAGGGAATCTTCGTGATCCAGGGATCAAACCCAAGTCTCCTGCACTGCAGGTGGAGTCTTAACCATGGAACCACCAGGGGAGCCCAAACTAAAGTTATACCACTGAATAAACAAAATCAGATCCTCCTGCCCACCACACAGAAAAATAACCAGCATATTTAACTTATTACAGAGCCTTAAAATCAACTGATAGGACCCAAGGAAGACTCTGACTGGATAATAATGACTTTAGCCTGTGTGAATATGGGAAATGTGCTGATTTCAGATTATTTTACATTCCCATTTATCCTCATACACAATCATACTCACTGAAGGGCTGATGACACTTTCCGAGTAAAGCATAAGATGGCAAATTGTATACCCTGGCCTTGAAGTTTTTGGTGAGTCCAGAAAGGGAAGCCAGGAAACAACTATGATACAATACCCTGAGCTTCAGCTATGTCTTGATTCTGCCACAAACTTTGTGATAGAAAGCGACTCCAATTCCTTTCATCTCCATTTTTTTACTTGACAAATAATAGGATTTTAGATGATCTCATGCCGACATGAGCCATTTATGTAGAAATTTATCACCATTCTTTTTTTTCCCTTGCCTCTACTAAATTGGATTATGCTTTTCTGGCATTACAGAAGCATACGATCCCATATATTATCTCTGCTACCAGACGTGAAATGATTTGGTCACATCTCAATTTTCAGAGATGGTAAAATAGAAAACCATGCCAATACAGGCTGTTGAAAGGGTGAAATTTCTCCTAGTATATTTAATTGAGTTTTTAATGGGGGAAAAAAAAAAACAGAAAGAAAGGCAAAGACAGAAATGTGAGTAAGAAACCATGATTTGACCCAAGTTTGGTGTATTCTAACATCGACCATCACTTATTCTTATACCTCAGGAAGACTGAGGCTTCTCTGCTTCTTTCACCCCATTCCTTTGCCAGTCTACTTGACAAGTGAACAAATATAACTCAGAGCTGTAGAGCACTCTCAAATATGTAATCACATTTAGCTGTTAACACAGTCCTTTGACTTCAATTAGATCTGTATGTATGGATATGTATTCATGTAGTATTACCATTTACAGATAAGAAAACTAAATTTGAAGGAGATTAGAGATTTCTAAAAAGTTATATGGCTGGGAAAACACTGAGAGGAGATCTCAAACCAGGTTTGGAGACTGCAAATTTCCAATGTCTTTTTATTCCATAGCATGTCACACTGACTACCCCAACCTCACAACAGAAATTCTTAGGAAAAAGAATTCCTCGTCTTAGAGAAAAGAATCTATCTCCTTCCTTGAATCATGTCAAAGAAATCCAAGACATGAGGGAGAGAGGTTAATGACTTCAGAAATAACTTTTGTATACTACAGTACAATACTGAGAGAGAATCAATGGAAGACAAGCAAGTTTCAAATTAGGAGAAAAAATAAGAAATTTGCATTAGTTTTAACTGGCCATGTGTAAGCGGGAACTGTGAAAAGATCACAAACTATGTTGACCTTCCCATGGAAGACGTCCCTTAACTATATTCCATTCCATTAAAACTTAAGAAGAAACAAGAAGAATTTAAATCAGATGTACACATAACTTTAACAACTTATTCTTATTATAAAATTAATGCATGTTTACTCTTCTGAAAGTTAAAAATACAAGCAAAGAAAACAAAAAAATATTACAACCTCCCATGATGTCTTCAACTCCCAGTGATCATGATGATGTTGGTATAGGTCCTCTCTGGCTTTGCTTTCTATGCATAAAAATGTATTCTTTATTCGGTACTCTATGTATAATTTTATAAGTTTTCTTTTTTCATAGCAATTCAATGTGACCATTTGTCTATATTATTGAATATTTGACAACAGTATCTAAAAGGCTACAATGTATCCTGTTACATGAGTATGTTAAATTTAGCCAGTTTCACATTGACACTGTCCCCAGTTTTTGATACTTATAAGTAATGCTTTAATAATACCCTTGTACACATATTTTTGTACTTTTTGATAACTGGCATGTAGGACTACATCACTGAAGAAATGTCTAAATACAGAACTGATTATTAAATTGGCATGCAATTATAAGTTGTTTTTTTTTTTACCTACTGTCAAATTGCTCTCCAGAAAGCTTAAACCAAGTTACTCTCACCTGAAACACGAAGCATGCCATGCCCTTTGCAACACTGGCTATTACTCTATTTACTAATCACATGGTGATACATGATGAATATTTCACTGTGGTTTTAATTTCATGTATTTACCTATCAGTTAGTGTAAATTCTTTTCCAAATGTGCATTAAACATTTGTAAGTCTTCTTTTATGAATCGCTAATTTATATTCAAGGAAGAAATCTTTGGAAGTGGCATACCACAGTAAGTCTCAGTTGTAGGAATTCTTTTTTCTGGAGTTCTTTAATATAATGACCTAAAAAGTCCTAGGAAAACTCTGAAAACAGACGGAATAAACTAGGTAAATTCTTAAGATCCCTATCAAGCCTAAGTTTCATTTGTTTATTTATTTAATACTTTGCTGATAGCACCTTACCTCATCTAATGCATGTTTGTATAGTTTTCACATGCAATATTTTATCTGATCCTCACAGTAACACTAGGAGAGGGATTATTGACCCAGCTCTATGAATGGCTTCAAGAAGCACAAGAATTCCTCCAACTGAACAAATAATTTGTGTATTTGTACACAAGTACATTTGTTTACCAGAGAATGACCTGTAGCTTTCATCAGAACCTTGAAGGCTGAGAATCAATGCCTTGTGAGAAAGAGAAGGAAACTTTTTTTTAGCTCATTTTAAAGTAGGAATAAAGATCCCCTCCTCAAAGTTAATTTCCTTGTCTAAAGTCTCAAGGATAATAAGCAGTGGACTGAGGACCAGCTCTAGTTCCAAGTTCAGCGCAATTCCTGCTGTACCTTAACTGGATAGAGGGGTTGTACAAGTGTCTCACATCATTCTTCTCTCAAGAGCATAATGGCTACTCTAAGAGCCAAGATCTACGTATGAAAAGTTAAAGCAAAGAATATCACATTCCAATATGAGATTTCCTAAGACCTATTGCCAGATAATAAATAATTTGAATTGCAGAAATTATCTGGAAAGTTCAGAGTAGCTTTTGTATATAGGAGGAGATCCAGACTGAGATCTGAAATTTAGCAAGATGAACAGGAGGAAAGGGAATTCATGAAGAGAAGGAAGAAATGTAAGACCATTGGTTCAAGAGTAGGGATGTGCCTGTTACACAGGCATTCAATAGACTATTGTGACTTTGGGGAAGAATTTATACGTAGACATGATACGCTGAGTGTTGGAACCATTCAGTGTAAGTTTGTATTCCATGTCTAACATTTGCTTGTTGTATTACATTGGAAAAGCTATTCAATGTACCTAAGTTGCAACTTATTCACCAGGAAAATAAGGATGATAGTCCTTACGTTGAAGGGAAGTTTTAATGAAATTGCCAGAGAAGCATATGACACAGTACTTCTGATACGGCAGAGTCTCTACTCAACCAACCCCAAGAAAAAAATATATTTGAAAAGGTTAGTTGAGACTAGATTTTCGCAAACATTGAATGCAAGGCTAAGAGTTTAAAAAATCTCTTAAGATTCATTGCACTGAATGGCAATGATACAATACAAACAGTATTTTACAAAGATTATTTTAGGCGTATGGGGGCATTATTTGGTTAAAAAGTGGACAGAAATGGAGTTGAGATGAATAGCCAAGTGACTATTTAAACATTCCAGGCCTAAGAAGTAGTAATGTCTGATTTTAACGCTACCATGAAGACTAGAAAGAAAGGTACAAACAAAAAGAGGCACTTTGAGGAATTTGTTTGGCTATGAACAAAAAAAGATAACCGTGAGTGACAATACTTAAGAATGTCAGAAATAAGAGCTAATTAGGAAAGGTGTTTCATTGTAAACAAATTGGTTTTGACGTGAGAACGGAATGTCAAGTTTCAGCCAAAAATCACTCACGTTAATGTAAGCAGAAAAGTTTAAAACAGGGAGTTAAATGCTTCAAAATAACTGGAAACACTAGAGAAGAGGATTCCAGGCTGGGCCTCCAGCAACAGCTACTAAAGAAATACTACTGAGCTGGTCTGTGAGGGAAGTTGCTACCTGGGCCACTAAAAAGATGGTAGGAACTCAGGAGACTGCCTGGTAATTCTAATGTCAAGAATCCACCACCATAGCTGTGATCCAGAATCATGAAGCTGGTGAAGTCACTACAATTGCTCTCCGTAGCCACAAAGCAAGTGACAACCCTGATCCAGTGTTGCAGAAAAGTCCAACATATGTCTGTAGCCCTGTGGATAGCATCTTGCTGCCAAAGCAGCTGGACCGTGGGCTCATTTCTGCCTCCCCAGTCTCACAAGGACACATCTAGTAGGCAGAACCTATTTTTAACCCAGGAGCCCAGCTACAAGATAATCTGGGAAATGTAGAGCTTCATTTCTAACTTTTTTTTTTTTTTTTTTAGTTTTCCAGACTGCATTTTAGTAAGGTCCAAGAGAATGCAGCTGGAATGGAGATAACACCAAGCTACTATATCCACCATGAAGTTTCTGTGTAAATATCCAGGGTAATTAAGTATGGCCAACACCCACAAGAGATTGCAGCTAAAGATAAGGGTGCGTGTGTGCCTTTGTGCTAAGTCGCCTCAGTTGTGTCCAACTCTGGGCAACCCTGTGGCCTGTAAGCCCGCCAGACTCCTCTGTCCACGGGATTCTCCAGGCAAGAATACTGGAGTGGGTTGTCATGCCCTCGTCTAGGGCATCCCCTAGGGATGGAACCTGCGTCTCTTCCATCTCTCACAAGGCAGGTTCTTTACCACTAGTGCCACGTGGGAAGCCCAAAGATAAGGGTACGCGAGTAAAAAAGAGAGATGATACTTGACCTAATTTTCTGTTTAAATCTTATATAGTAATGAATAACAAAGCCCAAAAGACAACTGAAGTTTACAACTACCTGTACACAAATTATTGAATTTATGACAGAATGAATACCTCTAGGTGTCCATGAGGGCAGGACCAAAAGGGCATGGGCCAGGGGCACCCAACCATTATCTACAAGCAGCTGACACAATGTGTGATTCCAGAAACACTGCGGTGGTCCTGATGGCTAACCCCCCAACACCCCCCCACTCCATGAGATTAATCTAAACCAATTAAGCTAGTATCGTTCCCCTTGCAAGTAACTGGTTTAGTAATGCACCAAAGAGTTCATTCTGGCCATTGTCACCGACAGTGACATTTCATGGCAGTGACAGGGAAAGGTTTCTCACTCAGAGAGAGTGACAAAGCGAGAGAGGTATGCTCTCATGGTTCTTCGGGTCGTTGTCAGTTTTGGATGAGACTTCTGGAACCGATGCTGTGATCCTGCCTAAGAATGAAGCCAACCAGCGGCTGAGGGCAGGGCCAAGAGAATCACATAGAAAAAAAATCTAGCACCCTAAAGAACCACTACACAAGGAACCCTGCCTGACCCTCGCATTCTTGTTCACTTGGGCAATGTGAGCAGAGTTTTCTGTTTGTGTGTGCTCAGTCACCCAGCTATGTCCAACGCTTTGCAACCTTATGGATTGCAGCCCACCAGGCTCCGCTCTCCATGGATTTCCCAGGCAAGAATGCTGGAATAGGTTGCCATGCTCTCATCCAGGGGGTCTTCCTGACCCAGGGATCTGTCACTCACAGTCAAAGACATCTTTGATTCCAGCACCACATTTCCCAGGACATTATACTTTTGATTCTGAGCCAAAGTTTTCTCTGTAAATAATAATCTCTATATTTCAATGGTATAAAAATTATATGTGTGTAATACCATTTGATAGCTGCCTTTATTCTTCAAGATTATTTTATTCAATTCAATTATTGAATTCAATTGAATGAAAAATTTCATATTATTCTCCAAGATTAAACTGAACTCTTGGTCTGGAAGGTCCTCTGGAGAAGGAGATGGTTTCCCACCCCAGTAGTCTTGTCTGGAGAATACAATGGACAGAGGAGCCTAGTGGGCTACAGTCCACGGGGTCACAAAGAGTAGGACATGACTCAGTGACTCACTTTCTTTCACTTTTCTAGGCCTTATCCTTGGATAAAATATTTACATCATGAAGGTAAGACATCAAAAGTCATGATCTGGCCCTGAACAGATTCTTACTTAATGACCTCAGCTTAACTTAAGGCATACTATAACATCTTAAAACAAACCACTGCTTTAATTTTAAAGATCTTATTGAGGACAAAATTTCTGAATCTCCCATAAAATTCAGGTAAAAAATTTGCTTCAGACCTAATTACCAGGAACATTTGTCCTTTCTGAAGAACATATGTTTTCCTTTTCAAAGATAATGAGAATATTTTATACAATCACTTTTTTCTCCATTCTTATCCCCAACCTCACACTAACTTTTCCTAATTGTTACCATCCTGCTTGTTTTAGGCTTCCCCTTATTCTGCTCCCCTACTAAACACAGCTCCATTGTATAGGATTCGAGTGGAAAACTATATATCCTTGAAGAACTAAAGCATAGCGGTAGGGTGGAAGTAAAAAAGACAGGAGGGCTACAAGAAGAGGCAGAAGTATAGCAGAGAGAGTAGGGGAAGGAAAAAAAGGATGGAAGAAAGGGGAAAGGAAGAGAAGAAGGGAAGAGAGAGAGTACAAAAAAGAAGAAAAGGGAAGGAGAAAAGCAAAGATAAAGAAAGCGAGATAGAGTCTAACTGGAGAAGAGTACCTCCCAGTTTGCATGGCGTCTATGCTGGTGCCTCCTCCTCTGATCCTGCTCATTTAGAAGATGGTGAAATTCAATGATCAGGGAGACAGCAATTAAGAAACTTTCATGGAGGCAACCTAAATGTCCACTGACAGATGAATGGATGAAGATTTGGTACAATGGAATGCTATTCAGCCCTAAAAAGGAAAGATATTGGGTCATCTGTAGTGACGTGGATGAACCTAGAGACTGTCATACAGAGTGAAGTAAGTCAGAAAGAGAAAAACAAGTGTCATATATTAACACATATATGGAGAATCTAGGGAAATGGTATGGATGAATCTATTTGCAGGGCAGGAATAGAGACGCAGACGTAGAGAATGGATGAGTGGACACGGAGGGAGGGGAGGGGGCTGGGACGAATTGGGGGACTGACATGGAAGTTTGTGCACCGCCATGTGTGAAATGGACAACTGGTGGGAATTGTATAGCATAGGGAGCTCAGCCCTGTGCTCTGCGATGACCCAGATGCCTGTGATGGTGGAGGGGTAGGGAGGTCCAACAGGGAGGGAACATGTGTCTACACACTGCTGATTCACTTCATTGTTCAGCAGAAACTAGCACAACATCATAACACAACTATACCTCAATTTTTTAAAAAAGAAACTTTTCATAATCAGGCATTAGCAATTACTGTTAGAGGACAGAAAACTCCCTCCTGTTTTCTAATTGAGTTGTCTTTCACATGGACCATTCCAGCTGATAAGAAAACACACGTAAGGACAAGGTCTACACAAGGCCTCTCATCCATGATGACTGGTGTCGAGGGATCAGAGGAGGCCCTACATTTTAGCCAGTTAGCATAGTAGACCATTAGCCTGAGTCTGGTTATCAGGGGAAAGAAGTGATGACTCGGTGCTCCGCTTATCTGGCTGCCAGGATACAAGAGGGGACAGAAAATAAGCAAACAAGTTGGAAGACCTTAGAGGAGGAACCTGAAAACCTGACAGGAGAGGGCTAAAAAAGCACCCAGATTATTTATTTCCTACAACACATTAGTGGCCCGATTCAGCTAAACTAAGATGGCTTCTTAGTAGCAGAGATGAGTAAGATATAACTTTTTTAAAATTTAATTTCTTTATTTTATTTGAAGGCTAGCTACTTTACTTTAATATTGTAGTGGTTTTGCCATACATTGACATGAATCAGTCATGGGTGTACATGTCTTCCCCATCCTGAAACCCCCTCCCGCCTCCCTCCTCACCCCACCCCTCAGGATCATCCCAGTGCACCAGCCCTGAGCACCCTGTCTCATCGAACCTGGACTGGCGATCTATTTCACATATGATAATATACATGTTACAGTGCTATTCTCTCAAATCATCCTACCCTCGCCTTCTCCCACGAAGTTCAAAAGTCTGTTCTTTACATCTGTGTCTCTTTTGATGTCTTGCATATAGGGTCATCATTACCATCTTTCTAAATTCCATATATACGCATTAATATACTGTATTGGTGGTTTTATTTCTGACTTACTTCATTCTGTATAATAGGCTCCAGTTTCATCCACCTTATTAGAACTGGTTCAAATGCATTCTTTTTAATAGCTGAGTAATATTCCACTGTGTATATGTACCACAGTTTTCTTATCCATTCATCTACCAGTGGACATCTAGGTTGCTTCCATGTCCTGGCTATAATAAACAGTGCTGTGATGAACATTGGAGTACATGTGTCTCTTTCAGATCTGGTTTCCTCGGTGTGTATGCCCAGCAGTGGGATTGCTGGGTTGTATGGCAGTTCTATTTACTGTTTTTTAAGGAATCTCCACACTGTTCTCCATAGTGGCTGTACTAGTTCGCATTCCCACCAACAGTGTAAGAGGGTTCCCTTTTTTCTGCACCCTCTCCAGCATTTATTGTTTATAGACTTTTTGATGGCAGCCATTCTGACTGGCGTGTAATGGTACCTCATTGTGGTTTTGATTTGCATTTCTCTGATAATGAGTGATGTTGAGCATCTTTTCATGTGTTTGCTAGCCATCTGTATGTCTTCTTTGGAGAAATGTCTGTTTAGTTCTTGGCCCGTCTTTTGATTGGGTCATTTATTTTTCTGGAGTTGAGCTGTAGGAAGCTGCTTGTATATTTTTGAGATTAATTCTTTGTCAGTTGCTTCATTTGCTATTATTTTCTCCCATTCTGAAGACTGTCTTTTCACCTTGCTTATAGTTTCCCTCATTGTGCAAAAGCTTTTAAGTTTAATTAGGTCCCATTTGTTTATTTTTGCTTTTATTTCCATTACTCTGGGAGGTGGGTCATAAAGGATCCTGCTGTGATTTATGTCAGAGAGTGTTTTGCCTATGTTTTCCTCTAGGAGTTTTATAGTTTCTGGTCTTACATTTAGATGTTTAATCCATTTTGAGTTTATTTTTGTGTATGGTGTTAGAAAGTGTTCTAGTTTCATTCTTTTACAAGTGGTTGACCAGTTTTCCCAGCACCACTTATTCAAGAGATTGAAAAGTATGAAACACTTCATGAATTTGTGTGTCATCCTTGTGCAGGGGGCATGCTAATCTTCTCTGTATCATGCCAATTTTAATCAGCTGAATTTCCTGGCCAAACTGATAAACACCAATCCCAACTTGAGGATTATTTTTTACTGTTAGCCATGTTCAGTAAAGGAGATCCATTATCCGTTAGAAAATTCTACAAGATACACAGACATCATTTACTATATCACACAGCACTGTGTTCAATATCATGGTGAATCAAAAGAAAATCAGTCTTTGTTTTACCTGGAGTTTAAAAATCTAGCTGACTCCTGAAGGTGAATGTGGAGGATAAATGAACTCTCTATAAAGTTTCATCAAAACTCCTCCTTTATTCACAATCAGGAATTGTCTTTAGAAAGTGAAGGCATGGTGATAGCTCACTTATTAACTGAAACTGCAATTCAGGGCCACAATCCTCCACTTCAAGTACTACAGACATTGCAATAAGATACCCTTACCTGCTCTCCATAGGTGAGGAACACGTGAAAATACAAATCCCAGTTTTCTATATTAGGGCAAGAAGACAAGCTAAATACAGTCTGAATAATTCATTGTAATAATTTTCAAAGTACTAGGTTCTGTGAATTTAAAATTAAATATGGGGGGGAGGGGTTACTTTCCTGGTGGTCCAGTGGTTAAAATTTTGCCTTCCAATGCATGGGGTGTGGGTTTGATCCCTGGTCAAGGAGCTAAGATCCTGCATGCCTAAGATCCCACATACCTCATGGCCAAAAACCAGAATACAAAGCATAAGCAATATTGTAAAAAATTCAATAAAGACTTAAAAAAAAAAAGACATTAAAATAATCTGGGCTTCCCTAGTGGCTCAGATGGCAAAGAATTCACCTGCAATGCAGGATCCCTGGATCAGGAAGATCCCTTGGAGAAGGGAATGACTACCTATTCCTGTATTCTTGCCCAGAGAATTCCATGGACAGAATAGCCTAGTGGGCTACAGTCCATGGGGTCACAGATAACAAAACTAAATTAAATGGAGGGAAGAAGATGAACATGGCAACTTAGGTAATATTAATGATTTGGATAAGCTTTTAAACTCATCCTGCAACCTATAAAAAGAGACAAATGAACAGGTCACCAGGTTGATGGCAAGAAAAGTGAAGTCGTTCAATCGTGTCTGACTCTTTGCGACCCCATGGACTATAATCTACCAGGCTCCTCTGTCTATTATGGGATTTTCCTGGCAAGAGTACTGGAGTGGGTTGCCATTTCCTTCTCCAGGGGATCTTCCCAACCCAGGGATGGAACCCTGTCTCCCACATTGCAGGCAGATACTTTACGGTCTGAGCCACCAGGAAAACCCCATTTGATGGCTGGTAAGCCTTAGAGCATGGATGGAGAACGCAGGCCATACTGCTGAGGCTGTTCTGTGCTGACAGAGCTGAGTGCCATTAGCAAGGTTACTGTTATCTCACCTTAAGTGAGACTGAAAGCTGCCTCAGGGACTGCCAGGGAGGCGTGAAACTACTTAAGCAAATGTCCACAATGAGAATTCTAGGTCTATCTTCTTTGTTTGTTTTCATCTCCACCAAAGTTACATGAATAAAGTACTCTATATTAAATGTCATGGGCGAAGAAGCAAAAGTTTGAGCCACATTACAAAACAATGCCAAAAAAATTAGTAGACAAGAGCAATGTCTGCAGTCCAAATGAAAATTACAGCTGCCAGTAGTGCAAGTCAATAGAGAAAGCTATTAATAATAAACCCCAGATAACAGTCAATTGATAAAATCTTAAGAACTCTGAATGAATAGAAATCTTAAAGTTTGTTTAAAAAAAAGAAAGAAAGAAAGAAAATGAATTTGTTGGGTAAATCAGGTAACTATGTAGCTCATCTCAAAAAAAAGAAATAAATTCTGACTTAATCTTAATTTTAAATGGTGATATATATTCACCTTGGACTTGAGAGCAAAAGAAATGCTGATTCTAAAATAAACATTGCTGTCACATGTTGGTGATCCCATGGAAATATCGCGGGTTAGGAGGAGAGATAGGAAACCCAGATTTAATGTCCTTTGGGAAAACTAATGAACTGGTGATTTACCTCCAGAGGCTAGAGAAACTGAAAACTCAACTCAAACTATAAAAAAAAAATAAAATAAAATAAAAAGAATACATTAGTGCTTTGTTCTCAAGTTTCTTTAGAAAGCAATTGCTTCTCTTGAAAGTAGTAAGCATACATGCATGGGATTCTTAAAAAACAATGAAATTTTTACCTATGAATTTTATATTCCTTTATATTTTTGCTTTTGCAATACTTTTAAATCCTCTTCTCAATCTGTGGTTCTTGCTTTCCATATCACTTTTCAACTCAAGAATTTAGGTTGAAGAAGACCTCCCAAAAAATAAATTAAAAATCCTTTACAAATTTCCATTAACTACCTTTGAGGGGGAGCCTGTATTTCATTGACTGTAGTCTATGCAAATAGGATCAGAGAAATTAACATATTGGAAGGAGCTGACATTTGTCCTGATATATTGAATCGTTAGCATGACAGAATCACTTAAGCTGGATTCACTAACATCAGGTTTCTTCTCATTATTGACCCCTACAGAGTAGGCTCTGACAAGTGGAACTGCTGCAAAGTTCATTAATAATGTGGAATAAATCAATTGTTCAGGAAATACTGAAAACAGATGACACGGAACTCAGGCATTTTGCAAGTTCAGCACAAATACATCCCCACCAAGGACACAGACTCTCCGCACGTCCTTTTCTGACCTACGCATGGAACCTGGTCTTCAGCCTCCCCTGTCCTCAAGCACCCCAGGGGGATACAGCTCTTCAGCCCCCTGGGAACACAGCAGGCCAATGGACATTCGAAAAGCATAGCTTCAGGCCTGAAAAGAAAGGCCATGGAAGCATCTACCAGATTTACAAACATAAGGTGAGTGACAACCATGACTTAGGATGTGCTTGGGCTTTTTTCACATTTCTGGTTACTGTTTCAAACATACTACTTCTGTTTGCTACCGACTCCATAGATGAGTTTGAGCAAACTCCAGGAGGTGGAGAAGGACAGGGCAGCCTCGAGTGCTGCACTTCATGGGGGTCACAATGAGTCAGACACAACTGAGTGAATGAACGACAACAACTAAAAGAAACACAGTTTGTCTGGGTTGAAGAGTATTTGCAGGAATAGGGAAAGGCCAAGAAGACAACCTGGTCTGTTTTGTATGATGCTGGGTCAGCTACTTCTAGAACATGAAGAATCCCTTACTACAGATGCTCCCTATGGCTACAGGCAACAGCAAGCTTTCTAAGGACAAACTCTGTTCATATTACTACTGTCAACATTCTTCAAATTGTAATCACGTAAGTAACTTGGCCATCCAGAGGTTTTAGTTTAAATATATCTGTACTCCCAAAACCTTTAGCAGTGTGTCTTTCTATGTTATACCATAAAGACAGGGAAGTCTGGAGTGCTCCAGTTCATGGGGTCATAAAGAGTCGGACACGACTTAGCAACTGAACAACAACAAATAATCAGCTACTGTTAGTCTATGCTATTGGTGCAGAAATAACATAGATAAAGGAAATCCACAGAGAACCTCAAAATCATCTGATTTTAGCCAATAGATTCAACTTCTCACCCATCAAGCCTCAAATTGAAGCTCTTTTCCTTGATTGATTTTTTTTTCTCAGCCTCAGAATTGCTTAATAGAAATGCTAATGAGCAGTGCAATAACCAACAGAAAGGTGGAAAGAGAAAAGAAAAAGAATTAACAGAAGAGAATAATCTACGAGGTAGGAGACTGGCCATAATCTAAAGAGATGAATTACCCAGATTCATAAATTAGTGACATATTCCTCTGTACATTTCCTTTATTTTGTTTTTATCAGACTATCCATCTATCTATTTAAAAAGTGAGCACCAACATTTTAGACATTGCACACCAGAATTCTTGAGAGAAAAATGGACGTGAAAACATTCCCATTAAATCGTTTTTGGTTTTTCTTGCCATGTGGGGATGATTTGGTTGGAGGTGGGTAGTAATATTTAGTGTGTATATTAAACCTAATTGCCTTGGTGTTCAAGGGAAATCTAAGTAGGTTTTCAGTTAATTTTTTTAATTGAATTATCTATAAAGATTTCATATACCTCAGAGCTTCTGTGAAATAATTGACAGGAGTCCCAGACTACATGAAATCAAGGCTCCATCTGTGAGTGTGGCCTTCACAGGTCCCTAGGTGGTTCCTTCTTCTTCTTCAGGTCTCTATATAAATGCCTCTTCAACATCCCAAACCATCCCAAACCAGCCTTCCTTATTATTCCTTAGGTTCACACCCTTTTAATTTTCTTTCTAGTCCTTTGTTGTTTAGTCACTAAGTCATGTCCAACTATTTGCAGCCCCATGAACTGCAGCATGCCAGGCTTATCATATTATAATTGCTATGTTTGTTCATTTAATTAGTTTATTTCAAATTTTTTAGCTCCTAAGATCCATGAGCACAGTAACACTGTCTGTATTTTTCATCATAGTGACTGTAGAATGGTATTTTGCTGTTGTTACCATTGTTGTTCAGTCGCTATGTCGTGTCCAACTCTTTGTGACCCTGTGGACTGCACTATGCCAGGCATCCTGTCCTTCACCATCTCCCAGACCTTGCTCAAACTCATGTCCATTGAGTCGGTGATGCCATCCAACCATCATTTCCTCTGTTGCCCCTTCTCCTCCTACCTTCTATCTTTCCCAGCATCATGGTCTTTTCCAATGAGTCGGCTCTTCGCATCAAGTGATCAAAGTATTGGAGCTTCAACTTCAGCATCAGTCCTTCCAATGAATATTAAGGACTGATTTCCTTTAGGATGGACTGGTTGGGTCTCCTTGCAGTCCAAGGGACTCTCAAGAGTCTTCTCCAACACCACAGTTCAAAAGCATCAAATCTTTGGCACTCAGCCTTCTTTATGGTCCAATTTCTTTACCGTAATAAGCATCAATATTTATTAAATGCATGAATAAATAAGAATGTGAGTACATACATCCAGCAATCCATCTGTTCATGTTTTCTTTGTTTCTTAGAATTTGGCATAAAATCTCATCCTAATTATGATCTTTTGTTCCCTCTCCAGAACCAAAGTAATCCAACCAGTTTAAAATTCTGGACAGAAGAATTCTACACACACACACACACACACACACACACACACACACACTCACACACACAAATATTTTAGCAGCCTCTGTTTTAAGTGTAATCACTAACATTACAGAGAATTTGAGTAGCATCTTCTTTTGTTAGCAAAACAAAAGAAAAATTCTCTACTTAAGTTTCTGCGAAGTTTCCATTAAGTGTCTACCAAGTTTCTACTAAGAGTGCAGCAAGAAGAAATCAGGTTCATCTTAAAACGTGGCAGCGCAGAGAATCCTTGACATTCAGTGTTCTATACCACAGTGTTCAAGACAGCATAAGGTAGCACCAGAAATCACACTTACAAACTCCATAGTGGTAATCATTTCACAATATATATCACCTTGTACATCTTAAACTTACACATTATATCTCAATTACATCTCAATAAAAATTGCTTAAAGAAGAAATCACACCTAAACTGTCTCCAAGTTTTCATTCACTCACTCCTTTACTGAACCAATTTTTATTTTGGGTTCAACTTATGTTCCAGAGACTGGGCATCCCTGTGGTTGTGGTGAAGACAATATAAACACAAAGATTAAAACCACCTCATAGAGTGGATATATGTATGTGTACAACTGATTCACTTTGCTGCACATCTGAAACTAACACAACATTTTAAATCAGCTATACTTTAATTAAAATTTTTTTAAAAAACTCACTTCATATATGAATAACTCTGCAATATAGGAAGTGCTTTTGAATCTACTGTTTCTTTAAAATCCCAAGCCCAGTTTTTTGCTTTTTGAAAATATGAAAGCATGGCTTCTAGGCCCAAGACCCATGGTAACTAAAGCAAAGAAATCCTGAGGCTCAAAAATTAGAAAAATAACTAAGACCTCTCCAAATTTAAACATAAGAAAATCACATTTATAGAATATGAGACAATTTAAAAATCTGAGAGAATTCTGCACTTAGATTTCTCCACAATATATTGAAATTCTTATGTCTCTCCAAAGATATGACCCAGAAAACACACTAGGCACGTGACATGGCATTTATTCAAACCAAACGGCAACAAACTTCAAAAGCAAGCCCGTGGTTGAACCACAAAGAAGGCTGAGTGCCAAAGAATTGATACTTTTGAACTGTGGTGATGGAGAAGACTCTTAAGAGTCCCTCAGACAGAAAGAAGATCCAACCAGTCCATCCTAAAAGAAACCAGTCCTGAATATTCATTGGAAGGACTGATGCTGAAGCTGAAACTCCAATACTTTGGCCACCTGATGCGAAGAGCCAACTCACTGAAAAAGACCTTGATGTTGGAAAGATTGAGGGCAGGAGGAGAAGGGGACAACAGAGGACAAGATTGTTGGATGGCATCACCGACTCGATGGACATGAGTTTGAGCAAGCTCCAGGAGATGGTGAAGGACAGGGAAGCCTGGTGTGCTGCAGTTCATGGGGTTGCAAAGAGTTGGACAACAACTGTTGGTCGTAAAGAGTTACTGAACAACAACTAAAATAAAACCAAAAGGAGTGAAATAAATCAGAGAAAGACAAATACTATATGCTATCACTTATATGTGTGATCTAAAAAAGCTGAACTTGTAGAAAGACTGGTATTAATATGTTTGATTGCCAGATGCTGGAGAGTGGGGAAAATGATTAAGTGGTCAAAGGATATGGGTCAGGAAGATCCCTTGGAGGAGGACATGGTAATCCACTCCAGTATTCTTGCCTGGAGAATCCCTGGCAGGCTACAGTCCATTGGGTTGCAAAAGAGTTGGACACTAACTCTTTGGGGTCATGAAGTACTGAAACAACTTAGCGTGCACACATGCAATGTGGAAAAAAGTCACCAAATGTGAGCAAGACACTATATGCTAGATACTGTACCTACTACTGGGTTATCCAGTTTAGTGCTCAAACTAACAGAACGGAAACAAGTGAGCAAGATTAATTAGCTTACTTCATGTCTCACAGCTTGTAGGGAGCAGAGTAAGTATTTGAATCCAAGCAGAACCACTGTTTTGCACGACTCCATGAAGGAACGCTAATATTGGAGTCTATGTGAATGGCATCCTTGGTATGTGCTGGCCATGAAACGGGGTCCATTTGACTTCAAATCCAGTATACTTCTCACCGCAGAGCCTTAGAATCAAATAAGTCCTTATAACATAATCAAACACAGTAACAAATGACTCCACAAGGTTTTGCCACAGATTGGCATTTCAATACTATTAGGTCTTGGATACTTAATGCTCAGATTGCTCTCTTAATTCAGGAATATAATTCCAGCCTGTGCCTCTGTATCCTGTATCTGTGGTCTTCAAATCACAAATTCCATCAGGCCACCACAACGTTATAAAGTTCATGAAGGACATAGAGAAGCAGTTGACAGATATTCTACAGTGCTAAAAAAATCTCTTCATGATTACCTGTAATCAATGTTAGTAAGCATTTTCATAATCTTACCATTCATTCATCCATTTATTTCATTTATTCAGTTTTCACTCTGTGCCATTTAGTCTATGAAAATACTCCATTTTTAAATTTAGCCAGAAGATTCTATAATTATGCACCCACAGTATACTTAAGGTGACTTCTACCATCTCATTATATTCTTTTCAGGGGTTCATCTTTCTTTGCTCTATTGATTACTTTTGCTAGCATCTTTCTAACCGATTGCTAATACCTGTTGGAGAAAGTAAACACTACAAACTGAGGATCAGCTACTGCTCTGCATAATCAAAAGATAAGTGGTACAAGAAGACATAGTGGAGGCTGTCATGAGACGTGCCCGTCACCAAGGGAGAAGATGAGTGTGCAGGTCTCTCGGTAGAGATCAGTCCTGAGGGCTTGTTTCCTAGCATATGGCTAGGAACCGACTGACTAGGAAATCCGAGTCAGGATTATATAAAGCCCCACCTCTCAAACTCTCCTCTGGAGTATTTCTCAAGAAATCTTGACCCTCTTGCCATTCTTCCAAAAGGAAATACATAATTAAATTATGGCCTCTGCCTAGTGAAAGAGAAGACTATATAATAAGATGCAAAATATTTTGGAGGGGATTTCCTGGTGGTCCAGCAGTTAGGACTTTGTGCTTTCACTGCTGAAGTCGTGGGTTCAGTCGCTGCTCGGAGAATTAAGATCTTGCAAACACTGGGGCCAATAAATAATAAATAAAATAAAATAGAAGGGATAGATTTTTTAAATAATAATAGTAAAATGTTTTGAAACTAAGAGTAGATGGCTTTAGTTCTCTGAAAAACATGACATAAACAAGATAACAATAATATATCGATCCCTGGGTCAGGAAGATCCTCTAAAGAAGGAAATGGCACCCCACTCCAGTACCCTTGCCTGGAAAATCCCATGGACGGAAAAACCATAGCCTTGACTAGATGGACCTTTGTTGGCAAAGTAATGTCTCTGCTTTTTAATATGCTGTCTAGGTTGGTCATAACTTTAATTCCAAGGAGTAAGCGTCTTTTAATTTCATGGCTGCAATCACCATCTGCAGTGATTTTGGAGCCCAAAAATATAAAGTCTGACACTGTTTCCACTGTTTCCCTATCTATTTCCCATGAAGTGATGGGACCAGATGCCATGATCTTAGTTTTCTGAATGTTGAGCTTTAAGCCAACTTTTTCACTCTCCTCTTTCACTTTCATCAAGAGGCTTTTTAGTTCCTCTTCACTTTCTGCCATAAGAGTGCTGTCATCTGCATATCTGAAGTTATTGATATTTCTCCTGACAATCTTGATTCCAGCTTATACTTCTTCCAGCCCAGCATTTCTCATGATGTACTCTGCATATAAGTTAAACAAGCAGGGTGACAATATACAGCCTTGACATATTCCTTTCCCGATTTGGAAACAGTCTGTTGTTCCATGTCCAGTTATCACTGTTGCTTCCTGACCTGCATATAGGTTTCTCAAGAGGCAGATCAGGTGGTCTGGTATTCCCATATCTTTCAGAATTTTCTACAGTTTATTATGATCTGCACAGTCAAAGGCTTTGGCATAGTCAATAAAGCCGAAATACATGTTTTTCTGGAACTCACTTGCTTTTTCGATGATCCAGCAGATGTTCAATTTGATTTCTGGCTCCTCCGCCTTTTCTAAATCCGGCTTGATCTGGAAGTTCATGGTTCACGTATTACTAAAGCCTGGCTTGAAGAATTTTGAGCATTACTTTACTAGTGTGTGAGATGAGTGCAATTGTGCGATAGTTTGAGCATACTTTGGCATTGCCTTTCTTTGGGATTGGAATGAAAACTGACCTTTTCCAGTCCTGTGGGCAATGCTGAGTTTTCCAAATTTGCTGGCATATTGAGTGCAGCACTTTCAGAGCATCATCTTTCAGGATTTGAAATAGCTCAACTGGAATTCCATCACCTCCACCAGCTTTGTTTGTAGTGATGCTTTCTAAGGCCCGCTTGACTTCACATTCCAGGATGTCTGGCTCTAGGTGAGCAATCACACCATCATGTTTTTCTGGGTCGTGAAGATCTTTTTTGTACAGTTCTTCTGTGTATTCCTGCCACCTCCTGTTAATATCTTCTGCTTCTGTTAGGCCCATACCATTTCTGTCCTTTATCAAACCCATCCTTGCATGGAATATTTCCTTGGTATCTCTAATTTTCTTGAAGAGATCTCTAGTCTTTCCCATTCTGTTGTTTTCCTCTAGTTCTTTGCATTGATCACTGAGAAAGGCTTTCTTATCTCTCCTGGCTATTCTTTGGAACTCTGTATTCAGATGGGAATATCTTTCCTTTTCTCCTTTGCTTTTCACTTCTCTTCTTTTCACAGCTATTTGTAAGGCCTCCTCAGACAACCATTTTGCCTTTTTGCATTTCTTTTCCATGGGGATGGTCTTGATCCCTGTCTCCTGGACAATGTCACGAACCTCCATCTATAGTTCATCAGGCACTCTATCAGATCTAGCCCCTTAAATCTATTTCTCACTTCCACTGTATAGTCATAAGGGATTTGATTTAGGTCATACCTGAATGGTCTAGTGGCCTTCCCTACTTTCTTCAGTTGAAGTCTGAATTTGGCAATAAGGGTTTCATGATCTGAGCCACAGTCATCTCCTGGTCTTGTTTTTCTGACTGTATAGAGCTTTTCCATCTTTGGCTGCAAAGAATATAATCAATCTGATTTCAGTGTTGACCATCTGGTGATGTTCATGTGTAGAGTCTTCTCTTGTGTTGTTGGAAGACGGTGTTTGCTATGACCAGTGCGTTCTCTTGGCAAAACTCTATTAGCCTTTGCCCTGCTTCATTCCGTACTCCAAGGCCAAATCTGACTGTTATTCCCGGTATTTCTTGACTTCCTACTTTTGCATCCCAGTCCCCTATAATGAAAAGGGCGTCTTTATTGGGTGTTAGTTCTAAAAGGTCTTGAAGGTCTTCATAGAACTGTTCAACTTCAGCTTCTTCAGCATTACTGGTTGGGGCATAGACTTGTGTTACCGTGATATTGAATAGTTTGCCTTGGAAACGAACAGAGATTGCTCTGTCATTTTTGAGATTGCATCCAAGTATTGCATTTCAGACTCTTTTGTTGACCATGATGGCTACTCCATTTCTTCTAAGGGATTCCTGCCCACAGTAGTAGATATAATGGTCATCTTAGTTAAATTCACCCATTCCAGTGCATTTTAGTTCGCTGATTCCTAGAATGTCAACATTCACTCTTGCCATCTCCTGTTTGACCACTTCCAATTTTCCTTGATTCATGGCTGCCGAGACAAGCTACCCCATGCCCGAGGTCAGGGGCTGCAGCTGAGAGGAGCAACCCCACGTCCAAGGAACGGCGGCTGCGCAGGTGCAGGAGGGCCGAGAGGAGCTACTCCAGGTTCAAGGTCAGGAGGGGCGGCCGTGAGGCGATACCCCTCCTCCAAGGTAAGGAGCAGCAGCTGCGCTTTGCTGGAGCAGCCGTGAAGAGATACCCCACATCCAAGGTCAGAGAAACCCAAGTAAGACGGTGGGGGTTGGAAGAGGGCATCAAAGGGCAGACACACTGACACCATAATCAGAGAAAATGAGCCAATCTGATCACACGGACCACAGCCTTGTCTAACTCAATGCTGTGTGGGGCCACCCAAGACTGATGGGTCATGGTGTACAGGTCTGACAGAATGTGGTCCACTGGAGAAGGGAATGGCAAACCGCTTCAGTATTCTTGCCTAGAGAACCCCATGAACAGTATGAAAAGGCAAAATGATAGGATACTGAAAGAGGAACTCCCCAGGTCGGTAGGTGACCAATATGCTACTGGAGATCAGTGGAGAAATAACTCCAGAAAGAATGAAGGGATGGAGCCAAAGCAAAAACAATACCCAGTTGTGGATGTGACTGGTGATAGAAGCAAGGTCTGTTGCTGTAAAGAGTTACTAACATAAGTGGTCCTAATTAATCATTCATAGTTTTAGCAATAGAATCACGAACGTGGTAAGAAAACAAAGTTAATGTGGTCAGGAGGCTCTAGCACTGAGATAAATTACAGCTGCCTGGAGATACCTGCATGAGTCTAGCTGAGATCAGCTGAGCCCAGCCCAAACCAACAGAACACAACTGATCAAAGAGATATAATAAATGACTGTTGCATCAGGCATTTAATGTTGGGCTGCTTTGTTATCCAGCAATAGCTGTCTTACACAGACAACTTTGAAAAAGGTTGTTTTGTTGTATTTTTTGGTATACTGAATGAGAAAAAGAAATGAACTACTTGAACCCAAATGGTAATATAAATTAACCAAAACATTCCCTCAGGTCAACAGACAAAATATCAAGAAATGATACATTCAGAACCTTTACTGTGTTCAAAAGCCAGCTCAGCATTCCATAATCTCAGAAAGCACTTGTGTATCTATTCATTCATTTATTCATTCATTCATCAAACATTTTAGTGCCTAGTATGTATGCAACATAGTCTTATACTCTAGAAATTCAGACAGTAATAAGAGATCCTTGGCCTGAAAGTGTTTCACACAATTGCACTAGTGAGGGACATAGACCTAACAGGAGGAAATGCAATAAAGTGCTACAGGTGCCAGGATAAACACTCAGTAGAGGTTCAAAGGAGGGAATGGCTGGACTGCCCACTTGGGTTAGGAGGCAGGAAGGGGCAGAGGTTGGGACAATTAGGAAGAGCTATTTTATAAAGAGTTAGCCCCTTTGAATTAAGCCTTTCTAGGTGAGTATTCTCCAGTTGGATGAAGACCATTCCAGGCAGAGGAAGTGAACAGTCAGAGAAGTGCACTCAGAGAGCTGCAGTTTGAATGACTGGAACATTCAGCACCAGGTGAAGCTAAGAGAGAAATAAGAAACAAGCTAAGGTGCAGTCAGCTTTCCTTGATTCATCCACCTTGGATAATGCCACAGGAACAAAACTCTTCACAAGCACCCCCTGCAGACTGAGTAAAATGCAAATCCTGACTGTGTACATGAAAGCCTCGCCAGCCTCATCATTGCTGATATTCTATACCAGGCCCCCAGGTTACTCCCTATGTATTCCACGCCTTTGTGTAACCTGCTCCCCTTGCATTTTTTTTTTTTTTTTTTTTTTTTTTTTTTTTTTTTTTTTTTTAAATATTATTTTATTAGTTGGAGGCCAATCACTTTACAACATTTCAGTGGGTTTTGTCATACATTGACATGAATCAGCCATATAGTTACACGTATTCCCCATCCCGATCCCCCCTCCCACCTCCCTCCCCACCCGACTCCTCAGGGTCCTCCCAGTGCACCAGGCCCGAGCACCTGACTCATGTATCCCACCTGGGCTGGTGGTCCGTTTCACCATAGATAGTATACATGCTGTTCTTTCAAAACATCCCACCCTCACGTTCTCCCCCAGAGTTCAAAAGTCTGTTCTGTACTTCTGTGTCTCTTTTTCTGTTTTGCATATAGGGTTATCGCCACCATCTATCTAAATTCCGTATATATGTGTTAGTATACTGTAATGTTCTTTATCTTTCTGGCTTACTTCACTCTGTATAATGGGCTCCAGTTTCATCCATCTCATTAGAACTGATTCAAATGAATTCTTTTTAACGGCTGAGTAATATTCCATGGTGTATATGTACCACAGCTTCCTTATCCATTCATCTGTTGATGGGCATCTGGGTTGCTTCCATGTCCTGGCTATTATAAACAGTGCTGCGATGAACATTGGGGTGCACGTGTTTCTTTCGGATCTGGATTCCTCAGTGTGTATGCCTAGAAGTGGTATTGCTGGGTCATATGGCAGTTCTATTTCCAGTTTTTTAAGAAATCTCCACACTGTTTTCCATAGTGGCTGTACTAGTTTGCATTCCCACCAACAGTGTAAGAGGGTTCCCTTTTCTCCACACCCTCTCCAGCATTTATTGCTTGTAGACTTTTGGATAGCAGCCATCCTGACTGGCGTGTAATGGTACCTCATTGTGGTTTTGATTTGCATTTCTCTGATGATGAGTGATGTTGAGCATCTTTTCATGTGTTTGTTAGCCATCTGTATGTCTTCTTTGGAGAAATGTCTGTTTAGTTCTTTGGCCCATTTTTTGATTGGGTCGTTTATTTTTCTGGAATTGAGCTTCAGGAGCAACAGACAACACTGAAATACAAAGGATCATAAGAGACTACTACCAGCAGCTCTATGCCAATAAAATGGACAACTTGGATGAAATGGACAAATTCTTAGAAAAGTATAACTTTCCAAAACTGAACCAGGAAGAAATAGAAGATCTTAACAGAGTCATCACAAGCAAGGAAATCGAAACTGTAATCAGAAATCTTCCAGCAAACAAAAGCCCAGGACCAGATGGCTTCACAGCTGAATTCTACCAAAAATTTAGAGAAGAGCTAACACCTATCTTACTCAAACTCTTCCAGAAAATTGCAGAAGAAGGTAAACTTCCAAACTCATTCTATGAGGCCACCATCACCCTAATTCCAAAACCAGACAAAGATGCCACAAAAAAAGAAAACTACAGGCCAATATCACTGATGAACATAGATGCAAAAATCCTTAACAAAATTCTAGCAAACAGAATCCAAAAACATATTAAAAAAATCATACACCATGACCAAGTGGGCTTTATCCCAGGAATGCAAGGATTCTTTAATATCCGCAAATCAATCAACGTAATACACCACATTAACAAATTGAAAGATAAAAACCATATGATTATCTCAATAGATGCAGAGAAAGCCTTTGACAAAATTCAACACTCATTTATGATAAAAACTCTCCAGAAAGCAGGAATAGAAGGAACATACCTCAACATAATAAAAGCTATATATGACAAACCCACAGCAAGCATCACCCTCAATGGTGAAAAATTGAAAGCATTTCCTCTGAAATCAGGAACAAGACAAGGATGCCCACTCTCACCACTACTATTCAACATAGTGTTGGAAGTTTTGGCCACAGCAATCAGAGCAGAAAAAGACATAAAAGGAATCCAGATAGGAAAAGAAGAAGTGAAACTCTCGCTGTTTGCAGATGACATGATCCTCTACATAGAAAACCCTAAAGACTCTTCCAGAAAATTACTAGAGCTAATCAATGAATATAGTAAAGTTGCAGGATATAAAATTAACACACAGAAATCCCTTGCATTCCTATACACTAACAATGAAAAAACAGAAAGAGAAATTAAGGAAACAATACCATTCACCATTGCAACAAAAAGAATAAAATACTTAGGAGTATATCTACCTAAAGAAACAAAAGACCTATACATAGAAAACTATAAAACACTGATGAAAGAAATCAAAGAGGACACAAACAGATGGAGAAACATACCGTGTTCATGGATTGGAAGAATCAATATTGTCAAAATGGCTATTCTACCCAAAGCAATCTATAGATTCAATGCAATCCCTATCAAGCTACCAACGGTATTTTTCACAGAACTAGAACAAATAATTTCACAATTTGTATGGAAATACAAAAAACCTCGAATAGCCAAAGTAATCTTGAGAAAGAAGAATGGAACTGGAGGAATCAACCTGCCTGACTTCAGACTCTACTACAAAGCCACAGTCATCAAGACAGTATGGTACTGGCACAAAGACAGAAATATAGATCAATGGAACAGAATAGAAAGCCCAGAGATAAATCCACGAACCTATGGACACCTCATCTTTGACAAAGGAGGCAAGGATATACAATGGAAAAAAGACAATCTCTTTAACAAGTGGTGCTGGGAAAACTGGTCAACCACTTGTAAAAGAATGAAACTAGAACACTTTCTAACACCATACACAAAAATAAACTCAAAATGGATTAAAGATCTAAATGTAAGACCAGAAACTATAAAACTCCTAGAGGAGAACATAGGCAAAACACTCTCCGACATAAATCACAGCAAGATCTTCTATGACCCACCTCCCAGAATATTGGAAATAAAAGCAAAAATAAACAAATGGGACCTAATGAAAATTAAAAGCTTTTGCACAACAAAGGAAACTATAAGTAAGGTGAAAAGACAGCCCTCAGATTGGGAGAAAATAATAACAAATGAGGAAACAGACAAAGGATTAATCTCAAAAATATACAAGCATCCCCTTGCATTTTATTCCCTTCCCCACCTTCTCTGTATGCCTAATCCAGAGGCCTCAACCTTATGGCACATGATCTCTTTGCAGCTCATGATCATATTCTATTTGATCCACAGAAGGCTTAAGGTTTTAATTATTTGCCATCATTTAATATTTTGGATATTTGAAAAGGGTGGAGGCTTGATTTCTGACTTCTCCAGGAGGAAAAAAGAGATCTAGCTCTCATTTCTGAAATCAATAGTTAGTTAAGAACCTTCATCACTCCCTTTGCCTCTTGAACCCTAAGGCTAAGGATCAGTTGCCACTGATCAGGAAAATTTGCACGGTTGTCATTTTTACAGAAAAGTGACAAGTATCATGAAAGGTGGCCTTCTCAGGTGCCTTAGTGATAAAGAATCTGCCTGCCAACGCAGGAGACACAAGAGATGCAGGTTCGATCTCTGGGTTACGAAGATCCCCTGAAGTAGGGAGTGCGAGCCACTCCAAGTGTTCTTGCCTAGAAAATCCCATGGACAGAGGAGCCTGACAGACTATAGCCCATGGGGCTGCAAAGACTTGGACACAACTAAGCAATTGAGCACGTAGTGAATGACATGGGCACCAGATTCACACTGTCTACGTTAGAGTCTTGATAATGCTACTTCAGGGTGACATGACCTCAGACTAGAGGTTCAATCTTTGTGCCTCAGGTTCCTCAACAGTAAAATGGAGATAAAATAGTGAGCATAAGAATGAAAATGAAATGAATTTTTACAAAAGACCTTTTGATTTCCATTATGTTCCTGACTGTTCTAGGAGTTTGACTTTGCAATCTCTGTCCTAACCAAGTCCTACTGTCCTTTTAACAATAACTCAAAGGCCACATCTTTTGATCATTATATAAGTGCTCCTGAGTGTGTCTTATGTTTATTTGGTTATGTGCTTGCCTCTTTCATCAGAGAAAAAGTTTCATGAAAGCATGGAACGTGTCTTATTCATTTTAATTTTAATCTCCTGCTCCAAGTACAGTGCCAACTACACAAAAACTGCTCAATAAATGTCATTGAATCAATGCTAATCTCTCCTCCTCTAAATATCTTAAAGCACTTATGTACAGTTTGATCTGTATAAATTAATTTGTTCTTTGTTGTCTAATGCTTTGTAAAAGTTCTTCCATCATCTTCTCTGTGGGAGTCTTGGTCCTCAGCTACTTTGTGAGTGGATGGCAGGGCCATAGTTTTATTTCTTTTGAATTAAGTTTAAACACACGATATTGTTGCCAATTTGATACTCACACACTACAGAGTTCCAAAGAATAGCAAGTAGAGATAAGAAAGCCTTCCTCAGTGATCAATGCAATGAAATAGATGAAAACAATACAATGGGAAAGACGAGATATCTTCAAGAAAATTAGAGATACCAAGGGAATGTTTCATGCAAAGAGGGACACAATAAAGGACAGAAATATTATGGACCTAACAGAAGCAGAAGATATTAAGAAGAGGTGGCAAGAACACACAGAAGAACTATACAAAAAAGATCTTCATGACCCAGATAATCATGATGGTGTGATCACTCACCTAGAGTGAGATGTCCTAGAATGTGAAGTCAAGTGGGCCTTAGGAAGCATCACTACAAGCAAAGCTAGTAGAGGTGATTGAATTCCAGTTGAGCTATTTCAAATCCTAAAAGATGACATTGTTAAAGTGCTGAACTCAATATGCCAGCAAATTCAAAAGACTGAGCAGTGGCCATAGGGCTGGAAAAGGTCAGTTTTCATTCCAATCCCAAAGAAAAGCAATGCCAAAGAATGTTCAAACTACTGCACAATTGCACTCATCTCACACACTAGCAAAGTAATGCTCAAAACCCTCCAAGCCAGGCTTCAACAGTATATGAACCGTGAAGTTCCAGACGTTCAAGGTGGATTTAGAAAAGGCAGAGGAACCAGAGATCAAATTGGATCCACTGGATCATCGAAAAAGCAAGAGTTCCAGAAAAACATCTATTTCTGCTATTTATCAACTATACCAAAGCTTTTGACTGTGTGGATCACAACAAACTGTGGAAAATTCTTCAACAGATGGGAATACCAGACCACCTTACCTGCCTCCTGAGAAATCTGTATGCAGGTCAGGAAGTAACAGTTAGAACTGGATGTGGAACAACAGACTGGTTCCAAACTGGGAAAGGAGTATGTCAAGGCTATATATTGTCACCCTGCTTATTTAATTTACATGCAGAGTACATCATGCAAAATGCTGGGCTGGATGAAGCACAAGCTGGAATCAAGATTGTCAGGAGAAATATCAATAACCTCAGATATGCAGATGACACCATCCTTTAGGCAGAAAGTGAAGAAGAACTAAAGAGTCTCTTGGTAAAAGTGAAAGAGGAGAGTGAAAAAGTTGGCTTAAAGCTCAACATTCAGAAAACTAAGATCATGGCATCTGGTCCCATCACTTCATGGCAAATAGATGAGGAAACAGTGGAAACAGTAACAGACTTCATTTTCTTAGGCTCCAAAATCACTGCAGATGGTGACCGCAGCCATGAAATTAAAAGATGTTTGCTCCTTGGAAGAAAAACTATGGCCAATCTAGACAGCATATTTAAAAGCAGAGACATTACTTTGCCAACAAAGGTCCATCTAGTCAAAGTTTTGGTTTTTCCAGTAGGCATGTATGGATGTGAGAGTTGGACTATAGCTAAAGCTGAGGATCAAAGGACTGATGCTTTTGAACTGTGGTGTTGGAGAAGACTCTTGAGAGTCCTTTGGACTGCAAGGAGATCCAACCATTCCATCCTAAAGGAAATCAGTCATGAATATTCATTGAAAGGACTGATGCTGAAGTTGAAACTCCAATACTTTCGCCACCTGATGTGAAGAACTGACTCATTGGAAAAGACCCTGATGCTGGGAAAGATTGAAGGCAGGAGAAGAAGGGGATGACAGAGGATGAGATGGTTTGATGGCATCACCAACTTGATGGACTTGAGTTTGAGAAAGTTCTGGTAGTTGGTGATGGACAGGGAAGCCTGGCATGCTGCAGTCCATGGGGTCACAAAGAGTTGGACACAACTGAGTGACTGAACTGAACCGAACACACAGTAGAATTTTAAATGTTCGAATAGAGCCAGAGTGGTCCAGGAACTGGTCATATTCTCATGTAAAATCACTGGCATTCAGCATTAGATGGAGGATAGGAATGAATGGGGTTCATCAGCTTTTGCTTTTTCTTTCATTCTTTTTCCTCTATGATCTCTAGCTCATCTTCCAGAAATAGCAAGAAGAACTTGCAAAAGATTCTCGGGGATTATCTAGTCTCTAGAAGTAGGGCCCAGAAAAAACACTGTTCAAATGGAGGAAAGAAGGGGAAGAAATTAACATTCATTGCACAACAGTTACATTATACATCACACACATGACACCTAATTTTCCTAAAACAACTTTATGAAGTATAGTAAGTACCTGAACTTCATATACGAAAACTGAGGCTTCCAGGAGTTATGTTATTGCTCAAAGTCACTCAGCCTGTAAGGGTTAGAACCAGATATTGAACCCAGACTTGTCAGTCTCCAGTGTTCATGTTCTGTCCACATAAACGTAGACAGCAGGTTGAGAAAGGACATGCTAACAGAATATGGGTGGTGAACAACTACCCAATAGAGGAGAATTGAATACAAGTCTCAGAGCAGAAGATAAACACGAAGCATCATTTGTAACGCTATAACTAAAAATCAACAAAGCACTGAGACCTCAAAGAAAGACCCTCACATAAGACAGTCATTGAGCTATTTTTCCATTTTATCAGCACAAATAAACAATGCTCTCATAGACTGTAAAACATGGAAAGATTTGGGGAGTTTAGAGTACTAATCCCATAAAAAATGTACATCAAGTGAGTAAATAACCAAGTGGAGATTTTCTCCACTTACAGGAGCAGGCAGAAAGTTTGCCTTTGGTGACAAACTCAGCATTTTCCAGAGAAAGATCCTGATGCTGGGAGAGATTGAGGGAACGAGGAGAGGGGGATGCCAGAGGATGAGATGTTTGGGTGGCATCACTGACTCAATGGACATGAGTTTGGGCAAATTCTGAGAGATAGCGAAGGACAGGAAAGCCTGGCATGCTGCAGTCCACGTGTTGCAAAGAGTCGGATACAACTTAGTGGCTGATCAATAACAACAACTCATATTACATAGCTGATGATTTTGAATTACTGGTTTCTAGTTTTTCTGTTTCTTCTCTTAAAAGAAAGGAAATATTTAGCTGGTAATGACTACTCTCATTCCTCATCTTGGGTTACTACTGGACAGCTATTTCACTTTCAGAGTTAATCCATCAACAGTGGCCTGTAAGTTTGGATATTCTGCCTGAAGATCTGGCATCCACTGGTCTACCTTAAGAAAGTTCTTCAACTGTATAGCAAAGGGAACTCTACTCAATATTCTATAAAAGTCTATATGGGAAAAGAATTTAAAAGAGTGGATAGATGGATACATATAACTGATTCATTTTTCTCTGCACCTGAAACTAGTATAATATTGTTAATCAACTTGCAAATCAACTAGATCCCAATAAAAAATTAAAAATAAAAAAGAAGCTGTAGTTCAGTCAGTAAAGAATCTGCTTGCAATGCAGGAGACACGGGTTCGATTCCTGGGTCCAAAAGATCCCCTGGAAAAGGAAATGGTAACTCACTCCAGTATTGTTGCCTGGGAAATCTCATAGACAGAGGAGCCTGAAGTCCATGGGGTCGCAAGAGTCAGAAACAACTGAGCAACTAAACCACCACCATATTTACCTTAGTGTCAGGAGTCAATTTAGGGGGAAAAAAAAAGAAAAAGTGATAGTTAATATACTGATAAATATGCATTTTGGATCAGCTTTACTTGTTAAAAACCGTATAATTTTTTAAAAATACAAAATAATCTTTTGAAAGACAAAAAAAAATTCTTTAACTCTACTAACATCTACTAATACTAATAGCTGACTTTCATTGCTTCCCACTAGGTACCAACACTATACTAAGTTGCCACAAAAGTTATCTCATTTCATCCTCATGACAATACTAAAGATTAGAATTACTATTATTGCTCATGTTGTGAGGAAATTGAGGCACAGAGATATTCAGAAACTTATCAAAGTTCACATAGTTAGGAAGTAAAATGATGATGCCAGGATGTTACTATTTCTGGACATGATGGTTGAGTCCATCTCAAATGTGAACAGAAATCATTGCTTCAAGACCAGTCTTTACCTGCAAATGGCTGTGGAGTTCCTAAATAAGGAATGATAATCCTTGAACATGGAGAAATTACTTTTACTATGTTCATAAATCAAAGAATGAGAAGTCAGTTATGAAGTTTAAGCAATTGAATTTTTACCGTTAAAGGACCATCCTGAGTCATTCCAGGATGAAATAATTAGCTACTGTGAAATGTGACCTTACACTCAGGGTCAGGGAAGCTGACATTTTTGCTATTGAGAACCTAGAATTATGTGATTCTATATTTAAACTCTTGTAAACTTTCTGAACTTGATCAGACACTATGATCTATTCTCTTCAAACAGAATGCTTAAGTTTCTAAGTCCATTCTGTTTAAGGACTGGAAAAACTCAATAAGAAGGCAACCAGAGGCACAGACTTGACTATGGCAGAGGAGGGTATGTGCGAGAACTGATTTCAAATGGGAAGAAACCTGAGAAAATTACTACAGAAAGCAAAGTGATCATTCAGTGATGTCAGATGACAGGGATGATCATAATCCATAGACGGGACAGTATTCCAAACCAGGTTTTAAGATCAGGAGAAACTGGTACAAAGGAAATGTTTAAACAGAAACACTTGAGTGACAAGATAATCAAATGCAATTTCTTTTATCTTATTTTTTGATGTCAAAAGACTACCCAAGATAACTGAGTCTTAATTACCAAACATATGCTTGTTGTGGATCAAGAGATACTGTAAGACAGGTTTCATGTTTATAGCAAATTCCTTCAAAGGCTAGAACTTCAAATGACCAGGATGTGCTGTTATTTCTGTAGGAATTGAATGCGTGGACTCTGGAACCTTAGGGAAACTGTGACTATCTAAAATAATTTTGACTTCTGCCTATAATACAAGCACTTTGGATAACCAATTATGAAGGTGAGTTCAAATTTATTTCTAGCAGTTTGTATGCCTTTTCGTTTGTGAACATCAAATAAGTGAACCAAAACCAGACTGGTTGGTGGGGACAAACCAGAACCACATCTACTCTCTGCCCTCCAAGCACGCCATGAAATGATGTCGGTCTCAGCTCTGACAACTCTACTGATCATGACCACCCAAATGTCAGCCAACTTCTCCTTTGTTATAATATTAAGGAAGGGAGGGGAAAAAACAAAATGCTTCTTAAAATGTTTAGAAATACTAAAAAAGAAACTGAAGAATACCCAGAATGGAAGAATCATTTAACATTCCTCTTATGTTGGGAAGTGGATTCATTTCCTGAAAATGTATTCTAAGGACAAGTTGGTGCAAAATAGTTCTAGAAATAATTAAAGCACTAAAATCTTCCTCTAGACCTACGTACATCAAGTTGTAAGGGAGCAAAATTTGCCACCTCAAATACCTCTCTGGCATGCAGATTATTTCAAACTGAAATCAGTCAAGGCCCAAAAGACTCAAGAAGAATCCTTAACCTTTGCCCTAACTGCCTAAAGATTGTAGATAGAGCTATCACCATAGATAACTGGGGTATGAACTAGGTGCCATACACACGGAAGAACTTAGCAAGCTCTGTTGGCTAAAATTCCTCTCTGTGTCCCACTGTCCCTGCACAGCCCAGGAAATATTTGTTTACCAAGCATTTGCCTTTCCCTCTCCATGTCAATTTGTCAATTGCCTTCCTCTCCTTTCAAATTTCAAACCACTAGCAATATCCTCTTTTGTCTTTAGCTGAAGATGGCATTTAAGGTGAGAGCTTTGGCCATTTGAGCACGTTACTCAATTTTCCCAGGTCTATCCCATGTATATAGATCTCATCAAATTTTTGTTTGATTTTCTTTTGTTAATATGTCTCATCTTAATTTGTTCTTTGACCAGCAGAAGAACTTAGAAGGATAGAGGAAAATGTCTTCCTCCCCAACAAAGTACAAGGGCAAAACTAGATATAAAGAGTATTTGTATTCTGAGGCCTTCTCTTAGTTTTCACTCACTTTCTTCTCATTTGAGTTCAGCAGTTCCACAGTTCCAGATAATACCAATGGACTATTAAAATAGTAGGTTTTTTCTATAATGAAAATACATAATGAAAGATTTCAAAATTATAATCCAGTAAGTGGTTGGAAAGAGTACAAAGTAAAGCTTACCATATAGAAAAGAAACTAGAATAGATTATGCCTATTTGTCGGCAGTGTCTCTCTGGAATCCTATGTGGAGAATGATCTCAGGAGATCTGAGGATGATCTCAGGAGAATGATCTCAGCTTACCTTTGAAGAGTGCCCTGGTTGACCAGGAGTATCTATTGTGACTCTGGTGTTAGGAAGAAGTAGTGGTATGTCAGGTGTTTTCTATTGCTGATTTGGACTCCTAAAAGCTTATAATATTAAGGATAAATAAATCTACTAGATATATGTATGAGTCAAAATAAAGAGGCAGGACTGAGGTAACAGCATTAAAGCATTTGTGGCTCAGTCCTGTATGACTCTTTGTGATCTCATGGACTGTATCCCTCCAGGCTCTTCTGTCCATGGGATTCTCTAGGCAAGAATACTAGAGTGGGTTAACATTCCCTTCTCCAGGGGATCTTCCCAACCCAGGGATCGAATCTGGCTCTCCTGCACTGCAGGCAGATTCTTTACCATCTGAGTCACCAGGGGGGTAACAAATATAACCCAAAATCTCAGTGACTAACACAACCAGGTGTGCTTGCCAGTCAGGCAAAGCCTGAAGTATGTTGAGTAGCCCTCCTCCATCTTGTAGCTCAACCATCTGTACGATGGTCTCCAAGGTCATTGTGGCCAAGGAGGAGTAAGTGGGAGGACAGTGGGAAGTGTCTTAAAAGGCTACCCCTGACACCAGCCTGCATCACTGACACCCATAGGCCAGAATCCAATCACATGGCCCCAGTCTAACACATGGATATTGGCGAACTTGAAGTTTCTGCCATAGTACATGAAGGCAACTAGTGAACCTGTAGGCTTTTTCTAGGACACAGACGTTATGGTTATTCAATTCATTTGACTTCATGTTGGCCTGTGTGGCCCTACATAGGGAAACAGTGGCAACAGTGGCTGACTTTATTTTGGGGGGCTTCAAAATCACTGCAAATGGTGACTGCAGCCTTGAAATTAAAAGATGCTTACTCCTTGGAAGGAAAGTTATGACCAACCTACACAGCATATTAAAAAGTAGATATATTACTTTGCCAACAAAGCTCCATCTTGTCAAGGCTATGGTTTTCCAGGAGTCATGTGTGGATGTGAGAGTTGGACTATAAAGAAAACTGAGCACAGATAAACTGATGTTTTTGAACTGTGCTGTTGGAGAAGACTCTTGAGAGTCCCTTGGACTGCAAGGAGATCCAACCAGTCCATCCTAAAGGAGATCAGTCCCAGGTGTTGGAAGGACTGATACTGAAGCTGAAGCTCCAATATTTTGGCCATCTGATGTGAAGAGCTGACTCATTTGAAAAGACCCTGATGCTGGGAAAGATTGAGGGCAGACAGAGAATGGGATGACAAAGGATGAGATTGTTGAATGGTATCATCAACTCAATGGACATGAGTTTGAGTAAACTCCGGGAGTTGGCGATGGACAGAGAAGCGTCGTGTGCTGCAGTCCATGGGGTCGCAAAGAGTCGGACACGACTGAGCAGCTGAACTGAAGTGAACTGGCCTGTATGGCAGGCAAATCGCATTTCTTCTTACCTTAGCCTGAAGGTAAAAATGAACTTAAATCAATAGGGCCAAAGGAGAGCTACAAACTGGTCATGAGCCAACAGCAAGCACATATTGTCTAACCCTAGACCCTTACTCCCCTGTCCTGATAGCTAATAGAGGGCTAAAGTCTAGGTTTAACAGAAAAAGGAATCCAACACAGGTGGCTCAAGAGATTTCAATGAAGAAACTGTTTATAAAGGTTTAGGCAGAGTCAAAGAATCACCAGAGGATGGTGAATCACCCAGAAATCAGTAATCACAGGAAGCTGTTACTACCCAGAATTCATTCCAAAGGGCAAGAAGAAGAAATAATGCCCCCCAGAGGCTGGTGAGTGCTAGAACCATGGAGTAGTATCCTGCCAGGAGATACAGTCCTTGAGGGATACAGTCACTGCCAGAGAACATGCCCAGTTCATAGATGGAGTAGGGAAGAAGTACCCTGATCTCTCTCTCTTCCAACCTTTCCAGTCTCCTGCCAGTACCTCCCACTGGCCAAAGAGAACAAAAGCTTGCTGATGAGGAAGCCGGGGAAATCAGTCCATGATGATCAGGTTTTCCAGTTCAAGATGGCAGAGGAGAAGGTTGTGCATTCACCTCCTCCTGCAAGAGAACCAAAATCACAACTGGCTGTTGAACAGCCATCGACAGGAGGACTCTGGAACCTCCCAAGAAAAGATACCCTACATCCAAAGACAAAGAAGAAGCCGCAGCAAGACGGTAGGAGGGGAGCAATCACGATAAAATCAAATCCCATACCCACTGGGTGGGTGACCCACAAACTGGAGAAAAATAATACCACAGTTCTCCCACTGTTGTAAAGGTTCAGAACACCATGTCAGGCTTCAAAGCCTGGGGCCCTGACAAAGGGACTGGAAATCCCTAGGGAATCTGACCTTGAAGGCCAGCAGGATCTGATTACAAGACTTCCACAGGACTGGGAGAAACAAAAACTCCAATCTTGGAAGGTACAAACAAAACCTTTCCTAAACCAAGACTCCAAAGAAAGGATCAGTGACTCCACAGGAGTTTGAACCAAAACTACCTGCTAGTGTTGGAGGGTCTCCTGTGGAGGTGTGAGTCAGCAGGGGCTCAATACAGGGACGAGGGGGCTGGCAGCAGCTGTATGGGAAGGTCTGTTTTGGCATAAACCCTTTTGGAGGTGGCCACTAACCTGACCATAGAGCCTGTAGACCTGAGGGCTGGGTCACCCCAGGTCAAAAAACTATCAGGGTGGGGGTACAACCCCACCCATCATCAGCTAACTGGATTAAAGCTTTACTGAGCAAGGCCCTGCTCACTAGAGCAAGACCCAGTTTTTCCCACCACCATTCCCTCCCGTCAGAAGGCTTACACAAGCCTCTTAGCCTCCTCCATCAGAGGGCAGACAGAAGAAGCAAGAACCATAGTCCCACAGTGACTAAAACAAAAACCACACTACACAAAGTTAGTCAGCATGAAAAAGCAGAAAGCAATGTCCCAGAGGGACAATATAAAATCTCAGAAAAACAACTAAGTGAAATGGAGATAGGAAATCTTCCAGAAAAAGAACTCAGAATAATGATAGTGAAGATTATTCAGGACCTTGGGGGAAAAAATGGAGGCAACAATTGAAATAATGCAAAAATGTTTACCAAAGACCCAGAAGAACTAAAGAATAAGGAAACAGAGAAGAATAATACACTAGAAGGAATCTATAGCAGGATAACTGAAGCAGAAGAATGGATAAATGATATGGAGGACAGAATGGTGGAAATTACTGCTGCAGAACAGAATATAGAAAAAAGAATGAAGAGAAATGAAGACAGTCTAAGAGAGGTCTGGGACAACATTAAATACACCAACATTCACATTATAGGGGACCCAGAAGGAGAAGAGAGAGAGAAAGAACCTGAGAAAATATTTGAAGAGATAATAACTGAAAACTTCCTTAACATGGGAAAGGAAATAATCAACCAACAAAGAGTCCCAGACAGGACATAACCCAAGCAGGAACATAGTAATCAAACAAGACACATAGTAATCAAACTGACAAAAATTAAAGACAGAGATAAGATATTAAAAGCAACAAAGGAAAAATGACAACTAACAAACAAAGGAACTCCCATTATGCTATCAGCTGGTTTCTCAACAGAAACTCTACAAGTCAGAAGGGAATGGCATGATATACTTAAAGTGATGAAAGGGAAGAACCTACAACCAAGAATACTCTACCCAGCAAAACTCTCCTTCGGATTTGATGGTGAAATCAAAAGCTTTCCAGAAAATCAGTCTATGATGATCAGCCCCAGGGGCAGTGAGCAAAACAAAACAGAACCCATGGGAGCTGGGGTGGGGGGTGGGTGGTGAATAGAGAGGCCTGAAAAACAGAAAAGAACCAATTCCTAGGCCATGGACAAGACAGCTGAAAAATGAAAATGAAGAGACAGCTTTTGGAGAAATGAGAAGACTTATCAAACCTCATTTCTAATGAGCAATATCCTTGTTACCATTCCAATTGGCTCCATTCGTAGGCTGACTATTTAAGTGCAAGAACTACTATAATGGTAATCTGTAGCTAGGACAAGGATGTTAGCAAAAATATTAGCTAAAACAAATGCACTCCTCTCAAAAAAAACTCCTGAGCCATATGAAAAGGAGATTCACAAAGGAGTGGAAACCTGCCTTAAGCCACCTATTTATTCAACTACCAAACCAGCAAATATCCTTTGAGTATCTACCAAGTGCCAGGGACTTCAGCAGGCACTGAGAGCATGAAGATGAACAAGACTGATACGGTTTCTTTCCTCCCTTGGTAGTATATTCTGTGGGACAGGCTGGAGCACAGTAAACAACACATCTGTTGCAGATGGGTTTTGAGAGAAGGCACACATGCCAGATCATGAAGAGCCTTGGAGGTAATGGTTAGAAGAGGGTATTTTACTGTGATTTCAATGGAAAGCTATCAAAAGGGTGAGGCCATGAACTTCTCACTGTCAGGATAAAATGATCCCTTGAGGGATCAAGACAATCAGTCCATTCTTGCTGTGTGAAAAGTGGACTGGCAGGAGGCAAGTGTGGAAAAAGCAGTGTCCATTAGAAGATTATTTCAGGGTCCATGTAAAAGAGATCTTTGAATGGACCAAGATGCAAGCTGGAGAGATGGAAGCACACAAATTCAAGTACATTTTCAAGGCAGATTTGGTTTATCAGACTTGTTAGGCTCAGAGTTAAGAGCAGCCTCCAGCCTGGAAGAATCTGTATGTATCTATTAGTCTCACACACATTTGCCAGCTGGGTTTATGGATGGTCTCTAGCCTCAGTATTGTATCTTTGAAAATTCACTGAATGTATTAGCTTCCCAGGGCTGCTGCAACAAATTACTACAAACTTGGTGGCTTAAAACAACAGAAATTTATTCTCTGTCATTCTGGAGATTGAAAACTCTAAATCAAAGTGTCAGCAGTTTTGGTCCCTCCTGGAAGATCTGAGGGGAAGCCATTCCATGCCTTCTCCAGAAATCCTTGACACTCCTTGACTTGTAAATGCATCACTCCAGTCTCTGCCTTTGCTTCACACGGCCTTCCTCCCAGTGTTTCTGTGTCTCAGATCTCCCTTTCCTTTCTCTTACAAGGACACTGTGACAGTGATATCAAATCGAACCAAATCATATTAAATAATGCTCCTGGATATAATTTATAACCCAAAGTACTATCCAAATGGGTTATTATTAATATATTTAAAAGTTATTTTATTTGAAGGGAAGATTTAACAGTCAACATATTATTCAATCATATGCTTTTTCACAAAGTAATTTTAATAACATAGATTTAGCTAATATATAATATCAGCATGTGGCTATAAATGCATATGCATCTATATCAATAACTGAGAGAGATGTCAAGATGAGGGCTTCCCAGGTGGTACAGTGGTAAAGAATCCACCTGTCATTGCAGGAGACAAGCAGGCATGAGTTGGATCCCTGAGTCGGGAAGATCCCCTGAAGTAGGAAATGGCAACCCACTCCAGTATTCTTGCCTAGAAAATCCCATAGACAGAAGAGCCTAGTAGGATGCATTCCATGGGGTCACAAACAGTTGGACAGGACTGAGTGTTCACACACACACACACACACACACACACACACACACACACACAAAGTAATTCTCAATGATACTACGGAATCAATGAAACAGGGCACTGTGGCAAAGCATGACTGGAGAAGGGAAATCCACTTTTGACAGCAGGCTGAAGAAAGCTCCTGAGGATAGTGACCTTTGAGCATCAACCTGAATAAACAGGGGGAAAAACAACCATGAAGATACAGAAGAATATTCCAAGCAGAAAGAAAAGCAAGTGTAGAGAATTGGAGCCAAGAGTGTGCTAGAAAGGCCTAAAGGTAAGAAGGCAGATGAGCCAGGAGAAAGTGACAGCTAAAGATATGAGGGTGATGAGGAAGCTTAGACTGGGTCCTCTAGTTCCTGTAGATGAAGAATGAAAAGGAGGGGAACTGACTTTATTCTAAGTGAAAACCTAAATCCTTAGAAGGCTTTCAGTATGATATCTCTTCTATGAGGAATTTAAAAGGAAATGATACAAATGAACTTATCTACAAAACAGAAACAGACTCACAGATTTGGAGAAGTGACTCATGGTTATCAGCGGGGAAGGATGGTGGGGAGGGACAGTATGGAGGTTCGGGATTGACATGCACACAGTGCTATACTTAAAATGGATAACCAACAAGGACCCACTGTAGAGCAGACAGAACGCTGCTCAATGTTACTGTAACAACCTAAACGGGGAAAGAATTTGAAAAAGAATAGATACATGTATAACTGAATCCCTTTATTGTACACCTGAAACTATCACAACTTTGTTAATCAACTATACTCCAATAAAAGATAAGAAGTTGTTTGTTTTTTTTTTTTAAGTCCTTAGTGGGCTTCAGGAAGGGGAGTGACAGGACCTGCTGATAATTTTTAAAGACTGCTCTGACTGTCTTGTTGGAGACCAACTCTACAATAAACAGATTAAAGACCAGTCACAAGGTTGGGAGGTGCTGGCAGTAAGCTGGCGGTGGCAGAGAGGGAGAGAAGTCAACAAGATCCGAGTAGATATTCTTGATGGACTGAAATGTGCTTAGTCAGGGAAAGAGAGGAATTAAAAATGATGCCTTGCTTTTGGCTTGATTAATTGTGCATTTGCTTCACATCAAGGAAGTGAAGTTCACAATGATAGGCCTTTGCAATCAGAGTGTAACACACCTCTCCATTTCTCCTCTGCACAGTTCTAAACCCACCTTCTCCTGCCTCCCCAATCTTCCTCATAAGCCTCACACCTCCAAGTGCTCCCTCCCCAACACACACACACACACACACACACACACACACACACACACACACACACACACACACACACACATCCTGTCCACACCTGGATATTTCTTATCTCCTACTTCTGGGACCTCTTCCCCAATGATTTAGGCTTACAAAGATTTCTTCTTTACTTTAGAATATTAGCTTTGGAAAGACCTCAGAAACAGCCATCTCTGACTCCCTCATTTCACAGGTGGGAAATTGAGAAGAACCCAGAAAGAGACATATGCCTATTATTTAAGGTCACACAGCTAGTTAGTAGCAAAACCAGGAATAGAGTAGAAAAGTCTCTTGATGCCCGATCAAATTCTCTTTCCTCTAATCCAGCTGCCTTCTAAAATTCCTTTCCTTATAGAGCCTCTCTTCTTCAACAGGCATTTCATAACCAAGTGTTTGGTTCTCTGGTTTGTCTGCTCTGTACCCTCTTTGCCTCCCTAGATAAGGTCGGAGACTGTGTCATCATTTGGCATCACACACAGTGCTGACTCTATTACTCAAGGCTGTTCAATACACTTAGGGGCTGGCTGATTGATTATGCTGTAGTCCCACATTTGCATACCTAATCTCTCATGTTTTTAAGTCTACAATGTAAATTTACATAGCAGTCAGTTACATCCAATTTTGGTCTGCTCAAAGGAAAAAGTAAAATGTTGCTCATTTTATCTTTTGATTATTATCAAATACTGTTAATAGATCTGATCAGCCTAGCATAAAGGAAATTGCAGTCACTGTATTCATTGATTTCTAGTGCCATCTCTGCACAAACTGGGCGAAACTAGGGTCCTAGATTCTGTCTACTTGTTACTAAATCCTGGACATCTCATTAGTGATCGATGGCCTAATCCTTTTAATATGCCTTCCAAGAAGGCTTTCTTATTACCCACTCTCCCTCAGGAAGGAGGGGAAGGGAGAAGAGTGCTAAATTCTCTTAAACTACATTGGGGTTTAGAAACAACAGTCTCAGCTGTGTAGAAATGTGTTCACCAGCATTTTAGGAACATAACTGTAATCTGTCCTCTATTCCCTCTCTGTGATGTAAAAAGCTTGTTCTTTTCACCTGTTTCATCTGATAACTGTACTTTATTATTGCTCCATCCATAGGTGCCATACCTGTGCTTCCAAGTGGAACCAAGAGAAAAAAGACTGCTCACCAGATTTGTCTTGGTCCAGCTCTGACAGCCAGCCTCATTCCAGATAACCCATAGCTCCCTTCAAAACCAAAACCTTATGTCCATCACTAATCTGTTTTTATTGTTCTGTTACATATTGTCTGGATAATGTGTGTGTGTGTACTAAGTCGCTTCAGTCACGTCAGACTCTTTGAGACCCTATGGACTCATAGGGTCCAGGCTCCTCTGTCCATGGGATTCTCCAGTCAAGAATACTGGATTGGGTTGCCATGCCCTCTTCCAGGGGATCTTCCTGACCCAGGGATCGAACTTGCATCTCTTAAGTCTCCTGCATTGGCAGGCAGATTCTTTACCACTAGTGCCACCTAGGAAACCTTGTCTGGATAATACTGGCCTCTAAAGTTCAGTTCAGTTCTGTCACTCAGCTGAGTCCAACTCTTTGAGACCCCATGGACTGCAGCACGCCAGGCTTCCCTATCCATCATCAACTCCTTGAGCTGATGCAAGCTCATGTCCATTGAGTTGGAGATGCCATCTAACCATCTCATCCTCTGTTGTCTCCTCCTCCTGCCTTCAGTCATTCCCAGCATCAGGGTCTTTTCAAATGAGTCAGTTCTTCACATCAGTTGGCCAAAGTATTGGAGTTTCAGCTTCAACATCAGTCCTTCCAATGAATATTCAGAACTGATTTCCTTTAGGATGGAATGGTTGGATCTACGTGCTGTCCAAGGGACTCTCAAGAGTGTTCTCCAACACCACAGTTCAAAAGCATCAATTCTTCCGAGCTCAGCTTTCTTTATAGTCCAACTTTCACATCTATATATGACTACTGGAAAAACCAAAGCTTTGACTAGATGGGCCTTTGTTGGCAAAGTAATGTTTCTGCTTTTTAATATGCTGTCTAGGCTGGTCATAACTTTTCTTCCAAGGAACAAGCGTCTTTTAATTTGATGGTCTCTAAAGGACTTATAACAAATGACTATTCACACACTTGATGCCACAGATATTTTCAGACTTAGTATTTTAAGCATCTAGTCACATTAACTGTGGGATCCATAAGGCTATACAGTTTAGAAGTTCAGAGATCTGACTTAGGAGTCAGGCAGACCAAAGCAAATCCTCAATTTTCTGTTTATCTGTATAACACTGGGCACAATGCTTAACTTTCTAAGCCTCAGTTTCCTCACCCATTATTTAGGGATTTAAAAACATATCACAATAGGGCTACTGCAGGAATGCAAGCGTTTAATGCACAGAAACCATTTAGCACAGTGCTAGGCATAGAATGACCCCGCCCCTGCCCCCAGTAATTACCAGCTGCTCCTAGCATTACTGGTGTTATTGTTATAAAACAATAAAATGTTCCTAGAAGTTTTAATAGTGACGGACAGAGTCAGAACAAGGGTTCCTTCAGTGACTTTCTGATTTAGACGAGGAAACAAAAGAAAGTCTGGGAAAAGTTGAAGACTGTGGCTGTTCCCTCAACCCTCCACCCCCACCCTGTGGGTGGCATGACCGACTGAAAAGGCTAATTGAGCAGCAACCCCAGATAACTTCAGGATGATAAGTTTCATGAGCATTATCGGGCAACTTTATCTTGCCAACAAAAATAAGCAGGGTCTCCGACAAAAAGAGTTTAAAATCTGGTCACTAAGCAGTGTTTTGAACAGCAAATACAGATGGACAGTAATATTTACGGTCAATTTACCAGAATCAGGTATCAGATGACCTCTGACACTAGCCCTCGCTTACTAAAGAGCTAATTAGCTGTAAAAATGAGGTGACAAGTCAATTGTATCAGCACAAAGGACGAATTTGTCATGTGGGATTTCGCTGGTAGTAAGGCCTGCCATTACAGCTCCTGGGTGGCTACCAGGCCTACAAAAGGAGCCAGCTTTCCCTGAGGGGATGAAGGCGGTGGAAGCGGAGTGTAAGGGGCTCACAGCAGAGAGCGTGCTCACAGCAGGGTCGGGCTGGGACACAGTCCCCTCAGGGGACCTGAGGTGCAGGGCCCCACCTCTGGCAGGTGAGAACTGCTACCTTCTCGGGACTCTTATTCAATAATCAACAGAAAACACTAGCTTGAGCACTAATAAAAGTGCTATTACTGGGTTTTCCCCTCACCTTTGACCAGCCAGAACTAAATTTTGCTTTCTGCAATACATAGTTTTTTCCCTGCTTGAGATGTTGGAAACCAAAGAGAATTTAAAAGAAAAATCACCTGTAACTCCTCCATAAACTCCTAAACAATCAGCGTTAACATTTTGGTATGGCTATTTCTTATAGAACTTTAGTAAACAGAATTGGAATCAAACTGTATAACAGCTTATGTATTAACAGTTTATGGTCTCTCTCTTAATGTCATATTATATTCAAAAAAGTATGTTTTGTGTTATTAGCTATTTTCAGTAATATTTTTAAATCTTTTAATGATATTTCATCATACAGGCATGTCATAACATATATAATTTCAATATATTTGAATGTATTGAATATATTTCAATATAATCCAAGTATTTCAAAGTTCCCCAGCTTTCAAAAGTCACTCTTTAATTTTAAAAGAACATCATCTAATTCTCCAACCTGCGATGCAGAATATTCAGATTTTCTTACTTAATACATCTGAGAATTCCCCAAAATGTGTATCTGTTTCTGAAAAACATTCTATCTGTTGTCACAGTCTATGTCTGCACTTTTATTTTTTAGAATTAATTTGTATTTATTTGGCTGTGACGAGGTCTTCGTTGTGGCACGAGGATCTTTAGTTGAAGTATGCAAACTCCTAGCTGCAGCACGTGGGATCTAGTTCCCTGAGTGCATACGGGCTCAGTTGCCTCAATCGTGTCTGACTCTGTGTAATCCCATGCATGGACTGTAGCCTGCCAGGCTCCTCTGTCCCCGGAATTTTCCAGGCAAGAACACTGGAGTGGGTTGCCATGCTCACCTCCGGGGATCTTACTGACCCAGGGATTGAATCTGCATCTCCTGCATTTCAGGCAGATTCTTCACTGCTGAACCGCCAAGGAAGCCCTCTAGTTCCTTAACCAGGGATCGAACCCAGGTCCCCTGCGTTGAGAGTGTGGAGTCGTAGCCATCAGACCACCAGGGCGGTCCCTACGCCTGCATGCTTGTAACTGGCTCCTGAGCACTGCTGTCCGTGCCGGTACACACCATCACACAGAGACAGCTGGGTCCCCTATCCCCACGAAGTCACACTGCCATCATGAACTAGGCTTAGAGGAGAAAGATGGAGGGGTGGAAAGACAGGCCCCTTTATTCCTCTGACACAGTGAACCGCACCCACTCCACATTAAGTTCCTGAAGTCTAACTAAAACCAGGCTGTAACATTACACAGTTTTAACAAAAGCTTACACTCACCACGCATTCAGTACAGAATTACCTCCAGGTGGGTGCTTTCGGGATTCTCCAGATGGAGGGGTCACCCAACAGAAAACTCTACCCATCTCCATCCTCCAGAGCCCTGGCCACACCTCCTCATTTAACTTCAAAGAAAGAGTAGTATCTTCCCTCTCCAACTCCAAGACACCCTAGTCTTTCTTCCCAGAATGATTAAAACCCATGTTTTTCAGAGAAAGCTCCTATCCTCACTCAGCATTTGATCTGGTGCTCACAGCCCAAGCAAGCTGATCGTGAGAGTTAACCATGTATTTCCCAAAGTCTGGAGCACTTGTGTTAGGCAGCACTGTGCCTGATTTTTCTCCAAAAGAAGTCAAATGCAAGTCCCTCCTGGTTTGGTCTGGTCTCACTAGGTCTTGATACCAAATATTTAGGAAAAATATGTACACTCCATCTCTTGAGAAGTGCAAAAGTTTTGAAGAAACAAAATGAAATATAGAGTTAAAAAAAATAGTTCTATGAGTTTAAAAACTCATTATCTAGTAAACATCCCCCAATGTATAGAGCTAGGAACTCTTTACAGCTCACTCTGAAGAATCTGGATTCAAGTTCATAGCGACTTCACAGCTTTCTACTGGGGACAGATGAGAAATGCTCTACCTACATGTGGTACCTCTATTTCTCAATGAAAACTATTAGAAATAACTGAGTGACAATTCTGCAGCAGCAAAAACACTGGAAAAGCTTAAGAGTCACTTCAAAAAGTCACTATCAGTCCAGTTGTATGCACTGAATTCTCTCTCAAAAAAATCAGTTTAACTCTATACTGTGGTAGATTTAAATGTGACTCAAGATTATGACTGAAGGTCACCAATAAATGTGACCTTATTTGGAAATAGGGTTATTGTAGATGCAGTTAAAGAGGATTCGATTAGAATGTCCCTAATCCATAACTGGTGTCCTTATAAAAAGATGAAAATGGAGATTCAGGCACATAAGGGAGACTATTATGTAAGAAATGAGACTGAGATTGTAAGGATGCGTCTACAAACCAAGAAACCCCAAGGATTACCAGAAACTTGGACAGAGACATGGAACAGATTTTCCCTCAAAACTACCAAAAGGAATCAATCTTGCCAACACTTTGGATTTCTCGCCTCCAGACTTGTTGTTCATTCACTAAGTTGTGTCCGACTCTGCAGCTCTGTGGACTGCAGCACGCCAGGCTTCCGTGTCCTTCACCATCTCCTGGAGTTTGCTCAAACTCATGTCCCTTGAGTCAGTGATGCCATCCAAGCATCTTATCCTCTGTTGCCCCCTCTTCCTCCTGCCCTCAATCTTTCCCAGCATCAAGATCTTTTCCAATGAATCGACTCTTCGCAACAGGTGGCCAAAGTCTTGGAGCTTCAGCTTCAGCATCAGTCTCATAGCCTCCAGACTACGAGATGATAAATTTCTACTACTTTAAGCTACTTTGTGATGATTTGTTATAGCAACCCTAGAAATTAAGTAAAATTCTCATATATATTTCTCCACGGGGATAATTTTGCCCCCCAGGAGACACTTGGCAAAGTCTAAAGGAGTTTCTTTTTTTTAATTAATTAATTTTAATTGGAGGATGATTACTTTATAATATTATGATGGGTTTTGCCATAAATTTACATGAACCAGCCAAGGGTGCACCTGTGTCCCCTATCCTGAAACCAGCCACCCACCTCCCTCCCCACTCCATCCCTCTGGGTTGTCCCAGAGCACTGGCTTTGAGTGCCCTGCTTCATGCATCGAATTTGCACTGGTCATCTATTTTACATATGGTAATGTACATGTTTCAATGCTGTCCTCTCAAATCATGCCACCCTCACCTTCTCCCACATAGTCCAAAAGTCTATTCTTTACATCTGTGTCTCTTTTGCTGCCTTGCATATAGGATCGTCATTACCATCTTTCTAAATTCCATATGCATTAGTATACTATTACCGGTGATTGTCCTTCTGACTTACTTCACTCTGTATAGAAGGCTCCAGTTTCATCCACCTCATTAGAACTGACTCAAATGTGTTCTTTTTTAGAGCTGAGTAATATCCCACTGTGTATATGTACCACAACTTCCTTATCCATTTGTCTGCGGATGGACATCTAGGTTGCTTCCACATCCTAGCTATTGTATAAACAGTGCTGCAATGAACACTGGGGTACATGTGTCTCTTTCAATTCTGGTTTCCTCGATGTGTATGCCCCGCAGTGGGATTGCTGGGTCATGCGGCAGTTCTATTTCCAGTTTTTTAAGGAATCTAGAGGAGTTTCTTGTCACAACTGGGAGTGATGCTGCTGGCATCCAGAGGGGAGAAACCGCTGAAGCACAGGGGTCACTCAATGCTGAGAAACCCTTAGTTAACTTATCTTTTATTTGGGAATATTCAGTTTCTTTACCATTTTTTTTCTGTCGTAAATAGCACTGCAACGCCCACTGCAGTACACAATTCTGGCCAACCCGTGGGAGCAACTTCTATGACTTAAATGCTTGGAGAACTATGCGTTCTCTTTTTCTCATTTTAATAGACATTTTGCCATTTCCTGTCATCCTATTTGAATACTTATTTTTGAAATAGAGTATAAACAGTAAGTATATGAATGAAAAAAATCACAAACATTTCAAAGGCGGTGGAGAGACCCCAGTGTCTCCCTGGGTTAACCTTCGATCTATTATAATATTGTGCCCATATCTGCTCCATCCGCAAACATTAAGGAGGCCTTAGGAAGAAAGTATTTCTATCATAACAGCTGGTACAAATAACACACTATAACTCCTAGCTTTTTTAACCTATTATGTATAACAGTCTAAGATTTAAAAAGTAGAAAATCTTCTTTTTTCATGAGAAATAAATAGATGTCGTCATAAGGCAGACTTTTCTACCAGAAGGTAGTAGCATTGTTCGGTTTTAAAATAGACCAGAGAGGTGATTACATTGAGGTCTGAGCCTCAGTGCCCGTGACCTCACCTGCCTTTCTCTATTAGCCGCCACGAAAATGCTGCTGCTCACTGGGGTCATGGTCTTCTGGGAGGTTATGAGGCTGCACAAATGTTAAGACTCAACTGTATATCTCTGGTTAGCCCTTGACTGGCCAGACTCTCTTTTTGGCCCATGACTGGCTGGTATTTTCTCTTTTCAAGGGCAGCTTATGCCTTTTACTGCAAACAGTGCAGTACTTACGGTGCTATTTGTTGGGAGATGATTTTCTATGGGTTTCTCATGCTTAAACCTTATGAGCAGAGACCCTAACCCACTTTCATTCTGAATATATGTTTTCATAGATGTTTATATAGTGAATAGCCTTAAAAGATAAAGATGTTGTCTCCATATAGAGCAAAGGACAGACATACTAACTGTCCTTTGTTACTTTGTTACATACTAACAGACATACTAACAATGAAGATTGTTGTTGTTGTATCTGACTCTTTCACGACCCCATAGATTGTAGTCTACCAGGCTCTTCTATCCCTGGGACTTCCCAGGCATACTGGAGTGGGCTGCCGTTTCCTTCTCCAGGGGATCGTCCCAACCTAGGGACTGGACGTGCAGCTCCTGCATTGAGAGGTGGATTCTTTACCACTGAGCCAACAGGGAAGCCCACTCTACAGCAGAGACTGGGAAATTTGCTTGTAGCCTATTATAAAAGGCTTGAATTTGCCAAACTTGGGCTTCTTACACTGCAACACAAACTCACTGTGTGAGCAGCATGTATCTGTGCCCCCTCAAATGGTCCCTTGGGACTTGGGGACCAAGGGGAATGAACAAGAACCTGAAGGCCATCCCATTCACTTGCTGTGAGGAATGCCTTTGTCTCTGATCCAGTCATCTTTAGCTTCTTCCAACATGCATGCAACTATGGCAGACTAACATATTCGCTTGTGTGTAGGTCAAAAATCTCAAGACACTTCACATTTCTTGACCTTATTCCACCTTTCAAAGTCTATAACTCAGTGTATGAGAATGCTCCACTCAGAACAGCACCATATTAAAATTTTCCTCCCCTCTCTTCTCTACCCCAGTCCTGTTGTCAGTCAGGGTAACTGAGACTATAAAGCAAATCAACTAACATGACAGACACTGGTGGCAATTACTTCTATCACCAGAGAAGCATTTACTTCAAATAAGTGTTCTCCATAAGTTTTCATAGGTTTTCTTTAAATACCAGGAATCTAAAGTGCCTAAATGTTTTTGTTTACTATCCGTTAAACCCCAAGTTTACAGACTGGGAACACAGGTAGATGATTAAATAGTTGAAACAAGTTGAAACACTTCTGAAATTGTAATTATGAAAAAGAAATTACACAAAATTGACTCAGTTTTTGGAAATATGCCAAATGCTTAAAGACAAATGATGCTTTTTACCTTCTTTCTCAATACCTGTTAGCTAAAATGATAAAGAGTTTAAAAGAATATGTTGCTACTACTCAAAAATCTGATATCACAGACTCACAGAGCTAACCATAGTTAGCTCACCTATTCTCATAGTCTCATCTATTCAACAGGATCATTTTACAGTCTCAGATACAGAAAGTTTAAGTGATTTGTCACCAGGTAACCAGAATTCCAGGCCATTTTTCATAGCATTTATTTATTTTTATTCAGATCATATAGTAAGTAATGTGTTTACTGCAGAATACTTAAAAGTGCATAAAAGCACAAATAGGGAAAAAAATATGCATAATCCCTGTACCCCTATTATTAGCCACTATTAACATTCTGATAATTTTCTTATGCGTTTTTCCTACAAAAGCAGAATCATGTTTTAGACACTGTTTATAACCTGTTTCTGCTTCCATATAGTAATATACTCTGAACTTTTCCATGGCATTGAATATTATTTTACTGTACTATTCTTAAAAACTACATAGTATTTCAGAATATGAATATGCAACCAACTATTTAACTTGTCACCTATTGTAGGACTAGTTATTTTCATTATTAATATTTTATTATTAAAAACACCATGCTCAAGAGACATACATCTCTATGCACATTTGTATTTCCATGGAATACACTATTAAAAGCAAAACTGCTGGTTTAAGTGGTAAAATGCCTTTTACATTGCCAAGTCCCTTCCTCCCAAAATTTGCAATAAGATTAAGTTATGGCACACTCTCATCAAAAACAGTCATTATTATTTTTAAAATTCTTTTCCTAAATGATAAGTGAAGAAAATGATAGATGGCTTATTTACTTTTATTTAATCACTGGAACTTTATTTTTCTTTCATTTATTGGCCATTTGACTTTTACATTTTTAAAATTTTCCAAGGTTAATTTGATGACTCAGTGTTAAAGAACCACCTGCCAGTGTAGGAGCTGCAGGAAATTCATGTTCAATCCCTGGATTGGAAAGATCCCCTGGAGAAGGAAATGGCAACCCACTCTGTACCACTCTGGTACACTTGCCTAGAAAATCCAATAGACAGAGGAGCCTGGAGGGCTACAGTCCAGCGGGTCACAAGGAGTCAGATGTGACTGAGCAAGCACACAAAAGGTTAGTTTATGTGCTTTCCAATTTATCATACAGGCAGAGAATTATTATTTTGTTTCAGTGTTTGTTTTTGTTTATTTTTATTACTATTGCTATGGCTTCTCAAATAAAGTGTGTGTGTGTGTGTGTGTGTGTGTGTGTGTTAATTGCTCAGTCATGTGCAACTCTTTGCAACGGCATGGACTATAGCCCACCAGGCTCCTCTGTCCGTGGGATTTCTCAGGCAAGGGTACTAGAGTGGGTTGCCATTTCCTTCTCCAGGGAATCTTCCCAACTCAGGGATGGAACTTAGATCTCCTGCACTGCAGGCAGATTCTTTACTGTCTAAGCCCCCAGGGGAGCCCCAGAATAAAGCATGAGTGGTTGCTTTATAATAAAAAAGTTAAGCAACTCTTCATACTTATTTATTAACAACAAAGCGGAGGCTAGGAACCAGAAATTATTCAAGAACATTCCAAGAACAGGGCCCTGCTACCCTTAATTTTGGACCCAAAAATCTTCAACGTAAACAAGTTTCAACAAGACAATCAGTTCTGTTTTATTAGTTGAATAAACCGTAGTAATATATAATTAACCATTGCCTAGATCCTCCTCCCTGCCCTCTGAAAAAATATAAAAATCTATATGCTAATAATTTATATATCTCATTATGAATAAGAATTTCAGTGATTATTTTGCAAAATGCTTTAAATGCTTAGGGAGAAACTGACAGTTACCATGGGTTTTCTTTCCTACAGACACAAGTTCAGAGAAAAGGTCACTCAGCATCACTTGTTATTACACATCACTGCTTCAACCACTCTTTCCATCCTTGGCAGGGTCTACTGTCACTAGAATTGTCCTTGAGAGATATGTGGGTGGCAGGGCAGCAAGCCAGCCTCAAAAGAAACCTCTGTACCACTGAGCAGCATAAGCATATTTCACTCTGCTTTCCCCCTAATTCTTCTAAAAAGGTTCTATGCTATTTTATGAGGTGACTCTTCTCTGCCATTTTATATTTTTCTTAAATGTTAAATAAATATGGCTAGTCCTTAGAGCTAAAAGACTGAGACACACAAAGAAAGAAGCCATCACTCTTTAAAAACGCAAACCAATCTCAAACAAAGAGTATGTAACTGGCAGCTTTTGTTCAAGTGGAAGTGTCTCTTTATCTTAGCATGGTCACAGGATGCCATGCGGATGGTGGGCAAGTTTGTAATAATAGTTCAGTTGGATATGCCAGGATATCACAATAAAAAATTCATTAAAAAAAACAACAACAAGATCTCTATTTAAGATTCTCCTACCATTGTTGTCAGAACCAGAGTACTCTGCCTACAAGGCTACTAAATTGGGATAGGATTTCCCCAGAGCTCAAGTATGTTTCTCCCTTTATTGCCCAATGAAGTAAAATTAACATGTGACGGAGGAAGAGAGGATGGAGCCAGCAGCTTCATTTCCTTTTTATAAATTCTTATCTAACTCTTCCTTTCCTCTCTTTAGACACCCTCCTAGCACAAATAACAGTGGGTACATATGCTAGAAAGACAGGAATTAAATTAGCACCTTGCAGAACACTTGATCATATATGAGCAATGTGATTGAAATGTGTCAAAATTTCCCATCATTTTAAATGCACAACTTATGATTTCATAACATTTGTACATTAATATTTTCCCATAAAATTTAAATGTTTTTGGAATTGTCTTTATTCACTGTCATCCTATGCATACACATAATCTAAAATTCCTTCATGTCACTTAAAGCCTTCTTTATGCAGAAAAGGGAAATAGCGATGGAGGTGAAATTATTAATCTTTAGTTGGGAATGGGTATATAAAAATGCAAACTAAAGTGGAAAATTAAAACAAGCATCCCAGATAACCAAAATAGGGAAAAGTCACTTGCAATTCAGATATTGCCTCAGGTTTTCATTGTATTTTCATGAAGAGATAGTCTTGGTGGCCTCTCCAACATGACTTCTAACAGAGTAAAATTAAATAGGTAGGCATATCGTTCACAAGGTATTGTAATCCTGTGTCAAAAGTTTCTTCCATGAATAAAAAAGTAAAGACAGAGTTTTTTTTCCAAATGCAGGTGCATTCATCTAGGCAAGGGCAGGCAGAAACAGGGGACATTTTTTGTCTAAGCCCTCTTTCCTAAACTTGTTTTTAAGGTTTTATAGCAAGAAAACGTGGGCTTTTCTCCTGCTACTGGGCTTTCAGCTGATTTTTCTACACAGAAAAGAAGCCTCTGGCATTTTTTACATTGCAACCAGCAGTTGCTTGGCTGCGCTGTCAAAGCAGGCCCAGCAGACCCTCTCGAACGGAGAATCCAAGACCCACCACAGACTCCGGCTGCACTAATGAAACTAAGAGCGCAGATTCCGCTGGGCCCCGGCAAGGCAGCTGTTGGGGGGACATAAAATTCCATGGAGGTGGGACCGGGCTTCAGTCATAAAGAATCAACTTGTCTTAGCAGGTGCTATAAGTTCCAACATCTGCCGGTCACATAAAACAAAGAGGCTAACGGATGATGGGAAAGTGTAAATACACCATAAAGAGTTAGTTACTCATATACACTGTAGTTATTTTGCTACTCATTGGTTCCTATTAAGGTTTGGTGCTTTTTATACTAATAGTAAACAAACTTATACGTTAATGCTTTTTAGCAAATAGTAGAGTTAGATCAATTACTCTCCTAACCTTATTTCAACATAATAATATCCAGAAGTGATAAAGTAGAATGCCTAAGCTCACAGTACATCTTAAAATAGTAATCCTGGTAAAACCAAAGGGATTCCTCTCCCAGTGGAAGATTCAGAGAAATAAGCAAACTGTTTATGCGGATTCAGGCAGCACTTGAAACAAAATGACAAAGGATCACAACTATTTGCATATAGGCAAGTCCAGGGCGGTGGTTAAGGATCCAGGCTTCCAAATGAGATCTGGGTTCACATCTCCAATCAGTGGTTAAGCAGGCATATAGCTTCTCTGAGATTCAGTTTACCTATTATATAAAACAGGCCTCCCCGGTGGCTCAGACAGTGAAGAGGCTGCCTGTAATACAGGAGACGCGGGTTCAGTCCCTGGGCTGGGAACATCCCTGCAGAAGAAAATGGCAACCCACTCCAGTATTCTTGCCTGGAAAATCCCATGGACGGAAAAGCCTGGTGGGCTACAGTCCATGCAGTCACAGAGAGTCGGACACAACTGAGTGACTAACACACACACGTATTGCATAAAACAAGGACAGATGAAAAAAAATAGTATTGTTAAGTCCTTAGAACAGAGTCTAAAATAAAGTGAGCATTCCATGAATAGAAGCTTATTGTGGTTGTTATTACTACTAACTATTTATTTGTACCTTAGTTTGTCCAAAAATAGTGGCTCAGACATAAAGAATCTGCCCACAACGCAGGAGACCTAGGTTCCATCCCCGGGGAGGGAAGATCCCCTGGAGAAGAGAATGGCAAACCACTCCAGTATTATTGCCTGGAGAATTCCATGGACAGAGGAGCCTGGCGGGATACAGTCCAGGGGTCACAAAGAGTCACATATGACTGAGCAACTAACACACAAACCCTAGTTCATCCAAAAATAGATTTAAGGTGGTTCATAATGATAGTAAAACACAGTAAAATGATACAAGTCAATAGATGAAAATAAAGGGCAAAAATAAAAGGAATTTTTTTTTTTACAAAGAATGCATTTTGACCCTATGGATCAATCAAATGAAAATTTGTATTTCTTCTTCATAAATTACTCATCAAATACATGGCAACTAAAACCCAGGCACAACTTAGAAACACTAAAAGGACTCCTGGGAAGACTAAAAACTTCATTTTTATTTCACTTCAGGTCACAGACTCTTGCTCCTGCTCCCATGAAAATATCAGTTATCAGGACACAGGCTACTATAAACTTTAGTGGCTGGGGCACAAGTACCAAGAAGCAGAATAAAGTGGCCTCAATTGATACTGGTCAAAAAGATCCACCCAAACTTCTCTTTCACTTTGCACTTAGATTTTCCCTCTCCCATCCCTTCACTGATTTCCATGTTTATCAGGGTGTGCAATGCTGGGCTGTTATTTAGTGATACTGCCAAAAACAAGGCCCCATAATAAATTTCACTTTGGAAAAGATATGCCACGTCACTTTCAGCATCAGATCTCTAGGGAGGTGAAGCATCTTGGCGTGTAGATTTACGGAAGTCTACTTTTGAATATTAATTATGTATTGCACTACTTCCTCACATAATTATTTTTACTATAAATTTTGCTACAGCAAACTGTAGGATTAGCATTTTAAAGACTTACTGGGGACAGGAGTTCAACCAATAAACATAAACACTCTTGGCCTCCTGCGGAGATATGGTCTAATTTGTAATGCTTAAAGTACATATTTATTCTGACAGACTGAGAACTGGGAAGACTGTATCACAGAAATGGGAAGAAAAGGAGGTTTCCTCTTGATTGCCAAGACCAGTTGAATGGGTCTCTGGGACCCTTTGTTGAGAAATATCCCCAGGCAGTGCGTAAGCTCAACTGCCATACAACCCAGCAATCCCACTCCTGGGCACACACACCGAGGAAACCAGATCTGAAAGAGACACGTGCACCCCCATGTTCATCGCAGCACTGTTTATAATAGCCAGGACATGGAAGCAATCAAGGGGAAAAATTTTTGCAACCAACTAATGACACCTATCGAGGGCAGAGGAACGAGGAGGTGAGTGCTTGATGGCAGGTGTTTGCCTTTTTTGCTACATACACTGGACCTACAAACCACATACAGTCATCTGAAGTCACAGAAATTTGCTCAATGGAATTTTACACGCTAAGCCAAGCAGTCCCTCCAAACCCTATGGACCTTTTGCTGCTCCTTCAAGCTGTCATGTCTAGTAACAAACGACTGGTGAGTCCTGAGCTGGTGCTCAGCCAAAGGAGTTGGTTGAAATTACTGCCTGAGCAGAGGCAGTCACCCTGGGAAAGCACAAGAAGGTGGATGAGGAAGGCGGGTTAAGAGGGGAAGTGGTTATTACTGTATCTCTCAAATGTGCTTTCCTTTATAGAGCAGAGAATAGTGCAGAATATATCTTCAGCAAGTGAAGCAAAGAAGATAACTGATTCAGACTGGTCATGGAGAATTATGATTCATGCTGGTCATACAGAATTAGACCTGAAGAAAAATATCTCCTTTTAAACACATATATCACTACTGCCCACATCAATCTGAGCTAGCCTGACAATAGACTGTGCCTATCATCACAGTCAGCAAGTGTCTCCACGAATCCCTCCCACTGACCAGCATCCTTACAGTAACTATGGAGACTGGTGCATAGCCTAGGTTCAGCCCGGCAGCCTTTCCTAATATTTCTAAGAGCCTCAAAATGGAGTGCAAAACCACAGGCCCCTTTTTCTGAGTTGCAGACGTCATAGGTCTCAGCCTACATGGATGCTTTTCTTTGTTGTAACTGGGTAGGAGATAAGGGGGTATCCAGGCCGGCTTGAGATCAAAATGAAATTTTTTTTTAAATGATCTTTGGAGGAAGGAATACTACAGCCATAGTTTTTATTTCTATTTAACATTTCTTTTAAAAGAAGCTATAAGATAATTTAGAAGGATGTGTCACATACTAGATAATTCTGTTTATATAAAATATACTGAATAAGTAAATCAATAGAGACAGAAGGAAAATTAGTAGTTGCTAGGGACTCAGGACAGGGAAAAATGAGGAGTGATTGCCTAAAGAAGTACATTTTCAATTGGAGAGAATAAAAATGTTTTAGAACTCAACAGAAGTGATGGTTGTAAAATATTAATTTTGTGAATGAGTAAATGCCTTTGTGGAGAAGGCAATGGCACCCCACTCCAGTACTCTTGCCTGGAAAACTCTGTGAACGGAGGAGCCTGGTGGGCTGCAGTCCATGGGGTCGCTAAGAGTCGGACACGACTAAGTGACTTCACTTTCACTTTTTACTTTCATGCATTGGAGAAGGAAATGGCAACCCTCTTCAGTGTTCTTGCCTGGAGAATCCCAGGGACAGGGGAGCCTGGTGGGCTGCCGTCTCTGGGGTCGCACAGAGTCGGACACGACTGAAGCGACTTAGCAGCAGCAGCAGCAGCAAATGCCATTGAATGCACACTTTTAAATGGTTAATTTTATGTTTTGTGAATTTCTCAATTTGGGGGGACATCTGGTGAAAATTCAACATGAACTGGATATTAAATGATATTGTGGAATAATGAATTTTCTTAGGTATAATAATGGTATGGTGTTCCTGGAAGAATAAAACTTCTTGTTCTTTTTTCAAAGATGCATGCACAAACAGGCAAAAATACAGAAGTAGGACTCCACCAAACTAAAAATCTTCTGCACAGTGAAGGAAATAATCAAGAGAATAAAAAGAGAACCTACAGTATGGGAGAAAATAATGACAAACCACATATCTGGTAATGGATTAATAACAAAGATATATAGGGAACTCCAACATGTCAATAGAAAAAAACAAATATCCAGATTTTAAAATGGCCATAGGGCTTGAATAGACATCTCTTCAAACAAGATACACAGATGGCTACCAGGTATATGAAAGGTACTCAACTTCAAGAATCATCAGAGAAATGCAAATCAAAACTACAATGAAATATTACTCCACACTTTTTAAGATGGCTATTAGTTAAAAAAGAAAAACATATAGGTATATCAGGGAGGATATGGAGAAATTGGAAACCTTGTGCACTGTTGATGGGAAGGTAAAACTGATACAAGTTTGGAACACTAGGAGGAGTATGGTGGCTCCTCAAAAAATTGAAAATGAAACTACTTTATTATCCAACAATCTCACGTCTGGGTATATATCCAAAAGAAGTGAAATTAGCATCTTGGAGTGGTATCTGCACTTCCAGATTCACTGCAGCATTACTCACAGTAGCCAAGATATGGAAACAACCCAAATCTCTACAGACAAATAAGGAAAGAAGATGAGATATATATATATGCAATATATTTTAAGAAATAAAACTGCCAAATGCAACAACACGGATGAACCTGGAGGACATTACGTTAATTGAAATAAACTAACTACAGAAAGACAAATACTGCATGATTTCACTTATATAAGGTATCAGAAAGATCCCTTGGAGAAAGAAATGGCAACCCACTCCAGTTTTCTTGCTTGGAGAATCCCACGGACAGAGGAGCCTGGTAGGAGCCTACAGTCCATGGGGTCGCAAAGAGTCAGACATGACTGAGCAGCTAACGCGCACACACACACACACACACACACACAAGGTATCTAAAGTGGTCAAACTCATAAGCAGAAAGTAGAACAGTTGTTGCCATGGCCTGCAGGGGAGGAAGAAATGGGGCATTGTTGTTCAATGGATTTAAAGTTTCTATTAAACAGGTGAATAAGTTTTAAAGGTCTGCAAAATCTCTCCAGGTATAAAATCGTGCCTAAAGTTAAAAATACTGTATTGTGTACCTAAAATTTTTATTGAGAGTAGTTCTCACATTCTGTTCCTACCACATACACACATACAAAAGGGACACATGAGAAACCTTTTGAAGTTGATGGATATGTCTATTACTTTGATTGAATACTGGTTTCACAGTTAAATGCATATATCCAAACTCATCAAACTGTGTACATTAAATATGCAGTTTTTGATACATCAATTAGATCTCAATAAAGTTGTTGATTTTATTTTTTTAAAAAGATATGTGCAGAAGTCTTTAGCAATAAAGTGTCATGATATCTGTAACTTATTTTCCAACAAAAATCATTCATTTCTATATAGAAAGAGATTAAAGAAAAATATTCTAAATTGTAAAGTCTAACTGGAGGCTACAAGGCTGTTTGTTTTGCTATTCTTTCAACATTTCAATATGTTGGAAATTTTGAAAATAAATATTAGGAGAAATTTTTAAGTGTTCTCCTGAAACCCAGAATGAAGCTCCAGACTCATACTAATCAGTAACTTGGTTAATTAATTCAAACAATTTTTGTTGAGCATCTACTAGATTCCAGGTGCTGCTGGGTACGCAGAACATAAAAAGAAACAAAACGGATATACTCTCTACCCTTATAAAGCTAACAGTCCCATGAGGGAACAAATAATTAGGCACCTCAGTACCAGTTATGATGGGAAAACCCAGGATGGCCTGGAAGAACCAAGAAAACTTTCCAAAGGATTCCCAAAGACTAAGGCCATCAGGATCTTATTCAGCGTCATCTAAGTAAAGAGAGAGAATCAGCATTCCAGCTAGGTAAAACCAGCAGAGTGAAGGTCAGAGGTGAGATTCTGGGCCAGTGGGTGCAGATCAACCTGCAAGAAGCAGACAAACAGCATAAATGAATGAAAACAAGAAGCGGCCCCGTGTAGAGGAGGCTTCCAGTACAGAGGGTGCTGTCACTCAACTCTGGCCGACAGAAAGCCCAACACAAGGAGAAAAGCGGGAACCAGGGCGGTCAAGTCATCACAGTTGTAGACAGTCCCCGGCCAGGACACTTCTACCCTCCAGTCTTGTCTTTGAAGGTGTAGCCCCTTCTTAAGGGGAGGGTGGCCACCAAAACCATGTTCAAGGCATCAGAAAAACACCAGGGCTGAGGAAGCAACCATGACCGTGACCACCGGCCAGGCAGAAATCAGCACGCGCACTCGTGAAGTCTAAGGCCTCCCCACTGTGCATGCTTTTGTTTTTCTCTTAAACACAACTGCAAAGAGAGGCACTGGCACAAAGTGGTAATTCCTAGAGCTGTGAAGTCTTAAGTAAAGTCCTCAGTACTCTGACTTAAACTGATCATCCTAGAGCATGGAGCCAAACCATGTGAGAGCTCACAATTCTGTATGTTCTGTTTTGTTTGCCAGACTGGGACTCATATTGGAGACTTGAGAAGAATAAGCCCTAACTTGGTTTCTCCCCTATTTTTGCTGCAAGACAGACAGAGGTGGAAAAAGACAAGGGGATGGGATTTTAGAGAAAACGAAGATTTCAGAAAACCTTGAGATAAATAGAGAGTTTGACCCTTTGGATATAACCAGTTAACCAGTTTTGAGTTACCCTTTTTCTCAGACTACTCTTTTTCAGTAGGGGTTAGTGTCAATGGAATTGAGGGAGTTTGCTGGATTGCAGAGGGGTCTAGTACTGCATTTAAGGTTTCAGTCTGGGACCCTTGAGGGGCTTCTGCAAAATCCATGACAGTCTCCTGTGCTCAGAAACAGGCCAGGACATCTATGAAGACCTGGGGTGCCCACTTTTTAAGTAGAGCCCTGGAGGAAAATAATCCTCATTCTCTATTTTGACATACATCTCTTGGTGGGTTATTTTATTCTATTCTTGGGGCCTGAGAAGAAGTCTAACTGCAGATTCGCAGCTCTAGCCCTTTGAAGTGCCATTGATATTCCAAACTCAGGGAGCCTCCTGCATCATAATGGAATCTTCAACCTGCCCCCAGCCACACTACAAATAAACTTGCTCCAGCCAACCTTGGAGCAGGCCCTGTGCACCCACGCCAGCTGACCTCTGAGAAAAGGGCTTGAGCAGCATAAGCTCTGCAAAGGAAAATAAAATCCTCAGCATGGAGCCTCAAACAAGAAAAACAGTGAGATATTTAAACCTGACCATTTCTTTTTAAAGACTTGGGTGTTCTTCAGAAAGGGAATTTCCCTCCCACCTCAGAAGGGTCCAGAGTGTTACTCATATTATTTACAGAGCTTTGAAGTGCGTCTCCAAAGTTTGAGTTCAGCTCTGAGGAATGTGAGGGTCAAATCATTTTCCCTTTCTGATGAAGGAAGGCTGTGAATTTAATACCACAATTTATTGAAAACAAGGAAATACACTGAGGTGCCCTCCACTATAAATGCACAACAGTAGACAGTTGGAACCACATTCTACTGCAAGGAGTTTATGCAGTTTGGCCAAGGGTGGCGAGACGTTTAAATGAGTTTTCTGGTTAATCCATTCCTACCAGATTTAGCACCTGTAAAAGGCATGACACTTTGCTTCTAATAATAGGAATTGACTTGATTTATTTAAACAACGTTAGAGTCATCATTTTCTAAAAGTAAAATAATTCAAGATATATTCCTATACTGTGTGTATATTTTATGAAAACTGGAAGTTAAACAACGTCTGGGGCATGTGGCTTTTCCTGGTAACCCTTCGGGTGACCTCCCTTTTTAAAAGTGACCTTTTGAGCTTTATTATCTTAACAAGAAACCCCTCCCCGCCCCCATTTATATAGCTGCTTTCTTTATGGAGCTTGAAGCACTTTGTTGACCTTGGAATGCCCCTCATGCATAGGAGGATGCTCTCTCTGGCCTACAGAGATGGCGAGACATTCACAGACCAAGGACTCAAAGGCTTAGCTTGCAGACATTAGGTGCTGGCTGAGCATCCAGAGTTTCCCAGGTGGCTCAAGCAGTAAAGAATTCGCCTGCCAATGGAGGAACCACAGGAGATATGGGCTCGATCCCTGGGTCGGGAGGATCCCCTGGAGAAGGGCATAGCAACCCACTCTAGTATTCTTGCCAGGATAATCCTGTGGACAGAGCAGTGTGGGGGCTACAGTCCATGGGGTTGCAAAGGGTCGGACACAACTGAGCACGCAAGCGCGTGAGCACTGAGCATCCAGAACTGTTCTCTGCACTGAAATGACACAGAAATATTTTGGTCCATTGGCCCCAGCAGTGTGCTGCCACCTCACACCTGAATTGGCTACAAGGGGTCCAACATTCTGAGTCAAGTTCATGCTCTCACCTACAGGTTGGTAATCTGAAACGCGTTAGCTGAAATTCCTGTAACCTCCACTTCTGCATCTGTAAAATGGGATGAATAATATCGCCCTCATAGATCTGTTGTATAACACTTTATAGCCCTTATATGTTTGCATAGCTATCTTCTCCTATTAGTTTGCATTTGGCTGAATTAGCACTGTTGGCTGAATAAATACTGAATGACCTGGCATTGTGCTCACAGTTTCACTTAGATTGTTTTAATTCTCACAAAAGCACATGGGCTAGGTATAATTATTAGCAGATCCAGAAAACTGATACTTAGTTGAATAACTTTCTTGAGTTCAGACACTAGTTGGAATCAGGGTTCCCGGCAAATTACTGGGCCTCCACAGCTTGTCTTCTTAATTCTGATAATACTGCTTAGTCTTGGCCATCTCAGACCCTAACAGATACAGAAGGCAGGTAAATAAATGATTATAGTCAAAACTATGGTTTTTCCAGTAGTCATGTATGGATGTGAGAGTTGGACTATTGGACTATAAAGAAAGCTGAGCGCCAAAGAATTGATGCTTTTGAACTGTGGTATTGCAGAAGACTCTTGAGAGTCCCTTGGACTGCAAGGAGATCCAACCAATCCATCCTCAAGGAAATCAGTCCCGAGTGTTCATTGGAAGGACTGATGCTGAAGCTGAAACTCCAATACTTTGGCTACCTGATGCGAAGAACTGACTAATTGAAAAAGGCCTTGATGCTGGGAAAGATTGAAGGCAGGAGGAGAAGCGAACAACAGAGGATGAGATGGTTGGATGGCATCACCGATTCGATGGACATGAGTTTGAGCAGGCTCTGGGAGCTGGTGATGGACAGGGAAGCCTGGCGTGCTGCAGTCCTTGGGGTCACAAAGAGTTGGACACGACTGAACTGAACTGAACTGAAATGATTATAATGTAATATAAAATGCACTTTCTGGTGATTTTATGCTTTGTTACAGTCATTTTAGATAGACCTGGTTCACTTTGGAACGCCCACAGTAGGCCACATAAGGAGTCTAGGGCATTGTCACAGTGAAATTCCTCCAGGCCCTTCTCCCTGGCTGGCGCGTGTCCTCCTCACTCACCCTGCCTGGCTTCTCAGCAAGCAAATCTCACTTGGTGCTGCTCCTTGATCCGGCCTTCCGCCTACCTGGCAGCCTGGTTTTGAACTTGTGCTACAAACGAACAGCTACACCAGGGGCCTTTCAACTGGTGTGTGTACACCTCCAGAAACACGAAAGAGCTTTCCAAGGGATGGGTGGGCAAGCGAGGTTATGAAAATTAGTTTCCAAATCCTCAGCTTTTATATGCACAATTTCCTAAAACTAATTCTTCCCAAGAGAAACTTACTGAAAAAGAACACGCTTTTATTTCTCACTTTCTCCCTCATTTCTCCCTTCTTGCCAGAAAGGTATGCTTTTCTCTGTTTCAGGCCTATCCAAGGTACTTGACCCCGGGGCTAAAGAGCCCAAGAGGGCCAAACAAAGAGACACTTGGAAAATATTTGTGCTTGTTACTGTTTCCTATTCTCTTCTTTCCACCACATTGAAGGAGGCCCTAATTGAATCATCAGCTAATGGATCATTAACAATACTTTTTGACTACTGGTTTGGGTATACATCAGAATTTCAGACAATTGAGAAATGCAGCTATCACAAAACCTCTTTGCTTCCCATCTTCTCATTTACTGAACAAGTATGCTGGTGTTTTCATTTATTAAAAAGTAGAAATAAGGATAGAAATTAGGCTGAACCTTGTCTCATTCTGGCAATGCTGAGACATCCACAATTCAGTTCAACTAGAATTAAGTTGAACTAATTTTAAAAGTTTAGCCCTAGTCATTTTACATAATAAAAAATGCATTTTCAACAAATTTTGTTTTTAAATTAGTCATCAAAATGTGTAATATATATTTTAACCAATGTGTGCTATTAATAATCATAATAATAATTTTGTCAATAATGTTTCAACATTTATAATTTGATGGCTAGAGGAAAAAATTTAATTACAATGTCAATATCTATACTTATTTTGTAGAAAAGAATTATGACACAATAGTCTAAAAGACTTTTAAGCATAAAGTGTATTATATAAAGATAAGATTCTCTGGGGGGAAGCAGAATGAAAATATGAATTCTGAAGAAAAATAAATGATGTAAACATTCAGCCTATTAAAAGAGTTTATTTGTATACTGTTTAATAGGTGATGGTGGATATCAAATCAGTAGTTAGATTACACTTGATGCATTTTAAAGGTAATGTAACAAATTTATTTGAAAACTCCATATTTACAATATTTTAAAGTGCTATATTTACATCATAGTGGAAACACACCCTTTCAACTATTCCATTTACACTTAAAATATATATTCCCTTTATACTTAAAATATAAAATATATAAGAAATTTTTCAAAAGCCTCTTAATGGGTACATGTGAAGAAATTCTGAAGCCCTCTTTATGTGAAAAAGAAAGAAGCAATACTTATATCCCTCAACTGGCATGTATATGTTGTTGTTGTTCAGTTGCTAAGTTCTCTCCAACTCTGCGACCCCATGGACTGTAGACTGCCAGGTTCCTCTGTCCATGGGATTCTCCAGGCAAGAATACTGGAGTGGGTTGCCCTTTCCTTCTTTAGAGGATCTTCCAACCCAGGGATCAAACCTGTGTCTCCTTCATTGGCAGGCAGATTCTTTACCACTGAGTCACCTGGGAAGCCTGTGGTACACTACACAGCTGCAAAATAATAATAATAATGCTTTTAACTGATAGGAAGATATCTCTGGATACATTGTTAAGTGGGAAAGAAAATCAAAGTGCTTAAGATGATGCACAAACCTCTGAGTAAGAAAGGCTGGGGAATAAGAACATTCATATTTTATCTGCATGGACTGGCATAAGGAACCACTCTTTGTGACCCCATGGACTCTGCACTCCATGGACTTCTCCAGGCTAGAATACTGAAGTGGGTAGCCTTTTCCTTCTCCAGGGGATCTTCCCAACCCAGGGGTCGAACCCAGGTCTCCCACATTGCAGGCGGATTCTTTACCATCTGAGTCATAAGGAAAGCCCAAGGAACCACTAGAGGAATAAAAATCAGGAGTAAGGGGAATTGGGTGGATAGGGATAGGTGGGATTGAGATTTATCAGTTTATGCCTTTTATATCATTTTGATGTGTGAATCACATATTACAATCAATTCAAAAAATTAAAATGTCAAAAAGAAAAAATTTTACCAACCACAGCTCAGGATTTAATTCAGTACATTTTAATTAGTTGATTTTATCTAAGAATATTTTCTGAATCAAGACCCAATCTGGAAGTCCCCTAGACATGTTTTCTCTGTATAACTGGATGCAAATTTTATTGATTTTGCTGCAGAAACAGTAATTGCTAAATTGGAACTCCATGAAATGCATGCATATACCTGACAGCAGCTTAATTTATTTAATGGTTTAAAGCAATTTACAAAAAGTGACTTAGGGGTTTTTTTTTGGCTGGCTCCCTATATTTCCCTTTCTTTCTCTTTCCAATAGTCAATTGAGTCTGGTACGTTTTGTTGAGTGTATTTGAATGGAGAGCAGGACTATTTTAATGGCACATTTAGTGCCCATTTGTAATAATGTTTTTAGTCATTAAAATATACACTAGGGAGAACCATGACAGCATCACTAACTAATTACAGTCATGTGGAAATGGGGATGAAGAGAAGGAGGTCCAGCTCTCTCATACCTTATTCCAATTTCTCACCAGCATTCTGACCGCAATAGACCTCCACTTCCTTGATCCCTCCATTCTCCACTAGTCCATCAGCCCCCCATCTGGCTTCATTTCCTTCCCTACTGAGCTAGGACAGCATGGTGCATCATGTCAACCTCTCTTGTCAGCACCTTCAGTTTCCTCAACCCTTTGCCTTCTGCCAGCCGCCCCCTGCCAACCTCCACCTCCAGGTTCCTCCAGCAATCCATCTTCTCCTTGCACCAAGACTGCCAAGCACAGCTGGAAAGAACCACACAACCCCACACATTAATGCCACTGTTGATTTATGTTTTCTGATGTCAGATGAATTCTCAACACTATTTTTCAACCTGTCCTGAGTCAGCTCCCACTCACATTCCCCTTAAGGGCTATTCTGAACACTTGCACTTCCTCCCCTCATTCTAATGACCTTGCCCCACATTCTGAGAGAAATAAGGCTATCAGTTGTGGTCTTCTTCCCATCAGACTGGAAATGGTGATGGACTCTCTGACCAGGTGGACCACAGGGCTAAGATGGAGTGAAGGGTGGGAAGCACCACTTATTGCAGGATCAATATCCTTCCTGGGTACCATAATCATGTCTGATTAAGAGCCACTGCCCAAAACACTAGGCTCCTTTCACACTTCCCTCTTCTTCACCTCCTACTCACTCCCTAATTCACGCTGCTTCCACTTCCACGTCTCCACTGAAATTACAGTTATCTAGCTTTCTTACAACATTCAACGTCTTGTGTGCTGTGTGTGCTAAGTCACTTCAGTTGCATCTGACACTTTGCAACCCTCTGGACTGTAGCCTGCCAAGTTCCTCCGTCCATGGGATTCTCCAGGCAAGAATACTGGAGTGGGCTGTCATTTTAATCCTCCAGGGGACTTTCTCAGCCCAGGGATGGAACATGTGTCTTTTACATTTCTTGCATTGGCAAGCAGGTTCTTTACCACTAGCGCCACCTGGTAACATTTCTGTTTGTCCTTACATTTATTGGCTTCCTCATACATTGGACCATCTCTTCTTAGCTATCACTATCTCCTTAATCCTCCTCTAGGCATAGTTCTTCCTCAATTCCCTTTCCTGTCTGCCCTTTCTCCAAAAAAGCTTAAAGAACTTGTCTACCACACTCTACCATCTGGGCAGCACCTTCCATGGCTTTATCATCTCCATGTTCAGTCTCTATATTCCTTCCCTCAAGAGACAGGCTCCTATCCTATCCTATCCCAGATATTTCTAGATATCCTAAACGGATATCTCCTCTACACAAAAGCTCGTGCAATAAACAGAAATCAGTCTAAACATCTTCTCTCCATGCAATCAGGCATCAGGTTTAAGCACATCTTCATCTAAATGTCTCTCAAATGCTCCTCGTCCTCTGCATCCTCATCTCTTTCTATTCCATTTGGGACCCCATTTTTCAACTGAATGTGCAGCAGCAGTGCCTAGTGCAAAGCTGACACTCAATCAGCTCATTGCTGAATGAGTAAGTGAGTGAATGAAAACAAATGGTACTAAACCTTCATGACCTCTGGTCCATGCCACACATAGGAGCTAGAGTTCTTTAAACAACAAATTTGATCATATCTTTTCCCTACTTAAATTCCATTATAGGTTCACCATCACCTGTAGAACAAAATCAAAACGTTTCTTGTCTCTAGCCCCTAACTACCTTTTCTACTTCATTTCCCATCATCCCTTCATAATAATATCTAATTATTATTACATGTACGGTACTAATCTAAGCTCTTTAAATTGACTAACTTATATAAACGCCACTCAGCATCTACACATAGTTAATTTTTTACTTTTCAGATGACAAAATTGATGCACAGAAAGACTAACTTCTCAGGGCTACATGCATCTAGAAAGTGGCAGAGGTTGGAATCAAACCCAGCCTACTGACACTCAACTTCATGAGCCTTCCTCATTCATACACTCAAAGTAAGCCACTGGCTCCATTTTGGACCTCCTAAGTTCCATGGCTATTCCACGGCCATGCTCTTCCAAAGAGATATTCAAGGTTCTAATCAAATTGTCCTTCCCCCAGCACTCTGTTAGTTACACTCCAGTTTAAATCTCAGTAAACAAATAGACCTCATCTCTACTTGAAAGTCCTCCCTGGCTTTCCCAGATTATTACTGCTCCTCAACTGGATGCCTTTTCTATTTTATACCCAAGTGTGTTTATAACCCTTAGCTCACCTAAGGAGGATAAACTAATGTTCCCATGTTTGGATCAATGGAAACAAGGAGTGAAAGCTGGTGGTGGAAATGTCCCTTGATAACAAGGAGAAGCAAGAAAAAAAAAAAAAAAAAAAGGCTAAACAGGAAGTCATATGAGAACAGATATTTGTTGAAAGTAGTATGTCAGTGTGAGGGAGATGGAAGAGAGACTGTGTTGTAAGCAGACCTACAGCTGCTGAACTCCATTAGCTTCAGAGCAAAAAAGCCTGGAAGAAGTCATATACACAATCCATGTGTTGAATCAAGAATGTCTGTCTACCCTGTCTTCCACTTGGAACTCCTGAGAAGAGTCTTTTCAACACTATTTTAGTTTTTCAACACTTTTAAAAACAGATAATTTCTTTTTTAATCAGTTCAGTTCAGTCATTCAGTCTTGTTTGCAGCCCCATGGACTGCAGCACGCCAGGCCTCCCTGTCCATCATCAACTCCCAGAGTTTACTCAAACTCATGTCCATTTAGTTGGTGATGCCATCCAACCATCTCATCCTCTGTTGTCCCCTTCTCCTCCTGCCTTCCCTAGCATCATGGTCTTTTCCAATCAGTCAGTTCTTCACATCAGGTGCCCAAAGTATTGGAGTTTCAGCTTCAGCATCAGTCCGTCCAATGAATATTTAGTACTGATTTCCTTTAGGATGGACTGGTTGGATCTCCTTGCTGTCCAAGGGGCTCTCAAGAGTCTCCTCCAACTCCACAGTTCAAAAGGATCAATTTTTCAGCTCTCAGCTTTCTTTATGGTCCAGTTCTCACATCCATACATGACTACTGGAAAAACCACAGCTTTGACTAGATGGACCTTTGTTGGCAAAGTAATGTCTCTGCTTTTTAATATCCTGTCTAGGTTGGTCATAACTTTTCTTCCAAGGAGCAAGTGTCTTTTAATCTCATGGCTGCAGTCACCATCTGCAGTGATTTTAGAGCCCCAAAAAATAAAGTCTGTCAGTCCAGTATCAGTACAGAATCTATATAAAAATAGAATAAGAAAAAGAAGACATTTTAAAAATAATGACACTCAAAAAATATTAGCTTAGATATGACATAACCAAATACATTGCCCAAAGTTTTAGAAGTTCAATAACATAATTACCTGTATCAAAACAAAAGTTCAAAACAGAAATCTAGTACTTCAAGGAAGATACAGAAAGTCAAAAAAATATAAACATGAGTTAGCAGACCTCAGAAAAAAGTAAACAGAAAGAAATAATCACAAAAACACAGACCACACTGAAAGCAGCCCAGAGAACAGTAGAGGTTACTAAAATTAAAAAAAAAAAAAAAGACATGAAAGATTGGATAAAAATAAACAAAATGAAATAAAAGTGAACAAATGGTTAAAACATATTAGAGAGAAGAGGTTATGTTTAAAAGAGACAAAAATAATTCAATGTACTGATAACTGGTATCTCTGAAGAACTGAAACCTTCAAAAAAGAAAAATACGCAGAATGTATATATATATATATATATATATATGTATATATATATATATATATATATATATATATATATATAATATATATATATGTCAATTTAATTCAAGAAATTTAATTTAATTCCCATGAATAAGACCAGATTCTTGGACATACTGAAAGACTGCATCAAATCCCAGGGAAATATGATACAGAATAATTATATCAAACAGCTTCAATTGCAGGTAAACACTCTGGCTCTTTTAAGAATAATTTAATACATGAGGATTATCTCCCTGTATAAACATTGGAAGGGCCACAGAAGACTACTCTCTAGTCTGACCATTTGGGGAAAATTTCCAGAACCAGCCTATCAAGGAGGCTACACCTTCTACCATGATCAAGAAATTGAGAATCCGTGAAGAAGCCACCTAGCGTGCAGATACCAGTCTACATACCACCTATGCCCTGATCCAGAAATCCAGGAGTGTCTTAGTCTACTCAGGCTGCCATGACAAAAACATCATACACTAAGTGACTAAACAACAAATATTTATTTCTTACTGTTCTGGAGGTTGGAAAATTCAAAATCAAGAGACTGGCAGTTTCTGTGTCTGGCGGTGGCTTGCTTCATGGATCACAGACAGTTGGCTTCTTCCTGGGTGCCCCAATGGCAGAAGGATCAAGGGAGCCCCCACAGTCTCTTTTATAAGGACATTAAGATCATTCTTCAGGGCCTCACCTTTGCGACCTAGTCAGTTCCCAAAAGCCTCATCACATTGGGGGGTTAGTATTTCAACATACAAATTTGGAGGTGGACACAAGACATATCATCCATTACAGGAAGACAGTGCCATAACTGTAGGCTGTATGATAACACCCAGTCAGCCATGACCCATGGAACCAAGTGGTTATTCCACTGACGTGTGTGGTACTGTTGCTAAAGAATAGGCAAATGCCTGAACTACTAAGTTTTCCAGCAAAAATGCTAACAGCAAAAGAAACACTGCCCTTTTCAAATCTCAGATGGGTCCCTGTATGTATGTGCATGCTCAGTCATGTCCGATTCCTTGCTACCCCATGAACTGTAGCCCACCAGACTTCTCTCTCCATAGTTTTCCAGTCAAGAAATACTAGAGTGGGTTGCCATTACCTACCCAGGGGATCTTCCCAACCCAGATGCAGGGATTGAACCTGCATCTCCTGCATCAGCAGGCCAATCCTTTACCACTACACTACCTGGGAAGCCCATCAGATGGGTCCCTGGTGACAGTTAAATCATATGCACAACCTGAGCTTCAGAGAATTCTAGAATATGCAATCTCTCATAGATGGAATGCTTAAAGAGAGCTGGGATAGAATTTTATGAAGCAATCTACAGTATCTGCCACAATGATTAACATGATAAATGTCTAGGTAAAATTACTGGATGTCAAAGTTCAATACAAATTGAAAAGATTCTTATGCACCCAGGAAATAGATCAAGTCATCTAGAAGGAGAAAAATACCATAAAAAAACATTAACAACAGCAACATGAAATGCTAAAAGATAGAAGAATAATGTCTTTAATTCCTTGAGAAAAGTTCATGTGATTCAAATATTTTATTGCTTTACTTGGGTTCAAGTGAAAGAAAATAGGTAAATATTTTAACATGCAAGAACTCAAGGAATACAATTCCCGTGAGTCTTTTTGAAGAAACTACTAGAGAAGGAAATTCAGCCCATCAAAAGATGAATGGAGAAACAATTTTTTAAGCCAGAGATAAAAAGATAAAATTTAAAGCTGACAAATCAACTAATCATGGTAAAAGCACATGTGAAAATATAAAGTAAAAAACTAGTAAAATAATATAGTTGATCAACACCAGGTATTAGAAGAGAGGAATAAAAGGATGTAGTAAAAATGGAAATGTACTAATTTTGTAATTGATCTTATAAGGAGTCAGTAGATACTATCAAAAAAGGAGAATTAAAAATAAACTAGCTATAAAAGCAGAAACTTTCCGGGTGACTCAGTGGTAAAGAATCTTGCCAATGCAGGAGATGAAGGTTCTATCCCTGGGTCAGGAAGATCCCTTAGAGGAAGAAAGGGCAATCCACTCTAGTATTCTTACCTGGAAAATCCTATGAACGGAAGAGCCTGGCAGGTTACAGTCCACATGGTCACAAAGAATCAGACACAACTGAGCAGGCCTGCATCTCCCACAGCTATAAAAGCAGCCATTAGGGAAACAACCACCAAAAAAAATTTCAAAAGAAGTGATTCTGTGTTCTCATTACATCCTATCAGGTGGAACCTGTAATTTATACAGCATTGTAAAACAACTTCAATGAAATTAGTTAATTAATTAAATTAATAAATAAAATAAGGAAGCAAAAAATAAAGTCTATGTCTAATAACTTCAATTTCTGGGTCATCTATGGGTCTGCTTTTATTCTTTATTTCTTTTCTTGGTTTTCAATGATTTGATTTTGTTTCTTGACACTCTTGGTGATTTGTGATTGCTCACTAAACATTGTATATGAAAATGGGTTCTAGGTGATATTATCTATGACCAATAAGGATCTAATTTCTTGTAATATGCAGAGTAAAGGCAGACTACCTTGTCTCAATCAAGACTAGGTATTTATCTCTGTGAGAGCTGTTTTATTTCTGGTTTGTCCTTACTCTCAAGACGTAGCCTTTACTCTTAATACATATCTATTGAGGGAGCTCACATGAAAGCCTGGGGTATTCACCAGAGCCACGGTATCTTGTAAGCCCTAAACTCCAACTTGCAACTCCCCAGCACCACAACACTGCTGAGAGTAGTCACACGAACACACAATTTTGCCCCAAGTCTTAGCTGTGGTGCATTTTTTGTAAAATATTTTCCTGTATTGTTTTATTTAATCATCATAACAAATCTATGAGGAAGTATGTCAGTCTTATTCTGGAAACTTGTTAAGACATTTGTAATATCTAAAACACTTTCCAACAAACAGTAGACCTACAATAAATATTTCTTGAATTAAGCAACTTGAAGAATAAAGATGCAAAGGAAAAATAAAAACAATATTTTTACCTATCAGATTGAAAAAGATAAAATTATGGTGCTTGTTTTCAAAAAGGGCCTAGTGAAATTAGTACACTTTAATATTTTGTGTGACAGTATATAACGATATAAACCTTTGAGAAATTACCTGTCTATTCACACATTTGTTAAACATTTACTGAATATCCAGTGGTGTATGATGTATACTTGCCTTTGGGATATCTTAATATGTCCCCTGTCCTCCAATATCTTTTTGTAAATACACATTAATAACTTAAAAATATTTATTACCAAGGCAACAAGGTAAAAATAAGCAAATGGAATTAACCAAACTAAAAACCCTCAGCACAGCAAAGGAAACAAACAGCAAAATGAAAAGCAAACCTGTAAAATGGGGATTGCAAAGCATACATCCAATAAGGGGGTTATATATATAGAACTCATACAACTCAACAGAAAAAAAAAATTAATTTAAAAAATGGGCAAAGAAATCCGGGGAGGAGCCAAGATGGCGGAGGAGTAGGACGGGGAGACCACTTTCTCTCCTAGAAATCCATCAAAAGAATAACTGTACGCAGAGCAAACTTCACAAAACAACTTCTGATCGCTAGCAGAGGTCACCAGGCGCCCAGAAAAGCAGCCCATTGTCTTCGAAAGGAGGTAGGACAAAATATAAAAGATAAAAAGTGAGACAAAAGAGCTAAGGACGGAGATCCGTCCCGGGAAGGGTCTTAATAGAGGACGTTCCCAGACACCGGGGAGCCCTCGACCTAGCGGGCCTGGGGGAAGTGTTTGAATCTCAGAAGGCAACCTGACTGGGAGAGAAACAATAATAAAACCCACAGATTACGAGCCTAAAAGCAACTCCCAGCAGGAGAGTACCCCAGACACCCGCATCCGCCACCAGCAAGTGGGAGCGGAACGGAGAGGAGCGAGCGGCATTATTTGGGGCAGGGTCCGTGCCTGAGAGCCCTGTGGACAATCGGAGGGAGCCTAAGTGAGTTCCCAGCTTGAACTGTGGGAGAGCAAGAGAGAGAAAATTAACCGGCCAGAACACGCTGCCTGCGGTTCGCAGAGCAAAGGGACCGAGATTCTGGATGGTCGACATCCGCCGGGAGGGTCGCGGCAAGACAAAGGGCACAGGCACCCGACCGGCGCAGGCGGGGACTGGGGCTAGGGACGCGGCGGGCAGAAGGCGCAAGCACCGGACTGGCGCCGGCGGAATCTGAGACTGGGACCGCAGAAGGGAGTGGGCGCGCGCACCCGGGGAGAGTGCGCCCGTCAAGCGTCAAGCCCCTGGCTGCCTGGACCGCTCTGACGGGGAGGGCACACAGGGAGCAGGCGCAGATCTCAGTTCCAACCCTTGGCGGGAACACCCGAGGGCTGGAACTGCGCGCAGCGCCGCTCCATATAGAACAGCTGGGAGCCTGAGCAGCTCCGGAGCCCGAGCAACTCTAGCCCCTCCCTGCAGCGCGACGGAACTAGCTACCTGAATAAGAGTCCACCTCCGCCCGCTTGGGTCAGGGCGGAAATGAGGCCCTGAAGAGCCTGGCAAACAGAAGCCAAACCGCTTCAGAAGGAACTGGTGCAACAGATTAAAATCCCTGTAGGAAACACTGACCACACCACAAGGGTCCTGTAGATATCAAGAAGTATAAGCTGGAACGAGGAGCTATCTGAAACTGAGCCGAACCCACACTGACCGCAACAGCTCCAGAGAACTTCCTACATATATTTTTACTTTTTTTTTTTTTTTCTTTCTTTCTTTTTTTTTTTTTTTTTAAGCAGGGAAAAAAAGAAAAAAAGAAAAAAAATTTTTTTTAAGTTTTATTTTTTCTTTTTAATTTTTTCTCTTTTATTTTCCTTTAAAATTCCCTATTACTCCCCCATTACTCCTTAACAATCATTTTCATAAATTCTTACGATTTTTGTAGTTAGGGAAAATTTTTTTTTTCCTCTTTTTTTTCTCTTCTTTTTTTTTTTTCTTTTTTCCCTTCTCCTCCTCTATTTTTTATTTTTCTTCTTCTCTTATTTCTTTTAAAGTCCTCTAGTACTCCTCTACTACTCCTTAAATATTCATTTTCAATACACTATAACCTTACAAAGAGGAGAGGAAAAAAAAGGAAAAAAAAGAAGAGAAGCCTTATTTTTAAACCGAACCTCATATATATCTCTAAAATTTTTTGGGAGGTGTTTTTGTTTTTGTTTTTAATATAGTATTTTTATGAGTCTAACCTATACTCTAGATTTGTAATTTTTGTTCTTCAGTATATGATATAAACTGTAAACATTTAAGAATCCAATATTCAGTTTACATTTTTATTCAGGAGTGTGGTGATTATTCTCTCCCAATCTTGACTCTCTGTTTTCTACCTCAGAACACCTCTATTTCCTCCTTTCCCCTTCTCTTCCCAATTCAATTCTGTGAATCCTTGCTGGTGTCTGGGCTACGGAGAACACTCTAGGAACAGACGACTGCATAGATCTGTCTCTCTCCTCTTGAGTCCCCCTTTTTCTCCTCCTGCTCATCTCTATTTCCCTCTTCCCTGTCCCCTTCTTCATGTAACTCTGTGAACCTCTCTGGGAGCCCCTAACAGGGGAGAATCTTTTCGCCATTAACCTAGAAGTTTTATTATCACTGCTGTATAGTTGGAGAAGTCCTGAGACTACAGGAAGAATAAAACTGAAATCCAGAGGCAGGAGATTTAAGCCCAAAACCTGAGAACACCAGAAAACTCCTGACTACATGGAACTTTAAGTAATAAGAGACCGTCCAAAAGCCTTCATACCTACACTGAAACCAACCACCACCCAGGAGCCAACAAGTTTTAGAGCAAGACATATCACACAAATTCCCCAGCAACACAGGAACATAGCCCTGAAAGTCAACATACAGACTGCCCAAAGTCACACCTAACACATAGACCCATCTCAAAACTCATTACTGGGCACACCATTGCTCTTCAAAGAGAAGAAATCAAGTTCCACGCTCCAGATCACTGAAACAAGCTTCCCTAACCAGGAAACCTTGACAAGTCAACCGTCCAACCCCACCCACTGGGTAAAAACTCCACAATAAAAAGAAATCACAGACCTCCAGAATACAGAAAACCCACTCCAGACACAGCAATCTAAACAAGATGAAAAGGCAGAGAAATACCCAACAGGTAAAGGAACATGACAAGTGCCCACCAAGTCAAACAAAAGAGGAGGAGATAGGGAATCTATCTGAAAAAGAATTTAGAATAATGATAATAAAAATGATCCAAAATCTTGAAAACAAAATGGAGTTACAGATAAATAGCCTGGAGACAAAGATTGAAAAGATGCAAGAAATGTTTAATAAAGACCTAGAAGAAATAAAAGAGAGTCAATTAAAAATGAATAATGCAATGAATGAGATCAAAAACACTTTGGAGGGAACCAAGAGTAGAATAACGGAGACAGAAGATAGGATAAGTGAGGTAGAAGATAGAATGGTGGAAATAAATGAAGCAGAGAGGAAAAAAGAAAAAAGGATCAAAAGAAATGAGGACAACCTCAGGGACCTCTGGGACAATGTGAAACGCCCCAACATTCGAATCATAGGAGTCCCAGAAGAAGAAGACAAAAAGAAAGGCCACGAGAAAATACTCGAGGAGATAATAGCTGAAAACTTCCCTAAAATGGGGAAGGAAATAGCCACCCAAGTCCAAGAAACCCAGAGAGTCCCAAACAGGATAAACCCAAGGCGAAACACTCCAAGACACATAGTAATCAAATTAGCAAAGATCAAACACAAAGAACAAATACTAAAAGCAGCAAGGGAGAAACAACAAATAACACACAAAGGGATTCCCATAAGGATAACAGCTGATCTATCAATAGAAACCCTCCAGGCCAGAAGGGAATGGCAGGACTTAATGAAAGTAATGAAAGAGAATAATCTACAACCTAGATTACTGTACCCAGCAAGGATCTCATTCAGATATGAAGGAGAATTCAAAAGCTTTACAGACAAGCAAAAGCTGAGAGAATTCAGCACTACCAAACCAGCTCTTCAACAAATGCTAAAAGATCTTCTCTAGACAGGAAATGCAGAAAGATTGTATAAACGTGAACCCAAAACAACAAAGTAAATGGCAACGGGACCACACCTATCAATAATTACCTTAAATGTAAATGGGTTGAATGCCCCAACCAAAAGACAAAGATTGGCTGAATGGATACAAAAACAAGACCCCTATATATGCTGCCTACAAGAGACCCACCTCAAAACCAGAGACACATACAGACTAAAAGTGAAGGGCTGGAAAAAAATATTTCACGCAAATGGAGACCAAAAGAAAGCAGGAGTCGCAATACTCATATCAGATAAAATAGACTTTCAAATAAAGGATGTGAAGAGAGACAAAGAAGGACACTACATAATGATCAAAGGATCAATCCAAGAAGAAGATATAACAATTATAAATATATATGCACCCAACATAGGAGCACCGCAATATGTACGGCAAACGCTAATGAGTATGAAAGAGGAAATTAATAGCAACACAATAATAGTGGGAGACTTTAACACCCCACTCACAACTATGGATAGATCAACTAAACAGAAAATCAACAAGGAAACACAAACCTTAAATGATACAATGGACCAGCTAGACCTAATTGATATCTATAGGACATTTCACCCCAAAACAATCAATTTCACCTTTTTCTCAAGTGCACACGGAACCTTCTCCAGAATAGATCACATCCTGGGCCATAAATCTGGTCTTGGAAAATTCAGAAAAATTGAAATCATTCCAGTCATCTTTTCTGATCACAGTGCAGTAAGATTAGATCTCAATTCCAGGAAAAAAATTGTTAAAAATTCAAACATATGGAGGCTAAATAACACGCTTCTGAATAACCAACAAATCATAGAAGAAATCAAAAAAGAAATCAAAATATGTATGGAAATGAATGAAAATGAAAACACAACAACCCAAAACCTATGGGACACTGTAAAAGCAGTGCTAAGGGGAAGGTTCATAGCATTACAGGCTTACATCAAGAAACAAGAAAAAAGCCAAATAAATAACCTAACTCTACACCTAAAGCAGTTAGAGAAGGAAGAAATGAAGAACCCCAGGGTCAGCAGAAGGAAAGAAATCTTAAAAATTAGGGCAGAAATAAATGCAAAAGAAACTAAAGAGACCATAGCAAAAATCAACAAAGCTAAAAGCTGGTTTTTTGAAAAAATAAACAAAATTGACAAACCATTAGCAAGACTCATTAAGAAACAAAGAGAGAGGAACCAAATTAACAAAATAAGAAATGAAAAGGGTGAGATCACAACAGACAACACTGAAATACAAAGGATCATAAGAGACTACTACCAGCAGCTCTATGCCAATAAAATGGACAACTTGGATGAAATGGACAAATTCTTAGAAAAGTATAACTTTCCAAAACTGAACCAGGAAGAAATAGAAGATCTTAACAGAACCATCACAAGCAAGGAAATCGAAACTGTAATCAAAAATCTTCCAGGAAACAAAAGCCCAGGACCAGATGGCTTCACAGCTGAATTCTACCAAAAATTTAGAGAAGAGCTAACACCTATCTTACTCAAACTCTTCCAGAAAATTGCAGAAGAAGGTAAGCTTCCAAACTCATTCTATGAGGCCACCATCACCCTAATTCCAAAACCAAACAAAGATGCCACAAAAAAAGAAAACTACAGGCCAATATCACTGATGAACATAGATGCAAAAATCCTTAACAAAATTCTAGCAAACAGAATCCAACAACATATTAAAAAAATCATACACCATGACCAAGTGGGCTTTATCCCAGGAATGCAAGGATTCTTCAATATCCGCAAGTCAATCAATGTAATACAACACATTAACAAATTGAAAGATAAAAACCATATGATTATCTCAATAGATGCAGAGAAAGCCTTTGACAAAATTCAACACCCATTTATGATTAAAACTCTCCAGAAAGCAGGAATAGAGGGAACATACCTCAACATAATAAAAGCTATATATGACAAACCCACAGCAAGCATCACCCTCAATGGTGAAAAATTGAAAGCATTTCCCCTGAAATCAGGAACAAGACAGGGGTGCCCACTCTCACCACTACTATTCAACATAGTCTTGGAAGTTTTGGCCACAGCAATCAGAGCAGAAAAAGAAGTAAAAGGAATCCAGATAGGAAAAGAAGAAGTGAAACTCTCGCTGTTTGCAGATGACATGATCCTCTACATAGCAAACCCTAAAGACTCTACCAGAAAATTACTAGAGCTAATCAACGAATATAGTAAAGTTGCAGGATATAAAATTAATACACAGAAATCCCTTGCATTTCTATACACTAACAATGAGAAAACAGAAAGAGAAATTAAGGAAACAATACCATTCACCATTGCAACAAAAAGAATAAAATACTTAGGAGTATATCTACCTAAAGAAACAAAAGACCTGTACATAGAAAACTATAAAACACTGATGAAAGAAATCAAAGAGGACACAAACAGATGGAGAAACATACCGTGTTCATGGATTGGAAGAATCAATATTGTCAAAATGGCTATTCTACCCAAAGCAATCTATAGATTCAATGCAATCCCTATCAAGCTACCAACGGTATTTTTCACAGAACTAGAACAAATAATTTCACAATTTGTATGGAAATACAGAAAACCACGAATAGCCAAAGTAATCTTGAGAAAGAAGAATGGAACTGGAGGAATCACCCTCCCTGACTTCAGACTCTACTACAAAGCCACAGTCATCAAGACAGTATGGTACTGGCACAAAGACAGAAATATAGATCAATGGAACAGAATAGAAAGCCCAGAGATAAATCCACGAACCTATGGACACCTTATCTTTGACAAAGGAGGCAAGGATATACAATGGAAAAAAGACAATCTCTTTAACAAGTGGTGCTGGGAAAACTGGTCAACCACTTGTAAAAGAATGAAACTAGAACACTTTCTAACACCATACACAAAAATAAACTCAAAATGGATTAAAGATCTAAATGTAAGACCAGAAACTATAAAACTCCTAGAGGAGAACATAGGCAAAACACTCTCTGACATAAATCTCAGCAGGATCCTCTATGACCCACCTCCCAGAATATTGGAAATAAAAGCAAAACTAAACAAATGGGACCTAATGAAACTTAAAAGCTTTTGCACTACAAAGGAAACTATAAGTAAGGTGAAAAGACAGCCCTCAGATTGGGAGAAAATAATAGCAAATGGGGAAACAGACAAAGGATTAATCTCAAAAATATACAAGCAACTCCTGAAGCTCAATTCCAGAAAAATAAATGACCCAATCAAAAAATGGGCCAAAGAACTAAACAGACATTTCTCCAAAGAAGACATACAGATGGCTAACAAACACACGAAAAGATGCTCAACATCACTCATTATTAGAGAAATGCAAATCAAAACCACAATGAGATACCATTACACGCCAGTCAGGATGGCTGCTATCCAAAAGTCTACAAGCAATAAATGCTGGAGAGGGTGTGGAGAAAAGGGAACCCTCTTACACTGTTGGTGGGAATGCAAACTAGTACAGCCACTATGGAAAACAGTGTGGAGATTTCTTAAAAAACTGGAAATAGAACTGCCATATGACCCAGCAATACCACTTCTGGGCATACACACCGAGGAAACCAGATCTGAAAGAGACACGTGCACCCCAATGTTCATCGCAGCACTGTTTATAATAGCCAGGACATGGAAGCAGCCTAGATGCCCATCTGCAGATGAATGGATAAGGAAGCTGTGGTACATATACACCATGGAATATTACTCAGCCATTAAAAAGAATTCATTTGAATCAGTTCTAATGAGATGGATGAAACTGGAGCCCATTATACAGAGTGAAGTAAGCCAGAAAGATAAAGAACATTACAGCATACTAACACATATATACGGAATTTAGAAAGATGGTAACGATAACCCTATATGCAAAACAGAAAAAGAAACACAGAAGTACAGAACAGACTTTTGAACTCCGTGGGAGAAGGTGAGGGTGGGATGTTTTAAAAAGAACAGCATGTATATTATCTATGGTGAATCAGATCACTAGCCCAGGTGGGATGCATGAGACGAGTGCTCGGGCCTGGTGCACTGGGAGGACCCAGAGGAGTCGGGTGGAGAGGGAGGTGGGAGGGGGGACCGGGATGGGGAATACGTGTAACTCAATGGCTGATTCGTGTCAATGTATGACAAAACCCACTGAAATGTTGTGAAGTAATTGGCCTCCAACTAATAAAATAAAATTAAAAAAAAAAAATAAAAAATGGGCAAAGAAACTGAATAGACATTTTTCCAAAGAAGACATACAGATGGCCAACTGGTACATGAAAATGTGCTCTGCATCACTAATAATTAGGGAAATGCAAATCAAAACCACTGTGAGGTATCACTTCATACTTGTCCAACTCTTTGCGACCCCGTGGACTGTAGTCTACCAGGCTCCTCTCTGCAAGGGATTCTCCAGGCAAGAATACTGGAGTGGGTTGCCATTTCCTTCTCCAGGGGATCTTCCCAACCCAGGGATTGAACCCAGGTCTCCCACATTGCAGGCAGATGCTTTAACCTCTGAGCCACCAGGGAAGCCCTTTCATACTTGTTAGAATTGCTATTATCAAAAAAGACAAAAAATAGCAAGTGTCAGTGAGAATGTGGAGAAAGGAACACTTGATCACTGTTGGTGGGAAGGTAAATTGGTGCCACTACTATGAAAAACAGTATGGAGGTTCTTCAGAAGCTTTAAAACAGAACTGCCATATGATCCAGCAGCTTCACTTCTGGATATATATCCAAAGGAAACAGGCACTATCTCAAAAACATATCTGCTCTCTTATGTTCACTGTAGCATTATTTAGAATAGCTAGGACGTGAAAACAACCTAAGTGTCCATACACTGGATGGATAAAGAAAATGTGGAATTTATATACAATAAAATACTATCCAGAAAAAAAGAAAAGGAAACTCTTTTTTTGTTGTTGTTGCAAACCCATTTGCAACAGCATTGGTGAAACTTGAGGGCATTATGCTAAGTGAAATGAGTCAGAGAGAGAAAAATAACCACCGCATCTCACTCATATATTGAATTTTAAAAAGTCAAATTCATATATACGGAGAATAGATTGATGGTTGCCAAAGATGGGGGGTTGAGGGGGTGGGGTGGATGAAAAGGGTGAAGGTGGTCAAGAGGTAAAAACCTCCAGTTATATGAGAATTTAATGTACAGCATTGTGAATACAGTTAACAGTACTGTGTTCTACATTTGATAGCTGCTACAAGAGTCAATCTTAAAAGCTCTTATCACAAAAAATAAATGTTTAACCATGTAAGCTGATGGATGCTAACTTACTATAATCATTTTTTAATATATACATACTTCAAATCATTACATTGGGCACCTTGTACTAATACAGTATATCAATTATATCTCAATAAAACTGGAAAAATCTTAATTACCACCTGCTTAATAATTTCTTTTGAACCAAGTGTTTCTATTTCTAGAAATAAGTCCTAAAGAAATTAATCAGGTATGTTATTTCATTCATTTTTCTAACATATATTGAGTACAACTCTAATAACAGCAAGCAATATTTATTAAGTGTTTTGGGCAGTAAAAGGTAGTAGTTAAGAACACTGACTCTGGAGCCAGATTACTTGTGTCTAAGTCATATCTAATTGGGCAAGTCAAATAACCTCTCCCTGCCTCTGTTTCCTCATCTAAAAATGAGGATAATAACAATATCTGTTCATAATTTGGTTATGAGGATTAAATGGGTTAACATTTATAAAATGCTTAGACCAGTGTCCAGCACATATTATGAATTCTTCTATATGTTTCTGTTTTTATCATGTATTAGCTTCATGTTCTAAATGCTCTACTTGTACTAATAATTCATTTATTCCTCCCAGTTACCCTATAAAGTGGAGCATGTTGCTTCACAGAGCAGCTGTGAAGCAATAAAATGTTATTTATGCTTGGACTGCAAGGAGATCCAACCAGTCCATCCTAAAGGAGATCAGTCCTGGGTGTTCATTGGAAGGACTGATATTGAAGCTGAAACTCCAATACTTTGGCCACCTGATGCAAAGAGCTGACTCACTGGAAAAGACCCTGATGCTGGGAAAGATTGAGGACAGGAGGAGAAGGGGACGACAGAGGATGAGATGGTTGGATGGCATCACCGACTCGATGGACATGGATTTGGGTGGACTCCAGGAGCTGGTGATGGACAGGGAGGCCTGGCATGCTGCGGTTCATGGAGTCGCAAAGAGTCGGACACGACTGAGTGACTGAACTGAACAATAAAATGGAGGCTAAACAACCTCCTCAAGTCAGGATTTGAACCCAGTAGAATGGCTTCAGAACCTGTGCATGTAATCACTAACCTCTACAACATTATAGGTACTGCTCCAGGCATAATGATCACTAGAGAGATAAGAGTCCCTTATCCATGAAAGCAAGGAAGACAGATAAAACATATTACAAATAATAAATGAATGAGATAAGTTCAGGTAGTAATGAAAGCCATGAGGAAAATTTAAAGGGTAACGTGCTAGAATATAGATGGCAGGAAGAGCATATAGCTGGCAGGAAGCCTCGACGCATGATAGGGGAAAGAAGCCCTCTTTGAAAAGCCAATATCTGAATTCAGAAACAAAAAAATAAAAAGATATATAGATAATTGATTTTTATAAATGGAAATTCTTCACTGTATAATTGCAAAAGCAGTGGGAACGAACTAAAAACCTATGAAATAAATAAACAACTAATTATCATGACATATTTCAAAGATTTTTATTTTATGCTAAACATCTTTGTTTAATATTTTTGTTCCATACTCAAAACCAAATATTTTTGTTTAATCTAAACATTAAAAAATCATGCTGTTTAAGAATATTTGATAATATGATAGTATAACATATTACAAAGTTAATTGAAACAAGTAGAAATTCAAATCTATATATAGTTTAATGTCTATTATTATTTACCACATAGGTACATAGAAAAAACATTTATACACATAGAAAAACATACTATTTAAACATACGTATATATATATAAATATTTAGAAAAGGAACTAGGAGGAAATATAACGGAACAGTGCTTGACACATAGTACTACACAACGCAGATATTTTTCCTCCTATAATGGGAAAATAAAATTGTTTTAAAAGAACAAAGCAAGAGTACCCTGAAGCATAACTCAATAACTCCTTTTTCTTCTCTCTAATTTATGGAACAAATAGCTGGGATATGAATGAAATCAGTGTCTCTGGACTTCTTTCTTACAAAATAAACACTTCAAGTTCTTCTAATTCTCTATCTCAAATTCAGCTATTCATCACACTCTATTGATAACTGTCTCCATATTTGGAAGTCCAGGTTTACTTAGGGAAAGAATTAGGGATTCCCAGGAGCTCAGTGGTAAAGAATCTGCCTGCCATTGAAGAAGATGCAGCAGATATGAGTTCGATCCCTAAGTCAGGAAGATCCCCTGGAGGAGGAAATGGCAACCCACTCTAGTACTCTTGCCTGGAAATACCCATGGACAGGACTGAGCTTGGCAGGCTACAGTTCATAGGGTTTCAAAGAGTCGGACACAACAGAACACACACACACACACACACACACACAAGGCTAGTTTAATTAACAGTTATAAATAATAACAGACAATAAAAGTAGATCGAATTCCCAGAGGCTATAAGAGTCATGTGTTCTCTGTGTCGACATGGTACATATGTGCTCCCCACCTGCCCAGCATCAACCACTGCTCCCCAGTGGCTGTTCTCACCTCCTGTCTCAACTCCTGGTCAAGGATGAACATTTCCAAGGTTAGTCAACAAGATTCCTATCCCGGACTTTTTCAGAAACAAATAGTAGAGCAGTATTCACTTCCCACTGTTAGGGTAAAAGTCTAGAACAGCTATTAGGTGTGGTTTTTTTTTGCCACTGCACTGGGAAAAACAGTGAGGTCTATGAAGAAGTCAGAACCAGAAGATGAAGACAGTATCTTGGCAGCATCGTTATTAAACACCTGGATGCTCTATGGCTGCAGCCAAATGAACTTTTGGACATGCAAGTCACATCAGCTGACAGATTCCCTTTTACACTTTAACTAACTGCAATGGGCTTGCTGCTCATGACCAAGAAGAGTCATTACTAATTCACAAGTTATTTATCACTTAATATTTGAAATAACACTATGAAGTCGATACTATTATCCCACTTAGGCACTAAGGAATTGAGACTTAGAAATGCCATATAAAACTTAAACTGGCATCCAGAAACTGACAGAACCAAGATTTGAACCGGGGAAGTCCAGGCAGTCTGGTTTGACCCCCCAGTCACCTCCTACTCTCTGCCCTCACTAGGCTCCCCATGTTCTTCTGTCAGTAAACCTGTAACGTTTAGTTTTCCTCTGTCTTTTCCTGTCAGTCAGGGAACCCATCCTCTTATCATCAGTGGGGCAAATGTTGCATAAACGTTTGTCAAATATCCTGACCTCTGCTCGGCCAACTCCTGCCAGAGATTTTTGCCCTCATCAAAAGAAATCATTTCTTTACTCATGGACTACATATTTGGGGTCAAACTAACTGGTGCTCTTTGGACTTTTCAAGGCACAAGATCTACAGTTACTGAAGGCTTTGACCTCTGACCTAACTAAAATCACTTAGGGCTGAGAGCCTAAGACACATGTGTGTCCACATTTAGTAAGACTCTAGCAGTTCCAAATGTAAGTCACGGCCCTCATCACACAGAATCTGCTACAAGTGTCACAACTGCTTAGTTGTTTTCCCACCCAGAACACATCTCCTCTATCTCTCTCACTCTCTCTCAACCTCGGAATATGACCTTATTTGGAATCCAGACCTTTACAGATGTAATTAGTTAAGGTGAAGTCATTCTGGAATAGGGTGAGCCCTTAATCCAACGTGACGGATGTGCTCACAAGAAGACGAGAAGACAGACACATGCAGGGAGAGCTGCATGAAGACGGAGGCAGACATTGGCGGGGGGATCTACAAGGCAAGAAGGGCAGGCAATACCAGAGGCTAAGAGAAGGAATGGGACAGATGCTCCCCTAGGGCCTTCAGAGAGAGCGTGACCCCACCAACACTGGCATTTCAGACTTGCAGCCTCCACAACGGCGAGAAAATAAATTTCTGTTAAGTCACCAGTTTGTGATATTTTATTATAGCCACCCTAGAAAACTAATGCTGTACCCATGGGCAATAACTAATAAAATCTGACTCTCAAGGTCATTAGGAGGATTCGAGGACAGAAAGTACACAAAGGGTTTAGCAGTGGTAGTACACAGTAAATATTTAAGAAAAGGTAGCAATTATTACCAATTGTTGCTTGTTATTGTTTAGTTGCTCAGTTGTGTCTGACTCTTTGCGACACCACAGACTGTAGCCCACCAGACTCCTCTGTCCCTGGGATTTCCCAGGCAAGAATACTGGAGTGGGTTACCATTTCCTTCTCCGGGGGATCTTCCTGACCCAAGGATCAAACCCAAGTCTCTATGGTTACTGCATTACAGGTGGATTATTTGCCACTGAGCCACCAGGGAAGCCCCGATTATTATCAATAAATATTGTTAATAATTCCATACTGTGAGATGATAATAAGCATTACTTGTAACTCTCACAGAAAAGAATATTGTGCGCCCCCCCACTCGATCTTTTAGCTTAAAAGTTTGGAACACCTAGCATCTCCCTACTCAAGAACCTCTCCTAATAATGATAACAGCAGCAAGGTACAGAAGTTCTTGCCTGGCCATTAAATTCAGTCTTTGAGGAACTCTGGTTGACACCACTTACACCTCTTTGTCTGGAAGTGGAAGAGGCACCTAGTCAATAGACATCCCTCACATAACCCAAAAAAGAACCATCAATCTTAGCCTAGGTGACTGTCACATTGAACATTTTCAGGCAGCTTTTTCAACCTTGGAGGTTTTGGCAACCTGCCAGTAATGAAGATGTATTAATGCTTAATGCAGCTTAATGTAATAGGTGTCATGTTCATAATTTACAGAAGCTCTTTCTAAAGCATTAAATTCATTTATACTCCTTAAAAGCTACTCAATCGTGAGGGCTAAGTTAGTTCGGTGGGGTTTCTTTTTTAGGATCAAATGATATATAAATTGTTAACATATCCAAACTCATCCATTAGTGCATGTGAAAGCAATAAATGTGCCAAAGTAGCAATAACATGATCGAGGAAAGTCATTGTGGTCATTAGGGCTGAAAGGGTTTCATTTATGGCCCTGGGAAAGAGAATGAAGGCTGTAAAATAGACCCAAGGAGCTCCCACTGGCCAGGGACCCAGCCTCATTATGCTCTGACCAAATTAAACAAAACATATATTTTAGATGTTCAAATATGGCAATGGCTTCTGCCTTCCGTTTTGTAGAGAGTTGTCCCTCCTGTTTCCATCCGCCATTTTGAGAAAAGGAAAGGAAATGAATTGATGAGACTTTCAAATCCCAACTGTCTGTTCATAGAATATTGATTGGCCTCTTGGTAAATAACTCTAAGCAAAACATGGGGGGCACGACTAATGAGAGCCCTTGCATGTTGGACAGATCTGAGAGGTCAAGAATTGATAGAATTATAAATCTAGCACCATGCCTCCAAAGTAGCCCCAGGTTCAACAGAGGGATGAGAGGGATCATTAGTTTGTATCTCAGGTTAAGGCAGCTACTGTCTATCTGTTGACATTCGCCGTTACTCATGTCTCTGTGAGTCAAGTTCCTTCCCACCTACTCCCTGCAGAAAATATCACAGAGCACCAAGGAGCACTGTAAAAAGAAAGGTGCATGCATGCTAAGCTGCTTCAGTCATGTCTGACTCTTTGCAACCCTATGGACTGCAGCCTGCCAGGCTCCTCTGTCCATGGGATTCTCCAGGCAAGAATGCTGGAATGGGTTGCCATTTACTCCTCCAGTAGATCTTCCTGACCCAGGGATCAACCCCAAGTCTCTTACATCTCCTGCACTGGCAGCTGGGTTCCTTACCACTAGCTCTTGGGCAGCTGTGGCTAAGAACCATTTATGTAACTAATATTTAGGAGCCATACACAGAAGAAGTGTACAAAAAAGATCTTCATGACCCAGATAACCATGAGGGTGTGATCACTCACCTTGAGCCAGACATCTGAGAATGTGAAGTCAAGTAGGCCTTAGGAAGCATCACTAAGAACAAAGATAGTGAAGGTGATGGAATTCCAGTTGAGTTATTTCAAATCCTAAAAGATGATGCTGTGAAAGTGCTGCACTCAATATGTCAGCAAATTTGGAAAACTCAACAGTGGCCATAGGACTGGAAAAGTTCAGTTTTCATTCCAATCCCAAAGAAAGGCAATCCCAAAGAATGCTCAAACTACCGCACAATTGCACTCATCTCACATTCTAGTAAAGTAATGCTCAAAATTCTCCAAGCCAGGCTTCAGCAATATGTGAACCGTGAACTTCCAGATGTTCAAGCTGATTTTAGAAAAGGCAGAGGAACCAGAGGTCAAATTGCCAACATCTGTTGGATCATCGAAAAAGCAAGAGAGTTCCAGAAAAACATCTACTTCTGCTTTACTGACTAAGCCAAAGCCTCTGATTGTTTAGATCACAACAAACTGGAAAATACTTCAACAGATGGGAATACCAGACCACCTGACATGCCTGCCAAGAAATCTGTATGCAGGTCAAGAAGTAACGGTTAGAACTAGACATGGAACAACAGAGTGGTTCCAAATTGGGAAAGGAGTATGTCAAGGCTGTATATTGTCACCTGCTTATTTAACTTACATGCAGAGTACATAATGAGAAATGCTGGGCTGGATGAAGCACAAGCTGGAATCAAGATTGCTGGGAGAAATATCAATAACCACAGATTCGCAGCTGACACCACCCTTATGGCAGAAAGCAAAGAAGAACTAAAGAGCCTCTTGATGAAAGTGAGAGAAGAGAGTGAAAAAGTTGATCTGAAACTCAACGTTCAGAAACTAAGATCATGGCATCTAGTCCCATCACTTCATGGCAAATAGATGAGAAAACAATGGAAACAGTAAGAGACTATTTTTGGGGGCTCCAAAATCACTGCAGATGGTGACTTCAGCCGTGAAATTAAAAGATGTTTGCTCCTTGGAAGAAAAGCTATGACCAACCTAGACAGCATATTAAAAAGCAGAGACATTCCTTTGCCAACAAATGTCCATATAGTTAAAGCTATGGTTTTTCCATTAGTCATGTATGGATGTGTGAGTTGGACTATAAAGAAAGCTGAGAAACGAAGAACTGATGCTTTTGAATAGTGGTGTTGGAGAAGATTCCTAAGAGCCCCTTGGACTGCAAGGAGATCCAACCCGTCCATTCTAAAGGAAATCAGTGCTGAATATTCACTGGATGGACTGATGCTGAAGCTGAAACTCCAATACCTTGGCCACCTGATACAAAGAACTGACTCATTGGAAAAGACCCTGAGGCTGGGAAAGATTGAAGGCAGGAGGAGAAGGGGACAACAGAGGATGAGATGGTTGGATGGCCTCACCAACTCGCTGGACATGAGTTTGAGTAAGCTCCGGGAGTTGGTGATGGACAGGGAAGCCTGTCATGCTGCAGTCCATGGGGTTGCCAAGAGTCAGACACAAATTAGCAACTGAACTGAACTGAACTGACAAAAACTCTAAGTAAAGATGGCATAATACATTAGCATTTCTTTTTATCTGGAGTTCTTCATGGAGCAATGTGTTGTGGGCATTCAGTGCTTGCCTAGGTACACCCTCAAGAGCTCCACAGTCTCTCCAGGTCTCCTCTGCTGAACTCGAAGCTGGCCCTCTACTCAGGAGTCACTTCAGGGCCTGAGAACTAAGGGTTTAAAGTGTAGTTCATCCTCCAACGAAAGTTCTGCTGTGGATGCAGGGGTACTTGGCCTCTCTCTGTTCATAAAGCTTGCTGGATCTGGCTGTGGTTTTGGCTCTCACTCACCTGAACAAGCAGCTGAACCAGTGATCACCAGAGACTTTTCTAAGTTAGAACCTCCTGAAGCTGTCTCCATCAGCTCCCGTTTTGGCTATGGAATGTTAGATGGCAGGAGAGCTGGATCAGGAAGGAGTCTTTGCCAAGCAGAATCTGAATAAGTGTGGGGCCAGGGGCAACTACAGGGGAGGGTGGAAGCTCTAACTGAAATTCAGACAGCCCACTAGGGGACCAGGCCGTAAGTGTATCTAACCACCTCTAATTAAGTCATGTCATGTAGCCGGATTTGACTTGGAGAAAGAAATGCCTACAGTAATTGCATTTAGTTCATTTTGTAGCGTGCTCCCAATCATAACTGCTAATTCAATTGTACGTTCATTCTGCCAGCTCATTGCCATTAAGCACACATTTAATTACTTCAATAAAGGATTAATATGCAGGACACAAAAGGAGGGACAGAAGACTGTGCCAAAGCACACAGCTGCCCCAGCGTTTAGCCCAGAGATAAAACAAGAATATCATTGGGCAGCATAATCCTGCTCCAAATACATCATTATTAGATGAACATTCCAGACTTTTATTTTCATGCTTGTTATGCGCTGTGCCACATGCATATATTTCTGTGGCACCAGAAAGAGCTGTAACAGGCGCCCGACAGCTCTCCATTGTTGTCTCAATCATGCGCCCACACCCCTCCCACCCTGGCTTCCTCCAGGCTTGTAAGGTTGCTCTTATCTCGTCTCCAGGCGAAGCCTTACAGTCCCTACATTACAACATCCTGAGATAAGGGCCCTCGCTTGACATTGTTCCTGCCTGTGCGGCAAACAAGTGACAAACCTGGCATGTATAAAGAGAGGGAGACAGAGAACAGCAAAGCTGGAGCCCCGAGCCCCCGCCTCCTTCCAACACCACCTCAAAGGACAGCCCATCAATTCTCCAGGATGTACACAATCATTATTGTAGGGGAAACAAAGGCCAGTGTCAATTGTGCAGTGTTATAAAGCAGTCCCTCAAATTAAAACCATGTACCTAACTGCATCTGATGGCAGAAGCTATTTAGCAGTGATATTTTACGGAAAGGCAATGAAAAGCAATAACTGCTTTATTTAATGTATCTGTTCAATCCAGCTGCCCTGGATAGGCCTTAATAGAAGCTGTCGATCAATGTCAGGCCCTTAGAAATAACTGCAGCAGACTGCAATAAACATGAAGGAAAGATAACTAGACCAACTGATCAGCCTCTTGTTACCTTTCCTGCGCCCAGAGATTTGTCATTTGTTTATACTGCTCATAATAGCCGGCTCGATGATTATCATGGAACCCACCTGGTATTGTGGTGGGCACATCAGGGTGGGGAGTGAGAGGGGAAAAGGAGCAACTTTGGGAGGACAGGGAGGGGATGGGAATAGGAAACGGAAGACCAAAAGGAGAGGACTAATGAAAGTGTGTTCAGGACATGTGAGGTTAAACCTCGTCAAGTGGGCAGTCTGGCACCCTTGTTAAAATACTCATCACTCTCCCTTTCTTTACCACCTTCCAACAGGCCTTCCCTTAAGATAAAATAGGGCATGACTGTGTAGTTGCATGTCTTCAACAAATCCTTGTGCTACAAGGAAGATGCTGAGAGACCTCTAGCTAGGACAGCCCATCCTCAACAATGACGTCATTGACAGCCTCCTCCCATCCACCCAGAGTAATGATGCTCATGGCACTTCCCTGTGCTCCCACGGCAGCTCTCTCCCCCTGGGTCTCTCCTTCTCCTTATATAAGCTCATCCACCCTCGGGTCCTCCCCACCTATAACAGGGGCTGGCCAACCACAGCCCACGGACCAATCTAGCCAGCAGTCTATGATGTAAAGTTTTATTAGAACACAGCTGGCCCCATTCATTTAGGTTTCCTCCTTGGCCGCTCTGGCACTAAGATGGCAGTCGAAAAGTTGCAGCAGGTACTATTTTGCCCCCAAAGCCTAAATTATTCACCATCTGGCACTTTTCAGAAAAAGTTTGCTGACCCCTGATCTATATATAAATCATTTCAAAATATCTTTCTTCAGGGCTTTCCTGGTGGTTCAGTGGTAAAGAATCCACCTGCCAATGCAAGAGATACAGGTTTGATCCCTGATCTGGGAAGACCCCACATGCCACAGGGTGACTCAGCCCCTGTGCCATGACTATTGAGCCTGTGCTCTAGAGCCCCAGGAGCCACAGCCTCTGAGCCCACATGCTGCAACTGCTGAAGCCCGCATGCTCTAGGGCCCGGGTTCACAAGAGAAGCCACCACAAGAGGCCCGCACATCGCAACCACAGAGTGGCCCCTGCTCACCACAACTAGAGAAAGGCCCAAGCAGCAACGAAGATCCAGCGCAGCCAAAAATAAATACATAAAATTATTTTTTAAGGGCTTCCCTTGTGACTCAGCTGGTAAAGAACCCACCTGCAATGCAGGAGACCTGGGTTCGATCCCTGGGTTGGGAAGATCCCCTGGGGAAGGGAAAGGCTACCCTCTCCAGTATTCTGGCCTGGAGAATCCCATGGACTGTACAGTCAATGGGGTCACAAAGAGTCAGACATGACTGAGCGACTTTCACTTTCAGCAATGAAGATCCAGTGCAGCCAAAAATAAATCAATAAAAAAAAATTTTTTTTAACATCTTTCTCCAGGCTAGATTTCTCTTCTCTAGACCTGTGCTTTCATTTGGCCCACCCCAACCTTCCATCTGGCTGTCTACATATAACTCATATAAATCTAACTTATCTTTTTCCAGATCTACACTTTCTCCTGTTTTGCATTTCAGGTAATGGTCTCATCATCCTTCTAAGCACCCGGATGAAAAAGCTGAGTCATCTTTAGCAAAGACCTCACTCTCTGCTTTTCCTCCCCACCCCTGCTCCCACCACCTTCTAATCAGCCCTACCCTGTTCCTGCTGGTCCTGAAACATACCTCAAATATGTCCTATGCTGCCTGATTAGACAATGTCTCTGCCTACTGTTGCCCACTGCCTGGACTTTTACAGCCTCCTAACCAGTCTTCCTGCTTCTAATCTCCGCTACCATGCCCCTGCCAGAACTACCTTTCAAAGGCACAGACATAACTAAAAGAATGACAATTATTTATTTGGTGGTAAGTACTTCCCAGGCACTATTCCAAGTACTTTTCATTTATTTATTTACTCATTTAATCCTCACTAAACTCGACAAGACAAAATCAGCCCTATTAACGGCCCCATGAGGAAATGGGGCTTAGAAAGGCTTGGGGAACTTGCCAAGGTCACACAATTCACAAATTGCTGCACTGGGATTTGAACTCAAGCCTGTCAGTCTGTGAAGCCCAAGATTTTCCAGACAACTATTATGCCTTTCCCACATTTAGGAAATCTTTGATAGTCCCCTGCTCCCTACTGAATAAAGGCCAACCTTACTTCACGTGGCATTCACACTTTCCCTCTTCCTTTCTGCATGTTCTCCCGTCACGTGCTATCTCAAACCACTCTTGATGCGTTCTAGTCCATGAACACACATCGGTGTGCGTCCTCCCCAGGGATGTGCCTCCTCCCCACACCTACCAGAATTCATTTTACTTCCCTAGTGCTCTTAGAGGAGGAGATGGTTCGGTAGTATCACCAATTCAGTGGACGTGAGTTTGAACAAACTCCAGCAGATAGTGAAGGACAGGGAAGCCTGGCATGCTGCAGTCCACGGGGTCACAAACAGTCAGACACAGCGACGGAACAACGAAGGGCTCTTACACTGCGTCAGTCATACTCAAGAAGAACACATCAAACTAAGCATTTAACTGTATCATCCCTACCTCTCATATAGGATCCAGATCGTTATACACCGGATCTAGAAAAGTGGTACTGATGAACCTATTTGCAGGACAGGAATAGAGACACAGACATAGAGAGTGGACTTGCGGACACAACGGGGAAAGGAGAGGGTGGGACTAATTGGGAGAGTTGCGTTGACACAGACAGTACACTACCAAGTGTAAAACAGACAACTACTAGGAAGCTACACGGGGAGCTCAGCTCAGGGCTCTGTGATGACCTAGAGGGGAGTGAGGTAGGGGAAAGGGAAGTTCAAGAGGGAGCAGGTACATGTATACATTTAGCTGGTGCACTTTGTTGAATAGCTGAAACCAAAACAAAAATTGTAAAGCAATTCTCTTCCAATTAAAAATACAATTTTTTTTGAAAAGGAGAGAAAATTTCCTATATATGTTTTTATTTTTAAAGCCCAGAACTTAGGAATCAGTAAACAAATGCTAGTTGAAAGTTTCTTTCAGACTCACACCTTTCTAATTTTTATGATGGTTCCATGTTGAACCATCACGAATCAGATTCCATGATTCTTATTTTAGTTCAGTTCAGTTGCTCAGTCGTGTCCGATTCTTTGCGACCCCATGAACCACAGCACGCCAGGCCTCCCTGTCTATCACCAACACCCAGAGTCCACATAAACCCATGTCCATTGTGTCGGTGATGCCATCTAATCATCTCATCCCGTTGTCCCCTTCTCCTCCTGCCCTCAATCTTTTGCAGCATCAGGGTCTTTTCAAATGAGTCAACTCTCTGCATCAGGTGGCCAAAGTATTTGAGTTTCAGCTTCAACATCAGTCCCTCCAATGAACACCCAGGACCAATCTCCTTTAGGATGGACTGATTGGATCTCCTTGCAGTCCAAGGGACTTTCAAGAGTCTTCTCCAACACCACAGTTCAAAAGCATCAATTCTTCAGCGCTCAGCTTTCTTTACCATCCAACTCTCACATCCATACATGACCACTGGAAAAACCATAGCCTTGACTAGACAGACCTTTGTTGGCAAAGCAATGTCCCTGCTTTTTAATACGCTGTCTAGGTTGGCCATAACTTTCCTTCCAAGGAGCAAGCGTCTTTTAATTTCATGGCTGCAATCACCATCTGCAGTGATTCAGGAGCCCCCCAAAATAAAGTCTGACACTGTTTCCACTGTTTCCCCATCTATTTCCCATTAAGTGATGGGACCAGATGCCATGATCTTAGTTTTCTGAATGTTGAGCTTTAAGCCAACTTTTTCACTCTCCTCTTTCACTTTCATCAAGAGGCTCTTTAGTTCTCCTTCGCTTTCTGCCATAAGGGTGGTGTCATCTGCATATCTGAGGTTATTGATATTTCTCCTGGCAATCTTGATTCCAGCTTGTGCTTCCTCCAGTCCAGTGTTTCTCATTATGTACTCTGAAAATAAGTTAAATAAGCAGGGTGACAATATACAGCTTTGGCATACTCCTTTTCCTATTTGGAACCAGTCTGTTGTTCCATGTTCAGTTCTCACTGCTGCTTCTTGACCTGCATACAGATTTCTTGAGAGGCAGGTCAGGTGGTCAGGTATTCCCATCTGTTGAAGAATTTTCCACATTTTATTGTGATCCACACAGTCAAAGGCTTTGGCATAGTCAATAAAGCAGAAATAGATGTTTTTCTGGAACTCTCTGGCTTTTTTGATGATCCAGCAGATGTTGGCAATTTGATCTCTGGTTCCTCTGCCTTTTCTAAAACCAGCTTGAACATCTGGAAGTTCACGGTTCACATATTGCTGAAGCCTGGCTTGGAGAATTTTGAGCATTACTTTACTAGAATGTGAGATGAGTGCAATTGTGCAGTAGTTTGAGCATTTTTTGGCATTGCCTTTCTTTGAGATTGAAATGAAAACTGGCCTTTTTCAGTCCTGTGGCCACTGTTGAGTTTTCCAAATTTGCTGGCATATTGAGTGCAGCACTTTCATAGCATCATCTTTTAGGATTTGAAATAGCTCAACTGGAATTCCATCACCTCCACTAGCTTTGTTTGTAGTGATGCTTCCTAAAGACCACCTGACTTCACATTCCAGGATGTCCAGCTCTAGGTGAGTGTGAGTGATCACACCTTCATGATTATCTGGGTCGTGAAGATCTTTTTTAGAAGATTCTTATTTAGAAGGGTTCATAGCTTCTTCTTCATGTACAGGATTTTTAAGGTCCAAGATCCTTTGCATGGCATAGGAGGCCTATGTGTTAGTTGCGCAATCACGTCCAACTCTTTGCGATCCCATGGACTGGGGCACAGGTTTTGTCCATGGAATTCTCCAGGCCAGAATACTGGAGTGGGTACCCATTCCCTTCTCCAGAGGATCTTCCTGACCCATGGATTAAAGCCAGGTCTCCTGCATTACAGGCAAATTCTTTACCATCTGAGCCCCAGGGAGGATCCTACACCCTCACTTTAATTTCAACTTCTCTCCCTCCCACAACCCAGACACAGGCAGCATCAGTGACACTCAATTATCGCCCTGTGGCGTGTGCTTCTCTGTCTTCCTGGAGTGTCCCTCTCACTCTCTGATAATCTCTGTTCATTCTTTATGACCCATACCATGGCTTCTATTCAATGAAATTTTCACCCTCAGAGGAAAGGTGATCTCCCTTATTTTGGGGACTTCCATGTAACAATGATAGTAATCAAAACACACAGCACGTACTGTGCAGTGGTCAATGTTGTAAGTACATTAAACTTGGTTCACTGCTTATGCACCCCCCCCCCAAAAAAGCTAAGCACTATTATTACACCTATTTTTCAAGTAAGGAAATTAAGACACAGACAGACTAAGTAACTTGCCTAGGGTCACAGTGCTATTAAGCTGTGTTCAGGACTGGAACCTGGGAAGTCTAACATCAGAGTTCATGCTGCTCACCATTCTCCTACACTGCCTCACTATTGTGGTCCACATCTCCTTCCTGGGGTCCAGATCACTCTGTATTTTAATCATTACTCTAAATATCTGTCTTTGAAGTTGTCTTCCATATATGAGCTCCTAAATGTCACTTCTAAACAGATATATCTGATTCATCTTTGTCCACCCATCTTTGTCTGTACATTGCACAGTGCTCAGAATAAGCAGAGATTTTAAAAGTCTTTGCTAAATGACTTTAAAAACATCAATGTTCCTCAAGAGACCTAGAGTAAGAAGTTGATGGGAGTTTTGATGATTCAGTGACATGCTTGTCACAAAAAAATATATGACCACAAATAAGAAAACGGATTCTGTGGTACTCTTAGCAGACCATGGTCCTGAGTTCTAAGTTCATTTCCACCTTTCACTTGCTCTTTTGGTTTGACTTGGTTTGGTGCATCATTGCATTTTTTCTATGCCACTTTTGTAATAGGGACTTACTTCACCAATTCATTAAGAGCAAAATCTTACATGTTTACAAACAGTGCACCATTGCTTAATTTCAAGTATAAGAAATACAGCATGGATGAATATCCCTTCCCATTTCAACCTCAAAATGTCGTTGTGTCCCCAATGCTCAGCTCTTAAACTTCTCTTTTCTTCTCTCTCACTCACCCCCAAAGTGATTTATTTGATCTTTGGGGGGAAAAGAAATTGCCAAAGCTGAGATTTGAAAAGTTTCACTCATACTGACTTGGTATTTATAAACTATGAGGTCTGAATTGGCATGGCTACAGGTACAAGTCCCGTGAGGAAAAACTCACCCTACCATCTCTGCTTAGAGGTAGACATAGAGAAGTCTAGAGAAGACGACACATGATGAAGACTCGTCTTATTTTATTCTAGACATAGAGAAGACTCTGTTGTCTCCCCCTGACTGACTTCCTGAATTCCCTGTGAGGCCAGGGTGAAACAGTATTTGGAAGCATGATGATACCCAGCAGTGATTACAGACACTAGCACCTCTTCCCAGTGGACAAGTGATCACACCCTGGTATTGGTTCTTCTGTTGAAAAAGTAAGCAGTAAAACAGAGCAGCAGACTTTTAACGGATCTCTTTGCAAATAGAGGCTGAAACTGTAGGGCGCTTTGGTTAGTTGAAAGCTTTATTTGTACTTTGGCCTTGGTTTGGAAGGACAACATTTTGGAGATTTTCTTAGCAGTAGTTAGTCAATGATCACTAAGGTAACTGGGTTCTCTGATGTGATGGATTGGAGTGCCCAAGAAGATGTCACCCTCAAAATTAATCTCTTTGAGTCGTAAAGCACCATCTTTCTTGGTGCAAAGAAAGACAAACTCAGATACAGGATAAGGGAAGGATACTACACAGGATATAAAAGTCTTTCATTTGTGAATTTAATAGGGCAAATAAAGTCTTGTGAAAATGATTTTATAACTGAGGCATCTGGCATAATGCCAAAAAAATAGAAAATTTATATGTTTTTGTTGATTTCATTGTGATCTAGCAATGAAAGGCAAATCATTGATTCTTATCTCATTTTGAAGAAAAAATAACAGCTCATTTCATCAGCAAATGTATATATTTTGATTATGAGTCACCATTATGATAACAGTATGAAAATTACATGCTAGATAATTACAACAACCCAAATCCCCCTCACCTTAGAGAAATCAAGTCTAACAGACATCAGTGCTCAAATGTATTTAAGTTCACCAGCCACACATGTATCTTTTATTTTTAGTTGGTCCTATATGAATCTGATGAAACTTGAATGTTTGTTTATGTTCTTTTAGTTTCAAGAAAACTTCTATTAACAAAAGTCCTGATAAATTTTTCCTTAAAAAGTGCTAATACTTTTTGGAAATCACTTTTTTGGTTAGATGAGAGAACACTCTTATGCACCAGTATTAGTTTAGGTCTAATATTTATTCACCTCAGAGTTGTCTTCTCTAATCCTTTCTCAGGTTTTCCTTATAGACTATCTTTGAAATTCTGAATATACCATGTGTTTAAGAATTTAAGGGGACCTCCCTGGTGGTCTAGTGGTTAAGAATCCACCTGCCAATGTAGGGGAGGTGGGTTTGATCCCTGATCGAGGAGGATTCCACATGCCACAGGGCAACTAGACCCATGCACTGCAACCCCTGAACCCATGCACCCCAGAACTCATGTGTTAGCTGCTCAGTCATGTCCAACTCTTTGCAAGCCCACGGACTGTAGCCAGCCATGCTCCTCTGTCCATGGAATTCTCCAGGCAAGAATACTGAAGTGGGTTGTCATTCCCTTCTCCAGGGGATCTTCCCCAACCAAGGATCAAACCTGGGTCTCCTACACTGCAGGCAGATTCTTTACCATCTGAGCCACCAGGGAAACCCAAGGCGGACAGGTGATGCCCCCTGGGGTCTTCCACCACAATAAGAAACCTATGCATCCCAAGTAGAGAGTACCTTACCTCAACTAGAGAAAGCCTTTGCATAGCAATGGAGGCCCAGAGCAGCCAAAAAATAATTACTTATTTAATTAAATGGTATACTTTAAAAAAAATTTAAGGGCATAGTGTGGCCATTACTTTTGCTGGTTAGCAAGCCAACACCTACCACCTTCCCCAAATGCCCCAGGCTCCTTATTGACCATGTGATATAGCTCTGACCCGTGAGTTCTGACCTAAGCTTTTATTAGGTGGGATTTCTGAGAGAGCTTTGGCATCTCTTGATTTAAAGAAAAAAAAAAAAAAAAAGATTAGATTACATTTGACTGGCCTAGTCCTTTGCTTCTCTCTTCAACTTCCTGACTAGAATTCAGACATATGGCCAGGAGGTGCAGCAGTGACCTTTTAACCAGGAGGCCATAAGAAAGAAGATAAGGGCATACACAGAAGAAAGGGCAGAGCAAACTACAGAAAAAATCTGGTGCCTGAGAACATCACTGAGATATCATACCAGCCCTGAGCAACCTACTTTTGAACTTCTTATTGTGTGAAATAAACAAATCCTACGTTCTTAAGCTACTGTTAAATCATCTGTTACCGTCTGCCAAATGAACTCTTAATGATCGAAATGACTGCCTGATGAAAGTGAAAGCAGGAGAAAAAGCAACAATAAAGTCATGAATTTTCAGAAATACAAGGAAAACAAAACAAGACAGGAAAGCCAAGTAAGGTTTTCAAGACACAGAAAACTAGCCCCAGATGGAAAGGTCCACCTTTCCAGGCAAGACCAGCATTAACTGGGTTCTCCAAGTGAAGTACTAAACGGGCTCCTGAGACAGTGTCTCAGAGCACTTTGAAATGAGCATTTACAGTACTTTTAAGTCACAATCTACATGGTTTAGGTCACAAGGGGCAAGGAGGTGGGGAAGGGCAGAGAGGTTGGAGGCTTGTAGGGGAGAAGCTAAGGTTTCTAAGACCTGATTCTATTTACAATTGGCCCTCTACATCCATAGGTTTTGTATCCATGGATTCAACCAACCATGGATTGAAAATGTTTGGGAAAAGTTTCCAGAATGTTTCAAGAGGAAAACTTGGATTTGCCATGTGTCTTACTTTGTACAACACTTACACTATAGTAGGTATTATAAGTAATCTAGAGATGATCTATAGTATACATGAAAAACTGTACAGGTTATATGCAAATACTATGCCATTTTAAATAAGGAACTTGACAACCTATGTCTCCACTGACAGATGAATGGATAAAGAAGTTGTGATACATATATACAATGGAGTGTTACTCGGACATGAAAAAGAACAAGTTTGAGTCAGCTATCGTGAGTTGGATGACTCTAGAACCTGTTACACAGAGTGAAGTAAGTCAGAAAAAGAGAAACAGATATCATATATTGCTGCATATACAAGGAATCTAGAAAAAGAGTACTGATGAACCTATTTGCAGGGCAGGCACAGAGATGCGGACAAGAGAACAGACTTGTGGACACAGGGCAGGGAGGAGAGGGTGGGACGGACTGAGGGAGTAGGACTGACATACACACCACTGTGTGTGAAACGACAGCTAGTGAGAACTGCTAGATGGCACAGGGGACGCAGTTTGGTGCTCTGTGATGACCTAGATGAGTGGAATGGGGCAGGGTGGCGAGTGGAAGGGAGATCCAAGGGGGAGGGGATATATGTACACATAGCCGATTCACTTCAGTGTACAGCAGAAACCAACACAACATTATAAAGCAATTATTTTCCAGTTAAAAACAATTCTTTCAAACATTAAAAATAAATAAAGGATAAGCATCTGCAGACTTTGGAAACGGCAAGGGTCCTGGAACAAACCCCTCCCTGCAGAGAATACCAAGGGACAACTGTATTTACTTTACAACGTTCTTTCTGGGTCAAAACAATTATGTATGGAGAGAGAGAGAGAGGGAGAGAGAAAGGGAGAGAGAGAGGAAGGAAGGAATGAACAAATGGAAGGAAGGAAGCAAAGATGCTACCTGTTTGCCATTCATCTGATGGGCATCTATTTAGAGCTGCATATTCCTTGAGGTCAAAGATCAAGTCTTTTCATCCAGTCTAGTGCCTGCATTCACACATTGGAACATTCAATAAATGCTCTTTGTATAAATGGATGAATGTCATTTCTATTTAATTCTCTTTAATCGAAGGCAGGAGGAGAAGGGGACGACAGAGGATGAGATGGTTGGATGGCATCACTGACTCGATGGACATGAGTTTGAACAAGCTCCAGGAGTTGGTGATGGACAGGGAAGCCTGGTGTGATATAGTCCATGGGGTCACAAACAGTCGGATATGACTGAGCAACTGAACTGAACTGATTTAATTCTCCTATTGCAAATTTTTCAGGCTTAATCTCTCTAAAACAATGATTCATAGAGTAAAAAAAAAATTAACTCCTGATTTTTGTCTTCTTTTTATTCTTTGACCTTTCACCATAAAAACACTATTTATCTCCTAATGTATCTCCAGCTTCATTCCCATCGGAAGGGTCTGAGGAATCTACTGCTGTAAATAGAATAAATGAAGAGGGCAAGAGTTCCTTGTCCTCATATTCATCTCTCCAGAGTCTCTACTCCATTTCTAATGCTCCTCTGCCTTCTGGGAGTCAGTGGAACAAGAAGCTAACACAGTGTTTAATGAGAAAATAATCAACCATTGCCTACACAACACGCCTAGAGCCAAAAACATCCAAGGGGATCCATTTACAACATTTTCACACTAATTGCATAAATACCAGACATGACAATATAAAACTTAATTTGGATCCCATTTGTTTTTACTTTCCAGGGGAGATTTTGAACAATGGATAATCCCAGAGTTCTCTATTTCACAGAAAATTTAAATAACTAGCTTTCTATTTACAGCATGAGGGAATCTCCACCCGACAATTACCAAGCAAGCAGAGCTGGGGGTAAGGCACCAGGAGCTGATCCGACTCTGACTAGTGTCAGCCAAGCCATGCTGTGAACTTGAACACCTTTTACCCAGCATGGTGGCAATGAGGTTATTTTAAGCCTTGGGAATAATAATGACATAAGTTTTTATAGTAGCTTTTAAGTCCAAAGATGTCTAAGTGATTTTCCCTACCCACTGGGTTAAACCGCTGTTTTCCCTTGCATTTTCAAAGCATTTCAGCATGAATCTTAGACCATAAGCACAAATGGTCTAAGTGGCTTGGGAAGATGAAGAGCTTGGGGAGGCAGAGTGAACAGCCCATGAGAAACGAACTGATAGCAATGAGCTCTTGGATGGAACCCCATGTATCTCACACATGGGAAGCTGCCTCTAGGCACACTCAGAGGTAATCACTGGTGTTCACTAAAAGAGTAGGTAGAATTTAGCCAACTTCCAGGACAAATACATCCCAAATTGGCACCGTTTACAGCCTCCACAGGAATGCCACTCAGAGCTTAATCTTCACCCCCAGCATGAAGCCTCATTCTGCAACTCTCCCCCAGGCTGAGACCTTAGGGCATGCTGCTTCGCCGGGAGAGCATCAGGAAAGAGCTGGTGGCTGAGCAAAGTAGCAGGGCCATTACTGAGGTGGCCAGCAATGCCTCCACAATCTGTCATCCCTGCTGCTCTACCACCACAGTGCTCTCAATTCATAGGAATAAAAAAGGGAAGGGAATAGGCAACCAACCACTCTGTCAGTGTGAATCAGTTTGTCTTTACAGAAGTCAAGTAGTAATCAACCCCAAACCCCAAGAAGAAAAAACCGATGCATGTGGTTTAACAAGACAAGCTGAGGTGTGAACCTTGCTGTAGAAGAAAGCAACTGCTGCTTACTTGAAGAATGCACTCGTTGCCCAAGCCCCTGTGATGCCAGCAGATACACAGCCGACCTACACCTAAAGGGAGGTCTGCTTTTCTTCCTCACACAGATGTCACTGGAGAAATCTGCACAACTGGGGTAAGTTCCCTGAATGCTGAGTTTGGGATGAAGGTCAGCATTTGACTTTTTCAGAGGCTGTGCAATAAAGAAGCAAATCATAACCTGTAGAGACAAGCCTCTCTGGAGTCAAATTCCAGCTCTGCCCCTTGCTACCTGCATATCCTTTTGCAAGTCACTCTGGGGCTTCCCAGGTGGCCGCAAGTGGTAGAGAACCCACCTGTCAATGTAAGAGACACAGGTTCGATCCCTGGGTCAGGAAGACCCCTTGGAATAGGAAATGGCAACCCACTCCATATTCTTGCCTGGAAAATTTCATAGACAGAGGAGCCTGGTGGGCTACAGTCCATGGGGTCACAAGAGTCGGACACAACTGAGCAACTGAGCACACGGGTGTATGCTTTCTGGACCTCTTTCCTCATCTGCAAAATACCTATACTAGGGCTGTGACTTTAAATGATTTGATTTATGAAAAGAACTAAGAAATGTAACTGACATACAGTGAGTACTCAGAAACAAGAGCCATTATTCAGATAACTGGACGACAATTTGGGGGAACCAAACAAGCCAATTGTGGGGAACATTCAGCATGGAGCCAGGTGGTACACCGGCACTCTCATAGATCAACTACATAAGGGAAAAGTTTACAACATATTTTTTGGTAGGTTTTTTTTTTAACTTCTAAACTTCCTAACTCTTAGAAAAATAGAAACCTTCAGTTAAGACATATTCTTTAAAAAAGGACTTCCCTGGTGACTCAGTGGTAAAGAATCTGCCTCCCAATGCAGGAGACATAGGTTCAATCCCTGAGTTGGGACGATCCCCTGGAGAAGGAATTGGCAACCCACTCAAGTATTCTTGCCTGGGACTCCCATGGACAGAGAAGCCTGGTGGGCTACAGTCTGAAGGGTTGCAAAGAGTCAACAAAACTTACCGACTAAACAACATCAATTCTTAAAGAAGTTTTACAGATGTATTTTTTCAAATGGATACATCATCTTCTTATACATCCAAAGGCAAGGCTCTGTAACCAAAGCTATAGAACCTCTAGGGATTTACCAGTTACCCAAATGGACCCCAAATGGAATCTCACCTGGTTGAATGATGGGGAAATGGGGTATAGTTCTTTTAGGGCTGTGATTAAAGTAGCCCTTACTGAGTGAGTCTCTTAGTTGAATGTCCCATCACTGTAATATAACATCTATTTCTCTCTCACTCTCTCATCACATTACTAAAATGATTTAACAGTGACTTGCCAGTTGGAAGATAGAATCCAACAGACATTCTGTTCACAGTGCATGCAATAAATGGCCAGTGCCCAGTACAAGAAAGAGAGGGGACAAACATACAAACATGTGTTGTGTATTTGTCTATATCTTCCCTCATTTAATCCTCACAATAATCCTGTGTAGTACACATTATATCTATTTTACTAGTGAGAAGACTGAAGCTAAGAAAAGCTAAGAAACTTGCCAGCCATAACAAAGCACTTACGTCACTGTTTTGCATGAATTCTCTCTACACATGCATTGCCATTTTGTCTACAACTACCAAGAAGACTACAGCTCTTCCCCAAACTGTTGCAGAGCTTGAGAAGGAATATTGCATATGAAAAGGAGGTTGGGTTTCAGAGTCAGGCCTGCATAAAAATCTGTGTTCCTCCACTTACTCATATAGGATCTTGGAGAAGGTATTTAACCTGCTGAGGCCAAGGTCTCCACATTTGTAAAAGGCAAAAACAGTTTACTTCATCATGATGTCATATTATATGAGAAAATACATACAAAATACTTGGCCCAGAGCAAGAGATATTAATACCAAAAATGTGTAGAGTGGCTATTATGTGCCAGGCATTGTGTAAAGAGTTTAAACTCTCTCAACCACTGAGTTCAGTAAATATTCGCTGCAAGTAATATTTCTTTGTTGGAATAACTTAACCATGATTAAACAAACATCTTTTGTGCTGTGCTTGGTCGCTCAGTCATGTCCAACTCTTTGCGACCCCATGGACTGTAACCTGGCAGGCTCCTTTGTCCATGGGATTTTACAGGCAAGGATACTGGAGGGGGCTGCCATTCCCTTCTCCGGAGGTCTTCCCGACCCAGGGACAGAACCTGGGTCTCCCACATTGCAGGTGAATTCTTTACCATCTGAGCCACCAGGAAAGCCCAGTTATGACCCTAGCCCCATGCAATATAGGTTTCTGTAGTATTTACATCTAAGAAACAAACTAGCTGCAAATAAGACTTCAGAAGTGAGTTTAAGATAATAGCTGCATGTAAGTCTGGTTCTATCAATATTATGAATTCAGCAACAGAAAATATGTTCACAGTCAACCTAACAATGAAAGTGAGTAAATGACATGTGGCCATTCCAACCCATAAAACAGTGCAGAAAGTTAAAATGGTCAAAGAAAACCAGACCTACAGATGTTGAATTCAGATGCCATATGAACAAAATAACAATAGGTAACAAATTTTATGCTCTTATTTTGTGTCAGATATGCTTTTGCTTTGAATTCATTAATTTACTCATCACAACATGCTATGGCAAAGACATTATTGTTATTATTATCTCCATTGTATATAGTTAGTATGACCTGAATCCAAGTGGGCTAGCTCTGAATTCCATGATTCTAATCACTACCTGACATTCTCTACATGGTATTAAAGGAAAATATAATGTATAAATTGTCTAGCTATAGTAGAATCAGGTACTAGATTTATTAGCTCACTACTTAAATCCAATTTCTTTATTCCATGAACCCATAGCTCAAAAAACTATTATAGATTTTAGGCAATGCAAAACCTCATTTGAAAATATATTAAAACTGAGGGAACTTTCCCCCACTCCTACTCCCATCACAGCATTAATCAACAGAAAGTTCTACTCAACAGTAGACATCATATTTCATTTGGAAAATTCAGTTTGCTGTGGTTAATTTTTTAATGCTTTAGATTTAGCTTCAATTACCAGTGAAAAATTATAGATCTTGTATATTAAATATTAAAACATTCCTGTAAGATTACAGTTTGTACTTCTATTTTAAAAAATAGCATCACTTCAGTATAGATTGCCACCATCTATATTTTAACTCTTTGCAACAATTCTTCCTTTTGCTAAAAGCAAAATCTTTGTGGTTAGAATTGACGATAGAAATCTTAAGAAGCCCAACAAATCAATATCTTTAGACAATAAATGGTTCTGTAAATTAGTAATATGTCAAAAGATGTAAGGAAAGTTGTCTCAAAGGAGAACTAAGAATAGTATCTCAGAGCTTGCCAGGGTTATTGTCTTTAATGGGCAAAATTGCACTGACAGCCTGAAATCCTTAGTTAATAGCAAAGCTAAATTAATTCACAGGAAATGACTCTTTGAAGTGGCCAGAAGAATTAAGAACTAGTATGGTCAATTTACTATAATAGCCAGATATAGAGATGTCACCAGATTGACCCATAATAATGAATGATCCCCTAGAAGGAAAATAAGCTAGAAATTACCTAAGACTTAAGTAAACAATTTTCAGGGCCTTACATGTAAGGATTTTAAACTCTTTGATAGTACTCACCAGTTATACTTTAACATTCTCCTACAGATTCTCACCTAGAAGATAAGTGTATCCTAAAATAAAAATCCATGTTGTACTTTAAATTTACTAAAGTTCCTTGGGTTGGATCCAAGATGGCCTGTCTTAATGCCACATTCAATTTTGTTGACTGTGAACATATTTTCTGTCACTGAATTCATAATATTGATAGAACCAGATTTACGTGCAGCTAATATCTTAAACTCACTTCTGAAGTCTTATTTGCATAAGATATCAGATAGTTTTATTGCAAATTTCATTTTTAATCAAATTGTTCATTCATTTCACAAATGTTTGTCACTTACTATGGTCCAGTCAGTATATTTGACACTGAGGATATACAGGGGAATAAGAAAGACAACTTTGCAACGTCGGCCAATCCCATCTTAAACAGAAATTGACATGTTAAAGGAAAGCAATAGTAACTCTTAACAATATACAAAATGCTTTTCACAAATGCTATTTTATCTTTAGAAATTTTCCATGAAGAAGCTAATGCTATATCTTTTTACAGATGAAGAAACTGAGATTGAAAGTCTTTGTGTAAATTGCTAAGGGTAACATTGCTCATAATGGAAGCAGAACTTAAACTTGGAAATTCAACTTCAAAATTCCAAATCATTCCATTGTATATTGTTTCAACGTACAAGAAGGAAATGGATGCTGCTGCTGCTGCTAAGTCACTTCAGTCGTGTCCAACTCTGTGCAACCCCATAGATGGCAGCCCACCAGGCTCCTCTGTCCCTGGGATTCTCCAGGCAAGAATACTGGAGTGGGTTGCCATTCCCTTCTCCAGTGCATGAAAGTGAAAAGTGAAAGTGAAGTCACTCAGTCCTGTCCAACTCTTCACAACCCCATGGACTGTAGCCTACCAGGCTCCTCTGTCGATGGGATTTTCCAGGCAAGAGTACTGGAATGGGTTGCCATTTCCTTCTCCAGGAAATGGATGATGGGCCTGGAAATTAAACCTCAAATATTTAATCAATTAAGGACAATTTTTCTCACTGAACCTCAGGAAAAAGTCAAGAGCAACACTGAATATTGAGAAGTGGGTCTAACTGTCCAGATGGTTAGCTTTCAACTAGACCTCCTCCTCTTGCAAAAAGGGCATCCCACTATATAAGCAGAGGTGAGATATGGGGGTAATTTGGTTCTACTTCCAACATCTCCTACTTGCAACCTTGAGATCTTGGTTTTCCATTTTTTATATTGCCGCACACCATATCATTCTCCCAGTCGCTCAATCCTTTCGTGGCTTTACCTGCTTCCTTAGCTAGATTTATAGCCATGATCACCCATTTCCAAACTACTTTTGTACCTTAACGTCTTTGTCCCCTGACTCCTCAAAATCAGCAACTGTGACAACTGGGCCCACATCTCTGTTCCTAAGACTCTCTGTTCCTCATCTTCTTCTTCTCTTAGTTCCTCCATAATGCTTTTTCAAACTTCAGCTGTTTGACAACATTTCCGTATTTGCCTAGGCTCCAATCCCTCCAATTTCCACTGCTTAAATTCAATCCTCATTATCATCTTAATTTCCAGGAGTTGACTTAAGCTCTCATTGGGACACTAGAAAACAAGGATTTGTGGACTATAATCCAATGTCAAATTTTGAAGGCAGATAATTGGTGATGGAATATGGAGATGGGAAGCAGAGAGAAACGACTGTAGATTAGACCAGCAGTCTTTGTGTTAGCTCTAAAACTAGAAATATATACAAAAGGTAATATACAAGTAAGCATAATGTCTCAAGATACTTGATATGATGGGAGATAATGACAGTATCAGACACACGGATACCAATTGGTACAGAACCATGGTTGGAAGTCAGTTAACTTGGATTATATTCTGTTCTTGAAAGGTAAGCTATGTGATTTTATGAGTTTTTTTTTAAATGTCTAATGAACAAGATTTCATGCAATAATGGGCAAAATAAAGGACAGATATGGTAAGGACCTAACAGAAGCAGAAGCAATAAAGAAAAGGTGGCAAGAATACACAGAAGAACTATACAGAGAAGGTCTGAATGATGCAAATGACCACAATAGTGTGATCAATTACCTAGAGCCAGACATCCTGGAATGTGAAGTCAAGTGGGCCTTAGGAACCATTACCATGAACAAACTTAGTGGAGTTGATGGAATTCCAGCTGAGCTATTTCAAATCCTAAAAGATAATGCTGTTACAGTGCTGAACTCCATATGCCAACAAATTTGGAAAATTCAGCAGTGGTCACAGGACTGGAAGAGGTCAGTTTTCATTCCAATACCAAAGAAGGGCAATGCCAAAAAATGTTCAAACTACCATACAATTGCACTCATATCACATACTAGCAAGGTATTGCTCAAAATCCTCCAAGCTAGGCTTCAGCATTAAATGAATTTAGAACTTCCAGATGTTCAAGCTGGATTTAGAAAAGTTAAAGAAACCAGAGGTCAAATTGCCAACACCTGTTGGATCATGGAGAAAGCAAGGGAATTCCAGAAAAATACCTACTTCTGCTTCGTTGACTACATTGATGCCTTTGACTGTGTGGATCACAGCACACTATGGAAAATTCTTAAAGAGATGGGAATACTAGACCACCTTACCTGCCTCCTGAGAAGCCTGTATGCAGGTTTAGAACTGGAAGCAACAGAAGCAACATTTAGAACTGGCCAAGGAACAATGGACTGGTTCAAAACTGGGAAAGGAGTATGACAAGGAGTACTGTCATCCTGTTTATTTAGCTTATATGTAGAGTACATCATGCAAAATGCCAGGTTGGGTGAATCACAAGCTGGAATCAAGATTGCTGGGAGAAATATCAATAACCTCAGATACATACACAAAACCAAATGCCTGTATTAGCATTTCATTTTTTAATAAAAGATATCATGTCTAATACATGTATGTGATGTTCATTGTAATTAAGGATGGTAAGTGTTCAATGATTTGATCTCTTTGGAATTTATTAATGTATTTGAAACAATGTTGGACTTCTTTTCTTAACAAAACCCAGGATGAGGGGTTTGTGAGTATAATGGACACTTACATGACATGTGAGCACCACTTCATTGACTTTGGGAAAGGAGTCTAGTTGAGTAGGGACAGGTCAAGGGCTCTAATGCCAAGTTGCTGTTCTTGCTATTCAGTTGCTCAGTAATGATTGACTCTTTGGGACCCTATAGACTGCAGCACACCAGACCTCCCTGTCCCTTACTATCTCCCAGAGTTTGCCCAAATTCATGTCCATTTAATCAGTGATGCTAGCTAACCACGTTATCCTCTGTCACCCTCTTCTCCTTTTGTCTTCAATCTTTCTCAGCATCAGGGTCTTTTCCAATGAGTCAGTTCTTCACATCGTGTGGCCAAAGTATTGGAGCTTCAGCTTCAGCATCAGTCCTTCCAGTGAGTATTCAAGGTTGATTTCCCTTTAGGATTGATTCCCTAGTGGTTTGATCTCCTTGCTGTCCAAGGGACTCCCAAGAATCCAAGATGTCAAGTTGCCTGGCTTTAAATCTCAGTTCTGCCATGTCTTTCCTAAATAACAAGGCAAAGTATCTAGTATCTCTGAGCCTTTGTTTTCTCTTTATAAATTTAAGGAATTGAAAATAGTACCTTCCTCATAAGACAGTTAAATGAAACGATACAAGTACACAATAAATATGATGCTTCACATATAGAAGGAACCCAATAAATTTAATTTACTATTATATTTATTCTAGAAACTGCTTCTCCTTCTTCTCAGCCACATGGCTGCAATAGAAACTGACATGATACACACAGTAACTTCCCTTTACCAGAGCTGACTAGCTTCCCTGATAGCTCAGTTGGTAAAGAATCTGCCTGCAATGCAGGAGAACCAGGTTCAATTCCTTAGTCAGGAAGATCTGCTGGAGAAGGGATAGGCTACCCAATCTAGTATTCTTGGGCTTCCCTTAAGGTTCAGCTGGTAAAGAATCTGCCTGTAATGCAGGAGACCTGGGTTTGATCCCTGAGTTGGGAAGATTCCCTGGAGAACAGAAAGGCTACACACTCCAGTATTCTGGCCTGGAGAATTCCATGGACTGTATAGTCCATGGTGCTGCAAAGAGTCGGACACCACTGAACCACTTTCACCATAGCTGACTGGTGTAGGATTGGGTGCCCCCCTCCCCAAATAAAAAAACATGAGTCCCTTCTCACATTTGAATTGGACTGTCTCCAAGACCTTGTGCTAGTTGTTCAGGAAAATGCAAATACCTTTATTAAAAAGCTAAGGAAATTTCAGAAAATTATAGTGTGGGAAGGAAGAGGTTAAAGGTCTAGTATACTTGGATTTTCTCTTTAATTTCCAGTGGAATTGTACCTTAAGACTCAGACCTTGATGAGAGAAAGGAAATTCTCTACTGACAATGGCCCAGACTTCAGACTTGAACTTCCGTACTCCTCCCCAAGTTCTTCCTTTCACAGGTCACTCTACAACTTCCCCTTTCTGTTGTTGTTGCCATTCAGTCACTAAGTCATGTCAGACTCTTTGCCACACGATGAACCGCAGCACAACAGGCTTCCCTGCCCATCACTATCTCTCTGAGCTTCCTTAAACTCATGTCCACTGAGTCGGTGATGCCACCCAACCACCTCATCCTCTGTCATCCCCTTCTCCTCTTGCCCTCAGTCTCTCCTAGCATCAGGGTCTTATCCAATGAGTTGGCTCTTCACATCAGGTGGCCACAGTATTCGAGCTTCAGTTTCAGCATCAGTCCTTCCAATGAATATTCAGGGTTGATATCCTTTAGGATTGACTGGTTTGATCTCCTTGCTGTCCAAGAGACTCTCTAGAGTCGTCTCCAGAACCACAGTTCAAACAATTCTTCGGCACTCAGCCTTCTTTATGGTCCAGTTCTCACATCCATACATGACTATTGGAAAAATAAAAGCTTTGACTGCACAGATCTTTTCAGCAAAGTGATGTCTCTGCTTTTTAATATGCTGTCTAGGTTGGTCACAGCTTTTCTTCCAAGGAGCAAGTGTCTTTTAATTTCATGGCTACAGTCACCATCTGAAGTGATTTTGGAGCCCAAGAAAATCAAGTCTGTCAATGTTTCCACTTTTTCCCCATCTATGTGCCATTAAGTGATGGGAGTGGATGCCATGATCTTGATTTTTTGAATGTTGAATTTTAGGCTGATTTTTTCACTCTCCTCTTTCACCATCCTCAAGAGGCTCTTTAGAAGTACAATCTACACCAGTGGTTTTCAGTCTGTGGCAGCCATGCTCCCCAGGTGACATTTGAAAATTCTTGACATGTTTTTGGTTGTCACAGCTGAGGGGAGTGGTGCCACTGGCATTTAGTGGGTAGAAGCCATCAGTTCAGTGCAGTTGCTCAGTCGTGTCTGACTCTTTGAGACCCCATGAATCGCAGCACGCCAGGCCTCCCTATCTATCACCAACTCCCAGAGTCCACTCAAACCCACGTCCATCAAGTCGGTGATGCCATGCAGCCATCTTATCCTCTGTCATCCCCTTCTCCTCCTGCCCCCAATTCCTCCCAGCATCAGGGTCTTTTCCAATCAGTCAACTTTTTGCATCAGGTGGCCAAAATATTGGAGTTTCAGCTTCAACATCAGTCCTTCCAATTGACACCCAGGACTGATCTCCTTTAGGATGGACTGGTTGGATCTCCTTGCAGTCCAAGGGACTCTCAAGAGTCTTCTCCAACACCACAATTCAAAAGCATCAATTCTTTGGCACTCAGCTTTCTTCACAGTTCAACTCTCACATCCATACATGACCACTGGAAAAACCATAGCCTTGACTAGATGAACCTTTGTTGACAAAGTAATGTCTCTGCTTTTTAATATGCTATCTAGGTTGGTCATAACTTTCCTTCCAAGAAGTAAGCCATAGATGCTGCTATACAGCCTACAATGCAGAGGACAGCCTCCCTTCCCTCCAAAGAGTTACCAGACCTAAAATGTCAATAATGTGGAGGCTGAGAAACCATGGTCTAAAGTCAAACAGAAGTAAAACTTTCCTCCACTACCAAAGAGTCAATTCTACCTTTGGAATCAGTTTTTTTTTCCATTACTATATACATTTTAATTCCTTTCTTTGTCTACCTGAGTCTTACCAGAATCATTTAGTGCTACATTAGTCTTAGAGGTGATTTGTTACCATGGGAATGAATTGGGATGATTACTTTCATATAATTCAGAATTTAGCTAGAATGAAGCCAGAAGGAGAGGGAAAATTGCCCTTCTTCCCACCACAAGTGTATTCCAAGGAGACACACTGGAGAAGATGCATACTCTTAAGACAGAATTTGATAATAATCAATAATTATTAATTATTAATTATGATTAATTATTGTTAATAGTTGATATTAATATTGTTATTAATTATTGATAATTCAATAATCTTGAATTATCAAGATGGCCAATGAGATTATTGGCATTGGAAGAACATTGTCCAGGAAATAACAAACTTCATGTACACTTGATGGGTACTTTAGACAAGGGGAACACTGACCAAAAAGTCACTGAAGATAAATAGGATGATGTGCTACAGTAACAAAATTTCTAGAAGGTAATAATAAATAGTAGTTCAGATGGAGCAAGTGGTGAATCTTCAAGAAGAGGAGTATGATTCTTGCTTTATTTCGCAAAGACTATCAATAGGATGATCTGTAGAGACTATGTCATATCACCTGGGCATAATACTGGCTGAAGATAAACTTATAATGAAATGTATCTAGAGAACTACATGGATATGCCTAATTTATACATAAGCCACTATAACATTAACAGTATTTAAAGAAAAGACTGAATATTTTTAAATTAAAGTTCTTATTGGCTAAAATATGTAATAGGAATGATAGTCCATTGACCAAAACCATAGACTAGTGTTGAGATCAGTATGTATGAAAGATACAGAGGACTAAGTTAGCCAAGAAGAGGATTGAGTATTCAAAAAGTGTGGAAGATACAAGTAATGCCAAACAAAGATAAATTTGGTCAACCTGATCTTTGCAATGGAAAGAAACAGACATCAGCAGGAATAGTTGGAATAGTAATGGGTCTTTGGGCACAAAATCAGAATAAAATTGTCCAACTCTTTTAGGAGAAAATGAGTAAGGCTATATGTAAAGAATTCAAGCCTGAGTTCTTTATTCAAATTCACTGTCACATTCCTTCTATTCCACTGGATAACACAATCTGAGCAGTGACAGAGGAAACCATTTCAGTTCAGTTCAGTCACTCAGTCGTGTCCAACTCTTTGAGACCCCATGGACTGCAGCAAGCCAGGCTTCCCTGTCCTTCACCAACTCCCAGAGCTTGCTCAAACTCATGTCCATCGAGTCAGTGATGCCATCCAACCATCTCACTCTCTGTTGTACCCTTCTCCTCCCACCTTCAATCTTTCCCAGCATCAGGGTCTTTTCCAATTAGTCCGTTCTTCTCATCAGGTGGCCAAAGTATTGGAGTTTCAACTTCAGCATCAGTCCTTCCAATGAATATTCAGGACTGGTTTGCTTTAGGATGGACTGGTTTGATCTCCTTGCAGTCTAAAGGACTCTCAAGAAACCATTTACTGGTCCATTATAGAGACTCTGAAGTTAGTTGTGTGATAGACACAGACATGCTGTCCAACAAGGAAAGACTTGCTGACTCTTGTTCAGTTCCTTCCTGGAGGTTTTAAGCCCCCTTGCAGGAAGTCACACCCTTCCTGGGGCAGCCTGAGTGTGCAAGTCCAGGGGACAAAGGACCGCTCATTTCAACCCACTGCAGGATGCTCAGATGCAATGTTTACTCTGAAGTTCCTCACAGGGTTGGCCAAAGTACTGTTGGACTAGGACTGCGGTTTGACTACTTCCTCTGCCCTGTTCTGCTTCCTCTCTTTTATTTTTTTCACCCTAATAAATATTTTGCATCTCAAACTTCTTAACATCTGCTTCCAGAGAACTCAATCTATGACAATTACTCTTGGAAGAATTTCAGAGGTTGTTAGTGAGACGTTCCGTTCAACTGCAAGATTTCACAGAGCTTCAAAACACCACTGCCACAGTCCGGTATGAAGAGAGAGTGCAGGCTCTGTAATCTCACATATTCCTGGGTTCTAATCTCATTCCTTACCTCTGATTAGCAATTTGAGCTTAATCCCTGTAAACTTTTGTTTCCCTGTCTGTGAAATGATAATATTTACTGCAAAGAAGGGTTGTAGGGAATATATTTTAAATAATGTCTATAAAATACTTAACTTGGTGCTTGACTCATAGGAGCTGTCTAGTAATTGTCAGCCCTACTTCCTTCCAAAAGAGAAAAGGGGGGAAAAAAAGACCAAATCATTTAAATCTTTCTGAAAAATTAGAACTTCTAAGGTCTGGAGATATTTATCTCTTTGTTGATATATGTTACATGTTATTTTTAACATTATGGAGAATAAATATCCAGGATTAAAGTTGATAAATCTAGTTAACGAAGTAACAAGGTAAAAAAAAATTGTAATGGGAGTAAGAGGAAAGAATTGAAGTAAACCTTAAAGCAGTTCTTGCAAGAAGCACAGCCCCTTGTCCACGCATAGGTTGAATCAGCCCACTCTTCTTGACACCCACATCTCACAAGAAGAAGTCTCTAGAGTATTGCTGGTCTGAAATGGGCTGTCCTAGTAACTAAATAGAAAGAATAACTGAAGAGAAAAAGGATTATGGTAGGATATAAGAGGAGCTAAACTCAGAGAGAGATCTTGGTAACAGTGAGCATATAATAAAACATATTTAGTTATGAAATTCAACATCAAGTTTTTCTATATCTGGTAGTACTTAAAATGTCTTCCAGGTTGTCACAGAGCACTGGCTTTGGAGGAATGGGATGGGAGGGATGGAGGAACGGGTATAAGATGGAGGAGACAAATGTATGCCTATGGTCAATTCATATTGATGTATGGCAAAAATGTTCACAATATCGGGAAGTAATTATCCTCTAATTAAAATAAATAAATAATTTTTTTTAAATGTCTTCCATGTAGCTCTCAACATCCTCAACATCTGGGCACATAAGCTTTGCCAACTGGATGAAAAATATTCATAGCTGTTATAATAACATAGATAGAGGTGCCAGCTTTCAGAGTGTGAGATGGTATTCAACTTGGAAAGCATAGGACCAGCCATTTCCTTGGATATTCCGTCACCTTTGGAGAAGGAAATGGCAACCCATTTCAGCATTCTTGCCCAGAGAATCCCATGGACAGAGAAAACCCTGGGGCACTATAGTCCATGGGGTTGCAAAGAGATGAACATGCCTTAGCAACTAAACAGTAACAACAACCAGTCACCTCAGAAGCCATGCTGCAGAGGAAAGCTTTAGGAGTAGCAAGCATTTCAGTTTTTTCTCTAATACAAAATGCTGTTTTAGGCCCACAGCTCCTCAGGAATAAAGCTAGTGTCAAAGATTTAATGCCTTTTCACATTAGTGATGTCAGCACAAAATGGCCATCTTCTCTGAATAATTTATCTTCCCACTGCATAATTTTCTTATCTTTTTTTTCCTACATTTTGGTTTTTCACTGCAGATGGGGAGGTAAATGGCTGTTAGTCCCCGACAAAACCTGTGGTGCATTCTTCCCATCAATCAATTAAAAAACACTTACCTTATATTCAACATGATTTATTTCTTGTTAATACAATTGTCTCACTATATCCTTCTATTATTATACCCTTAATTCCATTAGCCATTCGCTTAATGCTTGCTTTAAGGTTGACCCCCAAAGAACTTGGAAGAGATGGGGAAGTCCTTCTAATAGTGGCTTTGCCAATAAAATTCTGGAAGCTCTTCTCCTAAAACCTTGTAGGTCACCGAAAAGATAGGTCACAGAATGTAGCCTGCCTGAAAAGAATAAAGCAACCTCTCATTTATTTGTTCTGATGGATACTGTTTGATGGTTTAAAAATCCTTAAGAGCTCTTATCTTTAAAGTCAACACAATAGGTTCACAAAGCATAATCCTACCAAGACTTTCCTTAAATAGATTTTAAACGAGGGAGAGGGGAAACCATTTGTACTGTTTGAAGATTAATGGCTTGCTTGTTTGGGGGTGGAGCAAAAGGTTAACCTCTTACACAGTTAAGTGACACAAAAACATTGTATTCTTTCCCATAGTGGTAGAGTTACATGTTTTCTAGCAAATTTTCTCCATTTGGGTTAAAATTTGAAAGCCCTAAATAGAAGTCCTTGTACTGCATTTCTATACACTGAACAGATGCTATCATTTTTATCAGTGAGGACATTTGCTCTCCTTTTGAAATTTAGTTGTATGAATGTCTTCATACACTATACAAGCACATATATTTCTACATCACTATGTATCAGACTAGATCATATGTAGCAGGCACTGTTGGTTGCCTAATAGCCATTTCTCTCTGCTTCTTCACAAATCCTAACCTAGTTTTATTCAGGGGTCCACTCTTCAGAAATGGCAACGAAAGCCTCAGGGTAAATCTATTGGTAAAACCAGTACTGGACATTCCATAGCCCTTGTTGGCCACTGATGTTGGGGCAGGCTCTGGGAATGAGTTTCTCATTTCTAAAAATAAACATAAACCATGGACATGGTTATGACTCCCTGTGGTGCCTGGAGTTTTGACTATCATCTTGTGGCCTCAGCGAGAGACAGTCAAGAAAAAGCCGACATCCTGGGGATGACAGAGTACAAAAGATATCTTTTCCCTTAAAAATATAATTTATCCATGGAATTAATCAAACTGGGTCTACCCTAAATGATATAATACATATATACTCACTGTTTAAACTGGTTAAGTCAGTGATGTCCATTAACTACCGATGGAGGCATCTTTGCTATAAATCACAGGTGCTTTTTAAAAATATTTAGCTCTGTTCTCAATTAACTTATGTGAACAACCTATGGTGTGTCATCTGTATTTTTCTCTGTGTACATTTAATCATATATAAATGTGTAAATGTATGTATATATGCATACATGTATGTATGCATGCGTACACATGTGCATGCATGCTTAAGCCACTTCAGTAACGTCTGACTCTTTGTCACTCTATAGACTGTAGCCCACCAGTCTCCTCTGTCCATGGGATTCTCCAGGCAAGAACACCAGAGTGGGTTGCCATGCCCTCCTCCAGGGGATCTTCCTGACCCAGGGATCAAATCAGCATCTCTTATGGCTCCGGCATAGCCAAGCGGGTTCCTTACCACTAGCAGCATTTCGGAAGCCCACATATGTACACATTAGCACATAAATATTCAGTTCAGTTCAGTTGCTCAGTCATGTCTAACTCTTTGTGACCCCGTGAATCGCAGCATGCCAGGCCTCCCTGTCCATCACCAACTCCCAGAGTCTATCCAAACCCATGCCCATCATGGCTGATGCCATCCAGCCATCTCATCCTCTTTCATCCCCTTCTCCTCCTGCCCCCAATCCTTCCCAGCATCAGGGTCTTTTCCAGTGAGTCAACTCTTCGCATCAGGTGGCCAAAATATTGGAGTTTCAGCTTCAACATCAGTCCTTCCAAAGAACACCCAGGACTGATCTCCTTTCGGATGGACTGATTGGATCTCCTTGCAGTCCAAGGGACTCTCAAGAGTCTTCTCCAACACCACAGTTCAAAAGCATCACTTCTTCGGCACTCAGCTTTCTTCACCATCCAACTCTCACATCCATACATGACCACTGGAAAAACCATAGCCTTGACTAGACGGACCTTTGTTGGCAAAGTTATGTCTCTGCTTTTAAATATGCTATCTAGGTTGGTCATCACTTTCCTTCCAAGGAGTAAGCGTCTTTTAATTTCATGACTGCAATCACCATCTGCAGTGATTTTGGAGCCCAAAAATATAAAGTCTGACACTGTTTCCACTGTTTCCCCATCTATTTCCCATGAAGTGATGGGACCAGATGCCATGATCTTAGTTTTCTGAATGTTGAGCTTTAAGCCAACTTTTTCAGTCTCCTCCTTTCATCAAGAGGCTTTTTAGTTCCTCTTCACTTTCTGCCATAAGGGTGGTGTCATCTGCATATCTGAGGTTATTGATATTTCTCCCGGCAATCTTGATTCCAGCTTGTGCTTCTTCCAGCCCAGCGTTTCTCATGATGTATTCTGCATATAAGTTAAAGAGGCAGGGTGGCAATATATAGCCTTGAAGTACTCTTTTTCCTATTTGGAATCAGTCTGTTGTTCCATGTCCAGTTCTAACTGTTGCTTCCAGTTCTATCTGTTACATACAGATTTCTCAGGAGGCAGGTCAGGTGGTCTGGCATTCCCATCTCTTTCAGAATTTTCCAGTTTGTTGTGATCCACACAGTCAGAGGCTTTGGTGTAGTCAATGAAGCAAAAGTAGATATTTTTCTGCAACTCTCTTGCTTTTTCTATGATCCAATGGGTGTTGACAATTTGATCTCTGGTTCCTCTGCCTTTTCTAAATCCAGCTTGAACATCCAGAAGTTCTCATTTCATGTACTGTTGAAGCCTAGCTTAGAGAATTTGGGGCATCACTTTGCTAGTGTGTGAGATGAGTGGAATCGTGCAATAGTTTGAGCATTCTTTAGCATTGCCTTTCTTCGGGATCAGAATGAAAACTTAACTTTTTCAGTCCTGTGGCCACTGGTGAGTTTTCCAAATTTGTTGGCATGTTGAGTGCGGCACTTTAACAGCATCATCTTTTAGGATATGAAATTTGATGTTTTATTGCAAGTCAGGAAATACTCAATATCACTCTATTTATTCACAGACAGAATAATATATTCATTAAACAGTGAAAACAAGTATATGTAAATAGTAAATAAGTGAGTCCCCTGGTAACCTCATGGTTAGGATTCTGAGCTTTCACTGACATGGCCCCAGTCCAATCCCTAGTCAGGTAACTGAGTTCCCACAAGCTACACAGCCAAAAAAAAAAAGAAATTCTTCAATTATTAAAATAACAAACAATTTGAAAGTATAGTTCACACATAAAATGTATGTATGTTTTAGACTGTTATTTCCTTTCTTTCCCATTGTATTCACCAATATTTAAAACTTTTGGGAGGTTCATAATTATCTTATATTCAAATTGCCCAGAAAAGCACCTTTAGATAAACATAAAAGGGAAACTAGTATATTTCAAAATGTGGAAATAATATTAAGATATATACATAACAGATTAAAATATGTAGAAAATACTATTTCTTCATTCTTATTCTCTAATGGTTGAATGCAAGGCAAAATATTTGGGGTTCATCCAAACAAGATGCATGATTCAAATCTGTCATACATGATGTCTTTGACTGAAAATTACTGTGTCAAGTAAATGGTGTTCTGCCTGATACCATAATGTTGAAGTATCACCTATGTTAGTTATTTTTTATGTTTTTGGGTGAGAAAAGTGGTATAACATTTGAAGGGCCATCATGGTTAAGTTGTTGACTGAATAAACACTATGAAAGCAAAATCTGTATTTCACTACATTTTTTGAAGGGTTTTACTACTTTATGTTTTATATTTATGTCTTTAATCCATCAGAAATTTATTTTTATATATGACATAAAAATAATTCAATTTAATTTTATTCCAATTCTATTCTAGTTGAGCTTGCATCATTTGTTAACTATCCCATTTCTTTCAGATATTAAATATATATACAATTTTTATAGAGTGTCATAGTTGGTTTTTTTTTTCTTTTTAAAAAATATATTTATTTTTAATTGAAGGATAATTGCAATATTGTGTTGGTTTCTGTCATAGTTGTATCTGTATTCTTAATTCTGTCCCACGGGACTTTTTGTCTATTCCTATGAAAAATCATATTCTATTTATTAGAGTGATTCTTTTAGCATGTCATAATATCTGTTAAGACTTCTCTCTCTCTCACTATTCCTTTATTATTTTTTATTTTTTAACTTTGCTTGTCTGTTCTCATAGATTTATTCTTCCATGTAAAATTTTAAATAATTTTATACCTAATTCTCACACCTCACAGAAAAGCTGTTATTATGTTTACTGGAGTTGCATCAAATGCATAGTTCAATTTTGTGAGAATCAGTATATATGACATTAAATTTTTCCAGCCAAGTACATGATGAAATTTCCAGTTTGTTCAGATCTTGTTCTATGGCCTTCCATTATTTCTAGATGGTCTAATTAATACAGATCCTGGCCTTATTTGTTAATGCATTCTCTAATATTTTACTGTTTTAATTAGCATTGTAAATTAATTTTTTTCTCTTTTAGGTTTTAATTTTTAGAATACAGAAAAGCTATTGATTTCTATAAATTTATCTTATACTAAGTCAACTTATAAATTATATTAATCCAAATAGATCACTTTACTAGAGTTTCTTAGGTTTTCTGGGTGCACTTTTATATTAACAAAAATAATCATAACTATTTTTAATCTTTATTACAAGTATTTTATTATTCTTTTCTTATTCTGAATAAGAATAAGAGTCTTCTACAATTCTGAAGACCCTTCAGGATTGTACTATATGAGAATGACTCCCAGCACATCTACCTAGTTGCTAATTTTAATTTAATCTTAGCATAATAAGGAAAATATTGGTCTTAATGTTTAGAATAATGGTTGCTTTTTAAAAGCAAATAGCCTTTGGTATATTTAGGTAGTTTCCTACTGTTCTTATTTAGTGTTTTTATTAAATGCTAGCTTAATAATTTTATGAAATGCCTATCAGTGTTTACTTATAAGATTTTCTCTTAATTTACTAATATATTACATATCAGCTTTTTCTAATATTGAACTACTCTCACATTCTAGAAATTAAGCACGTGCATGCGTGCTCAGTCATGTCCAACTCTTTGCAACCCCATGGACTATAGCCCACCAGCCTCCTCTGTCCATCAGATTTACCAGGCAAAAATACTGCAGAGGGTTGCCATTTCCTCCTCCAGGGGATATTGCTGACCCAGGAATCGAATCCCCATCTCCTGCATTGGCTGGCAGATTCTTTACCATTGAGCCACCTGGGAAGCCTCCATCAGAAATCAAGCATACAAAAATTTATCCACATTTTGTTTAGAAGTCTATCCTTTAGATTTTTTTTACAAGAGATTAGTTTATGGTCATCTTTCATAATCTCTCAGATTTTTATATTTTAAAAAGTTATTCTGGATTTATATATTTTATTAGGCTTAATCTTTTCTATAACTTGGAATAAGTTCAATTACACAGCTACCATCTATTCTTTAAGGTGAGATATAACTCAGCTGGAACTCATCTTGTCCTGGTAGCTCTTTTATGATAGTTCTTTTCTCAGGCATCAGTATTCCTTAGATTTATCAGACAATTCAAGTGTTCCACTTCCTGTTGAATCAATTTCTATGATCAATACTTGCCAGGAAATGTCTAGATTTTCAAATTTACCACCATGAAGTTAGATGTAGTAGTCTCTTATAATACTTGAAAATCCACCTGTATTTGTGTTTATGTCACATCTCTTATTTGTGGGATTGCACATACCTGTTTGCATTTTTTTATCCTGAATCACTCAAAAAAGTTTATCAGTTTCATTGGTCTTTTCAAAGAACCAGGTATTTGGATTTTCTTTTTTGTTGTTGCGGTTGTTCGTTTGTTCTGTTTTTCTGTTGCATATTTTGTCTTGTCATTTCCTTTTGTCCTTTTGCTTACCCCATGAGTTTCCTGGTGGCTCAGATGGTAAAGAATCTGCCTGCAGTGCAGGAGACCCAGGTTCAATCCCTGGGTCAGGAAGATCCCCTGGAGAAGAGAATGGCTACCCACTCCAGTATTCTTGCCTGGAGAATTCCATGGACAGAGGAGCCTGGTCATAAAGAGTCAGACACGCCTGAGCAACTTTTTCACTTTCACTTTATCCCATGAGTACAAAGTTTCTTTGCTTTTCATTTCCTAATAACAAAATTATTTAGGGCTATCAAGTTTCTTCTTAGGACAACTTTTCAGTGTTGCTAAATTTTGATTAGAGATGATTATAAGTCCTTGTTTTCTAGACAAAAGCAAACTACTGGGGTCACATGTTTCAAAATACACTTATGGACTAACTGAGCTAGAAAACTAAGATGCATTAAGACATTTAAGGCAATGTACAGTAAAGGATGAGGGAATTTTCTGAGTGGAGAGTATACACTCATTGGGAGCCAAGGTCAGGAATAATTGCCATAATGACTATCTAAGGCCCTCTCACAATCGGCCACAATTCTACAATTATATTGGCACTGCCAATACAAGGCTGGTTTTCAAATTGGTCTACTGGAACCGAAAGTAAAATCTTCTTAGCATAATAAAGAAAGTATTGACTGAAAGTTCACTCAATAGGCAGAAATATGACTAAGTGATCAGAGTCGTGTCTTTGTCAGCTCAGGCTTCTACAACAAATATCACAATCTGGGGACCTTAGAGAGCAGGAACTTATTTCTCACAGCTCTGGAGACTAGAAACTCAGAATCAGGGTGCCAGTAGGGTTTCACTACATCCTCACATGCCCTTTTTTCAGTGCACACAGGTAGAGAGAGAGAGAGAGAATGAACAAGGCTCTGGTGCCCCCTTCTTATAAAGGCACTAATCCAATGGTAAGGCCCCACCCTCGTGACCTCATCTGAACCTAATTACTTCCCAAAGACCCCATCTCCAATAACATCACAGGGTGAGAGAGATTCAACACAGGAATTTTTTAAAAGTACACAGATTGGCTAGCACCAAATGTGCAAAAAATACTGCAGAATGGTATGCCTAATTTTGTCTAATTAACCGTCCTACTCTGTTTTCACCAAATTCCAGTAATTATATTTTTCAAAAGATAGGATGAAATTCAGAAATACCAGCATTTGTTAAAGTAGAAGACAAACACTAGTGTGGTATATTCTTGAACACTGAGGACCACCCCATGCTTTTGTGTGTGTGTGTGTGTGTGTGTGTGTGTGTGTGTGTGTGCGCGCGCGTTCATCATTCGGTCGTGTCTGACTCTTTGCTACCCCACGGACTATAGCCCGCCAGGTTCCTCTGTCCATGGGATTTTTCAGGCAAGAATACTCGAGTAGGTTGCCATTTCCTTCTCCAGGGGATCTTCCTGACCCAGGGATCGAACCTACATCTCCCGCATTGCAGGAGAATGCTTTACTGCTAAGTCACTGTGGAAACCATCTTTAAGCTCCTTTTTTCAATTCAGTTCATAAGACCATTTATAGACTTTTATTAAGTTTTCCTGGCAAACTTAGAAAAGAAAGGTGGAGAAAAAAATGTATTCAGTATGGTCTGCCTGCAGAAGCTTCGGAGTTACAGAAGTTGTATTCACAGTGGGGGACTGTGAAAGCCTTTTCAAAGGTATGTTTGTGCAGCCTTTCAAACAAAAAAAAGCAAGACCCCATAGCCTGTGGTTCTCTCACACTCTTGAGCTGAAAGAAGTCTGCCCTGCCTCTGATTATAACATTTAAGCCTAAAGGGCTGGCCCCAGAATCCTATGCATCATTTAGAACTTTGATGCTGAATGAATTCAGAGAAAAAATTTGTCTCTGCCAGTCTGGGGTTGCTGGTGACAACAGGGAAAATTGATTGGGGTGATGACAGAGTTCTCCTGGTTCAACTCCTCCTACTGGGAAGCTCTCCCCTAGGCTTTCTAAAACAGAGGTTACTTTCTGTGCTGCTGACGACTCTGACTCGATGAGGTGAAATAAAAGAGTAAAAGTGTAAAGTGAAAATGAAAGTGTTAGTCGCTCAGTCGTGTCTGACTCTTTACAACCCCATGGACTGTAGCCCATCGGGGTCCTCTCTCCATGGAATTTTCCAGGCAAGAATACTGGGGGGGAAAAGGGGGAAAAAAGAAGAATACTGGAATAGGTTGCCACATGTCCTTCTCCAGGGGATCTTTCCAACATAGGGATCAAACCCAGGTCTCCTGCATTGCAGAGGTTTGCCTAAAACCACAAGTGAAGTGTTGAGTGGGTAGGTGATAGAGTTTGCAGGGTTCACATGCTGTCCTTTCACTTTCTGAGTTCATAACAGGAGCTTCTGCTCTGGTAGTCTAGTGCTCCTGAAGTAGGAGGGTTTACTGTGAGACCCCAGTCTGGTTTTTGTGTCATCAGAGCCCCTGGATGAATCACTGAATGACTGCCAAGCCCAGATTATCTAAAGCAAAACAGTGTGACCCGTCATGCAAGGTGGTGATCAAACCTGGGAACTGTCTATACAGGTGATCTTTAAAGTTCTCTTTTCTAGTTAGAAACTTTGGAAAGGGCAAGTACACACTGCTGTATTTAAAATGGATAACCAACAAAGACCTATTGTGTAGCACACGGAACTCTTCTCAATGTTATGTGGCAGCCTGGATGGGAGAGGGCTTTGGGGGTGAATGGGTACATGTATATATGAGTGGCTAAGTCCCTTCACTGTTCATCTGAAACTACCACGACATTGTTAATCAGCGATACTCTGATACAAAATAAAAAGCTTAAAGTTACAAAAAATTTTTAAAAATTCTCTCTTTTCACTTGGCAATACATAATGGACACCTTTCCATGTCAGCAGCCATAGACTCACCTACCTCATCCTTTACAGGTACACTAAATTTTCACTGTATGAATTCCCAAAAATCACCTATTAATGGGCATTCCAGTTATTTTTTTTTCAATTGAAAGCAATGCTGCAATAAATCCACCTATACATATATCTCTGCACACTTCTATTATTTCCTTAGGAATTGCTAGGTCCAAGAGCACAACTGGTTTTTTTAATATCATATTTTTAGTATAATTTTAAATATATGTTTCATACAAGACTAATGATATATTGACCTTGCTTAAGTTGTGTGTGTGTGTGTGTGTGTGTGTGTGTGTGTGTGTGTGTTCTCATTTGTGTCCGACCCTTTCTGACCCTATGGACTGTAGCCCACCAGGCTCCTCTGTCCATGGGATTTTTCTGGCAACAATACTAGAGTTGGTTGCCATTTCCCCATCCAGGGGATCTTCTGGACCCAGGGATAGAACCCACTTCTCCTGCATCTCCTGCACTGCAGGCAGTGCAGATTCTTTACAACTGAGTCACCAGTGAAGCCCAGTATTGACCTGAGGCATGCCACTAGTCAGTTCATCTCTACAGAAATAAATACATCCCCTCTTTCCTTGCACATAGACATGCATTTTTCTGTGGGGGAAGGAATATTACCTTCCTTTGTTCTATTTTTTGTTGATTTACAGCTTTGACCAAGGCAACAAAGACTTTCTCTTTTGAAGATAAAAACTGTGGGATAAAACAGATCATGCAGGCCAGGGCGATGATGCAAATAGTTCTGGTTGAGAGAAAATAGTTATTGATGAGCTACAGGGAGAGGAGCACCTTGGTCTTATTTCTCACCTTGTCGAAAGAGACAGCCAAGTTGTGAGGTTCAATTGAAGTTGGTAAATACACAATTATTCAGCTTGTGTCTTGGTAATAAATGTGCCTCTAGGTGGTGAACCCGCCAGTCCTCAGAGCACCACTTTGCTGATTAAGGAGATAAAAAGAGGATATTGCGGAAAGGGTCATTTCAAGAGTAATGAATCCTTACTCTGTCACTGTACTTTGCCGACAGGGAAAAGAAGTTTAACAGGAATGAGGCCTCCTGGAATATCGAGGTGGCAACATGGAGTGGGACAAATCAGAGATGACTATTTCTAGGCCATGAAAAAACAGCAGGATCTCTGATGGCTGAGAAATGACTCTACTGGTGAATTAAGTACATCTCAGGGAGAAGCCTTATTAAATTAGCCTAATACCTTATTGCATGATCAATAACAATGTATTTATTTTGTACTATGGCCTTGAGTGACTTTTCATTAGGGATTTAAATGACCTTAGAAAGCTCCTGAGTATCAATTTAGAATACTTTCAGGAGATATTAGCCTGGCCTTGGAGCAAAAGATGAGTGAAAATGCGGCTCATTATTTAAGTCAGAAAGAGAATGTCAAAAAGCATTTTGCCTTGGCACTGAGGCAGGTAGCTCAAGCTATGTATCCAACCCAATGATACGGTTTTGTACATTTTGATTTCTGGTTACAGAATGACAAACATCAAGAAAGACAGTGTTTGCAGTCCCAATGTATTAACCCAGATGACTGTTGAGATAAAAAAGCTTGTGAGATTGGAAGAGACAGAGATATTATTAGCCAGGCTTCTGTGACATATGCTGTCCGTGCTCCATCCATGCTCCCTTTGATTTCTTCATGCTCACAGACTCTTGGTGGGTTTTCACTACTGACAGACGGCAACTGGTGCCCTCAGACTACCAGAAAGTCTTTGTGGGACCCTAAGTGTCCATCTTGGTGGTAGCCCTGAACCAACAACTTACAGGCATAGATCAGAGTTTCTCAACCCCAGCATGATTGATATTTGCAGTCAGATATTTATTTATGGTGGGGTTGGAGGGATCTATCCTATGTATTGTAGGATGCTTAGCATCCTTGACTTCTACCCACTGGGTACCAGTACCACCTGATAGCATTCCTTATGCAGGTTGGTAAGGAGTCCATGGGCTCAGTCATGAGGTCATCCCTGTCCTGGGAATTTATGACCATCTGGAATTTATGACTGTTTGGAATTTAGGACTGTTTTACCCACAACAGAAGAGAAAGCTAAGAAACTGGTTAATTGATAACATCCAGACCCGTAAGAACTAGTTTCTTTAATAGTGTCAGGAAACCGACCTTTATTACAAGATCAAAGGAAAACAAACTGACCTAATGTTAACTGTCCAAGCCTATACAAAACCTATTTTCAGTAACAGGTCAAAAGATATATAATAAGATGTCTTGGAGACCATAGATGGGTTTCTTCTATCCCCTTCTGGTGTCCATGCCAGAAGCTGTCTGTTACTTCTTAACTGTAAATAAAGCTGTTACTCTGCTACAAAGACCTGAACCACCTACAAAGACCTGTGGTCTTTTGGTCCCAGAGTGAATTCTTTCCTTTGGAGACTGAATCCGCAGTTGACACTGAATGTCGTGGCACTCACCTTACCCCCAGTGTGGCAATCAAATGTCTCCAAACATTGTCAGATGCTGCCTGGGGAGGGACTCATCTCAGGTTGAGAACCACAGGTTTAGGCATATAAACATCAAAGCTCCCCTGCTCGTCATCAGAACGTCCTGAGATATGACCATACTGGCTTCAGATTCCTTGAGGGACTGGATCTCCATCTGAAACTTTGCTCCCACAGTCTTGCTCAACCTCCCTGCCTTGGTGCTTCCACTTCCCAGTTCCCATCATAGTTTTCCCTGGGCACACTTCTGAGTATTCGCCCAGATCTTCATCTCAGGATATGCACTGAGGACGACAGGTTAAGGTGGACTCAACTGAGATGCTAGCTAGATGGTCAAAGAGTCAGATGACACTATTTTGAGTATCTCTGCTGGCCCTCGCACTTTTCTCTACTTTCATCTACCTTTGCTAGAAGTGTCAACTCTCACTTGGTCTACTCAAAACAAAAATGAAGTAGAAAAAAAAAAAAAGACTACTATTTCCCATGCCTTTTTTTTCTGTGTATATATTGATATTCTACCACCATTCTGCCTCTCTCTCTCCCTCCTACAAGCATGTTCTCCTCAGTCTAAGCAGGCACCCTTGTGTTTTCCTCACTTCCCCATGAAAGCAGCAAGATGAGTTTTCTCTGGCCTCTGGGCTTTCCCACTTAAATCATTTCCAAATCTTTTCTCTCCAGTCATTCATTCACTAGCCTAACCTTCATCCCACCCCCTTTCTTGGAGTTCTAGAGGCGTTCTCCAATCTTTTTCTCTTATTTTATCTACTTTTAATAATAATTCTTTGTTTCATATTCATTGACTCTTAACATGTTTCAAGTTTTTAAACCTTCACTATCATTTTTCATTCACTTTTTCCCACCAGGTTTCAGTAAGGATAAGGAAATGAAAACAAAGAAAGCCCAGGAAGGTTTGGATAAGCCCAGGCAGTCTGAGATAGGAAATCGATTCACACATATTCTAGGAGGAGAAAATAAATGAGGCGCTAAGCCAGTCTTCCGTCCACGTGTGGCTGTTATCAGCGAGATGCAGCACTGTGAGCACACCTGTCCCCTGGATGCAGCTTCTCTCTAAACCCCTGTTTACCACTCAGGACTTTAGAATGAGATCTTGAACACCACTTCTCTGGTGCCTTTTATTTCATAAGTGGCCTTGAGACACATCTCAAAAGGAAGATAAAAATAAAAATGATTCCCTTCTGATGACCCTGCCAAGCCAAACGAATAAAATCGATAAAAATGCAATTAATTTGGATTCATTTGGACTGAAGGACCAAGAGACAAAAATAAGGAAGCATATTTGCCAGAGTGTGTGATGTAGCTTTTGGCCAGAAATTCTGCTTCCGAAAGCATCCACCTCAGATATAGCGGCAGTAATAAACTCCCTGTGTCTTACACACCCATAAATCCTTGCACCAACCAAGATTTCAATGGTCTCTTCCCTTAACCCACACATAAAGCATTCCAGACACTAATTTAGAATATTAATTAAATCTCGGAAAGTTGCACTGGTATCTCAGCTATAATCTGTATAACTGGTTTTATAACCAGTTCTATAACCTGTATAACTATTTTTTAAAAACTGGATTATCCACTTCAAAGAAACTCCTCTTAATGTGACCTTTCTCAAAGAAAAAGTAATAAGATGTCCCCTTTCCAAAATAATGAGGATGCAATAGGAGTAGTTAAAACTTAAGACTAGAACAGCCACCACAACTATAGGGGATCAAATATAAATGGAGATTTACGAAGTATTTTTTACAGGTAGATGAAATAGATGAACACTGATTTTTTTAAGTAAATGTGTTTTATATTAAAAAACTAGCAAAAGTGTACTAAAAGGGCTACAACACGAATTCAATATGCTTCACTAGAAGACACTAGGAACTAGAAGCTGACTTTTAAGGGAGTTGGAGACAGTAAGAACAGAGCGACAGAGGATAAGATGGTTGGAGGGCATCACTGACTCAATGGCCATGAGCTTGTGCAAATTCCAGGAGATAGTGAAAGACAGGGAAGCCTAGCGTGCTGCAGACCATGGGGTGGCAAAGAGTCAGACATGACTTAGTGACAACAACAAGAACAGAGCAATGAAGGAGCTGATGGATGGAGCAGTGGATGCAGATGAACAGAAAGAAAAATGTGGAGCCCAAACAAGAAGAAACAAAGGAGAAAGAGGACAATAGAGGCACCAAGATGCTACACCAGAAGTACAGAGTAGGGAACAAATGCAAGAGAGTACCCTAAGTCAAAAAATTAAAAAAAGGCAAGATATGAACACATGCCTTCTGCCTCTGCAGAGAAGTCAGAACCTGTGCTGAAGGCACGAGGAGGAACTAAGCTAGGAAGACAAGCAAGGAGAAGGGCAGAGAGAAGATACAGGCAGCTCTTGAAAGCATCATTGAGCTTTCGAGATATCCCCAGAGAGCCTTACAGCATCTGCTCTCTTTATCCCTGAGGGGAACAGATCTCTCTGAAACCAGTGGTCACAGGATAGGCACAGTACCCTCCAGAGAGACCACAGATTGAGGAAGAGCCTTCGGCATAAACACTTACTAGAAATATAACCCGTGTTTATTTCCAGGGTAGAAGTTAAGCAGAACACTACAGGTACCATGATAATCCCAGCAAGAATCCACTGCGATGCACAAAACACTGCACAAAGACTTCATTCACTGAGTCTATAGACATATATTGAGCTCCTTCTGTGTACCAGTCTCTGGGTTGGGAGCTGAGGCCACAGAAGTGGGTGGGACAGGACCCTCATCCTAGAGACCCTGAGCTCATGAAGCCTAAGTTATAGACAGCAGTGGAAGTTCTTGTATAGTACAGCTTATTTATAAATGAAACAGGATACTTCATACTTATTATTAGAACTTAAGATGGATTAGGTTTAAAACAAATCTCAAAAATACTTAAGTCTTCAAATTTGTGGTAGCCTAAATGGAATGTAAATTCATATTTTATGAAATATAAGTCTCAAGATTTCATGTTTTCCTGTAAGCACTATACTAAGTCATCACAGTTTGGAAAGTACTGTGCATTTTTATCCCCAACTATATCTGAATTCAGTTTATTTCTGGTGATGAAATCAAGCCACGGTTCCCTTAGGAAGGGTAACTATACCACATGAGTTCATGAATAAGGCAAAAGGAATATTCACATAAACTAAACAAAAAAAATCAAAAAGTTGGGGTGAGATTTCATCTAAGGTATGCAATAGCCCTGGACTTGAGTTATCTTGTGAGGAGAAATATTAATGGTTTTATCCCTTATGTATCATGTTTTTTACAGTGCAGTTATCTTCCCACAATTGACTGTAAATACTGCATTGTGTAGTTCCATATTTATTCTTCCTCATTTATTTCTGTATCACATTCCTTCAGTTTACAAATAGCAAAATTATTTTCTGTAAGTTTTTGCACTGCCAGCCCCAGCTGGGATCTGAAAAATCACACAATATACTTCCTGTCTCTCATGATATCTGCAGCTAAAGAGCTGAGAACCTCCATTCACATTTTTTGCTGAGGATGCTTAAAGAGAGCTTCTTCTTTCAGAGTTCCTGGTTCCAAGCTGCTGATATGACCAAAGCCGCATTTTATCAGGAAGATCAAGATACAGAGAGAAGTGTCCTCTTTTCTACTTTCTTTCATTCAACATGTATTTCTTGAATACAGTATCAGGCGCTGTCCTGGGTGCTGGAGACACAACATGAACGAAACACAAGCCCCAGTGTCCCAGGAGATAGGCCACTAAAGATAAGAATAAGGAAGTATGTACCTCCATAGGAACATGAGGGAAAGTCACCCAGCTTTAGTGTCAGGTTGGGCTTCAAATTAAAAATGAGGTCTGATTAACACCTGGAGGACAAGAAAAAATTATTCAAGCACCTGGTGAGAGTTACTGAAGGAAAATGAATGGAGAGAGAATGAAACAGGAAATGAATAAAATATAAAGGAATCAGAAGTCAAAACTCAAAAGTTCTTGTAATACATGTTTGCAATATCTTGATAGAAGGAAATGGTGGGGATGCACTTCATAGATTAAAAATAAAACGTCATATAAGCAGTTATACTATTTATTTGGTGGCCAGTAACAAGAATTTTAAATTAATTTTTCCCCCTTAGCTGTACATTGGCTGTTATTTCTGTGACCCTTTCTCTTTTTCCAGTTTTTCTTTACCCTGTTCTTCCTGTAGAGGATATAGAACATAATGCTACAATGATTCATAAGTGAACAAACAAGGAGTTCTTAATAAATGCTTTCTGGTAGTGTTAATAAGGAACATAAAATATTTTAATGCTTCTTTATGATACCAACATCAAAGTTCATTTCAAAAATTGTTGCATCTGTGTACATATATAAAATGAAGGGAGAACAGAGACATGGGAATATTTGAGAAGAGTGAATAACAATTTAAGAAGTCTAAATCCCAAGAATGTACTAAAACTTGCAAAATATGCCATAGAAAGCAAAGGGGCTGTTTTAGCTTGGAAGGCATTGATATGATTCTTGGGAATCAATGTAATAATAGTGACAGATGACAATGAGAAAGCAGAGCTGCTCAATATTTATTTTGCTTTTATCTTCTATGTCAAGGAGAAGGATTGATTAGAAAGGACAGAACAAATATTGTAATGAGAGAATTGAAGACCAAGACAAATGGGAAGAACAGAGAGCTTTGTTCGAAATGTGTTTGAGTCTCTGCCAGCCATTGTTAGGGGTCTTTGAGGGGTTGTGTAGGAAACAGGAACAGTGCTGGACAACAGAGAAAGTGTGATATCTCAACTACAAGGAAAGAGCAGTGGATGCCCTGCCTGTGTAGCTCGGTTCCCATCCACCTATGGAAGCATGAACGCCAAGCTGAATTGCAGTCCTATAAATTTCTTTAAAATCTTTATAGGTAATTCTGATGCAAAGCCAGAGCGGAAACTCTGCTATAAATCTATGAGCTTGATGTCAACCCCAGCCAAAATTTTTTAACATCTTCTTCTGCTTATTTGAAGCAATAGTTTGTGAACACATGAACAGTGAATGGGAAATTGCTAAAAGTCAACATGGGCTTAAGAATAGCAAATAACTCTAGACAAATTTCATTTTCATTTTAACTGAAGGAAGTTTGTGTATTAGCATCTTCCAGAACCTGTTCTATGGTACACTAGTTCTACTAGATATTAACTAGTATAGTTAACAAAGAGCTAACTATATAGTTAATATAGTTAATAAATATTAACTATTAACTAGTTCTACTAGATATTAATAGCTATTAATAAGAACAAAAAAAGATTCCACAGCAAATAAACCTGGGAGGTTCTGACTTTAACAAAGTTATGCTGATTTATTTATTCAGTTTCATTGTCATCTTTAATAAGATAATGTGTACTGAATCTCCAGAGGGATTTAATAAACAGACTCCCAAATACTCATGATCCTTCAACCCTTGTTTTCCTGCCTAGCTCTTACAACTGGTATTTCTTATTGTTGCTCTTCAGTTGCTAAGTCCTGTCCAGCTCTCTGCGACTCCAAGAACTGCAGTACACCAGGCTTCCCTGTCCATTACCCAACTCCCGGAGCTTGCTCAAACTCATGTTCATCAAGTTGGTGATGCCATCCAACCAGCTCATTCTCTGCCATCCCCTTCTCCTCCTGCCTTCAATCTTTTCCAGCATCAGGGTCTTTTCTAATGAGTCAGCTCTTCGCATCAGGTGGCCAAAGTATTCGAGCTTCAGTTTCATCATCAGTCCTTCCAATGAATATTCAGGACTGATTTCCTTTAGGATTGACTGTTTTGATCTCCTTGCAGTCCAAGAGACTCTTAAGAGTCTTCTCCAACACCACAGTGTTGCTGTCCCTACTCAGCCCATTTTACCTCACAAGATTCTAGCCACATTTTCAAGCCTCATTTAGATACCGTCTTCTTCCCTACACTCCAGTGACACTAACCTCAACAATACCCAGTTCACTACTTAAATATCATCTGAGGGGCTTCCCTTTTGGTTCAGTGGTTAAGACTCCAAGTTTCCAATGCAGAAGGCACAGGTTCAGTCCCTGGTCAGGGAACTAAGATCCTGCATGCTTCAGAACACTTGGCCAAAAAAAATAAATAAATAAAATAAACCTTAAAATAGTTCATCCAAAAAAATGCAAAGCAATTTTGTCAAAAACAATAATAAATGCGATCTGATAGTTTTTTACATATGTCATATGGATTTTTATGTGTGTGTGTGTATATATACATATATATCAGTTGTACCTTTCCTGAGTTACAAATTCCTTGAGACTAAGGATATTTTCTGAATTTCTCCAAAAATACTATGCCCACAGTAAGCATAAATACATAGTTCTTGACTGATCATTTTCATTTAGGGAACAACAACAGAATAAGAATATCCTCTATTAAATCTAACACTGGATTAAGGACTGGACTAGTAGGGCAACTGACCAGGGTAACAATCTGTAATATAATCTATCAGATTATTACTACAGCATGATAGACACTGTGAAGACACCAGTGCATTTATGTAGTTGAAAATAATGCTGATGATGAACCTGTCTGGAGGGCATGCTTGTTCTCAGAACACCAGGGGAGTATACTTCCTTCCAGAGCCATGAAGCCCAGGGAACAGAAAGGCTATGGCAGCTAGGGGAGCCACTAGCAGTCTCTCCTGTCTTACCTCACGTGTTCAGTGCTCATCCGGATCATTAACATTTCAGCCATCTTTGGGCATTCACATGTCATCATCCTTTCTTGCAGGCATGCTCGGTTGCTTCAGCAGTGTCCGACTCTTTGCGACCCTATGGACTGAAGCCTGCCAGCCTCCTCTGTCCATGGGGGTTCTCCAGGCAAGAATACTGGAGTGGGTTGCCATGCCCTCCTTTAGGGGATCTTCCCAACCCAGGGATTGAACCCAAGCCTCCTGCGTCTCCTGCACTGCAGGCAAGTTCTTTACCAACTGAGCTACCTGGGAAGCCCCTTATCTTTTCTTAGTCAATTCCAAACAGAGCATGAAGTGAGGTTACTCTTGCCCACCCTCAAACTATCTCCATCTACAACTTAGGCAAGGTTCTTATACATGCAATTCATCAAAAAGGATCCCCAACTCTTCTTGGAAAGAACATACTATAGAGAAGGCACAGGAGTTAGTGGCAGAGAATAATTGAAGACCTGGGTTTAGATTTCGTTTATTACTTTGTCCTTGGGGATCCTGATTTTCTCATATGTCAAATGTGTGGGTGCCCTGGTGTGGTATGTGTTAGACCCAGATTATATGTGAAATTCCAAAGCAATATACATGTTAGCCTGCTCAGAGGTGAAATAAGCAGGCTAGGCACTCTCTTAGGTGGTCCTTTAGCTCTGGCTCTAAAGATGTCTTATTGAAGTAATCACTTTTGCTCCACAGAAACAATTCTGGCTTATGATGGAATAATTTCTGTCCAATACAGTATATTTTATGTGATAATCACATTAGGTTCCTATAACCATTGCCTCTTTTCCATCGTAATACCTCTAACTAAGAAATAATGGTGGTGTATTGACCAGCAGATAACCCTTTTTCATTATGAGCAGCATCAGAGAGTATATCTTTCTTACATTTTTGCTTCATTCAACAATTTTTGGTATGAGTGACCTTATTCTTTTAATGTTAGGCAGAATTAATTAAAGATACCATTTTTTAATGCTGCAACACGTTTTGCTTAAAAAAATAATGTATCACTTGCCAGTTCATTTTTCATGAATATAATTATCCTCTTTTTTGCAGTTGTCATTGTTCCATATTCTTTCTTTATGAGCCACTACTTTTTTAAATATAAATTTTCACCTACTGTGTAAATGTGAACAGCTATTGGGCTTGTAGTATAGGAAGAGCCATTCACATCCTCTAGCCAAATTCCTAGTGTCGTGACTAGAAAAGCTATTACTTTTGAGCTCACCGTAGTGAAAAGGCACACTAACCCAAGGAAAAAAGTTTTTACATCTTGCAGATGTAATCTTTCTAGGTAAGCCAAGGTCTCATGACTGGTTGAAACTGTGTAACAACAAACAATTTCAGTTCCCTGCCCTTAAAATGGCCTGTCAACACAGGCTTCTGTAGGTCTATCTTTCTATTTCCTTCTAGAGGTTTTTCAGCAGAAGGATTAAGGTTATGGACAATTAAACTCTTCAGGCTTCAGTTTTCCCATCCATAAAATCAGCCCATAGAAACCACATGTACCAAGAGTTTATCATGAGGCCTGGCACATAGTAGGTGCTCAATAAATCTCAGCTGCTATTATTTTTAGCTATCAATATGTACTTTCCCTGATGTCCTATTTTCTTTCTACGAATGCCATATTTTCACAGGGCTCAATACAGACTACGTTGTCTAAAGCCTGTGACAAACATTTCTATTGGCACACATGTCCCAACCTATCTCTGAGCATTTCTACTAGAAATCTAGTGTTTGGGAGGTTTAAAAGAAGAACAAAGAGAAAAACAAATATCATGTATTAACCCATATATATGGAATCTAGAAAAATGTTACTGATGAATGTATTTCCAGGGCAGGAACAGAGACACAGAGAATGGACTTGTCACACTTAAAGTGTGACATTTATTATGAAATGTCCAAGTCCAGGGTAAAGACAGGTGGGACAAGTCGAGAGAGTAGCACTGACATCTATACCCTACCACGTGTAAAGCAGATAGCCAGTGGGAAACTGCTGCATAGCACGAGGAGTTTGGCTCGATGCTCTACCCCTAGAAGGGGTACCCTCTAGAAGGGCGGGGTGGGGAGGTGGGGTGGGGAGGTTGGGTGGGAAGGAGGCTCCAGAAAGAGGGGATATATACTCCAGTAAAAAATTTTTAAAGAACAATACTCAAAAGAAATTGAGGAAAGTTCTACTGGACCTTTAACCTGAACACGGAGGTCAATGAAAGTCAGATTCTTTAAACCTCTTAGATCTTATTTTTCTCCTTGTCTCTCAGGAGTGTGACTTTCCATCTCAACAGTCTTCATCCCTTTGTAACATACTGCAAAATGTGCTTGGATCTATCTGGATATTCTTCCAGAATGTCAGCAACAAACCAGGAGATGCAATGAACACCAGAGTCAGCCTAAAGTCACTCTCCAAAAGCGAGGCTGTGGTTAAATCTGCAAGTTTCCCTCACCTGCTTTTCATAATAACACTGCTGACTACGGGCGCGGGTCATTATGGCAATGCAGCAAGAGGGGAAAGAGTGACATATGTAGAAAGTGTGTTCTTCATGAACCTAATCAAAATTCCCTCTTTAGAGCTGAATCTGAGAAGAGGGTTGCCTGTTTCCTTGGTGCCGTTGGTATTAAGAGGTCAGTATGTGTGGACGGTACCCCACCAGGCCCTTCTGCCCACAGAATTTTGCAGGCAAGCATAGGAATGGGGTGCCATTTCCTTGCCCAGGGATCAAACCCATGTCTCTTAATGTCTCCTGCACTGGCAGGTGGATTACTTACTACTAGCACCAGCTGGGAAGCCCCAGAGGTCAGTAGAGAATCCTCGTATCACATTATAGAGTCTTTTCTTGGTCTTCTCCAGACTATCTTCTCACCCTAAGGAGGCCATAGGAGGGAAGGGGAGAGAGGAATGAGAAGGGCCAATGGCCTATTGTTCAGGAAGGGTAGAAGAAGAGGCAGAGAGCACAGGGTGATTAGGTGTGTTTTAGTGTAAAACTATAACTAGGGTTCAAAGAAGAGGGATTAACATGTGACTGAATCAGTGCATCGTTGTTGTTTTGTCACTCCTCCATATTCACCTCTTCATGACCTCATGGACTGTAGTAGCCACCACGCTTCTCTGTCCATGGAATTTTTCAGGCAAGAAATACCAGAGTGACTTGTCATTTCTTTCTCCAAGGGATCTTTCTAACCCTGGGATCAAATCCCCATCTCTGGCATTGCAGGAGGATTCTTTACTGCTGAGCCACCAGGGAAGCTCATCAATGCATTAGGTTTTTCCATTTTTGCCCCTATTTAGCATCTAACTTCTTTTGGGAGAAGGAAATGGCAACCCACTCCAGTATTCTTGCCTGGAGAATTCCATAGACAGAGGAGCCTGGTGGGCTGCCGTCTATGGGGTCGCACAGAGTCGGACACGACTGAAGCGACTTAGCAGCAGCTTAGCAGCAACACCTAACAAGTTAACAAGTGTGACAGTTATTATGAAAGTTTTTATATATTTTTTTTAAAAATCGATGATTATTAAAAGAGAGAAAGTGATTATTTCACAATAAACTATGAATTGCTTACTTCACAAAGGGATACTTACATGGCTATTGAAAATCCTACTAATTTATCTTAGAGCTTTTGTACAATAATTTTATATTTAACTTAAGTGTAGCTGTTACAGTTGTTAAAGGTCACACAGTCAAGTGTCCATGGAACTAAATTACCTGCAAATAGCAGTGAAGGTTCTCCCTTCTGAGTGTTTTTCATATAATATCACAAACAAATTGCCGCAACAATCCTACAATTGAGGTTTAAAGACATCTAGTCATTTGTCCTAGACCACATGACTAATTAAGTGGCCAAGTCAGCATTTAAACCCATGTGAACCCTGGAACTCCTGCAATGGAATTAGCTGGGGACTTGTTAATATACACAGTACTGAACTCCACTAGGGACACCCAAAAGAAGAATCTCTGGAGATGGAATCTAGGAGTGTGTATTTCCTATAAGCACCCCAGGTTATGTGGAGATCCTTCAAAATCTGGAACCTCCAATTTAGGTGATGAGTTATGAAACATCGCTATGCTTGGAGGATGCTAGAAGTGGATATAACCATTATTGAACCTGAGAAAGTCAAAGAATGTTAAGGCAAGATATTAATGTGTCTTCAGCATAGAAGCTGAATAGTAAAGGATTCTGAGTCATTTGAGTTTTATAATTAGAAGACTGTATACAAATAACCAACTCTAGTATAATGGTGCTGCTTCCTCAACTGTAAAATAAAAGAACTGCTGTAGATGATCTCTAAGTTTCTTCCCACCAGCAATCCATGAGTTCATGGTTCTTGACTTCTTGTGATTTCCAACTCCAAGTTTTCTAACTACCCAGGGGAAAGGTGGACTCCACATCAATAAACTTTTCATATGATATTCCAATCTTCTCCACAGACTCCTCTAAATGGTTCCCTAGGATCAGAAGGCCCTCTCTTGTCTTCCTTCAGTATTTACCAAATAGAGAAAGAAAAAGAAAATGAGAGAAGAAAGATTAAAGAGGAAAAAACCGCCTAGCAAACAGATTTTACCATCTGCTATATTTCATTTTTGTGCATTTATATTTCTGCCTCAGAGCTCAGAAGTCTTTGGGGAATGTGTATATTTTGGACAAATTTTATGATAAAGACTGTAAATAAATCCTAAATGCTGCTAGACCTGGAAGTAGATCATTAAACTTTTATGGAATTGACATAAGCTTGGGATCTGACAAATCTCATTTTAAATGCTGAATATAGCAGCTTTCAGGCAAAGCACAAAGCCGATAGTGTGCATTTAATCTCTATTAAGGCCTCACAAACAATACATGTTTTAGTAATATTTAAATTCATTGTCACTTTGTTTTTTTGCAAACAACTCATCAGCAGAACCTAGGCTGTGAGATTTCAAGTTTTGATATGATGTGTAAATACAAGGAATATACAAATAAACTAGGAGGATTCTCTAAATAAGGCTGATGTAATAACTAAACTGAATTCCCGAGAGACGTCTAGTGCTTTATCCATGCAAACAGCAACCTAACTCCATGGCCAGAATTCCTCACACCCCTGCATTCTCTCCCCTGGGCAAAGAATATTCATTCTCTTCCTAAGAGATCATCTCTTCCAATAAGTGTGCTATTCTTTCTATGCGCCCTGCCCTCAGCGACATCTCATCCTGTGAAAAATGACTTACAGGTTTTTCATCTTTTGAAATGATTTTATCACTGACCAGCATCTCCTGCAGAGAGAAGATGGATTGGATTAGGAATCCCAAACCCTCTGCAAAATCTATTACAAAGGCAGCACACCTCACACTCCTCTTTCTTCTCCCTACCCACCATCAAGCCCTCTGGGCAGTCAGACAAAAGCTTTGCCACTCGGGTAGCAGACCACAATCAACTTTGTGTGCAAGACCAAGCCACACATCCAAGTTCTGCGCCGACCAGTCTCCTTGGGAACACTCCAGACACACTTGTGGCTCTTTACTTGGGGGCTGTGTCTACCGAGACCAAGATCTATTGGGCTGATCTGGGTGGTCTTGTCCATGAACACGAGGGTCCAGAGTCAGAAGTGAAGCAGTTAAAGCAGCCAAGGCATGTTTACTAAGCCATTTGAAGTTGATAGCCCACACGGCCTGGCTTTTTTCTCTATCTTCGTAAACCGCAGTGAATTGATGGAATGACCCGGACTTGATCTTCAGGGCAATATGTCTGATGGCACCGCTGGATTGATAAATTGATTCAAAACTATTACCATGGTGAAAAAGCAATAAGGTCATAAAAATTGCATCAGCTGGCTAAGTAAATCCTGGCATTTCATGACAAGTAATGCAGAAGAATCGCAAGAGGATCTGGGCATGAGGCTGAATGAGTGAGGGAGAAATGACTTTGAAGAGCTCATCATCTCCGATCTATTCTTCCTGCCAGCGATTCATGCCTTCGCATAGTGCCACTTCATTATGGGGAAATAACTGTACACTTCTAGCATATTCCTGGCCTCCCTGGCGGCCCCTGGAGGACCCTTAGCTGGTTAATACCTCATCACGGGCTTCATTGAACACTTTAATCTGCACTTGTGTGATCAATAGAATCCTGGTGTAAATTAAAAGGACAATTTCATGTAATCAAGCCTGTTAATGCTCATTTTGAAAACCATTATTTGTGGAAGGCATTTAGGAGAAAATTACAAAGTGACAGGCTGATGCAGTCTGAGATGATTTGAAAGCAGGCCTTTTTTGTGGGACTGTATACCTGCTCTGGGAGCAGAATGGGAGTGAGCCTTGGTGAATGCATGGGGGGAGGGGCGGGGAGCCGGAGCCAGCGAAGGAGCAGCAGCGAGGAGCCGCCCGGCAGGAATATATGTCTCTGCCCTGCCTGCTTGCTTGCCTTCATGCAGGGAAGAAGAAAATGAAATTTTCCAGTGTTCTATTTCTGTGGCAAATTCAATTACTGCGGGGACTTGTTCAAAGCGGTGTAACTTCCAAGAGGCAGAAATTGAAAACCTGGCAGCTAATGAAATGGCAAATGACTAGGAAGTTCAGACAGGGGCCGTCAGTCAGATCAAACACCTGGAGAAAAATAGAAGCTACCCTGATGCTTTCCTGAAACCACTCTCTCAACTGTCCCTCTTTCAGAGAGAGAGGAGACCTCCTTCCCTCAACATTTTACTCAAGCTGGAATAATATGTTAACAGCCGCAAGTTTCCACGGGCCTCTCTGCCAGCAGCAGGGTGATGAAGCATGAAGTGTGGAATGCAAAATACCACCAGTGTTATTTTTTTCCAAATTCTGGGATGCGTGCTGCACATGACTGTGCACTATTTACTTGGACCGTCTGCCCACAAACATGTCTTAAAAGCCTTTGGTAACTGATATATATGCATTCATAGACATTGTATGGACTTCCCTAGTGGCTCAGACGGTAAAGAAAATCTGCCTGCAATGCGGGAGATCAGGGCTTGATCCCTGAATCGGGAAGATCCCCTGGAGAAGGGAAAGGCTACCCATTCCCATATTCTTGCCTGGAGAATTCTAAGGACAGAGGAGCCCGGGCAGGCTACAGTCCATGGGGTCGCAGAGAGTCAGACATGACTGAGTGACTAAAACTTTCACTACCAAACATCACATATGGCAGTATATGGCTTATAATATTTTTGAGAATGCTGAGACAGAACCCCATACCCAGAGATTCTAACTAGTCTAAAGTGGAACTCAGACTTTATATTTTTTTAAAACTCCCCCAGGTGATTCTGATGCTCAAAGCGGATGAGAAGTACTGGTGTACATAACATCTTGTGGGCGTGAATGTACTGTTTTGCTATGGTTATCAGTAATCAGCCATTCAACAGTTTCTCAACACGATGGAATCCTGTATGCCAGTACGTGACCCAGACAGCATTACCTCCCAGTAGTATCAGGGATATGAAATTACAAGACCCAAGAAAGAGTGGCTGGTAGGCATGACAAACTGCAATCTAATTGAAAGCACTTACCCAGAGCTAGCCACCGCTGTAGCATCACTCATACAGGCTCAGGAGGATGGAAATTCAACATTCTGTTCTATTTCTTCCCTGATGCTCATCACAACACTTCAAAAAGGAAAATCATTTCCATTTGTCATGTGACAAACATTTCCAGTCAACTCTTATTAAGCTGATATTGGTTTATTTAAAATAAGATGCACTTTGGCCATTCTCCAAGTTACTGAATTTCCTATCACTCTTTCATAAAATTGTCAGATAATCTGAGCATCATTTATTCAAAATCTGATTGCTTTCATTTGATTGTATCAGTTCTTGCACATCAAATAAGCATTTTAATGTATTTAGCCACAAATAATGTTTCCTCTTCTCTCTCCTAAAATGACAACATGCCACCTTCTCCTCTCCTTGGTGGCACATAATGGCCTGACTTGCTTTTTTTATTCTTTTGTAGAACCTGCCCCCTCCCTCATACTCCATCCAGCACCATTACATAGTGCTCAATTTCACCTCTTAGACTTGGTCTCATTTAATATTTTCTTGCAAGAGCTAGTCACATCCATGTGAATTTGGTTACTCTATGACTTTTGTTCAGGGGATTCCCAGGTGGCGCTGGTAAAGAATCCACCTGCCAATGCCGGAGACACAAGAGACATGAGTTCCATCCCTGGGTCAAGAAGATCCCCTGGAGGAGGAAATGGCAACTCACTCCAGTATTCTTGCCTGGAAAATTCTATGGACAGAGGACCTTGGTGGGCTATTGTCCATGGGGTCGCAGAGAGTCAGACACAACTGAGTGACTGAACACATGACTTTTGCTCAACCATTATTTGAGGTATTTATATTATTTTCAAAAGGTCTCAATATTTTTTAATTTATTTATTTCTTATTGAAGGATAATTGCTTTACAGAATTTTGCTGTTTTCTGTCAAACCTCAGCATAAACCAGCCATAGGTATGAGGACACATATCCCCTCCCTTCTGAACCTCCTTCCCATCTCCCTCCGCATCCCACCCCTCTAGGTTGATACAACCCCTGTTTGAGTTTCCTGAGCCATACAGCAAATTCGCGTTGGCTAGCTATTTTACATATGGTAACGTAAGTTTTCATGTTATGCTTTCCATACATCTCACCCTCTCCTGCCCTCTCTCCATGTCCATAAGTCTATTCTCTATTCTCAGCACCATTTTTCTAGATTCCGTATATATGTGTTAGAATACAGTATCTACCTTTCTCTTTATGACTCACTTCACTCTGTTTAATAGGTTCTAGGTTCATTCACCTCATTAGAACTGACTCAAATGCATTCATTTTTATGGCTGAGTAATATTCCATTGTGTATATATACCACAACTTCTTTATCCATTCATCTGTTGATGGACATCTAGGTTGCTTCCATGTTCTAGCTATTGTAAATAGTGCCAAAAGCACTCAATATTTTTAATGACTTCTAAGAACATAAATCATTGAGTGTGAGGTGTTCTGCTTTCGACTTTTTAGAAGTTATATTCTGAAACTCTGATTTTATAAAATTTCAATAAGATCCCCGTATTTAAGGAAAGAATATCTTCAAATGCTTTATTCATCCTAGAATCATCAACAGACTGTTTATTATGGCAGAGTTACCAGTCTATTCCTGTCTGGCATTCCTTTTACTTCTAATGCTTTGACTTCATAAAACTGCTAAAGTGACTAACCAGGATATTTATAATTATGTTCTGAGATCTGCCTCACTTTCAAAATATCAAAAGGTTTCAAACTGGATAATAAAGGGAAAAGGCTACATTCCATCAATGATATAGGTAAGTCAGCAGCTACATATACATGTTTTTAAGGTGTTCTGGTTTTGTTTAGTTGATGTGTAAGATGTTCAGACCTCAGATGAAAAGAAAGTTTGGTCCTTTAGAAATCACAAGTTGTGAACGAAGGTTTAAAAAAATTCCTAGAACATGGCATACTAGCTAACTAATTTCCTTTCTAAAAATTAAATTAAATAAGCATTGACTGGGAGAGAGGAATTGAGATGACTAAGGATCCAGAAACACAGTTTCTCCAGGGGGGGTTAACAGAACTGGAATGATTAGTCCTATGAACCTGGGCACATGCATATAAGCTTTCTTTATTAAAACTAGTCAGAAGGAGAAGAATGTTCTGGGAACATTGTGTGATGAAAACAACTGAAAAGATCTTATTTGAAACAAAAAGAAATCAAAAGCACCTACAACTCCTCCAGATCTAAAGAGGGTGAAGAAATGTTGCTAATGTCATTTCAAAGAAAGTTAGTGGGGCCATGAAGAAATAAGAAAAGTTTCATTTCAAAAGTCTACAACAGAAAGTTGTAAGTTTAAACATTATTCTAAGCTCCAAGGTCCTACTGTCACCAGGCCTTCCCATATGCTATTTCCTCTTCCCAGAACAAACCTTGGCCACCATTTCTACCCCTGCCACCTCCAGTGTTTACCTGAAAAGCACGCTTTCTTTTTCAGGATTGCTCTTAGACATAAATTCCTCCAGGAAACTGTCTTTGATAACATCCCTCGAGTCTCCTGCGAGCTCGCATGGCACCCAGTGCTCATCTAGCCTAACACTTATTCCACTGACTCTCGGTTCTAGTCCATTTGTTTCCCTGTAGATTATAAACACAGTTGAGAACATGAACTGGGTCTGACTTATACCTCATGTGGTCCAGCACAGTACCCAACACAAAGCAGGGGATCAACAATTTTTCACTGAATGAATGAAGTCTTCCAGAAGATAGAATATGTACATCAGCACAAGGTCTGTGTACCAGCTTCCTAAGAGTACTACGAGGGAAAGTGAAATTGGAAGTGTTAGCCACTCGGTCGTGTCTGACTCTTTGCGACCCCATGGACTGTAGCCTGCCAGGCTCCTCTGTCCACAGGAGGACAATAGCTCTTGTCCTATTCTCCAGGAAGGAGAATATTGCCTATTCTCTAGGCAATAGCCATTGCCTATTCTGCAGACAAGAATACTGGAATGAGAGCCATTTCCTTCTCCAGGGGATCTTCCCAATCCAGGGATCAAACCCAGGTCTCCTGCATTGCAGGCAGATTTTTTACCATCTGAGTCACCAGGGAAATGGTATGAGGGAACATTAAAGATTTAATGGCCCAAGACTTTACTAAGATTCTTATATTCAATTTAATTTTTCTCAACTTAGAAAATTGTCACACACATATGTGTGTGATTAAATACATATATGGACTTCCCTGGTAGTTCAGCTGAGAAAGAATCCACCTGCAATGCAGGAGGCCCTGATTCAATTCCTGGGCTGGGAAGATCCCCTGGAGAAGGGATAGGTTACCACTCCAGTATTCTTGGGCTTCCCTAGTGGCTCAGATAGTAAGGAATCTGCTTGCAATGAGGGAGACCTGGGTTCGATCCCTGGGTCGGGAAGATCCCCTGGAGAAGAGCATGACAACCCATACCAGTACTCTTGCCTAGAGAATCCCCATAGACAGAGGAGCCTGACGGGCTGCAGTCCATGGGGTCACAAAGAGTCGGACATGACTGAGTGACTAAGCACAGTGTGTGTGTGTATTTTTTAACAGATTAAAAAGATGATTACTTAACCAAAGTTTCTACTTTTAGTTTTTTAAAACAAACTATGCAGAGACTTCTCTTGTGGCCCAGTGGTCAAGTATCTGCCCTCCAATGCAGGGGACCCAGGTTCAATTCCTGGTCAGGTAACCAGGATCCCACATGCCATGGGGGAAACTAAGCCCACTCGCCACAACTACAGAAGCCCACATTCTGCAGTGAGAGAAGCCTCCACACCACAGTGAGGACCCAGCATGGCCAAAAATCAAATCAAATCAACGTAAAACACAAATTGAAAACACCAGTGAGAACTGAGACACATGCTAGCAAATGTCCATTCAATTTCCACACTGGAGAGCCTAAAACCTGAACTTCTCTCAAGCCCAAATCTCACTGCTAACTGACTCATGGTAAGTTATCCAAATTACCCAGGAGGAAATACTATCCTTCAGAGAATAGATCTGAGTTAGTAAACCCAAAACTATCATGCAATTCAAACCATGGTTTTTCCTTCATCTTCTACCAAGAGTCTTATTTGAGCACCAGGTACTTCAACGTGGAAGAATCAAGATCCCATTCGGACTTTTTAAAATGCTCCTCTATCGCTTCTCAGCCTTTTGGCTAAGATCAAGTGTAAAATGCTCCTCTATAAGGAGACTAAATAAGATTTCTTGTATACCATTATTCCATATACTCCTATTCACTCAGAAAATTCATCAACATACATATTTTGAATATTTTAACAACATAAAACTTTAATGAACATTTTAAAAGGCCTTTAGGGAAGAATTTTTGTCTTTAAATAAAAATTAATACACTACAGATAGTCCTTAACTTACAAGCAAGTTTTTTCCAATAGTACATTTTCACGTCAACAGTGTAAAATTTAGAATGTATTTATCACAGGACACGGGAGTTGGGTTAAATGTATTAGCTCATTTTATTTTCTATAATACTATTTTAAAAAAATCTCCCATCACACAAATCAAGGTTTCTACTAGAAAATGTGTTCAGAGCCTTGTGACAGACACTTATGGTTGGCTGACTCCACAGTTATTCACCAGTCCTTTCTCTCTTTCTTCTCTCTCTCTGTGGCAGAGGGTAAAAAAACTAAATACTTGCTCTCAGTCTTTCTTCCAGCTGGAGGTCACCATGTGACATGGTTCAAGCCAATTATAAGTAAGCACAAGTCTACTGGATCTTCAGAGAACTTCTCTGCCTCATAACCAAGAAAGAGATAAGAAGAAAGCTTCTTCATTGCCACTTCCCCCTTCTTGTTTTGGATTCAGATATGATGCTGGCTATGGTAATCTTCTTGTGGTCAGGAGACAAAAAGCACAAGGCTAAAAATAACCTCCAAGAATGGCAGAGCAGAACAATGGAAAGAGTAAGGATCTGTGATAACACTGGAGAGGGGCCAAATCAAATACCTCCAGTCTTTCTTTCATGTATTAATGGAGAACTATATTAAAATAGTCAGTGTTATTTCATTTTCCTGTTCAGTCAGTCAGTCAGTTCAGTCACTCAGTCATGTCCAGCTCTTTGCAACCCCATTCACTGCAGCACGCCAGGCCTCCCTGTCCATCACCAACTCCTGGAGTCTACCCAAACCCATGTCCATCGAGTCAGTGATGCCAACCAGCCATCTCATCCTCTGTTGGCCCCTTATCCTCCTGCTCCCAATCCTTCCCAGCATTACGGTCTTTTCCAATGAGTCAACTCTTCACATGAGGTGGCCAAAGTATTGGGGTTTCAGCTTTAACATCAGTCTTTCCAATGAACACCCAGGACTGATCTCCTTTAGGATGGACTGGTTGGATCTCCTTGCAGTTCAAGGGACTCTCAAGAGTCTTCTCCAACACCACAGTTCAAAAGAATCAATTCTTCGGCACTCCAGCTTTCTTTAGAGTCCAACTCTCACATCCATACATGACCACTGGAAAAACCATAGCCTTGACTAGACGGAGCTTTGTTGGCAAAGTAATGTCTCTGCTTTTAAATATGCTATCCAGGTTGGTCATAACTTTCCTTCCAAGAAGTAAGTGTCTCTTAATTTCATGGCTGCAATCACCATCTGCAGTGATTTTGGAGCCCCTTAAAATAAAGTCTGACACTATTTCCACTGTCTCCCCATCTATTTCCCATGAAGTGATGGGACCAGATGCCATGATCTTAGTTTTCTGAATGTTGAGCTTTAAGCCAACTTTTTCAGTCTCCTCTTTCACTTTCATTAAGAGGTTTTTTAGTTCCTCTTCACTCTCTGCCGTAAGGGTGGTATCATCTGCATATCTGAGGTTATTGATATTTCTCCCAGCAATCTTGATTCCAGTTTGTGCTTCTTCCAGCCCAGCATTTCTCATGATGTACTCTGCATATAAGTTAAATAAGCACAGTGACAATATACAGTTACATGCAGCCGAAAGCATTTCCAAGTAAGACAACTGCCAACTGTGAATTCTACATGACCCCTGTCATATCCAAGCTGTGGATTCCTTATTTCCTCCTGTCTACTGGGCAATGGGGGGCAGGTGCTCAAGACTCCTATTTTCAGAGCCTCATTCCCTATCTAGAGTTTCAAATTTCCACTGGTCTTCATGTCAGTAGTGGAGTGATAGAGGTAAAGAGAGGCAAAAAGGAAGATATTTTTCCCATGGTTTCAAAAGAACTGATGTTAAAAAGAAATCAAAGGCTGAAGACTTCTGCTAGTAAAAATACCTGGGGACTCACATCAACCCCATATGAAACCTAGAGCAAAGTTTAAGGCTACCTCATTTCTTTTCCTCACTTTGAAAGAAGAAAGTGACCCTCCCAATGCTCTACCCTCAGTGTTTTTTTCTCACTTCCTTAACCTGCTCAGTCAACAAGGAATCCAATCTGGTGTGTTTTTGTTTTTATTTTTTTCCTGCCCCCAATCCTGAAGCAAGTACTCAGTTCTTTTGAAGTTAGCTGAGAATATACACCACTGATCTGGCAGGAAACAAATGAGGGGGAAATGCTTCCCTTTTAGTGTAAAATGACATGAACTTTATGGAAGACAATGAACCCACATGAATCAAAACCCTTAAAGACATTAATACACTGTTAGAAACCAAGTTGGGTATTGGTCTAACTCTTCTCTTACCTCAGCTGATTGGGATGATACATCCCCTGGATTTAAAAAGACGCCAGCTGGACTATTTACAACAGCTAAGACATGGAAGCAACCTAGGTGTCCATTGACAGATGGATGGATAAAGAAGCTGTGGTACATATATACAACGGAATACTACTCAGCCATAAAAAGGAATGAATTTGAGTCAGTTCCAGTGAGGTGGATGAACGTAGAACCTGTTACACAGAGTGAAAGTCAGTCAAAGAGAAAAACAAATATCATATATTAACACATATTATGGAATCTAGAAAAACGGTACTGATGAAGCCATCTGCAGGGCAGGAATAGAGACACAGACATGGGGAACAGACTTGTGGACCCAGCGAGGGACAGAGAGGGTGGGACAGACTGAGGGAGTATCATGGGAACAGACACATCACCATATGTAAACCAGGGAGCTAATGGGAATTTTCTGTATGACGCACAGAGCTCAACCCAGTACTCTGAGACAACCTAGAGAGGTGGGATAGAGCGGGGAGGGGGTGGGAGGTTCAGGAGGGTGGGGGCATATGTATACTCATGTCTGATTCACATTGTTGTAAGACAGAGACTAATACAACATTGTAAAGCAATTATCCTCCAATTTAAAAAAAAAAAAAAAATTGAAAGTTAAAAAAAAAGTCCCCAGCTAGGAAGGATAACAGCTCCACTCCACAACAGAATACCACCTGACGTCATGTTTTAGCATCATGCTTTTCTGTCCTCTCACTCAAAATCCTAATACACTGTTGAGACAGATACTTGCCTCCTTCCTTTCACTATTTCCCTTCGCTTTGCTTGGCTGTTTCCCTGCACGGAATTTTAACCTTGACAAGACGGCTGCTAAGGGGCTGCCTGGAGTGACACCCAGTGGTGGTAATGAGACTTGACAGCGGCTCCTTGTTCCCAAGGGCAGCTAACTCACAGAGCCTTTCCCCTGAATGTTTCTCTCAAAGTTCCCTTCCAGAACTGTTTTCACACTTCCTATAAGAAAAGTTTTTATCCCCAAAGTGTATCCATTTGCCACCATCTCATTTTTTTCCCTGTTCAAGAATCTTTGTTAACCATTGACCAAGCATCTGCTGTACAGAAGTTCCTAAAGAAAACCCATCAACAGCAAAGGACCAAGATTTTTCTTTTAATAAAATAACAAGGTGGGAGGCGTCTTCTTCATGAAATTCTTGTTGTTCAGTCCCAAAGTCGCGTCAGACTCATGTCTTCCATATTGATATCTCTCAACTCAAACTCATTGTTACAGAAGTTCCTTCACTTATGAACTTTTGGGTGTGCTGCTCTAAGCTGCTTCAATCATGTCTGACTCTGGACTCTACAGACTGTAACCCTCCAGGCTCCTCTGTCCATGGGATTCTCCAGGCAAGAATACTGGAGTGGATTACCATTCCCTTCTCCAGGGATCTTCCCAACCCAGGAATCAAACTTGAGTCTCTGGCATTGCAGGCAGATTCTTTACTGTCTGAGCCACAAAGGAAGCCCCATGAACTTTTGTAAACAGGAACAGAACTACTTGACAGGGAAGAACAACAAGTAAGCAATAACCACTAACAGCAGAGAGCACCAACCGGGAATTTCTGAACATCCTTTGGGAACCTAACCTGTTAATTAGCAAAGGAATTAACAGGACCCCAGGGAAATAGCAAAAGCAAATTGTAACATAAAATCAAGCAGCCAAAGTTTATATTCCAAGGTCCCGGTAATATTTTGCAAAGGTCTTTAAGAATTCTCTCATTTTCAGATGTCCTTCCAGTGACCTTCACTGAGCTGTCTTATTAATAGATAATAGATTCACATTCAGTTTTCCAAACACTATCTCCACGGTGCCTCATCACATGCTGCGAAAGTGAACCATTATTTCTGGCCAGTGAAAGAAACAAGGCCAAAGCAACCAAAAGAAGTCAAATCATTAAGTACTATCAGAAATGAGGAATAGCATAGTTGTAAATGAGAAATGCTTTGATTCTCAGCCCCTGAGAGGTAAATATCTGTACCCCTTTATGAAAGGCAGGGGCATTTTAGAAATGAGAGTTACTATTCAAAATCCCTGTATTAGGAATATTCCAAAGTGGAATCGTGAGACCAAGTCTTACCAGGTCCCTCAGTTGCATCACTGAACCATTGGGGATGGGGAGGGGAGTGGTTGGCACAAGCTTGGGACAAGGCTAAATGCTGTCCTTTCTGATTAGAGTTCTTGACATCAATGCAGTAGCCCACTGCGGAGAATCAGTCAAGAAATCCTTACTATTTCCAGAATAGTTAAGTGTTAGTTGGGATTAAAATACCCGCCTGAGACAATACAGCCCTGAAAACCAGCCCACTCAGAAAGGTGACAGCACAAGCCATACAGTCAGACTTGGATCTGAATCCCCATCCACCACTGAGTAGGCAGATGACCTTGACCCAGGGATTTCAGCTCCCCGAGCCTCAGCCCACATCTATACAATGTGAATGATGTCAGTTCCCACTGCTCCCACCTGGTTGTTGGAAAGAGTGGGGTACTGTACGGATGCTGCCTAGCAATACACTTCACACACAGTAACTGCTCGCCAGGGTTAGCTTTGACTGGGCTTCCCAGATGGAGCTAGCAGTAAAGAACCCACCTGCGAATGCAGGAGACATAAGAGATATGGGTTCGATCCCTGGGTCAGGAAGATCCCCTGGAGGAGGGCATGGCAGCCCATCCAGTACCGTTGCCTAGAAAACTGGAAAATCCCCTGGACAGAGGAACTCGGTGGGCTACAGTCCATAGGGTCAAAAAGAGTCAGACATGACTGAAGTGACTTAGCATGTCTGCATTAAAAGAAAATCCTGGTGCGGCCTGGTGCACTGGGAGGACCCTGAGGAGTCGGGTGGGGAGGGAGGTGGGAGAGGGGATCGGGATGGGGAATACGTGTAACTATATGGCTGATTCATGTCAATGTATGACAAAACCCACTGAAATGTTGTAAAGTGATTGGCCTCCAACTAATAAAATAATATTAAAAAAAAAAAAAAAAAAAGAAAATCTAGGTTGCTTAAGTCTTTAAAGGAATGGACCTTGAGCAAATGTCAACATTTTCCACTTAAGAACACAAACTGTGTCTCAGTTTGGGGAATCCCCTCTAATTCTGTGGGCTTCCCAGGTGGCTCAGTGGTAAAGAATGCAATCCCTGGGTCAGGAAAGATCCCCTGGAGAAGGAAATGGCAACCCACGCCAGTATTCTTGCCTGGGAAATCCCAGTGACAGAGGAGTGTGGCAGACTTAAGTCCATGGGGTCGCAAAAGAGTCAGACACAACTTCGCAACTGAACAACAACTCTAATTTTACAGCAGAATGAGAAGGAAAAAATTGCATGTGGTCACCAAACAAAATAATGTTTTCTCTCCAATGTCAGGGAAAGCATCACAGCCAGCAATGTACAAGTTTTGACCCCCTCCTGAAAATGTGTTCCAAGGAGCAAGCTGGAAGGAGACGGGTGTGCAAACAGGATGCCCCACTCATCAGTGTCTGCATCAGGGTCTCTCATCAATGAGAACCGAAAGTCACTAGATTCCATTAGCACAGAGCTATCAAGGTATTGATGAGGCTGTGAGAAGACCTGTCCTTTACTGTAAGCTGCCTCGACATGCTTTCCTGATGGGGAAGGGAGCCTGCGGTGTCCTCTGCATGCTTAAGTATTGTTAGGAATACAGGGTGGGGGGAGGATACCATTAAACCAATTTTATCTTAGCCGAGGACTGCATCACACGTCTGAGATCAATATGACTCACAAGACATATAGGCGGTTGATAGAGAGTAAGTTATCTTTAGTAAATTAAGGTAGGAGGTGATGTGATTGGGGTGGGGAGGAGGCACGCTCTCTTTTGAAAGATTAAGCTAGAAACTTCCCCACATAATTTGACACATCTCCAAAAAAAATGCTTCCTGCAACTGCATCTAAAACATGTTCCATTCCCTCAGGTTCCATTTGCTGTGGAGCCCAGCTAAATAAATGAGAGTTGCCACTTTAAGTCTAATTTTCAACATTTTTTTTTCAAACAGAACCATCTTCTAATAAACACTTATAAGCTGTACACGGATAGCTGGTTTCAAACGCCAGTATGTCGGCTATTGCTCTGGCACTTTTCCAAAGGATATAAGAGATGTACCTCATTTTTCAACAGACCTGATCATAAACAGTTAGGAAGATCAGCACTGTATATTAATACTGCATTGTATATTAGTATCTATTTATATTATATAAGGTACAATTATATAATACATAATTATACATATTACATTTTATACAACATATAAATTTTTGAGTACAAATTAAAATTGTATTTAATTTTGAAGGTTACTAAAGGCACTCTGACTTGAATCTTTCAGAAAGCAAAATGTTTTTGTAATTCAATCATCCTCGCAATTATCTTATCTTGTGAATTTGCATTTGTGTTTTCTTAAAGCAGAATGCTTTTATATTAATAGATACAAATGCACATGAATGCATGCGTGCATACAGATACACAAAATAATTACATTGCTTATGTTTTCTTCAAGGTCCAGTATTTTGAAATATGAGTAACTAGGAGAAAACTCAGAATTCTTATAAAGTATGAGACAGAAAGCTCTGTTGAGATCATCATAAAGTGGATGGTGCTTTCTGAAAGATGTAGGAATGCAAGGGAGCACAGGGTGTTGTGAACAAACATCCTTGAACAGAAAGAGACTCTGGGATCGCAGCCATTATGAATGGTATGTGCATGCATGAGTGGTAAGTTGCTTCAGTCATGTCCAACTCTGTGGGACCCCATGCACTGTAGACTGCAGGCTCTTCTGTCCATGGGATTCTCCACGCAAGAACACTGGAGTGAGTTGTCAGGCCCTCCTCCAGGGGGATTTTCCCAACCCAGGGATCAAACACACATCTCTTCTGTCTCCTGCAATGGCAGGTGGATTCTTTACCACCAGCACCACCTAGGACGCCCTATGAAAATTATACTGAAATACAAAGAAATCAGAACTCCCAGAGTGCTCTCCTTTTCTGAGTAGTTTTAAAACAATCTTGGGTAACGAGTTTCTTAATTTTTCATCTTTTTTTCTCTAAAAAGGAAGACATTTAAAGCTATTCCTTAAAAATAATAATCATCTTGGAAATCTAAGGCACAAGCTTTATTCTTGTGATGACTCATATTCTAGATTTTCTAAGATGGTGTTACAAATTGAAAGAGAATATTATATGTGTATATATAACCTTGGTCTTCATCATCACCAAGGATACGGTGGAATGCATCCTTCCCCAGCTCGTGCCAGATGACACAGTCCCAGTTATGCCCATACATCCCACCCTCCCAGAATGACGCTGGACCTCTCCTTGGGCATTCCACTAAACAAAACATGCACTACCCAGGGACTCCACGTTGCCGAGTTACACATGGCCATTTCAGTGCCTTTTTTTGCTTATATACCAGCAGGGAAGCAGAGAAACAAGTCAGTCAGAGGTGTCAGTCTTCAGGATGACAAAGATTCTGTGATTTTTTTACATTCAAAGTGCTAGGGATAAGTACAACTCCTAACACATTTACTATGGTTGTTACGGCTACTGCCATAAACAGCTTAAAGCGTCAGTTCAGTAGAGTTTTGCACAGAAGTCTTTCCCAAGAAGTGGATAAAGGAAGCATTAGGGATTTGGGTAACACTACAGACTGGATGTTTGCGCGTGCGTGCATGCTCAGTCACTTCAGTTGTGTCTGACTCTTTGTGAGCCTGTGGACTGTAGCCCACCAGGTTTCTCTATCCATGGGATTCTCCAGACAAGAATTCTAGAGTGGATTGCCATGCTCCCCTCCACTGAAGGTTTGTGTCCCCTCACAATTCACATGTTGAAAGTTTAAGCTCCAGGGTGATGGTATTTGGAAGTGGGGCCTTTGGGGGGTGATTAGGTCACAAGAGTGGAGCCCTCATGAATGGGACTAGGGCCCTTACAGAAGACACCCCAGAGAGCTTTCTCACGCCTTCTGCCACATGAAGTCTCAGAAGACATCTCTCTGTGAGCCAGGAAGCAGGCCGTCCCCAGACACTGTGCATGCCAGCACCTTGGTGGTGGACTTCTTAGCCTCCAAAGTCAGAAATGTGAGCTCCCAGAAATGAAGCCTCCAAAGGGAGAAAGCTGCGTTGATCATAAGCCACCCAGTTGACTGTACTTGGTTATAGCAGCCCCAAGGGACTAAGTCTAGTGATATGTAGAGAAGGGAGAATTCCAGTAGCATTTTGCTTGAACCTCTGTGGTGACTGACTAGGCACATTTATGTTATACAGGAGAAACTAATACAACATTGTAAAGCAATTTTCCTCCAATTAAAAAACAAATAAAAGAATTTACAAGTGAAATTTTTTTTAAATTAAACTTTAAAAAAAGAATTGATTTATATGGACATTTTCCCTTTACCACTGAACAAGAAGCACCTTGAGCACAATGACCACATTCTATCTTGGAGCCTTCCTAAGGCACAGCTCTGTGAATCCTATCTTATAGGCACCCAACACAAACATTTGTTCAAATGTCCCCTCCTCTGAGAGGTCTTTCCAGACCCTGTCCCAATCTAAAGTCATCCAATTCCATGTGAGAGGGGATCTTATCATTTTTGCTAGTCTATCCTCCACACCTCAAGCAGTAACATAGTAGACAATAAATGGCTTTGGATGAACAAATGAAATATCTTATTAAATAATTCTAAGAGAAAATCTGAGAACAATCCTAAAGAAAGGAAGAGAAGCTTTGGGGGGAAAGCTTAAGCAAAGCGAAGACAGACTGGGTGAGAGGCTATCAGAGTCACATCTGAGAAGAGGTTCATAGGACTCCAGGGGAGATGACTTTGACTGCTTTAATTTAGAGGTGTGTGGCCAGGGTCTAAGCCCTCTTTGTCATTGATATACTTGACTGGCAGGCATGGATCTGCCCTGTCACAATATCTGAGAGGCTAAGTAATGACGGGCGCCACTTGAGTGGAAAATTCTGCACACTGTCGATACAATGGGTGTCAGGAGCACATTGTTACCCCCTCGTAATCAGAGTAATTGTACACAGGGACGGCCCAGGAAAGAAAAGGAAATGAAGGCCTGTCTGTGGGCAACAATGCAACTTCATTTAACCTTAACAGACCAGGCGGCTGATATCATTTCTCCCTGGCACTCGCCGAGATGCTAGTGTCAAAACAGCTTCTCATTTGCAATGTATGACAATTTCCCCACATCTAAAAAGACACTGCCACAAGTCAATAGACTATAAATTGCACTTGGAAATAGGATCATCTTAACTAAAGCCTGCCTGCTTTCCCCAGGAGGCCAATGGCTGCTCCCCCTCCTTTTCATAATTTGTATGTTTAGGTGTTCGGTCAATTTACTCTACACTTGTAATGTCTTATAGCCAAGACCATCAATCAGATTCGGTGTGACAAAAATATCCTGCTACAATATTACAGGTTATTAAAGGGATGATGGGAACGAGCTGCATGCATTTACTGGGCCTTTTTTCTCATTTCAGAAAAGCTGTCATGGGCCTAAACCGGTGATTCATCTTCTCTTCAGTATCAACAGGTAGTTGCTAAAAGTGGACTTTGATGAGCTACTTTCATGCATCTTTTATCTCTCCCAACACCTCCAGTCAAATTTCTTTCTCTTGTAACCTTTCCTCTTTCCCTGAAAACAGGATAAGCTGTTGGAGAGAGAAAACTATGTGGCAATCTTGCTTAGATCATTTTTACCTGGGTGCTTGGAAGACAGATGATATCCCATGGATTTGCAAGCTATTCAGGTTTCCATTATTCTCCTATAGTGGAGGCCATACAGCCACTCAAGGGACCCTTATTTCAGGTTTAATTTGGAACACGTGCACGAGTGCACATGTTCAGTCTCTCAGTGGTGTCCAACTCTTTTGTGACCCCATGGCCTGTAGCCAGCCAGGCTCCATGGGAATTCCCAGGTAAGAATACTGGCATGGGCTGCCATTTCCTTCTCCAGGGGATATTCCCACCCACTGAGATCAGACCTACATCTCCTGCATTGGCAGGTAGATTCTTTACCACAGAGCCACCTGGGAAGCCCCACATGGAAAAACTATTTGTAAGTGAAAATTTCATTTTTAACATGTCTCTCTAACTCAATGTACTTGTTTGTTTGCTGCTGTTTTAGATAACCAGACAAATATTAAATAGTTATCTGGATATACAGCACTTTACTGCTCTGAGTTTTGAAGCTAAAAAATAGCCACCAAGATATCACTAAAGAAAATATATGGCACAATTACCTCCACAGTTCCCTACTTCCCAGTTAATTTTCTAGCCTTCAACAATCATTTTGATTTCTAACAGAAGACTTTGATGTTCTCTCTTGCTACATTTAATCCAAAAGTCTTAAATTTCTAATAATAATAAGGCTCTTCACAGATTGTTAGTACGCTCCCAAGGAGGAAGTTTAAGGAATCCTTTCACTGTTGTACAAAAGCTCAAAATGGCATTTTTGGACAAATCCATCAAGTCCAGCTCTAATGGGACTCTGGGTTCATACTACCAAAGTATGTGAAATTTGAAGTTACTGACAGACAGATGGCTTTGAAATACTGATCACAAGCAGACAGCATCATGCTTCAAAGGCAAAAAGCATCACAAATGGATTTACAGGGTTTTGTTTGTTTATTGTAAGAGGAAGGATTGCAACACTGTCTCTCATATTTGTTACTCCAGAGGCAAAAAGAAATCAGGGATAAACAAATACACCATTGTTTCTTTTTAAAATCATATGTGTTGTTTAGTCACCAAGTTGTGTCAGACTCTTTTTGCAACCCAACGGACTGTAGCCTGCCAGGCTCCTCTGTCCACCAGATTTCTCAGGCAAGAATACTGGAGTGAGTTGCCATTTCCTTCTCCTAAAAACATATATATTATTAGGAAAATGAACAACTTAATTCTAAAAATAGATACAGAAATGTAGTAATAGCTTTGTTGTCAATTGAGACTCTTATCAAGTGGTCTGGGCCTACCTGCAGTGATGTGTAGTGTGTGTGTGTGTGTCAATTGAGACTCTTATCAAGTGGTCTGGGCCTACCTGCAGTGATGTGTAGTGTGTGTGTGTGTGTGTGTGTGTGTGTGTGTGTGTGTGTGTGTACCAGCATCCATATAGACCAGCCTGGCAGCTCAGCTAGTAAAGAATCTGCCTGCAATGCAGGAGACCCCAGTTCGATTCCTCGATTGGGAAGATCCCCTGGAGAAGGGATAGGCTACCCACTCCAGGATTCCTGGGCTTCCCTAGTGGCTCAGACAGTAAAGAGTCTGCCTGCAATGGGGGAGACCTGGGTTCCATCCCTGGGCTGGGAAGATCCCCTGGAGGAGGGCATGGCAACCCACTCCAGTATTCTTGACTGGGGAATTCCCATGGACAGAGTAGCCTGGCAGGCTACAATCCATGGGGTGGCAAAGAGTCGGACATGACTGAGCGACTAAGCACAGCACAGCAATTTATTATATATTTATGTATTTATTTATATTTTATATATTACAGTACAATATAGAATTACATATAATATAAAATATATTAAACATTACATATCATATTGTTATATTTATATATGTTGATATTTAATATATTAAACTTATTGTTGATATAAAATTGATATGTTTATAAATTTATTATAGATTTTATGGAATTAAATTTTTTCAAGTCCTACAGGAGAATAAATTCAGTGAAACTATCAAAGTTTTTCCAACATCAATTAAATGTTTGCTATGTTCTAAACACTGGGCTAAGGTCTATGAATCAGTGGTTGTTGTTTAGTCACTAAGTTGCATCTGACTCTTTTGCAACCTCTGTCCACAGGATTTCCCAGGCACGAATACTGGAGTGGTTTGCCATTTCCTTCTCCAAGGTCTATGAATAACATCAACACAGGAAAAGCCCTAGAGCATGCTCTTCAGGTATATTTTAAAACTCAGAGGGACATACTCTTTTCTATGATGATTTAATTAAAACTCAAAGCAAAAGCCTAAGATCTATAGTAAGAACTGTTCTGTCACAAAAGTTTCTGGACCATACAGGAAAAAATAGTTCAAGTCTATGGAATATTGACAATGAAGGAGAAATTCAGAATCTTCAAATTTCAGAGTTGGGGATGAAGCTACAATCCCCCAGCTGTCAGAACCCACTTTGTAGTAGCCTGACTCCTGAGACTAACACCCAGCTTTTCATCACCCACTACTACCTCCCAGCATTCCGGTCTTCTTATTGGTCATTCTGTAAAATGAGTCTTCCATATTTCAAGTCTAAACTGCCTTCCATACATGTTCAAAACAGATACAACCCCTCAGTGTATCTTTCCTCCAATTCAAAGGTCCCATTTCCTTCAGTCACTTTCCACTGAGATTTTTAGCCACCTTTTATCCATCATGGCCACCTCCTCTGGAAATACAGTAACTTCCCATGTCTCTTTCTTTTTTCCCATTTATTTTTATTAGTTGGAGGCTAATTACTTTACAATATTGTAGTGGTTTTTGCCATACATTGATATGAATCAGCCGTGGATTTATATGTATTCTCCATCCCGATCCCCCCTCCCACCTCCCTCTCCAGCCGATCCCATGTCTCTTTATAATGAGATAATGAGCTGCCCAGAACTTGGCAATTTAGAGTAAGTTCTGAAGTCAGGTCAAATCCCAGCCCTGCCACTAAATAGATGTGCAATGTGGGGATATGACTGAATCTCCTTTTGTTCAATTCTCTCCTTTCATAAAATGGGAATAATAATTGTACTGTCCCAATAGGGTGAAGATTCCATGAGATATATTGCATAAAGCCCTCAGGAAAGTGTAGGGCGCACTGCAAACTCTAGTATTAGCTACTAACACCCAGAAAAAAAGCTCCAGTACAGTGGGACTATTATCTCCCTTGATCTAAAAATTCTCTGAATTAACAGGCCTTAGACTACATGAGCATTTTTAAGCAGCCACCTCACACTTCTGTCGACTGGTAAGCTTGAGAGCAATTTAAATCCCCTCTTTCTCCTTCAAATTAACATGTATTAACTAGCCTATATATAATTGATATTTTAATAAAAAGTGTATACTTTACACTGATCTCTGCTGATTTCATCCTGTTTATTTTAGCCCATTATTCTAGACTGTCAAAGTCTTCAGAATTTTGATAATACAGGCATCTTTTCTCTGCTCCATTATGTCTGAGGCCTTGGTTTGAAAATATGAAGACAGTTTATTCTGGGAGTAATCACGTTCTTCTCCACATGGACATCTCAGTATGGTCTTCAACATGAACTAGCCTGCACTTCAGAGCACAGTAGCTAAGTTCCAAAGATGAACAGAGAGAGAGCAAGCAAATGTGGAAGCTCCAGGTAGAAGCCATACCATCTTCGAGAACCTAGCTTAGAAGTCACAAAACTTCAGTTCTACCACACTTTATTCATCAAGCTGGTTACAAAGTTGTGGTTACCAGAGGTGAGCAGCAGGGAAAGAGGGGGATTGAATGAAGGTGGTCAAAATATACAAACTTCCAGTTATAAGATAAACAAGTACTAGGAGTGTAATGTAATATACAACATGATTAATGCAATTAACACTGCTATGTGTTACACATGAAAGTTGTTAAAGAGAGTAAATACAAAGAGCTCTCATCACAAGGGAAAATATGGTTTTTTCTTTTTAGTTTGTATCTAGATAAGATGATGGATGTTCATTAAAATTATTATGATAATCATTTCATGATGAATGTAACTCATTATGCTGAACACCTTAAATTTATACAGGGTTGTGTGCCAATTATAACTCATTAAAAATGGAAGAAAAAAAGACAAGTTATGAAGTCCCAATCAGCTTCAAGTGTCACCAACAAAGCCCACTAATAATGACCAGAAAATAAAGAGAGAATATGAGTAATGAAATAAATCTATCCTTTTTTCTTTTGTACTTTGTCTAGTTTTACTTGTTCATAGGGTACTATGCGCAGAGTCCTTGCATTTCAGACCAGAGTTCTGAGTGCAGAATGTCTGTACCCAACACTTCAACTCAACAAATTGTGTGTATACGTGCTGCCCACAACACTACAGTCCAAGATGACAGTGTGTGCTGTGTGCAGGGATGCTGCACCCGGCACTGTGATCTGGAATGCTGTGAACAGCAGGGCTGTGCTCAACCCACGAGAAACACCCCTCATCCTCAAGTGCTCTATAAAGCAGCCCCACTGGGAGCCTTTCAAGGTGAGTGTGTACTCTATAACAAGACCTCCAATCTCTACAATCTTAGCTCAAAGAATAAAGCTCTCCTTTGCTTCTGAACAAACTTAGTCTTGTTCTACTGGCTCAAATACCAGGCAGAAGAACCCATGTTGGGGACCAACTCAGGTGAGTCAGTATAATATCTGTGCTACTTACTCAATTCTGAAGATCAGACCAGGCACTGAGTTAGAAGAATTGCAAAATTATGGGCATATCAGGGAAGGCCCAAGAATGAGCATCCACAGAGCCATTAGAAAGCAAATTGGACACACACACTCACCTATTCCTTCCTGTGTGCCCCTGAATGCCCTGCAGCACTGCTAAGAAGATATATCTTACATGAATTAGGGGCTATTATCCACCTAACAGGAGACAAACTAGAGACTGGCTTCCCCTTAGACAAAGAGCAAAGATGATAATGTTGATGGCTGAGGACAAATCTCCCAGGACAGAGCAAGTCAACCTCCCTGGAGTAAATCCTGAGGTCTGAGCCTAGGGATGGGTAGGACGAGCTGTAGAAGCCAGTCCCCTGATAGTCCGTCTAAAACCCAGACATACATGGCCAAGAGGAAACAGTACCCTTTCCATCGGGAGACTTTGTCGGGCACTGCCCCTGTTCTATTTGGAAGGAAAGAGGTATGCTTACTGTAGAGAATAACTTAGAAGCAGTATAGGTTCCAAAAAAGATGGCAGTGACCAGGAAACAACAAGACAGACACAACCGTAACTAGGGCAATACTCCTTTCCCCAACTTCAGCTTGTCAAGCCTTCAAAGGAGGCTCATCAAGGAACTCACTATGGAAGGGAAGCTCTACTTAATTGGTTAGTTGAGGTCATGGTAACTCCTGACATGAAAAGGATAATTAGTTGGATAACTGAGACATGCCCCATCAATACAATGAACAACTCCAACACCAGACCACCCTTCCAGAGGCCTCAAGATAAGGCCCATTCAGACAAGAGGAACATATGCTGGAGGAGACTGGCAGATCAATTTCACTGCTGTGCTGAGAACACTTTCTAGGTGGATAGAAGTATTTCCCACTAGAACTGAAATGGCAGCTGAAATGGCTAAATCATTACTCAAAGAAATAGTCCCCAGGTTTGGACTCCAAGGATTCCCATAAAGTGATAATGATCCAGCATTTGTGTCTCAAAAAGCAATGAAGGAAATGATGAGTGCCCTGGGCATAAAATGGACCTTGCACTCAGCCTGAAGACCCCAATCATTGAGGAAAGTTGGGAAAACCAATCCAACCTTGAAAAAGACCTTAGCCAAGCTATGTAAGGAAACCCAAGAAAGCTGAATTAAGTAGATTGTCCTGTTCCAAATGCAGTTAGTCCCAAGGGATAAGTTAAAGTTAAGTGCACTGATCTTTTGTATAGTAGATTCATTCCTGGAACAACTCAAGTTGCCCCCCATGAAAACTCTAAGGGAATTTGGTGACCAAGTGCTGCCTGCTCCCACCAACCTAGCTGTCTACCCCTTTCGGCCAGGAGACCAGGTGTCCCTAGAAACCTGGAAAACTGGCAGTCTGCAAATCAGCTCACTTCTAAGGGGAACAGACCCCTTGACCACTCATGTGAACCTCTAACCTGAAGCTTCTTTTCCAAAAAAACAACAAAAGTGTGACCAGGGATGTTCAGGCTTGGCCATGGACCTCAACATCAGGGCACACTTGTGCCCACAAGCAAAGACCTAGATACTTGCATTTTTAGGAAAAGTTTAGCATGTGACCATTGTTCTCTTGCTAATATGTGGGCCATGCATCCTAAATTGTCTGATGAGGGGAATGCAAGTGGAAGGTGGAGTTACCCCACAGAGTGGGCTGGGTGAGGACTGCACAAGGTCAAGTAGCACAGGCCAGCCTGCTGCAGTGCTGGCTGTGAGTGGTACCCAATCTGCACTGACCAGCCAAGAGGACAGGTCACATGGGTCCTCAGGACAGGCAGTGACTGTGACTCCCAGAGGGACACTGGTGAGTCATTAGGTTCCCATCTGCTCCTTTTCATCTGGCACCTCCCTCCTATCCTCTCCAACTGAGAAATCTTTATCTTATCTGAAGAAAGCAGGAAGCAAGCAAGCATATATTTTTCTAATAGCTTGCCTTATTAGTGAACTGTGGCATCTGAATTTGAAAAGCTGGGAGCTTCGGATGAACACGTACACACTGCTATATTTTAAATAGATAACCAACATGGACCTACTGTATAGCACTGGAAACTCTGTTCAATATTCTATACCAACCTAATTGGGAAAAGAATTTGAAAATATATATACACATGTATTTGTATAATGGAATTACTTTTTTTATACACCTACAACTAACACAACACTGTTAACCACTGTAATCCAATATAAAACAAAAAGTTTAAAAAATAAAAAAACAGATAGCAAATATTTAGCACCTTTATTCTCTGGTTTCATTCTGTCCAGCTGAGCATTGATCAACAGAAACTCAAAACAAGGCACTCATGTAATTTTAAATTTTCTAATGGCCATATTTAAAAAGTACAAAGAAATAGTTCAAGTTGATTGTAATAATGTAATTTGTTTAATGAAATGTATCTGAAGTTTTATCATTTCAACATGTAATCAACATGAAAATGATCAATGAGATATTTTTAATCCTTTTTTTATACTAAGAAATTTGATGTGTTTTACACCTACAGCACTTCACAAAACCGATGTTAAACACTTGACTGGTTTTTAAATTTCATAAAATGTACAGCTGAAAAGTAGATTCACATACCTAAGTTGGCCCAAACATAATCAAGTCTTGCTATAAGGGAATTAGGTATCAGGGTTTTTTAATTTAAATCAATTTAAATGAAATAAAGTTTTGCATTCAATTATTTAGCTACACTAATCATGTGGATATGGTTTTTTTTAATTTAAATCAATTTAAATGAAATAAAATTTTGCATTCAATTCTTTAGCTACACTAGTCATGTGAATAGGGGGTCCTCTATTGGACAGTGTAGGTCTAGATGCCCACGCTGTGCTGAGTGAAAAAGCCTCAGAGAATAAGGTGGAAGGAACCCTTTGAACAGCTGGATGGGCAGGGGGGTAAGCACAGAGCAGTTAAACATTCCATATATTTCCCCAGCACAAGAATATTGTACAAAATTAGTAGCTACTCAGCACCAAGTTTAAAATTCTAACATTACCAGATATCAAATGGTCAAAAAAGCAACAGACTAATTAGAATCACCTCTTCAGAAAGATAAAGGCCCCTCCTGGAAACCCCAGTTTAGGGTCGAAGTTGCAGTAATGAGCTGGTTCTGGCAAGACCCAGGGCTACTCCAACAAGGACAGACAAGAACTCCCCTCCCAATTTCCTGAGCACAAGAGCTGACTGGCATTTCTCTCAAGCTCTTGACTGAATTCCTGTTCCTCCTAATCTAAGATGTGATTAAATTGAATTGCTTTCTAAATCTGTTATGTAATTTGTGTGTAATGCCCTTAATATTGGGTTTGAATACAATTGCAGAAAGATACACTAATTGATTCGTTTAATTTTATTTTCCATCCTTTGAATGGAAGCCTTTGGGACTCAATATGTAAAGTGATATGCAAATTGGGACTTTGATGCAAGAAGACTTGGCAGTTTTTTTAAACAGGACTCAAGCATTACTTGGAATCATTTAAGAGAGTAATTTCAAACAAAGCAACCTCTACTTGTCCTTCTGTGTGATTAAATTTTGGTGTACATAAACATACATACAAAACACGCTCAAAATCACTGAATATTAATTGAAGATATAGGTCAAAGAACAATTATACTTAACCCACAGCTATTCAATCCCTAACCGTAATATAAAATAAAATAAGGTTTTACAGGTTCACATAACTTTTCACAGAATGGTTGAAGCAGAGAATAGATGCAAAAGAGAAGTCAATCCATCAGCAACTAATGAGTACCTTCTTTGGATTCATAATAATGTCAGCTAACACTTATTGAGTGCTTATTATGAGACAGGCATTGTGTTCAGAATTTTATCTGGATTGTTTCCTGCTAAGGATTCAGTTAGGAGCTTGCAGAGATTCACAGATGATAAAGCACATTCCTTATACCCAAAGAATTTAAAATCTAAGAGCCAAAATCTAAGAGCATCAACAAAAGATGCTCCAGGAGTTGAGAAAATAGAAAGATATCCTTTGAACCCCCAAAATTTAGCTTTCTGTTTTCCTCATTCCCAAATTGTTGCTGTGAATGCAAACGTTGATTCTAAGAGACAGACAGCCTCAATGTGCAGCTACAAGGATTTAAAATAACTGTTCTTGGTCCTCCACTTCCTCCTTCCAAATAAATGCCATTTTTCTGGGTTCAGAGGAGATCACAAATTTCAAGCCATGAATGCAATCTCTCACTGTTGTCACTGTTCCCAAAGTGCGGCTCACACAATAACAGTGCTGGCAATTTCATCGCTCACCGAAGTTAATATATTTCAGTATGATCAAACCATAGTTTACAGGAAATTGCTATATTATTGATGTCATGGATGAGGAAATCAGTACATGAGATAGCCAAGTTTTAGAAATCTGAGAAAATGAGAAGTTGGGCGGGGCGGGGGGAGGAATGAAGCTTGTTTGTTGTTGAGATAACATTAACAGTGTGGGTGCCACGGCTAGATTTGCTTGGAGATGATGGGTTAAAAGCAGACCAACTGCCCCAACGGTTTAGGAGAGGTTTCCCTGAGTCAAAATGCCATTGGAGGAGTGAGGTGAACTCTTTCCTAGAGATAAGTGAATTTTCATTGCCCGTGAGAAGTCTGAGAGGTTCTTTTTTTTCTAGAGTTTCAGAGGTAAAGACATCTTCATTAGTCTGCTTGGGCTACCATAACAAAATGTCACAGACTATAAGGCTTAAACAACAGAAATTTATTTTCTCACAGTTTTAGAGGCTAGAAAGCCCAAGATCATGGTTCAGCATGGTTTTCTGATGAGAGCTCTTTTTCTGACTCATAAACAGCCACCTTCTTTCTGTGTTCTCATATGGTCATCTTTCAGTGGTTATACATGGAAGGACAGAGAGAGATAGATGTCTCTCTCTCTCTCCCTCTCCGTCCCTTTAAGGCCTCCAATCCCATAGGATTAGAGTCCCATCCTTACCACCTCATTTAATCTTCATGATTGCAGCCATGAAATTAAAAGATGTTTACTCCTTGGAAGGAAAGTTATAACCAACCTTGATAGCATATTAAAAGCAGAGACATTACTTTGCCAACAAAGGTCCATCTAGTCAAGGCTATTGTTTTTCCCAGTAGTCATGTATGGATGTGAGAGTTGGACGGTGAAGAAAGCTGAGCGCTGAAGAGTTGATGCTTTTGAACTGTGGTGTTGGAGAAGACTCTTGAGAGTCCCTTGGACTGCAAGGAGATCCAACCAGTCCATCCTAAATGAGATCAGTCCTGGGTGTTCATTGGAAGGACCGATGCTGAAGCTGAAACTCCAATACTTTGGCCACCTCATGTGAAGAGTTGACTCATTGGAAAAGATCCTGATGCTGGGAGGGATCGGGGGCAGGAGAAGGGGACGACAGAGGATGAGATGGCTGGATGGCATCACCGACTCAATGGACATGAGTCTGAGTAAACTCCAGGAGTTGGTGATGGACAGAGAGGCCTGGCGTGCTGCAATTCATGGGGCCACAAAGAGTCAAACACGACTGAGCAACTGAAATGAACTGAACTGACTTTATAAAATCCCCATCTCCAAATACAGTCACACCAAGGGTTAGGGATTCAACAGGTGAATTTGGAGGCAGGGCACAGGGCAGAGAGGAAACACAATTCAGTACATAGCAATGTCCAAAGATCAAGAAAGCCAACTTCATCATCTTTCAGAAGAAGAAACTGAAGCAATGCTTCTTACACACTTTTTTCAGCAAGAACCAAGGGCTGAAAATAATGAGTGCTCTAGGGGCCTCACATCCTAAACTGAGGGGCTAAACTAAGTATGCTGGCTATGCTGAGAAACTGGGAAACCATGAAAACTTAGTGCAGCTCATGGTTCCCACTTTCAAGCTACCGTGAGAGAAAACAAAGAATTCACACGTGTGTGAAGGATGTTGTGGAGAGAGGATGTCAGTGCTAGAGAACACTGTTCCTGAGCTGCAGTGTGTCTCCTCCCCACCTGAGGAGGGAGAACAGTGGGGGCACTTTCTCCCCAGTGAGATGCAACCAAAACTTACAGATGACCCCAGAAATTTAGTGGACACAAAGACTGCTGCTTGACTCTTGAGAATAAATCTGAAGTTGAAAGGCTGTGGCTAGATTAGACTGCGGCTAAGGGGAAAGAAAAGTGACCTTGCAAGGAGAAGGCTGAACTTCTCACCAAAGAGAACCACCCCGACCAGCAATGTGACCTTGAAAAGGGGGCAGGAAACTGTACTCAGAGGTCCCCTGTGCAGGACCTTGATGAACACACCAAAAGCCTCCAATGAGAACAAGAGCCAGTAATTGTGCGTCTGCTGTGTAAAGAGCTCCCGGTTCCAGATGACGAGAGGACCAGTCACAGATGCTTCTCATCCTTGTCTCATCCCTCTCACACTTTCCCAATCCAGAGGTCAGAAACAGCAACTGGCAGAACGAGCGAGGCGTGAGTGTCAGAAAGCACAGCGAGCAGTTTTTTTCTACTTATCATGACAAAACAGTTTGTTTTTAGAGTGGCCTCTAGCCAGGTTACCTCAGATTCTTGGGTGAATCCCGTCAAGATTAGCTTCCAGCACGCTTAAGGCTAACTCCCTGAGAAGCACTTGTAAACGTCTCTCAAGATACTATAGCTATATAGAATACCAAAAACCTTGAGTGTAAAGTAAAACTTTTGAGTTAATTAACTCAAAATTAACTGAATTTTTTTCAGGGAAGCAGCCGTGCTGCAGTCCACGGGGTCACAAAGAGTCGGACACAAGTTGGCCACTAAACAACTGAATCTTACGTTTTGAGGTTGCTAATCACACTCGGAAATACACAAGTTTCTTGTGGATAAAACATTCTGGAAGAGAAAAAAAGTTTGTTGACTGCCAGTCAAACTGATCCAGTCTTTTGTCTTGCTTGCTCCGGGGTCTTGACCAATTCTCCCTGGGCCTCACTTTTCCCATTAATAAACAGACACTGAGAACAGAGCTTACCTTTCTCTAGGCCCCTGTTTCATCTCGCGAGACCTGAACGCAGCACCCCATCCTCGCCTCATGAGGCTACAGCACGTGCTAGGGATCCAGCCACGCGAGAGCTCTGCGGGACTGGGCGGGGCGGAGTGACGTCATCCATGTGACCCGAATGCGCAGGCCCCTGTGACCTGCTGCGTGTTTCTACCACCCACCAACCCACCTGACTGCTAATGCTGAACGACCCAGCTCCTCCAGAACCTTCGAACGGACGGCTTTAATCGTGTGTCTGACAAATGTAGGTGCCATCAATTTGTTTTTAAATGTTTGTTCAGCTCTCCACATTTATCCAGATTTTAAAGTCCCACAGGGGGCTTAATTCTAGGAATTTACCTTATAAAAATGTTTACCTAAGTTTGTCATAATGCATATAATCTATGTATAAAGATGTTTATTGCAAAGAAAGAGTGACAGTAGCTCAAAGGAGCATCAACAAGGAAGTGGTTAAATAAAATTCAGTGTGTTGTGTGTGCTCAGTCCTGTCTGACTCTTTGCGACTCCATAGACTGTAGCCCACCAGGCTCCTCTGTCCTTGAGGTTTTCCAGGCAACAATACTGGAGTGGGTTGCCATTTCCTTCTCCAAGGGCTTTTCCTCACTGAGGGATCAAACTTGTGTCTCTTGCGCTGCAGGCAGATTCCTTACCACTGAGCCACCAAGGCTTTACAGAATACAGTGCAGGACTTCCTTTGTGGCTCAGCTGGTAAAGAACCTTCCTGCCAGTGCAGAAAATGAAAGAAACGTTGGTTCATTGATCCCTGAGAAGATCCCCTGGAGAAGGAAATGCCAATCAGCTCCATTATTCTTGCTTGGAAAATTCCATGGAAAGAGGAGCCTGGCCATCTATAGTCCATGGGGTTGTAGATTCCGACATGACTGAGCACGCACAAACACACACACATGAATTATTTTGTAGTCACATGCTCACGAGCACATTTCATGATACAATGAATGAATTTTTTTTTTTTAAGTGAAGTTTCGGGGGAAGGGGAAAGAATAAGGTTTTGGATTCAGCTCTGTGGTTCTGATTTTTTTTTATTTTTTTCTACGTCCTTCAGTATCATATAAGAAAAGGCATTCATCTGAAACCTCAAAATACCTCAGTTCTCTGAGAGGTGAGAATGCCGGTAAATTTCTGAAAGATCTCATCATTGTGCCCTTACCATGTTAGCATCTCAGAGATAAGGAAGGCTCCAGGGAATGTACTTTGTGAAACACTGGGTTCATCTAAAGTCGGATAAAGAATTAAGGGCCAGTAAAAGCCAAATATGTGACCTGGGGGAAAATTTAGTCCAAAAAACGACCTCAACTTAAGATTTGCAGGATTAATGACCAAGAGGTCCGTGAGTTGTTCCATATCATTCAGTGAATTAGCAGCAGGGCCAGAAACAATAAACCAGTTCTTTAGAATCCAAGGCCAAGGATTTTTCAAAGCATTATGCTCCCTTTCTAGACAAGATAATATGATATCTCAAAGATTATCATAGCCAGTGACAAACATCTACAGCTGTTTCTGGCTATCCAAGACTGTCTATTACTGTGACAGATTGTAAAACTTGCACAGATTCTTGTTCTGTATTCATGCTTCCCCTAGCATGGCACCTTGAGTGTCTCCCATTTGGACTCTGTGCTCAACAAGATGACATGCAATGACCAGAGGTACATTAGCAGGCATGACTCAAGCAGAAACTTGACGAGCATTTGTGCAGTGGGGCTTGTCCTCTTTCTGTCTGTCCTTAGAACTCTGACTGGCCATGCAGATGAGCCTGGCCTAGCCTGCTAGATGATGAAGGACCTGTGGCTCCAACATCGCTGCTGGCCACCCTCCAACAGCCAGCCAACCCCAGAAACAAAACACCATAACCTGACAGCAGCTGACCACATAAATGTGAGTGAGTGCAGTTAAAATCAGCAGAATTACATTTAATCTGAGCCCAACTCAAATTATGGTACAACAGAATCCTGAGTTAAATAAATTGTTGCTGTTTTAAGCCACTAAATTTTGGGATCATTTATTACACAACAAAACAACATCTAAATCCCTAAACAAACTCTCAAAGGGATTTCAACATGGAGCTGAGAGCTACAGTGAGCCAATGCAGTGAAGATAAAATTGTTTTAAAGCTCTGTGGACCTAACAGTCAACAGCAACATGCTGTTGTAGTTAGTTATCAGATCTAAGCAGATCCTTGAGAATCCAATATTTTTCTGAAAATCTTCAGGGTCACGTTTCACAACAGCCCGTGGTACATAAAATTCATTTGCATGCACTACCTTACATCTTCTTAACATGTCAATGGTTCTGGGCTTTACCATATTCTCTTTCTGAATTTAAATTTCAGCACTGAATCTGAGCTCTATGAAGACATCGATGAAGTATTATGAGACAAGAAACAAAGTACAGGCTATCTCTGCTCAAAAATAGTTTATAATTGAGTATTTGAGTGGAAAACTCACTCTGCTTCTAAGTTTATCTATACTAGTTTGACCAAGCTCCTGAAAAATCACTTCTTTTACATAGGTCTGTGGGAATTATCTTGTATGTTTTTTAAATACAAATAAGAATTCTAAGAGCATATTAACTTGGTTAATTTATGATATTCTAATTTAGCAAAAATGCTACAGCTAAAGCAATTCTCTGAATTACAGTAGCATGTTTAGTGTTGTTTTTTAATCTCATAGATATTTTTTCAGTTGAACTTTGAACATGCTCTAACATCTCTGCCTGTGGAAAGTTGGACTGAGGAACAAGCAGAATATTAAACACCCTCTTATATGTCTCCCCAGGGAGCCTTCTGCTAATATTATACATTGCAACAACATTGCTTGAATGGTTTATTAATAGCAGCAAAACAGAGTGAATGCTACATACAATGATAATAACAGTAAAGGTTATTTATACTCTGCCTAACTGCCAGATAGCTTTAAAGGCCTAACAAAGATACACTTAAACCACTAGCAATACAAAATAAAAATGGGAATAACTGCCTTTGGTTATGAGAAAGAATCAGAATGATGTGTTGTCCAGTTTCAGGAAAACTGAACTGTGAACTCTTGCTGAACAATTCTAAATTTATAAACATTTACATCCTCCCTTTGTTTCAGAATTTGAAATATACCCATGAACATGCCAAGCCATCATTTCAGGTGACCAGGAAATTCTGACTTTAAAACAAAACCCACTGCAATGTTGCGAAGTAATTAGCCTCCAACTAATGAAAATAATTGAAAAAAATTAAAAAAATAAAAAATAAAAAGAAATAATCAGTGTACTGAACCATAGATCCTGAAAAAAAAGTTAAAATTGGGAAAATTAAAAAAAAGTGGTGGGGGACAGAAGAAAAGGGAGAAACATGAAGACAGTGAAATAGATAGTTTCAAGCGCATTTTCTCTCTTGGAACTCTATCCAGGAGGCTGAATACATGATATGGCGACTTCTTTGCCTGCCACCTACCCACCCACCTCTGAAACAAATGTTTATCAGTCAAGCATCTGTCAAGTCAAATCTTCTGGTAAACATACGTATTCACACTAAGTTTTTGTAAAAATACCAACCTGATTATATCCAGGAAAGATAAATTCCCAAATTAGATTTTATCTTTCTATTCCTAAACACTCTGCTCTAGCCCACACTGATCCAAAAGATTTACAGCCCTAATTTAAATCATCTCTATATTCAAGTATAATTTTGGGTGAGTTTTTATAAGTGACTCAAAATTTTTGTGATTTACATTCCCTCTGCTATATTCTAAGGAAGGTAAATTTTAGTATCTGGGGTGTCTTTTGTCTGTTGAATGGAGTAATAAGTGAAGAAATGTGGGTTTGGATGAGCTGGGGCAGAGCTAAATTATTCTGAGTAAAAAAGATCCAGGACTCAGGAACCAGAATTGGGAGAAGCAGAGAATTGGGGAAAGGCGAAGTGATCAAAGGAAGGCCAGCGTCCAAGGGCCAAGCAGAGTCTTAGAAGGAGATGACTAAAGGGGTTCTGCAGGTCGAAGCTATATGTTACATAATGTACTTTCTCCTCTCTTGCTTATTTGCTCACCAGTGCCTGTAGAGTCCATTTCCATCTTAAGGAATGAAAAGAAATACTGAATCTTGCTTAGAGCATAGTGGGTATGTGTGGAAGAAGGTAGGGAGTGTGAAAGGGTGAAGACAAAGGCAAATGTGATAGCAGACATCATAAAGGTTATTGTTGACCCAAAAAATAAATCATCCACTTATCATTAATTTTTAACAATTGCCAAATATCTAAAGACTTCCAGGAAATTCATACAAAGGCTGTATTAGGAATCTTGTGATAATAATCCAAATGAAAAGAGATCCTTTTTCCCAGCTTCTATATATTAAATCTCAAGAAAGTCTCTGAATGGTTGTACTTAATTATATATGTCTGAACCAAATCCTGTGTCCAGGAATATGTAGTATTCTGAAAGAATTGCCTCTAGAAATTAATGAAAATTAATTAAATGAAAACCAATGACTTTCTTTTGTTTTATAGTCAGTTTACTTGTTTGCTTCTCCAACTGTATTATAAGCATCTTTGGGATAGAAATATTATTCTGCTTTGAACCCTCAGCACCTGGAATAACACATGAAATATAATAGGCATTAAATAAATATTTGGAAACTGCTGAATATTCGAGACCATTTGCTTTTCCTCTTCTGCAGAGTTCATTAGTCTCATCCCATCTCCAACAGTTCACCTCTCCCCATCCATCCCTTCTCCTGCCTCCCTGAGAATAAAAGATTAATCTGTAAACAATCAGTCCTCTCATTTTTAAGACTTTTTTCAGGAATTGGCAACAAATGATTGGTTGGATGTATTTTATGAAAAAAATTATATAATGTACAATTTGGGGTAAATTTATGATGACAGCTATTGGGAACATGTTCTCAGAGAGGAATAAGTGTAGAGCTGTTGCTTTTATTGTATTATTTCCACTTAACCTCTGATTCCAATTACTCTCTTTACATCCAACCTAAAAATTATACTTAGCTTGGAAACATTTACAAATTTCAAGTTACATCAAGCACTTGAGAATTTACTGCTACAAAAGACTGTTACTGTAGCTTATGACCTCATCAGAAAATCTGATTGATTTATACCTTATTAACTGTCCCTATTCATCATTCCACATTTAACTAATGAGACATTTTATTGAGGTTGCCAAAAGACAATGTTGATTATAAAAATAGGAAAAAATACAAGTTGAAATATGTTGACATATTTCTAATCTAAGACATCCCCGCATAAAAAAGTTGGTTATTCTGGTTTGGATAGTGTATTAGCTATGATTGTGTGTGTGTGTTCATAGATGTGTGTGTATGTATTTGTTTACTGTGCTGTCTATGTATGTACTTCTGTTAAAAGGATTGAAAAGATCCAGGCCTGATACAGTTCCACAGTCATCAGGGACCCAGCTTCTTTTATCTTCCATGCTACCGTCATCAACATCTCCTAGTCCAAGATGATTGCTCCAGATGACATTGAGTTCATAGTCCAGCCAGCAGGAGTAGAAACACTTCTTTGGGCAGGTTTTCCTTCTTTCCTTTTAGGCCATAATGTGAAAATTGTACCCATCACTTCTACTCATTTTCCATTAGTCAGAACTTAGTCATGTGGCTACAACTAGCTACAGAGGGTGCTGGGGTTCTATTAGCTAGATAGCCATTTAGTTCAGTTTAATCACTCAGTCATGTCCAACTCTTTGCAACCTAATGGACTGCAGCACACTAGGCTTCCCTGTCCATCACCAACTCCTGGAGCTTGCTCAAGTTCATGTCCATCAAGTCAGTGATGCCATCCAACATCTCATCCTCTGTCATCCCCTTCTCCTCCTGCCTTCAATCTTTCCCAGCATCAGGGTCTTTTCCAATGAGTCAGTTCTTCACATTAGGTGGCCAAGTGTTGGTATTTTGGCCAATACCAATACCAATACCACCTCATGTCAATAGCCAAAGCATTGGCTGAATTTATGGTAAAGACAAAAGTGAATATTCTTTAATAGAGGACTAAAACAGCATGCTTATGAAAGTATAGATGAGGGAAATGAATTCTAACTGACAGCCCAAAAAACATTTTAAAGGACACATTACAGTATTTAGAAGAAGCTTGACAAAAAGGCAGCTTTTAGGGGAAGAGTATTTGAGGAAGATAGCTTCATGTGGGAAGAAAAAGTAAAGATGTGGAAACAGAAAAACAGAGTATATTTGGGAAGAATGCATTTGTTTACAAAGGGGTATCATAGTAAAATACCACAAATTGGGTGACTTAAGAAACAGAAATTTATTTGTCACAGTTCTGGACGCAGTCAAAATGTTGGCAAGTTTAGTTTCCTCTAAGGCCCCTCTCCTTGGCTTGCTGATGGCCACTTTCTCACTGTATCCTTTCTCCTTTGCATGTGCATCCCTGGTGTCCCTTCATGTATTCAAATTTCCTCTTCTCATAAATTTCCTCTTCTCATACCAGTCAATAGAGAATAAATTTATGGTTGCCCGGGAGCGAGGATAAGGGGAAAAGGATAGTAAGAGATTTTGGAATCAACATACACACACTGCTTTATTTAAAATGGATAACCAACAAGGTCCTACTGTATTATAGTGCAAGGAACTCTGCTCAATGTTATGTGGCAGCCTGAATATGAAGATCTGCTGGAGAAGTGATAGGCTACCCACTCCAGTATTCTGGGGCTTCCCCTGTGGCTCAGCTGGTAAAGAACCCGCCTGCAATGCGGGAGACGTGGGTTTGATCCCTAGGTTGGGAAGACCCCTTGGAGAAGGGAAAGGCTACCCACTCCAGTATCCTGGCCTGGAGAATTCCATGGACTTTATAATCACAAAGAGTTGGACATGACTGAGGGGCTTTCACTTTTCACTTTCAAATGGGAGGGGAGCTTGTGGGAGAGTGGATACACGTATATGTATGGCTGCCTCTCTTTGTCTACCTGAAACTATTCTGTCCACCTACCTGAAGCTATCACAACACTGTTAATCAGCTATATGCTGATAGAAACTAAAATGTTTTAAATTAATAAATACACCAGTCAGATTGGATTAAGACTTCATTTTAACTTAATCACCTCTTTAAAGGCCATATCTCCAAAATACAGTCACATTCTTAGTTACTGTGAGATAGATATTCGACATAAGAATTTCAGGAAGGGAGACATAATTCAGCCTATAAGGAATAACAAATAATGTGATGGGAGAAAATAATAGATGGGGAGGCATAGAAGAGGAGGTAGATAGAATAAGGACAAAAAATACCGGAAACTTCTTGAACTCTTACTATATAAACCAGTCATTATTCTAAGAGCTTGACTTGTGCAACTTTATTTAACCCTCACCATAGCCCTGAAGAGTAGATATTATTATCATTCCTATTTTCAAGGAGTGAAACTGAGGCATACAGAGAATAGAACCAGGTGGTCCTATCCCAAGAGCTTCATACTCTTAACCTCTACACTAAACTTTCTAAGGAAAGCAAAAAGTAGTCAAGTTTTGGAGTACTTTCAATGCCAGTCTGAGGAGATTGAATTTAATTCTTTAAGCAATGGCAAACCAGTGGTAACTAAGCAAGGGAGAAGAAGTTTTTGGGTTTTTTTTTTTGTTTTTTTTTTTTTTTGAGAATTTCAACTGCAGTGTATAGAATGGACTGAAATGGAAATAAGGCAGCATGTCATTATATTACATCACATATAAGAGATTATAGAAACTTTGGCTATTGGTATTAGATGTAGGTCACCTCAAAAAAAACACACAGGAATTTTTGTATACTTGAACCACGTCCAAAGATTTTAAGACAGGTTTATTGCCATCATTACAAATTTATGATGGGCTTCTAAATAACCCACACAACTGTTTCTGTCCTTTTCATTCCCTCTATATTAATAGCAAACTGTCAGTAGTAAGAACTCATATGATACCAATAATAGTATTATTTGTTTAGACATGGTAATTTTTGGTGTATTTGCTTGGTTGTTTTTTGTTGTTTTAATTATATCACTTTTTTCTTACATCAACACTTTGAGGTTATATTGCACATGAAGGAACTAGAGATGAAAGAGATTTAATAACTTAATGAAAAGCTTGTGGGCCATAGAATAGAGATATCCATACAGGCCTAGCAACCTGCAGAGTCTGAGTCCTTAAGCACATGGTGGAAATTTTTAACAGTTTTATTAAGATATGATTGACATACAACAAACTGCATATATTTAAAATGTACACTTTGTTAAGTTGAATAAGTATACACCCATAGAACCATAACCAAAATCAAATAATAAACACATCCATCACTCCCAAGAGTTTCCTCATGCCCTTTGTAATCTGTTTTTCCCACCCCTTCCCCTTCCCAACTCTCCCTTCCACAGGCAGTTCACTGGTCTGGTCTCTGTTACTATAGAGAAGTTTGCATTTTCTTAATGCACACTATTTTTTACTGGCCTCTTTTACTTAGTGTAAGACCTTTGAATTCCATTCATTTTGCATAAGTATTCCTTTTTGTTGCTAAGTTTTTCCCCAATTTCTTTTTTCCTTTCACAGGTTGATGGACATTTGGGTCGTTCCAGTCTGGAACCACTCACTACAAATACAACTGACATCACCTTATGTACAAATCTTTCCATGGACATTGCTTCCATTTCTCTTGGATAAATACCTAAGAATGGAATGGATAGGTTATATGGTAATTGTATATTTAACTTTTTAAGAAAATGCCAAACTCCCTTCTAAAATGATTGTACCATTTTACATTTCTACCACTAGAGTAGAAGAGTTGCTCCACATTCTCACCAACATATGACATGGTCAGACTTTAATTTTAGACATTTTAACATGTGTGTAGTAGTATGTCATTGGAGTTTTTTTTTTCCATTTATTTTTATTAGTTGGAGGCTAATTACTTTACAATATTGTAGTGGTTTTTGTCATACATTGACATGAATCAGGCATGGAGTTTTAATGTACATTTTCCTAACCACGAATGATGTTAGGCATCTTCTAATATGTTTATTTGCCATCCATATATATTCCTTGATGAAAAACTCAAGGAATATTTGTTCAAAACTCAGATTTCTGTTCAGATCTTTTCCCCATTCATTTTACTGAGTACTATTTATTATTTTTAGAGTTCCTTGTGTACTCTAGATATCGTGCTCATTTCATACACTAGCAAGGTTATGCTCAAAATCCTTCAAGCTAGGCTTCAGTAGTATGTGAATGAAGAACTTCCAGATGTAAAACCCTGGAGATCAAATGCCAACATTTGTTGACCATGGAGAAAGCAAGGGAATTCCAGAAAAACATCTACTTCTGCTTCATTAACTGCACTGAAGCCTTTGACTGTGTGGATCACAACAAACTGTGGAAAATTCTTAAAGAGATGGAAGTACCAGACTACCTAACCTGTCTCCTGAGAAACCTGTATGCAGGTCAAGAAGCAACAGTTAAAACTGGACATGGAACAACAGACTGGTTCAAAATGGGAAAGGAGTACGACAAGGCTACATATTGTCACCCTGCTTATTTAACTTCTATGCAGAGTATATCATGTGAAATGTCAGGCTAGATGAATCATAAGCTGGAATCTAGATTGCCAGGAGAGATATCAGTGACCTCAGACATGCAGATGATACCACTCTAATGGCAGAAAGTGAGGAGGAACTAAAAAGCCTCTTGATGGGCATGAAAGAGGAGAGTGAAAAAGCTGACTTGAAACTCAGCATTCAAAAAACTTAAGATCATGACAGCCAGTCCCATCACTTCATGGCAAATGGAAGGGGGAAAAGTGAAAGCAGTGATAGATTTTATTTTCTTGGGCTCCAAAATCACTGCAGATGGTGACTGAAGCCATAAAATTAAAAGATACTTGCTTCTTGGAAAGACAGCTATGACAAACCTAGGCAGAGTATTAAAAAGCAGAGATATCACTTTACTGACAAAGATCTGTATAGTCAGAGCTATGATTTTTCCAGTAGTTCATGTACAGATATGAGAGTTGGACCATAAAGAAGTCTGAGCACCAAAGAATTGATGCTTTCAAATTGGTGGTGCTAGAGAAGACACTTGAGGGTCCCTTGAACTGCAAGATTATACCAGTTAATCCTAAAGGAAACCAACCCTGAATTTTCATTGGAAGGACTGATGCTGAAGCTGAAGCTTCAACACTTCGGCTACTTGATGTGAAGAACCGACTCATTCCAGACCTTGATGCTGGAAAGATTGAAGACAAAAGGAGAAGGAAGTGGCAGAAATGAGATGATTAGATAGCATCACTGACTCAATGGATATGAATCTGAGCAAACTCCGAAAGAGAGTGGAGGACAGAGGAGCCTGAAGTGCTGCAGTCCGTGGGGTCACAAAGAATTGGACATGACTTAGTGACTGAACAATAACAACATTTATCAAATATTCAACTTGCAAATATTTTCTCCCAATCCGTGATGTCGTTTCATTCTCAGTGTCTTATGATGAGAAGAAGTTTGTAATTTTGATGAAGTCTAATTTAATTTTTTTTTCTTTCATGAATCATGTCTTTGTGTTGTTTTTAAGGAAATTTGCCTAACTCTCAGTCACAATAATTTTCACCTGTTTTTTCCTGTAGGTTTAATAGTTTTATGTTTTATATTTAGGTCTAGAATCCACTTTAAATTAATTTTGGTCTGTGGTGCAAGGTATATATATCCAAGTCCATTATTTTGTATATGGGTAACCAATTGTTTCAGCAACATTTGTTGAAAAAGACTATCTCTTTTCCACTAAATTGTCTTTTTGGTTTAGAAAAATCAATTCACTATGTATGGGTGGGTTGATTTCTGAACTCTCTGTTTTGTTCCATTGATTTATATGTCTATCTTCACACCAATACCACACTTCGTTGATTAATGTAGCTTTGTAAGAAGACTTCAAGTGAGGTAGGGAAAGTCCTCTGATTTTATTCTTTTTCAATACTATTTTGGCTAGTCTGTCTGGGTCCTTTACATTTCCATATGGATTTTAGAATTTACTTGTCAAGTTTCTACAGTTTTCATACTGGGATTCTAAATGGAGTTATGTTGAATATATACATCAATTTGGGAACAGTAACATTCTTCTGATTCATAAATAGATTCTGTTTATTTATAGATTTTCAAAACTTCTCGGCAATGACATATAGTTTTAGTGTAGAGATTTTGCACATCTTTTATCAGATTTATCACTATATATGTCTTATAGTTTATGCTATTTTAAGTGACATTGTTCTTTATCTTCAGTGTCCAGGTGTTCTTTGCTAGCATGATCTTGTATCCCAAAGCCTTGTTAAACTCATCAGTTCTAGGAGTTTTCAGTAGTTTCATAAGATTTTCTACATAAATGGCTGTGTTATTTGTGAATAAAGACATTTTTACTACTTCTTTTCCAGTCTGGTTGCTTTGTATTTCTTTTTCTTGCCTGACAGCAAAGACTAGAACCCCTAGTATAATATAAATAGAAGTGGAAAAAGTGGACATCTTTGTCTTGTTCTTGATCATAGGGCCAAAGCATTTAGTCTTTAACCATTATGTGTGATTCCAACTGTAGGTTTTTCATGAATGCCCTTTATCAGATTGAGGAAGCCTCTTCCTTATTGGTATTTGCTGTGATTTTTTTATCAAGAATGGAATTTGGATTTCACCTAATGCTTTTTCTGTATCTATTGAGATGATCATATGATTTTCCTTTTTTTAGTCTATTAACATGGTGAATTTCATTAATCAGTTTTCAGTTGTCATTTCTACCTTGCATTCCTGGGATAAACTCCACTTGATCGTGATGTGTTATCATTTTTACGTATCATCACGTTCAACTTGCTAGAATTTTAAGAGTTTTTGTATCTGTTTTAATGAGGAAATTAATCTATTGTTTTCTATTGCTTATAATGTATTTGGTCTTAATATCGAAGTAATTCTGTACTCATATAATGAAAATATTTCCTCCTCTTCAATTTAGTATAATTGGCATATATATTTTCCCCTAATGTTCAGAAGAACTCACCAGTAAAGCCATGTGCAACTGGGTTTTTCTCTGGCAGACTTTTGTTTTTCTTTTTTACTACAAATATAATTTCTTTATCAAATTCAGAGTTACTCAGTTATTCTGTTTCAACTTGAGTGAACTCTGGCAACCCAAGACTTTCAAGGAAGCTGTCTGCCGGGGTCCAGCCTCAGCAGGATCCAGGGGATACCCTCAGGATGAACGGTGTCGGGGAGAGAGAGAGAGAGGAGAGAGAGAGAGAATGACCAGGAGAGAGAGAGAGAGAGAGAGAATGACCAGGAGAGAGAGAGAGAGAGAGAGAATGATCAGACGGGGGTGTTTGCAGGGTCTGGCAGAGTCTGGCAATGCTTTATTTTTTACCGTGGCTTTTATACCCTAAATTAGTACATTTCTAAGGGGAAGATAGTTTAACATTACATCAGCTTGTTCTTCACGAAACCAGGGTGTTTTCTGCATACTTCTTTGTTTATGAGGGTCTTGTACATTATCTTCTGGCCTTGGGGCCAATTGACATTTTATGACCTAGGTGAATGCAAAGCTGTTTTCCATAATCTATTCTTTAATGAACACAAAGGTCCGTCTTTTTGCAGAAGTTATCAGTTAAATTTATGTAAAAGGTTTACCACACAAAGACTCTGCAGCTCCAGTGAGGCAGCCTCTATTTAGCATTCCTGGTTAAAATTAACAATTTTAAACTCTTATTTTTCTAAATCTTTAACTATAACCACTTTTAGAATAATATTTTTATGTTCTCTAATAGGGTTTCCTCACCCCCGAAGGGCTCTGTGCCTATTAGGGCCTTTATGTGATCAGGTTCTTTATGCTGTTTTATGATTAGGGTATTATAAGCAATCATGCATATTAGTACCAAGGGCATAAATGCATTTGCCAAACAAATGAAAATACCAGCAAAGGATTTTAAATTAAAACACTCCTTTCACCCTGGATAATCTCGAAAAATACCACCACCCGGGAAACTTATTGATTAAAGTTCTAAATTGATTCTTATTTGGAAAGAGATCGGGGAAGGCCTTCTGCCTGTGTCACAGAAATTAGGGAGTAGTCTATTGAAGCAAGCATCAGAAAGACAGATACCATCTTTAAGGTGAGCACTGGGGGCAGCTTTTTGGAATCCCTGAAAACCTGATCCGCCTTGCCCGTCAGGTTTTCTCCCTCATGACCTTGTCATGGGTGGGATCTCGTGTGCTGGCTGCCAGCAGTTGTCCATGCATCTAAGTTGTTGACCTATTGGGAAAAGTTATTTATAATACTGTGTTGTTTTCTTTTTAGTATCTGCAGTATTTGTGGTGATATCATCTCTCTTATTCCTGATCTTGGCCTTTGTGTTTCTCTCATTGTTTCTCTAATCATCCTAGCTAGGGGTTTATCGATGTTACTTATCTTTTCAAAAAAAAAATCCCATTGATTGTCTCTGTCATTTTTCTGTTTCATTGATTTCTACTTGGTCTTTGTGATGGTTAATTTTATGTGTCAATTTCACTGGGCTAAGATATGCCCAGATAACTGGTGCTATTATTATATAACTATTTATAGTATAACTTCTGATTGTATGGTATTTCTGGACAAGATTAGCATTTGAATTGGTTGATAAAGTAGAGAAGACCACTTTCACCAGTGTGAATGGGCATCACCAATCTACTGAGGGCCTGAAGCAAGTGCAAAAGCAGAAGGATAAGTCTTCTCTCTAGTTGAGCTGAAACTTCCATTTTCTCCTGCCCTTGGGCACCAGCATTCCTGGAACTCAGGCTTTCAGACTCAAACTGGGACCAACACCATCAATTCCACTGATGCTCAGGTCTTCGGATGCTGATGCAGAAATACACCATCAACTTTGGCTCTGTTTCTCTGAAACACTATGTCTAGTACAGTCTTTGTACTTTCTCCCATTTACTTTGAAAAATTAAGGATCCACTTCTGGTTTATACTTCTTCAAGTATAAACTGAGGTTATTGATTTGGAACTTTTTTCCTTTCCTAAGATAGACTTCTGTTTTTATCAGTTCCTGAGTAATGCTTTTGCAGCATCTCAAAAACTTTGATACGTTGTGATTTTGTTTTCATTCAGTTCAAACACTTTCTGATTTCCTTTTTATTTATCCTTTGACCCATGGATCATTTAGACATATTTTTTTTTTAATTTCCAAATATTTAGAAATTTTCCAGATGTCCTTCTGTTATTGATTTCTAATTCATTTTTACTATGATTAGAGAAGGTACTTCATATGACTTGAAGCCTCTTAAATTTATTGAGATTTGTTTTATGGTCCAGAGTACAGAATTGTAATAAATGCTTCATGTGCATTTACAAATAATTTTTTTAATTATTCATACAGGTTTGGGCACGTGGGAGCGCAGCCAGAAAGAGTAACCTGGGCTGAGTTGGCACAGAAGGACGCCGGGAACTGAGTCTGTAGCTCTTGGTTAGATCTTATCATCATGTCTCCCACATCAGAGGGGCTCACAGTGTTTCCAGTTGCAGCCTAGCCCTAGCCGTCGCCTCTCTGGGGGAAGCAAGCAGAGAGATGAGAAGGACTGGATGCAAGATGCAGAGTTGAATAAAGACCTGCTCAAAATACAAAACTAAACATCTCCACCAGGAAAGCAGATGAAATATCTCTTCACTTCTTCATCCTGGGAGACCTTTCTAGAAAGTGGTCTGAGTATAAAAAGATGCTGACTAGCAGCTCCCAAACAGATAGTTAAAGTCAAGTCACTAGGTTTCTGAACATCAGCACAGGCAGGCAGTTAAAAGCTACATGACTGACCCTGGGCCAGTCCAGGTCGAAGCAGGAATCCTAATGTCTCAGAGTAAATTGCCAAATATTGCCTTAGAATATCATCCAGTTACAGAAAACGATTTAGCCACAGTTCAGATGATGTCTGGTTAGCTTGTTTGAACTTTAGAGATCATTTTCTATGATTGGATGAACTTCTTAGGCAATATTCACTAATTCACTCTGAGGGGAAGAACATTTCTTCTTGGTGATTGTGATACTACCAAAGAACATACGATTGGGATCAACTTGATGGCACCTTTTAACCTATAAAGGTTTCATGTTTGCACACTAGAATATTCTGTGGCTGCCCTGTAAGATTAAATTTTTATTTTAATCTAATTTAATTAAAAATAAAATGAGAGTATGCCAGTCCCCTGCTGGTTTTGAAGGCAACCTAGATGTATCAGTGAGGGTCTCGGCACAAAACAGATGACCTGTTTGGAAGACTTAACCTCAAAGAGCTTCTGAAGTTGTGAAGAAAGTTAAAGAAACCCACAAAACAGCATGACACCTCCAGACATAAGCAACAATGGACTTCATTACGTCCCCCAAGTCTGAAAGATGGGAGGGGCGAGAGTTTCTAAAGCCTGGAGAAACCTGGGACCCTGAAATAAAAGTAAACCAATAAATGTTACATGCATGCTAGTCTCAACCTGAGATCCTGTCCTTAATGTAATCAGAGGATCACACTGTGATCAATACCATTAACAATAATAGCTAAGACCAATCATGGTATTACTACATGGCATCCACTGTGATAAGCATCTGGCTTCCACAGCCTCATTCAGTTCTCAGAAGAGCCCTATGAGATGCATACTATTTTCATCTTCACTTTACAGAGAGATTAAATAATGAGCTCAGTCACAATTTGTAAAAGGCTGAATCCAGATGTGACCCCTGCAGGCAGTCTGACTGCAGAGGCCACCCTATCAACCACAAAAAAAAGGTTTGTATCATTAGAATCATATGCCACTGTAATCCTTACAGTGAATCAGAAGTCAAGGGATTTGCTCCAGACTCCACTCTCTGATTTGGTTGCTTTCCTTTAGGCAGAGAGATTTCTTTAATTATGTAAAACCTATCTAAGAAATTATTTCCTGATTCATCCCATGAGAAAAAAAAATCAACATCAGCAACAGCAACAACAAAAATAAAAAACACAGAATCTTTGCATCTTGAAATTGTTGAATATTTTATCTTTTCAAAGCTTCTAGTGTTTCTGTGCATATCTTCAGGGATTTTATACACAACTGGACCAGAGGCTGCCAGTCTGCGTTAGGTCCCTAGGGAGCTCTTTCCATCTACTACATCCTGCCTGTATCCAGGCCCTGTGTTAACTCTGAGAGGGACATTCAGAATACTGTTTCATGAAGGACTGGTTATAGGATGAGGGGCCACTTCGTTTAGAAAACGTGAGATTTTATTCACTTCTAACTTCCCGCCACTCCGAACTCTCATCCTCAATGTCATTCCCATTTTTAAGTAGGAAATTTGCATATTCTTCTAACTTGTATTGTTCTTTAGAAACAGATTAGAATCTAGTTTTGGAAAAGTCATCGTCAAATACATTACGCCAAACTATGTAGCCCAATGCCATTTTTAACTTTTCTTAAATTAATTTTTATTGGAGCATAATTGGTTTACAATGCTGTGTTTCTGTACAGCCAAGTGACCTAGTTATGTGTATACACACATCCACTCTGTTTTAGGTTCTGCTACCATGTGGGCCATCACACAGTACTGAGGAGAGTTCCCCGTGCTGTCCAGTAGGTCCTTATTAGTCGTGTACTTTAGTAATATGTACATGTCAATCCCAGTCTCCAATTTACCCTCCCCTGCATTTCCCCACTTTTAACTTTTTACGGATATATCATTTCATATGGAAAAATGCATGAATCAAAAGTATGTAGCTTAAGTAATTATCAAAAATTCATACACTCCTGTAGTCACTACCCAGGTGAGATATATATACACACACACACACACACACACACACACACACAATGAAATATTATTCAGTCATAAAGAATGAAATTTGCAACAACATGGTTGAGCTTCAAAGGCATTATGCTATGTGTAATAAGTTCACAAAGAAAGACAAATACTGTATGATCTCTTTTATATGTGAAATCTGAAAAGCAAAATAGAGAACAGATTGGTGGTTGCAAAAGGCAGGGGGTAAGAGGTAGGAGAAATGGGCAAACATTTTTTTAGGTTAAATAAATAAAAATTATAAATAAAAGCAAACTTTTATCCACTAAATTTAGTGGCATTATCCACTAAAGTTGAACATATCTCATTTTTAACTATAAATTCATTTATGTTTTTCAATGCATTTTTAAAATACATCCTTAGAGGAAAACGCTAGGCAGTGATTTATGTAAAACTATTTATACTTCTGGAGCCTTTTAACTTCTCACACACAATATGTGCCCTTAGAATTATACAGCAACTAAAAAACAAAACTATTACTTACATTAATTTTTAAAAGCTATCCAATTCAGCCTTATTATACTCCGCCAAGATTATACTTCAGGTAGACTACAGCAACCAACCATGATATTTTTGACACCACACTGATAATTTCCAAATGAAAGTGGAGAAGCGTTCTGCAAACTCGTTCAGATGGTGATTAAATAGTGCATTGTTCACTAAGCACTGTGAGCCAGAGATGGCATCAGGCAATGGAAGTAGATTGGAGAAAAGACAACTAAAGGCAAAACATTTAAATAGTTCTAAACCTGCCACATTTCAACACTCCACTCATTCTCCCTGGGTGAAACCCTGTACTTTAGTCTTCTGTGAGTCTTCTCCTGTGATCTCTAGGCTTATGATCTCTCAAGTCCTTTTATTCAGGTATCATCTCTCAGCATCATCCTTTTGCCTCTGCCCCCTACTGGGTGTTCTGCTCCTCAAACTATTACAACTCAACACTTTTTTATTTATTTATTTATTTATTTATTTATTTATTATTGAAAGATAATTGCTTTACAGAATTTTGTTGTTTTCTGTCAAACCTCAACATGAATCAGCCATAGATATACATATATCCCCTCCGTTTTGAACCTCCCTCCCACCTCCATCCTCATCCCACCCCTCTGGGTTGATACAGCCCCTGTTTGAGTTTCCTGAGCCACACAGCAAATTCCCCCTGGCTGTCTGTTTTACGTATGGTGATGTAAGTTTCCATGTTACTCTTTCCGTACATCTCACCCGCTCCTCCCCTACATCTCACCCGCTCCTCCCCTCTCCCCGTGGCCACAAGTTTATTCTCTATGTCTGTGTCTCCATTGCTGCCCTGTAAGTAAATTCTTCAGTGCCATTTTTCTAGATTCCATATATATGCATTAGAATACGATATTTTTTCTGACTTACTTCACTCTGTATAATAGGTTCTAGGTTCATCCACCTCATTAGAACTGACTCAAAGTCATTGCTGAATGGATAACGATGTTGCTGCACATAGACACAGTGGAATATTACTCAGCAACTCAACACTTTTAAGTGTAACTCGTTTTCTCCCTTTCTACCCCCGAGGGTGGTTACAGAGTTCCCAGAGTTTCTGAAGCTAGAAATCAGTTAGTCATCTTTGAATGCTCCTTGTCTAATCTTCAGCATCTATTGAATTACTAAATCCTGCTGATTTTAAATCCACCTTCCCTCCATCCTCTTTGATAAGCATCTGCCTAGACTGCAAATGCAGTCTCCCAGTTGCCCGTCTGTACCTCCGGCCCCACACAACTCCAGCAGCAGCACAGGTCCTACCAACGCGTAATCCGGTCTGCCTGATTCCCCTCTCCAACCATTCAGTGGTTCTGTGTCACCTTTGGCACAGAGCATCACGTTTATCAGGGCTTCCCTGGTGACTCCGTCGGCAAAGAATCCACTGCAATGCGGCATACTGCCTGTCTCAGGAAGATTCCCTAGAGAAGGAAACGGCAACCCACTCCAGTATTCTTGCCTGGGAAATCCCACGGACAGAGGAGCCTGGTGGGCTACAGTCCATGGGGTTGCAAAAGTTGGACATGGTTAACAACTAAACCACCACCACATAACCTGTGTCATCACAAGGAGAGAATGTTCAGAAACTGGTAACAGTAGTTCCTTCTAAAAAGACAACTTGTTGACTGGTAGAAAGGGGCAAGAGAGAGAGAGACATGAATTGCACTGTATACTCTTTTTTAAATTTGGTACCAGAGTCAGATTCTGGTACCAGATTTGAAAAATACCTTTTAATGTATGCCATAGGATTCTGCATATTTGCAATATGTGTGTTAGTTGCTCAGTCGTGTCTGACTCTTCACGACCCCATGATCTGCAGCCCACCAGTCCCCTCCATCCATGAGATTCTCCAGGCAAGAACTCTGGAGTGGGTCGCCATTTCCTTCTCTAGCATATTTGCAATAAGTGGACTATAAATTTGGTTCTGAGCATCCTGATAGCCAAAGAAATGAGGGAAACACTGTCAGGTTTAAGTGACATATCCATTAAGATAAAATCAAACCAACTCACAAGAACAAGCCCAGCTTTTCATGTTTAAAATTTAAAAAAAAAAAGATATTTCCCAGTAGGTCTTCATGAAAAGAACATTGCATAGGGGAAATCTTCAAGAATATTCCCAAATACTGTAATTTCAACAGAGACCATCAGGCTGCAGAGCCTTAGAACATCCCTCTAGGCAAGCCAAAAGCATAATCCAAAAGCACAACCTAGAAAAACCACTCTCCCATGGGTTAATTTTCTCCTTTTGGTGGTTTCAGATGCTCCATTCAAACTGGACATTGTGATATGGTCAGGACATGATGACATCATTTTTCATTAATATTATATATGAAAGAAATTCACACAAGTCAGCTACCAGTGATGAAACAGTCTGATTATAAGGCAATTAGCTTACCTTCAATATTGGGTATATTATCAAAGCAACTGTGTGTGTGTTAGTCTCTTTGTGACCCCCATGGACTGTAGCCTGCCAAGCGCCTCTATCTATGAAATTTCCCAGGCAAGAATACTGGAGAAGATTCTAGTCTTCTCCAGGAGATCTTCCTGACCCAAGGATCGAACCCAGTAGTCTCCTGCATTGCAGGCAGATTCTTTACTATCTGAGCCAACTATTCAATGAATATTATTTTTTTAAGAAAAAATCAGGGATGCTGTAGACAGATCCTATTCTTGCTAGAAGTTTGGAGGAGATAACTTCTAGGATCCCTTTAAACATTTAAGATTTCACAAGGTGATATGTCTATGCATCTTGAAATGACCTCGTTAAAGTTTAAGTACATCTCTGTGTATAAGGAATTGTTACTTAAATAAAGCTAAGAACTTGCTCATAGGGCCTCCTGATATTTAGGAAATTCCCTGAATACAATTAAAGGTGTTATTAGCATTGGTTTGAAGGAAGCCTAATGGAGAAGGGAATGGCAACCCACCCCAGTATTTTTGCCTAGAGAATCCCATGGACAGAGGAGCCTGTCAGGCTATGGTCCAAAGGGTCGCAAAGAGTCAGACACCACTGAAGTGACTTAGCATGCACGCGTGCAAAGGAAGCCTAAAGTTAAATTTGTAACTAGTGAGGCATTTAAGAAGAGGACCCGGGAGCCCTGTGTCCCAATTCCACATCTAGCAACCACTCTCCATGCTTAATAAGGTTAAATAATCCTCTGAAAACAAGTGGCATGACTCCACCTCTTGCCCTAGCTTTTCCTACACAAGACAGATTTTCTCAGCATGGGTCTGCACAATAAGAATCAGAAGGCCAATTCCTCTTTTAAGTACGCGCATACACACTTCAAAATTGACATTTCCCTTTATTTTAAAGGAAAAAGGAAGGCAGGGGAGAAGAGAGGTAGGGAGGCAGGAAAGAGGGAAGGGAAGAGAGGAAAGAAAAAACTCATGGCCTCAGTTTACAAGGGATGAGATGGAGAGGAGATGAATGTCCTTTCCCCCGGGGTGCAGCCTTGCACTGGCTTTGCCAAGACTCCCCCATCTCTGTCTTCACATTTCATTGGCGCCTGAAAGGTAAGTACCCCTCCTTCTAGCCTGTGGCTGAAGGGAAACCCAGGGAGGGAGAAAGGTTGGGAACCATCTGGCTGGGAGTATATGCAAACTAAATCAAATGTATTGTTCAAAATTTACAGTGGGTCATCTCTTCTTTTTTCTTATTTCTTTTCAATATCGAATGAAGGGCTGACCAGCAAGGTCAAACTCCCCTTATTAATGAGGCATTGCTGGGGCTCTGTCTCATTAGGGCACTCAGAACTGTGCATTTACTGCAATTTGCAGCACTTAATAGAGAAAGGTCAGAGCAGGTCACGTTCAATTTCCACTTGGCAGAGGGAGGAAAAATGGAAGCAATTCATTTGCACAAATTTGAATAATTCTTCTCAGTCTCCTTTTCTTTATCTACGTATGGATAATTCCTGCATCTTACCTCACTCACAATCATTTCAGAACTGCCAGCAGCCAGATTTCTATGAAGGCTGTAATGGAGCTGACAGATTCTATGAATCCAGGTGTCAAAATAAAGCCACTGGCTTCGTCCCCCGCCCCCCTTCTCACAACAGGGAATAGGAGCTGCCTCTAGTGAGCTCTTAAACTTATCATAAATGTATCAAGATTGCTGTGGGCCATGAAACAGCTGTAGACAATTAATCTTTCCACAATTCTTCGGCATAAGAATTGCTTTCCCCGCAAAGTAACATCTGCCGTGCGGAGGTGATTATTCACGGCCGAGGGCGCCACCATAGTTTCATGCATAGAGCCATCAGTGGCAATGAAGCAAAATTTATAGTTTTCCCTGGTTCAGTAAAAATAACATTTCAGCTGCATTAAAACATCATCCATCAGCATTGTCCCAGAGCCCGGAGCCCCATCTCATCCAAAGAAATTAAAAAGTATTCATTTTAATGCTAACTTCTGAAGCTTGCAATGACATTACTGCCTTTTTTGCAGGGGTCTGGGGAGGGGAAGTAATAGCACAAGGAAGATGGAAGGAAATGGTGATGCAGCATAGCTAGGTTGAGTGTTAAATGTGCTACTAGATAGCAGTGATGTCCCAATTACCAATTCCAACTGTGGTGCTGGAGAAGACTCTTGAGAGTCCCTTGGACAGCAAGGAGATCAAACCAGTAAAGGAAATCAACCCTGAATATTCATTAGAAGAACTGAATCAAAAGCTGCAATACTTTGGCCACCTGATGCAAAGACCTGACTCATTGGAAAAGACCTTGATGCTGGGAAAGATTGAGGGAAGGAAGAGAAGAGGACAACAGAGGATGAGATGGTTTGATAGCATCACCAACTCAATGGACACGAGTCTGAGCAAACTCTGGGGGATAGTGAAGGACAGGGAAGCCTGGCCTGCTGCAGCCCATGGGGTTGCAAAGAGTTGGACACAACTGAGCAACTGAATGACGCAATTACCAGACAGCTGGTTCTTATTTATTCATAACCCCTGATTGCTATATCAAAACTGCTTAAGTCAAACTGAACAACTAAAGAGGGAAACTTATTTCACAGAAAGAAGATAACTCTTTGGATTGAAGGGAAGTAAAATGGATACCAAAGCAACAGTTGCCTGTTGCAATGCAGTGGGCATTTCATTTTAAACATTTGTCTGAAGGAATCAAATTTACCTAGAGAAAAAAAAATTGGGTATTTGCTTTGACTCTTCCTCAGCATCATTTCAAGCTCAGGGCTTCCTCTCTAAAGTGAAACACCTTCCTAGTACTTTGGAACCCTGTTTTCAAGAAATGACCCATTTCAGGATTGGGTTATGATATTTGAACATAAAAACACAGAGGAAGAGAAAGAGGGAATCTTTGGGGTCATCTAATCTACACAGACCTTCATACACAGGGCAAGTCTTCAAAATACTCTAATTTGAAAGTAAAGAATAAATATAAATAATATGTTATCCCCACACTCACACCCACTACAGTCCACTGAGCCACCTTATAATACCTATGTCTTAAATTTTTAAAATAATGAGCCCATGCAGTCAGCATTTAGTTGAGCACTACATTCCAAGTCCTGTGTGATATGGCAAGAGCCCATGTATTCATAAGAGGGAGCACCTGCCTTTAAGCAGCTTATATTCAGAGGGAAAGCACATGAAGAACTAACTAAAATACAGGTGGTGAGTGATATAATAAAAGCATAAATAAAGTGCTATGGTCCCATAGAATATACAACTACTCTGCTGAGGAGAGTGGAGGAGAGATGTCAGTTCAACACAGTTCAGAGCAATAGAGGGTATTTGAATACCAGTCACTGAAACCACTAGACACTAATGGTAAAGAACCTGCTTGCCATTGCAGGAGCCATAAGAGATGCAGGTTCAATCCCTGGGTCAGGAAGATACCCTGGAGGAGGGCATGGCAACCCACTCCACTGTTCTGGCCTTGAGAATCCCATGGACAGAGGAGCCTGGCAGGCTACAGTGCATGGGGTTGCAGAGAGTCAGACACTGAAGCGACTTGGCACACAACGATCATCTGGAGACTGTGTCATCTAAAAACACTGCTCTTCAAGGTCATAAATGAATTGATCTACAAAAGTCAGTCCAATAACCAAAGCTGGGGGGCCCCCGAAACCAAAGCTGAGTGGTAATGAGCTAAAAGGCAAGCTGTTGCCCCCCCCACTGATCTATCAATAGTGGTGCCTCCGAGTGAGGTTTGATAAGGTGCAGCGCTCTGTAACCCTGGAGAAGGAAATGGCAACCCACCCCGGTATCCTTGCCTGGAAAATCCCATGGACAGAGGAGCCTGGTGGGCTGCAGTCCAAGGAATCACAGAGTCGGGCACGCCTAAGTGACTAACACACAGTGCTCTATAAAGGATCTGAAAATCGGTGTTTGTCCTTGGCATGTTTTCATCCAAAAGTGAAAGCTAATCATTCTTTTACTCCTTGGAGATTCTCCTAATTTCACAGTCAATGAAACACAGATTTCAACGCAAGCCAAAACTTGAATTTCACAAAGGTCAAAGGGAAAGTCCAAGTTGCTGTGTCAGTGAATCTCAAAGCCCAGGATGAGATGTGCTGGTCTGTCACAGGACCAGGACCTCAGCACGGAAGTCACTCCAGCTCAGTGGGGAGCACTCGGGGGAACATAGACCCCAGGATGCACTCGGTACAGCAGGGTCCTCCAGTGTTTTGAAGGGAATCTTTTTATCTTTTCTTTTCCAATGTAAAACCAGTTTTGGAAGTCTGGAAAGATCTTGTGCCTTCTGGTGAAAGAACTTTTATGTCTCCTCAATAAACTTACACTCAGTTAAGTTTAAGGTATCTATCTATAGATAAATAGATACCGAGAGAGATAGAGAGCTGTTTAATATAATTTTAAAAGTTGCATACATGTAAAAACATATAAACTTATATATATGTACCACATAGATATAAATATATGAATTTATATCTAATCATTTACATATACACATATAACTTAAAAATAAATTATATGTAATATATAAATATATATAAACAACTCTATATATATAGCTAGATAGATATCTGAATACTTATACTCAATTCTCTTCACATAATTTTCCACAGCACATGTCTGTTTAGCCCTTTCTAAATGTAAGTAAACAGAAACTCGAGGAGGGAAAATGGTTCTGGAAGGACACAGGACTTTCTACCAAAAGCTGATAATGCAGTAAAAAATTATTCCAATGAAAAAGAAAAGTGAATAAGGAGTAAGGAGTGTACCCTGATAAACTTAGGTTTAAAAATCAAAAATGAAAATTAAAAGAAGACGTATAACCTAGAGGGAATTTTACTAATTAAACAAAGCTGAAGGAATATTGTTTTAAAAGCTAAAATCCAGAACTGATTGAGGATTGGGAAAAATTCTGTAGACAAAATGCACCCGTTTAAGCTGAATTTATTGTCACAAGAACAAAGAAAGCATCATAGCCAACTCACCGTGTGGAGTCAGAGCTGTTCAACCACGATTTTGTTTCAGTCTTTTCTGTCGGAGCACGACCTTCACTCTGGAAAGGAAAATGCCAGTGTGGTTTAAGAGGAGTGAAAGCCCAAGAAAGGTGGAGGACAGTAAGGACACAGCCAGCAATTTTAAATAAACTCAAGTTTCAGGACCCAAAATAAGTACCTTCCAGAGTATCGAAAAGACACCTGTAAGGATCCCACACACACGGTCAATGCTTGAGGTATTCGGGGAATAGGAAAGATTCCCAGGGTCCAGATAGGAAAAAATGTCTCTATTTTTTTTTTAAATGGATTCAAGAAACATTTTTTATTGAACTTTGGCATAACTGATGTGTGAGCATTAGAAAGAGAAAATAAACTGAATAAGCTGGACTAGCCTCATTTCCTCTGGGATTACTAGGCTGATAAGTAGGTGGGTGCCAGAGGTTTATTTTATCTTGATTGCACCAGAAGATTTAATAAATTGTCTCAGATCTTTGTATTCAAGATAGAGAAATATGGGATGAATGGACTAGAATAGGCAGGATCCATAGCTGTTGAATGGTGTTAATCAAGTAACAGTAGGAAGCTGGCATATGGAGTGCAGGGACAAGAATCTGTGTGCAGTGTTATCTTTTTGAAAGAAGACCTATCTCTGGAGCTGCGGGTGGCCCAGAGAGAGAAGATGGGCTAACACTGTATGAGGCTGCCTGCCTCATCACTTTTATATAAGTTGAAATCTGGCTCACCGTTCAAAGTAGTAAGATAAAATGTATCAGATATAAATGTAAAGTCTACATTCCAATGTTTGCAGGACACAAGCCAACCTTAAGCTAATCAGTGACCTAATAAAAGAAATTCCATTAAATGCAGGAATAACATAACTATCATTTCATATTTAACAAAGTTCCAGTCAATTTAATAATGCATCATTAATAAAGAAGAAAGTACAAGGAGAGATAAAAGATTGCTATCCAGAAATCCCAAGAGAGTCAAACTATGGGAATTAATTTTAAAAGCTAATCAAAGTGGTAATATAAGATTAGAAGCAGTAATAGAAGTTACAGAAACTGCATGTTTTCTTTATGTCTAAAAACACCACTTTGAAAATATATTTTAAAACCTCATGTACATTTGTGAAAAAAAAGATAAAATTAAAATATCGAGGAAAAACCTAGATACTTTTTTGGAGGTCACTCCAAAACCACTGGAGATGGTGACTGCAACCATGAAATTAAAAGACACCTGCTCCTTGGGAGAAAAGTTATGACCAATCAGCATATTAAAAAACAGAGACATTACTTTGCCAACAAAAGTCTGTCTAGTCAAAGCTATAGTTTTTCCAGTAGTCATGTATGGTTGTGAGAGTTGGACTATAAAGAAAGCTGACTGCTGAAGAATTAATGCTTTCAAACTGTGATGTTGGAGAAGACTCTTGAGAGTCTTGGACTGCAAGGAGATCCAACCAGTCAACTCTAAAAGAAATCAGTCTTGAATATTCGTTGGAAGGACTGATGCTGAAGCTGAAACTTCAGTGCTTCGACCACCTGATGCAAAGAACTGACTCGTTGGAAAAGACACTGATGTTGGGAAAGATTAAAGGTAGGAGGAGAACGGGACAGCAGAGGATGAAATGGTTGAATGAAATCACCGACTTGATGGACATGAGTTTGAGCAAGCTCTGGGAGTTGGTGATGGACAGGGAAGCCTGGCATGCTGCAGTCCATGGGGCTGCAAAAGTTGGACACAACTGAGTAACTGAACTAAATTGAAGGAAAACCAAAAATAACTGGCAGGATCCATATGAAAAATCTAGTAAAAATGTACAGGTTTTTTTTTTTTTTAAGATTTGAATGATTAAAGAGATATGATGTTTCAGAACGTTACTGAGATTCTAATTAAAATCTCAGCCAGATGTTTTTGAATTTTAAAAGTCTAAATTAATGGGAAAGAATAAAAGAGTAGGAAAATCTCATTTTAAAATTAAGCATCATGAAGCAATTTTAGTCACATCAAATATTAAAACAAATTGTAAAGCTATAATAAATAAATCAGTATGGTATAACTTGAGAGTTGTTAGATCAATTGAAAATAATAAAGCTATTGCATGTAATGAGGATTGCTTCATCAATCAGGAACAAAATGACAGCTTTTTAAATGAACAGTGCTGCTGAGAGTTGTCAATTGCTTCAAAATTGAGGACAGTCATAAAAAGTCAAGAAGAGAGTCTTCAGAAGAAGCCAACTCTGCAAGTACCTTGACCTTAGATTTTCAACCTCCAGAACTATGAAAAAAGAATATGCATCTGTATACACATTAGGATCTCAACCATATTTGAAATTTTTCCTACACAAAAGACTGAAAGGAAATACATACCATGATGACAATGATTGTTACCTCTGAGTGGTAGAATTATGAGTCAATAAATTTATTCTTCTTTGTACTTTAATTTTCAAATGCTTTGCAATAAACCTATACTGCTCTTGAAATCAGAGGGGAAATGTTGTTGCATGTGAAAGCCATATTCAAAATAAAAGGTCATTACAGAGAGTAAACCTAGAAGCAGTGAGTGAAAATTATAGGCAAACAAATTACAGCTCAATATCAGGATGAACCAACTAACAAATCATTCCAAATATGTGAGGCTCAAATTACCATGTTTGGAAATTTTGAAGGAAGGTATATTCAGAGTTCTCCAAAGAAACAGAACTATAGAACTAATATGTGGGTAGAGAAAGAGAGAGAAACAAAGAGATTCATTATAAAGACTTGAGTCATGCAATCATGGAGGGTGGCAAGTCCCAAGATCTGCTGGATGAGTTGGCAAGCTGGAGACCCAGGAGAGTTGATGGTGTGGTTCTAGCCAGGAAGAGCCAGTGTTTCAGTTCTCGTCCAAAGACAAGAAGAGCTTATGTCCCAGTTCGAAGAGGGAGGACAATCTGCTTTACTCAATCCACTGATTTAAATGTTAATCTTATCCCCTAAAATCTTCACAAAAACACCAGGAATAACGTTTGACCAAATATCAGGGCACCTCATGGCCCAGTTTGAGGGCAGGAGGAGAAGGAGGTGACCAATGATGAGATGGTTGAATAACATCACCAACTCAATGGACTGAGTTTGAGCAAACTCTGGAGATAGTGAAGGACAGAGGAGACTGGTGTGCTGCAGTCCACGGGGTCACAAAGAGTTGGACACAACTTAGGGGCTGAACAACAATGAACAGCATGGCTCAGTTAAGTTAACCACCACAGGGCAATTCCAAAATGGGATTAAAGTTTGACTGACAACCTCTAAAATCTTTTTGCAGGGAGAGTAAGGATACTAGATCTACCAAAATATTCAAGATTCTTTCCAAGTACCCAAAGTACCTCTGTGTTTCCAGGAAAATTGAGGCTAATAATTAGTTCTTGTATTTTTATATCAAGTATCATGATATCTGTGACACTTGAGAAAGTAATGGAAGAAAAAAAGAAAAAAAAATAAAGAAAAAATAAGTAATGGAAGGATGCAGCCTCAGAGAACTCAAAAATGCTGATGAACTTAAAAAATTAATGAATTGAAATGAGCATGTCTGCTTGCTGCTTCTCTGGAAGTGCACTTCTTATTTAAAACAAAGCAGAAACTAGAAACTGTTCAGAATTCCCCTTTGGCATCATATGTATCACAAAATATACTAGATTTAGAGCTGTAAGATCCAAGTTCAAATTCCTGCTCCTATAACACCATGATTTTGAGCAAATCAGTTAATCTTTCAAAATACTCTTTTGCTTCCACTCAAAGTATTATTTTCAAAAAGCTAAAAGCATGACTCTCGTTCAAATATATAATGAATATAGTCAAAGATTTATTTATCTCATTGATGAGGGAGCCAGCAGGACGGTAACATCACCACCCACCCCAGGAGACTTAGAGAACCCTGTCAGACTCTGTGACGTGAAAAGGACACGTGGTCATCTTTTTGCCTGTATCCAAATTTTGAAAATTTTTCTTAACATCTCATTATTAGGAATAATAACATCTACCTTCCAGTCATTATGAGACTTACAAGACAATGTATATGGAAGTGCTTTGCTCTGAAAAGCGCTACGCAAATACAAAATACCGTTATTACCAATGGCTTTCCAATTGAATCAGCCTCTGTAAAACACAGTCAACCTGTTCACTGTCTTTCCCTCTCCTCCTATGTTTTCCCAAATTCATCCACTAGCCATGAACTAGTCATTAACTTGAACACTGTCTTTACTCTTATTTCATCCTTACCACCCCCAGTATCTTGTCAACCACCAGGCCTTGCCTGTTGACCTCCTAAACCTCTCCATCTGCTTGTTTATCACCTACTTGCCTTTCAAGGCTCTACTTCAATGCCACATCTCCAGGGTTTTATTTCTTAATCTCTAAGAGGCATATGTCCATCCCTTTTTCAATTTGATCCCATTGTTGATATTCTTCAGTCGCTAAGTCATGTCTGACTCTTTGCAAACCCTTGGACTGCAGCACACCAGGCTTCCCTGTCCTTCACTACCTCCTGGAGTTTGCTGAGACTCATGTCTATTGAGTCGGTGATGCTATCTCATCCTCTGTCACCAACCATTTCATCTTCTGTCATTCCCTTCTCCTCCTGCCCTCAGTATTTCCCAGTATGATCCATGACACCCTGTATTTCCCCATTCCTTGAACATCACACAACATGAATAAATATTTTAATTTTTTGTCTGCATCCCCTCTTCTTTAAAGGGATGCCTCCTTTATTGTCTTGTTCAGTATTTACATGCTAGGATTTGGCATATTGTGGGAGCTTAATAAATATTTAAATGTATAAGTAGAATGAAAATGATCCACCCACCAGAAGTAAGTACATATTTTTTTAAAATAAAAAGCTATCAGAGGTATATGCATATATGTGGCTAATTCATCTTGCTGTACACCAGAAAATAACACAACATTGTAAATCAACTATACTCCAATAAAAATTTTAAGACATAAAAAAATTTAAGTTATCATAATAGGATATGAGAGAAAGGAAAGTATGGTTTAGGAAGGAAGAAAGTTTAAAAAATAAAGGGAGCTGATATAAAGACAACCTTAAAATTTGAGAGTTGTGAAGACCTCAGAAATAATATCTATTTCTCTATTCATCTTACAAATGAGGAATCCAAAAAAGTAAAGCAATTTGCCCAAAACCACATAAGTTGGTGACCAAGCAAGGATACTAGTCTTGGTCTCATAACTCCTTGGCACAGTATCACCATGCTATGAGTGTCTGCAGAGAAGAGAAGGGGCGAGGGGAACAAACTGAGTGTCTTCTTTACTTTGAGCAAGGGTGCTGGCACCCAGTCACTTATTGAGTTTCACGGTAATAATACGAGCTAAAGAGTCAGCATTCTGATTCATGGTTTCCTGGGCCCATGCCCATTCACCTTACATCTCGGTAATAATGTCTCCCTGTGAGACCATGCTGTCATTCTCCTAGGAGTCCTTGAAAACTCTCTATGATCTTGTGGGAAATGAAGGGTTAGGAGTCGCTTTTCCATAGAAGATGCAGAGTGGCTAATTTCCTTCTTTCCTCCCCCACACACCCATTTCAAACTCATCCATCAGATCTCAGGAAAGTACAATATGTGAAACAACAAGAATAAAAGCCTTTATATTAAATTCCTTGTGGGTGAGCTTTGCAGATAAAGCAGAACAATCTGATCTTAGCAAGTTAAATGGTTTGCAAATCACAATGTGCTGCACCCTTCAGATGCATCCTTATGTAAAATAAATCACCTAGTATTATCATAACAGTATTGGGGAAATTTGCAAGTCCAGTGGAAGAAGAGGGTTTGCTTCAGAAAACATGCATATATTTATAAGTATTTTTTATATATGAGTTTATACCAGGGGTCTCAAGCCATTTGGTAAGAGTCAAATAATGTTTCATTTACCTAAACTCATAATAGCTTGATAAGAATATGGAGACCAGGGAAAGGGGGACTAGAATATAGAGGAAGGAAAGGGAAGCATAGAGGATGTCTTCACTGAGTTCTTGATTTTATAGAATCAGAGACAAGGACAGAAAAAGATGGTTTATCACTCCTTATGGAAATCAAGGGAAAGTAAGCTTCACAGAAAGATCATAGGACAGGGTAAAGCTATAAGATATTCTGTTGCTATTGCCCTGTTGATTGCAGACTAAATATTTTATATGTGTATTTACACATTGTACAACTGCAGAAGTGAAAGTGAACGTCGCTCAGTCTTGTCCAACTCTTTTCGACCCCACGGACTCTATATACAGTCCATGGAATTCTCCAGGCCAGAATACTGGAGTGGATAGCCATTCCCTTCTCTAGGGGTTCTTCCCAACCCAGGGATTGAACCCAGTTCTCCTGCATTGCAGGCAGATTTTTTTACCAGCTGAGGCACCAGGGAAGCCTAGTATGTATGTAAATAAATACACATGCATTTGAATGTATACACAAACATACAGAAAGACTGTGCTTGCTATTACAAACAGACAAAAGATATTAGTAGTTTACTGTTGGTAGAACACCTACCTTCACACTTTGCCTTGGTCCTACTGTATAGTTTTCCATCATTAGTACATATTTTAAAACAATTAGCCAGGGTTAGAACTTTCAACTTGCATTTAAGAGATGAACACAAAGCAAACTATACAATGACTAAATCTACAAGTGGTATATGGGTGTCTGTGGGGGAGTAAGTATGCATGTGCACAAACAAAGCTACATTGCTTCAGTTAATGAAGCCAGATGCTGCTGCCGCTCAGTCATGTCTGACTCTGCGAGCCCCCATGGACTGTAGCCTGCCAGGCTCCTCTGTCCATGGGGTGCTCCAGGCAAGAGTACTGGAGTGGGTTGCTGTTTCCTACTCCAGGGCATCTTCCCAACCCAGGATTTGAACCTGTGCCTCTTGCATCTCCTGCATGGGCAAGCAGATTCTTTACCGCATGCACCACCTGGGAAGTCCAACAAAGCAGGTACTTGCTTCAAAAATCATCTGCCCAATAGCAGTCCCACTACTCTGACTATGCCTCAGCAGATCATATTCCCAAAGACAAACAATAATACTAAGGGAGCTTTTTAAGCCAATTGAAACAGTTTTCAGTTCAGTTCAGTTCAGTTCAATCACTCAGTCATGTCCAACTCTTTGCGACCCCATGAATCACAGCACGCCAGGCCTCCCTGTCCATCACCAACTCCCGGAGTTTACCCAAACTCATGTCTATCGAGTTGGTGATGCCATCTAGCCATCTCATCCTCTGTCGTCCCCTTCTCCTCCTGCCCCCAATCCCTCCCAGCATCAGGGTCTTTTCCAATGAGTCAGCTCTTCACATCAGGTGGCCCAGATATTGGAGTTTCAGCTTCAGCATCAGTCTTCCTCTCAGTGAACACCCAGGACTGATCTCCTTTAGGATGGACTGGTTGGATCTCCTTGCAGTCCAAGGGACTTTCAAGAGTCTTCTCCAACACCACAGTTCAAAAGTATCAACTCTTCGGCGCTCAGCTTTCTTCACCGTCCAACTCTCACATCCATACATGATCACTGGAAAAACCATAGCCTTGACTAGATGGACCTTTGTTGGCAAAGTAATGTCTCTGCTTTTTAATATGCTATCTAAGTTGGCCATCACTTTCCTTCCAAGGAGTAAGCGTCTTTTAATTTCATGGCTGCAGTCACCATCTGTAGTGATTTTGGAGCCCCCAAAAATAAAGTCTCACACTGTTTCTTCTGTTTCCCCATCTATTTCCCATGAAGTGATGGGACCAGATGTCATGATCTTAGTTTTCTGAATGTTGAGCTTTAGGCCAACTTTTTTACTCTCCTCTTTTACTTTCATCAAGAGGCTTTTTAGTTCCTCTTCACTTTCTGAAACAGTTTTAGTTTTTTAATTATATAATTTTAATAATAATAGCTACCATTTTAGTAAATGTTTCCTTCTATACTGGAAACTGTGCTTTAAAAAAAGCTCTATCACAGCTCAGACATGAGCCCTACTGATGAAATATTAGTAATATCATCTTTATTTTAAAAGACAGTGTGTATATTACTGACTTTAAAATACAATGATTACACGTGAAAAATTCCCCAAATGCTGATAAGACATCAGTTGATCTATTTTACTTATGCATGTACCTGAAAAGTGCAGCACATCGCAATTTGCAAGTCATTTAATATACCAACTTCAGATTGCTCTACATTTATTGCAAAGTTTAATCAGATAGTATATATCAGAAAAAAATTACTCACCAAGGTTTTCATGCCATATCCTCTTAAATTCTAGAGGCGAAAGTGAATATTTTATTAAATAAGAGCTGAAAAATGAAGTTAATTGAGATGGCAATTTTTTCAGATAAATAATTCAAGATTGAGAACATGCGTCTGTAAAACAAAGAGGCTCCTGGAAGGGTGTACACTGTGTATCTGATGGGGAATCTGAAGTTGCTGAAGGTCAGTAGGACAAGCAGTCAAGAAAAGCTGGATGCACACTGGAGGAAAGCAGAGACAAATTTCAACCTGTAGCTGCCTCTCACTGGAGAAGGAAATGGCAACCCACTTCAGTATTCTTGCCTGGAGAATTCCATGGACAGAGGAGCCTGGCAGGCTGCAGTCCATGCGGTCACAAAGAGTCAGACACGACTGAGTGACTAACACACACACCCCTGCCTCTCACATCATCTAACCCAGTAATGAAGGTGACTGACCTTCCGTCTGCCTTTGAGCGTCGCAGGGACCTGGCCTACAATTCAGAGAAGCGGAAGTTGCTGATACAGCTAGAGCTGGTGGGACTGGGGGGTCCAGCTGCTGCCCCCACCCGGGACATGAGCCAGCAGATCAGTCATCCCCACAGGGCCTTCCAGCCATCAGCACTGCTAGCCGACCTGCCATTGTGCAGTGGCTGCTGCCGGGCTTCTGTCTGCCAGGGTTCACTCAGCTCCTTCTTCTGGCCAGCCCTAATCCAGAACCACAGAGGAAGTAAATTCTGGGAGACACAGCTTCCACTTAGCTACAGTGACACTGTTCAAAGTCAACCATTTGAATTAATGAGATTTTTCTTTCCTTTCTATGGTATGTTTCTGCTGACTGTGGACCACGTGACTGAGCCACCTGGTGATAGACCTTCATTCACAGATAAAGTCAATGATGTAGATTTCCCAGTTCCAAAACAGATGGAAAAAAAAATTTGCTTTTGGTTCATGATTCCACTGCTGTGTGCTGTGCTTAGTCACTCAGTCAAGTCTGACTCTATGCAGCCCCACGGACTGTACCCTGCCAGGCTCCTCTGTCCTTGGGGATTCTCTAGGTAAGAATACTAGAGTGGCTTGCCATGCCCTCCCTCCATCTTCCCAACCCAAGGATCAAACCCAGGTCTCCAGCATTGCAGGAAGATTCTTCACCATCTGAGCCACCTAGCCCAAAAGATGTTTCTCTAATTTAAAAAAATCATTAGCTGTGCATCATCTCACAACCTAAGAAACTCTACCAAGAGCAAACATACCTTCATGCACCTGCAGCAAAAGAGGGGGAATTCAGCAGTCAGAGGTGAAGCAGTAAGGCCGTCAGTTTAAATCTTCATCTTTACCCTACGATTTTAAAGTCCATCTTCTTTTATATACAGGTATTTACTGTAAGGTAACTTCATTAGTGTGAAAGATATTCTTTCATGTTAAATGTTGAGGTCCTTGAAATATAGAAGACTCAGAAAAAAGGTGACAGCTTCTTTTTTCGAACACATTAGACCCTTATCTCTATTTGATTTTTCAAAATTGTGAGGCACAGATTGTCCAGAGTAGAACACGCTGAGTCTCTTTTCTGGCCTGTAAAGTCAACAGTTACGGTGCTAAAGTTTAATCAATCCCATAAAATGTTACTCAGAAAGTGACCTGGTGTTATGCCTGAAGTACATCTCCTACATTAAAAAGCACTTTCAATGCAGCCAGAGCAGCGTTATTGAAGGAGATAACTAATAGATACCTGGACGAGGATGAGGGGAAGCAGGGTGGTGGTGGGGAAGAAAAGTCAAACAGGAGAGAAGGCCACGAAAATCCCATTTTCCAGCATTTCCCTAAGGAGATGTGGTTGCATAGATGAATGCCCAGGTTGAATAATAAAGGTCTTTTATATCATTTTGAGCAGAGAGCTCCATGAATTTCATAGCGAAACCAGGCACGCTGTGTCCTTCTGGTACAAACTAGAGATGCCAGCACATAAAGCAGGAGGAATGCTTGCACAGAGGTCACCAGTACAAGTGCCTGGTGGGGAATTTCAGCGCTACTCATGCCAGTTATTTTTTTAAAAAAACAAATAAGGCTTTCAATAGTTACTACACAAACCAAGTAATGGAAATCACACACACTCACTACGTGCGTAGACAGTGTTTGTTTAAATAAGTGTACATGCATACAAACTGAAAATGTGTTAGATTTTGAAAATGCAAATTTTAAAAGGTAAAATTAATTCAAACTCTTACCATATTTTTCTTTCCAAATTCTACCATTTTGGAGAAGAAATACCCATAGGAAAACATACAAGTGCTTCCATTCCCTGTATCTCCAATTCTACTTCAAAAAGGTAATATCTCTGAACCATTGGATGTTTGTCCTTCCAGACATTTTTCTACACATTTACAAATAAATGTAACCAGTATGTCTTTCCCTGCCCCTGCGCGAAAACTCAAGTGTCTCTTAGATAACAGTCACAGCTATGGTCACTTTAAGCTCCTAACAAAGAAAGCTCTAACACGTATTGAATGTGTCTAAGCAAGGTAATAATCAAAACTTCATTTTTGGCATGAAATTCAGTTTCTCTCCTGCAGATATGCGGATGCTGCTCAGACTAGCCTCAGATAAGACACTGTATTGGGGGAAGAGAGGATGACTGATTTTTTTCCCTCTTTCACCGGCTAGTGTGTCTATTCATTCTTCTAAACTGCATCTTCTGCTCCTTCATGGGTTACTGCTTCAGGAGGAGGGAGATGGCCATCTCTTAATTAATCGTTATAAGCTGAGTTTAGGCTGCCCAGGCCTTCAGGAAGCTAAAACTTGTCCCCCCTCCACCCTGTATTGTTATGGCTCTCTCATCTGTTGTTCCCTTGCTTGGGCTTGTACTCAGGGGCTTCCATAGTGTCCAACCCTTTGCGACCCCATGGACTGTAGCCCGCCAGGCTCCTCTGTCCTTGGGATTCTCCGGGTGAGAATACTGGAGTGGGTTGTCATGCCCTCCTCCAGGGGCTCTTCCCCACCCAGGGATCGAACCCACATCTCTTGCACCTCCTACAGGTGGATTCTTTGCCACTGCACCACCCGGAAAGCCCCGCCTCCAACCCTTTCTACTTCTCGGATGGAAGTCAGACACCAGTCCAGCAACCCCCACCTGCAGGTCATACATACCATACTTTTCAGTGGCCATACTGAACGCTCTCTCACCAAGCTCAAGGTGACGACTTGTACCCCACAACCTTCATCCCAGAGGAAAGGAAAGGAACTTAGTACATCAATGCTGCTGCTGCTAAGTCGCTCAGTCATGTCCAACTCTGTGCAACCCCATAGACAGCAGCCCACCAGGCTCCCATCCCTGGGATTCTCCAGCCCAGAATACTGGAGTGGGTTGCCATTTCCTTCTCCAATGCATGAAAGTGAAAAGTGAAAAATGAAAGTGAAGTCGCTCAGTCGTGTCCGACTCTTAGTGACCCCATGACTGCAGCCTACCAGGCTCTTCCATCCATGGGATTTTCCAGGCAAGAGTACTGGAGTGGGGTGCCATTGCCTTCTCCTAGCACATCAATAAGTCTCCCCAAATATCCTCTTCATAAACCCACCTTCAATTTTCTTGTCCCTAAAATTTTTATATCCTCAAGGTGTAGAATTGTTCATCTGCGTTTCAGCCTTATTTTCGTAACTCCCACAGGATGTTTGGTTTCATTAGTCACCCTTTTTTTTTTTCAATAAAATTCTTTAATAATATCCATTTAATTGGTTTATTTGTTTTTTCACCAATTACTTTAGTATCTGACATCTTTCAATATAGAGACTTTTTTACTAACATTTTATATATATACATGATTGTGTATGTGTAATCATGATTGTATATATATATCATAGATATAATAAAATAAAATTATTTTATTTACACCTAAACTTTATAGAATGTTTAGATGATGAGTATTCTGACTAATCTGAAAATGCTTACATTGTTGAACACAGTTGTTATAATATTATAAGATATTACAATTATTTAAATTAATTGATTCAAGTAAAGTGACTGCTTATATATGCTATTGATTTTCCTGTTTCTTTTTAAGTTGAGTATTACTGAGAAAAGTCAGTTAATTCAGAGCAGAAATGAGTCAAGTTCAAGTTAACATAGATTTTGCCCTACTCATCTTTTTTTAAAACTTTTCGTCCCTTCTTTGCCTAAACATATCAAATGTATTTTTGTTGCTGTTATTTTTAAAAAGACAGCAACAACTGCAGATCAGGGTCTGATCCACTCTGAAGAAAACCTCTCCCCAACTTTTGAGTTCCTTGAAATGTTATACATGTGAGAAAAAGTATTTTATCCTAACTTTTAAGAAACTTCAACTATTGCTATTTTCTTCATGGAGGACAACAATGGTTCTCTCTAAATAAAAAATAAATTCCTAACTTTTCAACTTCTTACAGTGTGCTTACTCACTGCCCTTAATACAAAGGATTAGCAGTGATTCCTCCTATGACCCCAGGAACAGAAGGGATACTGGCAGCCAACATAATATTCTGCTCAAGAATGGTTTAAGGCATCCTAGAGGAAACATTCTCCAACAAAGTCTGTTTCGTTATGTGTTCAATAACCATATGCTCATTTCTATGTGGATAATGTACAGCATAATAGATACCTGCAGTGATTCGAGGAGAAGGCAATTATTGACTCAAGGGGCTTTTACTGATTAGACTCTGAATGGCTCAAACATGACCAGAACTCCAATTGAGCATTATTAAAAGTTTGATTTGATTCTTGGGTATTTTTTCTTTTGTGCATAACTAGCTTCTAAAAAGCATACATACTACCTCCCGTGTTCAGTGAATGCTACGATTAGTTATGATCCAAAGCCACAATGTCATTTTATATTTTGAATAAACCTTACTAAACTTGCTCCCAATTGAATACTTTTCACACATGAAATCATAACTTTAATTCAAAATAAATCCTCTGGGATGTTTCCAGGACAGTAAGTATGAGTCTAGTGAGTGGATACATGGAAAAATGAACAAAGCAGTCCTATAATGCAGGTAGATAAAAGGAACCTGAAAAGTAAAATGGGAAATACATTCCTGGGCAATTCTTCTGCCCTTGGTGGGGGTGGAGGGGGGGGCAGTTAACCAACATTAATAGTCTCATCAACTGTTACAGAAAATCAAACATCTCACAAAAGCCTGTGTAGTGTGTCGGGGTAGAGGACTATTAATCACAGATAAAGCTACTGAGATTTAGACAACTTATCTTTTTCCATAAGGTTATATTACTAAGATTTGTTCATTCAACAGATATTTAAGGGTTAAGTTGTTGCTGTTGTTTACTACCTAAGTTGTGTCTCATTCTTTGTGACTTCATGGACTGTAGCCCACTGGGCTCCTCTGTCTATGGAATTTCCCAGGTCAGAACATTGGAATGGGTTGCCACTTCCTTCTCCAGGGGATCTTCCTAATGCAGGGATTGAACACACTTTTCCTGCATTGGCAGGAGGGTTCTTTATCTCTGAGCCACCAGGAAAGCCCAAGTACCTAGAAGTAAAATAATGTGCTACGATAGAGAATGACAGAATGTGGCAGAGATTGCTTAGTCATGGGTCATGAGTTTTGGCACATAAATCATTATTTTTTTTGAAATCCTATATTTTCAAATCTTCAAAAATAGTTTGCAGAATCTGGATGTTGTTGATCAGTGGCTAAGTCGTGTCTGACTCTTTCCTACCCCATGGACTACAACACGCCAAGTTCCTCTGTCCTGTACTATCTCCTGGAGTTTGCTCAAATTCATGTCTATTGATATGCTATGTCATAGCATACATAATGATGCTATCTAACCATCTCATCCCCTGCCAGCCCCTTCTCCTTTTGCCTTCAATCTTCCCCAGCATCAGAGTCTTTTTCCAATGAGTTGGCTCTTCGCATCAGGTAGCCAAAGTATTGGAGCTTCAGCTTTAGCATTTATCCTTTCAATGAATATTCAGGGCTGATTTCCTTTAGGATTAACTGGTTTAGTCTCCTTGCAGTCTAAACAACTCTCAAGAGTCTTCTCTGGCACCACAGTTTGAAAGCATAAATTCTTTGATGCTCAACCTTCTTTATGATCCAACTGACATCCATACATGACTACTGGAAATGATTGTTATTCAAATTATTTGCTAATTTAGATTTACAAAAAAACCTCACACACAACTTTTTCCCTATCAGCCCTAAAACAAGAGTACTAATTTAAATGAGTTTCTGAGAAACAACCAGAATATCCATCTTTTTTTTTATCTTACTCAGAAACAAAGCAGAAATTTCTTTAGAGGAAAGTCATTTTCTCATCTTTGTAGTTTGAGCTGCTGAAGGATGAACTTCATGCATTAAATTCTTCAGAAAGTCAAAGTAATTCCCAAAAAAAAATCAATTCACTGTGACGTTACAGAAAAAGTTTGCATATTTCCAAGAAACTTAACTGGTGAAGTTGGTTTCCTCCTGGGAAATTTAACCATGTAATCTCAAATAATTCACTGGAAACCAACTCAGCAGAATCCTCAGTTATCAAGATATCTCCCAATACTAAACTTTCAAGACAAGAAAATATGATCTTAGAAATATAAAATGTAATAAAATTTATTCATAAAAATAATTTCCTTTCCCTCATAATAAACACTTATATAGCCCTCCCACATGTACCATGTTTTGAAAGATTCTGTGTTCAAAGTTGTAATTATTAAATATTATTTAGTATTTATTAGTCAGTGATTAAGACTTCCCATAGCTATCATCCTGAGTTGGCCCATAGCTACCATCTTATCATCATTTAACAAAATTATGGTCAAAAGCAAAGAATCTAAGACATCAGTTAATCTGGACAACCTCATTGAGGTTAATATATAATTTATGCTAAGTTTTTTACAATTGCAAAAATAATTCACTGATGCCCATTATTACATTTGTTGTTGTTGTTGTTCAGTTGCTAATTCATGTCTGACTATTTGCAACCCCATGGACTGCAGCATGCTAGGCTTCTCTGTCCATCACTGTCTCCCTAAATTTGCTCAAACTCATGTCCATTGAGTCAGTGATACCATCTAACCATCTCGTCCTCTGTCACCCTCTTCCCTTCTTGTCCTCAATTTTTCCCAGCATCAGGGTCTTTCCAAATGAGTCAGCTCTTCTCATCAGGTGGCCAAAGTATTGGAGCTTCAGCTTCAGCATCAGTCCTCCCAATAAATATTCAGGATGGACTGGTTGGATCTCCTTGCTGTCCAAGGGACTCTCAAGAGTCTTCTTCAACACCACAGTTTGAAAGCGTCAATTCTTCAGAGCTCAACATTCTTTATGGTCCAACTCTCACATCCATACACGACTACTGGAAAAACCATTGCTTTGACTGGATGGACCTTTGTTGGCAAAGTGATGTCTCTGCCTTTTAAAACACTGTCTAGGTTTGACATAGCTCTTCTTCCAAGAAGCAAGCATCTTTAATTTCATGGCTGCAGTCATTGTCCACATTGATTTTGGAGCCCAAGAAAATGAAATCTGACACTGTTTCCACATTTTCCCCACCTATTTGCCGTGAAGTGATAGGACTGGATGCCATGATTTTAGTATTATTATATTGGAAACCATTATTACATTGAAACTCAAAACTCTGATCCATCCAACTCTAATGGATTTTAGTCTACAAACCAGAGTTCTAACATTATCATAAATTAAATTTACTTTTCTAAACATATCATAATTGTATATTGAAAAATTATATATTGAAAATGTTCAAGATAAAGGCCATAATGTAATATATGAATCATCAAAATTAAAATTGTTCACCACATCAAAAAATATATTATTTGCAAAGCACCTTAGTTAGCAAGAAATACAAAAGCATAATGCATTTTCTTGATGAGCTCAGAGGACCCTGAGAGCTATGTTTATCATTTATCTAATCAGCAAATAAATAGTGGACACCACTTATGCACCAGGCTTTGTTAAATATTTGGAAATTAAAGACAAATCTCTGTCGTTAAAGTACTCACCAACCAGTAGAGGAGGAAAATAAGGGTTTCAATAGGCACTTGTGTAGAGAGGATTTGAGGCACGAAGGTGGGAGCAATCAGTAACACTTGGGGTTTCAGGAAACTCATTATTTAAAGGTGATATGAACAGAAAAAGTAGAAGATACTAGACATATGGACTTAGAATAAGATATTCCTGGTGATAGGAAAGTGGCTAGTGAAAAAAACTAAAAAACAAAAATCCATCACAGCCTGGCACTCTTAGAGAACTTCAAGCAGGATATCAGTAATAGGACAGATGGGAACAGGAGAAAGGGTACAGAAAGGGATAAAAATAGGAAAGTTTACAAATTAAAGCAAATACATTTTAAATTTTGATATAAGGTAGAATACTATCAGGGTGTTATGGGCTTAATCTCTTAGACAATGAGAATCTATTGTAGATATTTAAATAAGTAACTGACAAGATTGCTATCTTATATTTTCTAATAAAAGTAAATTAAAACCTTTGTGGGGGGCAGGAGGAGACCTTTGATACCAAAACCATAGAAAGAGAATACAAAAATAATGCTGTAGAAATGGATATCTCATGAACATAGACATAAAATTTTTCCAAAAGGAAAGGTAAACTAAAGACCTAGGATACATAAAAAGAATCATACACGAAAACCATTTGGAATTTATCACAGAAATAAAAGAAATGGTTGAATATTTGAAAATCAATCAATGTAATCCACCATAGTAACAGTTTAAGGAAAAGAAAACCATATAATCATATCAACTGATGCAGAAACACATTTGACAAAATCCAGCATCCATTTATTAAAAAAAAAAAAAAAAACCTGCATCCAACTAGGATATAGAAAAGAATACCCTCAATCTGAAAAGGAGCATCTATCAAAATAAAAACCTACAGCTAACATCCTACTTAATGGTAAGAGACTGAATGTTTTCCCATGAGATTGGGATCAAGGCAATGCTGTTCAATCTCACCACTCCTATTGAACATCATATTGGAAGTTCTACCTAGTGCAAAGATGAAACAATAAGAAATAAAAGCCATACAGATTAAAAAGGAGAAGAATTAAACCTCTATTTACAAACACTATGACTGTGTAGAAAATTCCAAATACCAAAAACAAAGAAACAAACAAAAAACTCCTAAAATGAAAGAGTTTAACATGGTAGATCATACAAGCTCAGCAAATAAAAATCAATCATATTTCCAAATGTTAGCAGTTTACAATTGGAAAATAAAATTTTAAAGCAATACCATTTATAACTGCTCCCCAAACTTAAACACTTATGTCTAAATCTAACAGAACATGCACAAGACCTGAGTTCTGGACTTCAAAGAAAAGAACTTCCTTTGGGCACCTGAGAAAATGAGATTGTTCATAAGGAAAAAATTACACACAAGGGAAAAGGTTAGATTCATCACACATTTCAACATCAAACTTTATTCTAAACTAAGACATTTATATTACTGTTCTCCAGAGAAACAAACCCAATAGGATTTGGAGAGAAAGAGGGAGAAAGAGTATGTTTTAAGGAAAGGACTCCTGCAATAATGGAGGCTGACAAGTCAAAACTCTGGACTTGCAGTTTTGGAAAACTGAGAGAGTCAATTTACAGTTCAAGTCTAAGAGCAACTAGTCTGGAGAAAAGAAAAGAGACAATACTATAATTTAAGGTGGAGAATTTCCTCTTGCTTGGAGGATGTCAGTCTTTTGTTCTGTTCAAGTCTTCAACTGAATGGGTGAAGTCTACCCACAGTAGGTAGCTCAGTGGTAACAAATTCACATGCCAAGGCAGGAGACACAAGTTTGATCCTTGCGGGGGAAGATTCCCCAGAGGTAGGAAATGGCAACCCACTCCAGTATTCTTGCCTGGAAAAATCCATGGACGGAGGAGCCGGATGGGCTACAGTCCAAGGGGTTGCCAAGAGTCAGACAGGACTGAGCATGCACACACCAGCTTATGGAGAACAATCTGCTTTACTCAAAGTCCACTGAATGTAAATCATCCAGAACAGTGTTTGGCAATATATGGGCACTGTGGCCCAGCTAAATCAACACTGAAATTAACTACTACAATATGAGGGAAAAAACACATAAAACAGAAATTTTATATCCAGGAAAACTGCTTTCCAAGTATAAAAAGGAACAAACAAAATGTCGACATCAGGAACTCAGAGAACAGTGTGTCCCCAAGTCCTTCCCAAGGAATCTAGGGATAATAAGCTGCAGAAAACCAAATTAACTAGAGAAATATTAACATAAGAATTGGTAGAATTGAGCACCAGTCGCTTCTAAAATTACCAAAAGGAAGACCTGATGGGATGTGCCTCCTGTTGAAGGAACACAATACCACATACAGAACATTGCTAACAGGATTGAACTTGAGTATGATAGAGCCTCTGAATTCACTGACCACTTGCAGAAAATATAGAGGACAAAAGAAAACTAAACTGCCTCTTGAGATGCACTCAGCAAGAGCCAAACTGTGGAAAACTACAGGTCATAGGACTCAGGTTCTTCAACAGATCTTAAGGCAAAGAATGGGATGAAATAATGACCTATAGAAGAAAATAAATTTAAATCACAAATGTTTAAAAACAAGGTAAAACTAGTATTTAGGGATGCACACTGGAGCGATAAAATTGTAAAGGAATGTAATAAGCAATTAAAATAAAAATGTCTATTGACAGATGAATGGATAAAAAGATGTGTTACCTATAAACAATAGGCATATTACTCAGCTAAAAGGAACAAAATTGTGTCATTTGTGGAAATGTGGATGGACCTAAAATCTGTCACACAGAGCAAAGTAAGTCAGAAAAAGAAAAACAAGTATCACATATTAATGCATGTATATGGAATCTACACAAATGGTAGAGATGAACCTATTTTCAGGGCAGGAATAGAGACCTATTAGACTGGACATATGGACCCCATGGTTGAAGGGGAGGGTGGGGTGAATTGGGAGATTAGGACTGACATATGCGTTCTACTCCGTGTAAAATTGCTGGTGGGAAGCGACTGCATAACACAGGGAGTTCAAGGCGCTCAGCCCAGTGCTCTGTGATGGCCTCGATGAGCGGAGTGGGCTGGGGAGGCGGGTGTGGAAGGGAGATCCAAGGGGGAGGGGATACGTGTACACATGCAGTGATTCACTTCATCATACAGCTGAAACTAACAGACATTGTAAGGCAACTGCAGCGGTGGTGATTCAGTTGCTAAGTCATGTCAGACACTTGCAACCCCGTGGGCTGTAGCCCGCCAGGCTCCACTGTCCATGGGATTTTCCAGGAGTGGGTTGCCATTTCCTTTTCCAGGGGCTCTTCCTGACCCAGGGATTGAACCTGTGTGTCCTGTGGCTTCTTTGCTCCTGAGCCACCATGGAAGCCCTAAAGCAACTAAATCCCAATAAAAAAAAATTAAGACAGTGATTATTTTTGAAGGTTAAAAGGCAGTTGTAGTTACAGTATTTCTAAGCAGGACCACAGTAGGCCCGAGGTACTTTTGCCTTTTATAAGTTACAGTTTGTGGCTGTGTTGGTTCCTCTCCTCTTAACTGTGAAGAATTATCCTATCTTTCATGCCCCCCACACCAGGAACCCCTATTCATCTCTCAGTCTCTTTCTTCCACCACAGAGGCTAAATTTCCTTTCAAAGTGCAACAATATTCATACAATATTTATATGTTAATATTGTATATTAAAATAGTTCTCTGTTTTTCTTAAAGGAAATAAAGGCATTTCATGAGCCCCTGAAATAATGCAAAACATTTTAAGAGAAATTCAAATATTTTTATGGTGAAGTCTCTCTTCCCTGTTCAGAGCTGGTACCTTCTCATTGTGTCCTCACATGGTAAAAGGGGCTAGGGATCCCCATGGAGCCTCTTTTATAAAACACTGATCCCATGATGAGGGCTCCACTGTGATGACTATAGCACCTCCCAAAGATGTTATCACCTAATATCATCATCTTTGTGTGTTACGATTTCAACATATGGATTTAGCAGGGAACACCAACATCCAGACCACAGCACAAACCGATAGAACAGAAAGGAGAGTTCAGAAATAAATCCACACCCAGAGATACATTTTGATCTTCAACAAGGGTACAAAAAACACAAAAGGAGGAATAAGTGTTCAATACATGGTGAAAAACTAGATACCCAGATACAGAAGAAAAAAATTGTATTCTTATCTCATGTCATATATAAAAATCAACTCAAAATGGATTAAAGACTTGAACAAAGACCTGAAACAGTCAAACTACTGGAAGACAGTGTAGGGAAAATATTTCTTGAGTTTGGCTTGAGCAGTATTTTGGATCTCACCCCAAAAGCACTAGTAACAAAAGCAAAAATAGACAGGTGAGCTTGTATAAAACTAGAAAACTGATTCACAGCAAAGGAAACAATCAATGGAGTGAAACCTATAAACTTAAAGGAACTTGCTGAAATCATGACCAAGTGCTGAGTTTCTTGCAGAGTATTGGGAAGTCTATATTTTATTTAAATCTCATAAACAAGATGACTAGAGTTAACATCTGGGTCAATGTATTTTTGCTTTTGTTTTTTATTTGTTTTGTTTTTTATATCCCCACTATCACCAAAAGCACTGGAAAGAATCTCAGAGAAACACAGATTTAATTGAACAAAACTAAGGTATCATAATATTGGAAATAATCCAAGTAGAATATCCTCATGAAACAAATCAGTATCTGGATACCTTTCATAAATTTCTAGCTACCAACATGATGTCCTTGATTCAGCTTTGACTTCCAACCCTGATGCTATGTTTAGTACTGTAGGTGCCCAAGAAACTATTGTTGAACTAAATAAATCTATCAACTAAGACTATCCTTATTAAAGTCTTTTCCTTAATATAGAATATTACATTTGAGTTTTCACTAGACAGTTGGTATTTATGCAAGCAGGCACAACTAAGGGACTTTCAAATTTCTTAAAGCATAAAAATACCACTCTAGAAATTACTTATTCCTGGAATAATTTTTTCATTCAAGAACTGTCATTAAAACTTGAAGAAAAAAAAAAAGACCTGGTATTTGGCACAGTGATAAAGAATCCACCTGCCAATGCAGGAGAGCAAGAGACACCTTGGAAGAGGCCATGACAACCCACTCCAGCATCCTGGCCTGGAAAATCCCCTGGCGGGCTACAGTCCGTGGGGTCGCAAGTGACAGACACAACTCAGCAACTGAGCACACAAAACACATGCACCTGTATCCGAAGAAACACACTCACTAAAGCAGAGTCGGTATGCTTTTGAATACTCATGCATGTGCATGCTGAGCTGAATTCGAGAAATGGTGAATATTCCTTCTTTTCACTAAGTTAATATGACAAATGTAAATCTTACAGGCGAGACCATGGACAAGAAAAAGGGATTGAATGAGTCATTCTATAACTGGTATAAAAACCAGCAACAAAATACTGAAGAAAATTTTAGAAAAGAAAACAATAACTTTTGGAGCTGGAAAAAAACCTGTTTCAACTACCGCTGGAATAATTACATTAGCAGATAATGCTGTATTCTCCTCCCAAATACTTGTTCATTGAAACACTTCTATTGCGAAAGAAGCAAATGAAAAACATATAAATCAACCAAGAGTTTACTTCAAAAAACAATTTCTTAATGCAGCAAGAGAAAAAAAAATAATTAACTTCACAGCTCTGTTAAGAGGAAAGATCATTTTAGTTTAAAGGCCTTCATTCAATTGAACTACTCCATATAAAAGAGAGAATTTAAGAGAGGAAAGAAAAGGTCAGTGTTCCAAAAAGGAGGAAATGAGAAAGACAAATGGAAGGAAGAGAGAGAGACAGAGGGAAAAAAAAAGATAAGAATTCACATACCCTGCAGTAACTTCCCATCTTGAAAAACACCTCCAATATTTAGCAAATGCTTATAAAAATTATTAGATCTCTGTTGAATGTCACCTTATGGGGGAAGAGAAAAATCATCATAATAGGATGAACCTTGTATATGGGATGTGAAAGAATTCTTTTCAGAAAGTTTTTTTAATTCTCATAAAAACAAGTCAGTGACTTGTCTCACTCATTGATGAGGGCACCAGCAGGAGGAGAGCCTGATCTAGGAGCACCGGGGAAGCTGACTATCTATGTCCATAACCATGTGAAGGGCTTCCCTGGTGGCTCAGAAGGTAAAGAATCCGTCTGCAATGCAGGAGACCTGGGGTTTGATCCCTGGACCGTAGGAGTAGGTTTGATCCCTGGTCCCCCGGAGTAGGAAATAGCAACCCACCCTATTATTCTTGCCTGGAAAATCCCATGTGAAACCATGTGAAAGAGAATGTTAGAATAACATTTTTAGATTAGATACAAGACTAGTTTGTGTTCTGTAGACTAGTTTGTATCCTGTATCCTAAATTTAGGATGTAAATCATTCACCTTTCTACTAGGAAAAAAATTCAGAAGCTAACCTTAATTTCACTCTGGGCTTTGAATCATAGCAAATAATGAGTGAAAAAAGACATCCTCCTTTTAGAAAATTGACATAACTATAGCCTGCAGGCTGGCCACCTGGTTTTATAAACATCTCAGGACAAACCTCTGAGATGTTGATGGTTTGGTTCCAGAACATTGCAATAACATGAATATCTCAATAATACAAAATTGATGAATTTTTGGTTTCCCAGTGCACACAAAACTTACGTTAACACTATACTGTTAAGTATACGGTAGCATTATGTCTGAAAAGCAATGTGCATTCATTAATCTAAAAATACTTTATTGCTAAAAAAAAAAGTGCTAGCCATCATTTGACCCTTCAGCAAGTGGTAACCTTTTGGCAATACTAACATCACTGATGACAGATCGCCAGAGCAAATATAATAATAATGGAAAAGGTTGAAATATTATGAGAATTTGAAATGTTATAAGAGTAGAGAGCAAATGCTGTTGGAAAAGTGGTGCTGATAGACTTGCATAACACGGGGGTGCCACAAACCTTCAATCGGTAAAAATGCAGTGTCTGCAAAGCATAATAAAGTGAGGTACAATAAAACAAGGGATAAAGCTCTTTTGGAACACAGCCACGTCCATTCATTTAAACATTTTCTATGGCTGCTCTCAGGCTATGACCGCAGAGTTGAGTAGCTGTAACAGAGATTACATGGACGGCAAGTTTAAAATATTTACTATCTGATCCTTTAAGGAAAAGTTCGCCAACCTCTGCCCTAGATGGTTAGACAAGTTACTGAGAAGATCTGCAAAAAATAGCCCACTAAGACATTAAAAGGATATTCTTTGCCTTGACCATTCTTTGTCTTGTTTATAAATTTTGAACAATTTTCTTTAACTAGAAAATTTAGTTGCAATAAAGCATAATTTCTTGATACAAGGTCCAGACCACGAAGAGTATAAAACCTAGAAACTAGCTTGGCCCATATCTTTCCAAATGTCAAATTTGTGAGAATAAAGCGGTCCATAGTAATTGTTATGGCTTTAAAGGTACTATTAATAGTATCTTCTTGATGGCAGCAGGACTGACTGTGATATTCCCTGTTTCATTTCTAAGTTTTCTCTCCTCATTAAAAAATCTTGATCCCTGAGCAGCCTCTTTTAGCAGTTTTTTTTTTTCCTCTCCATATAGGCCTTAATTCAAAGCAGACACTTGATTTTTTAAAATTAGTAAAAGGCAGATCCTAGGATTAAAAAAAAGAGAGAAAAAGACTGGGAATCTAGTTGCTGACTCCTCTCTCCCACTTCCACGTTCCCTTACAGAGTGCAATTTGAAAACCACTGCCAGGTGGGATGCATGAGACAAGTGCTCAGACCTGGTGCACTGGGAAGACCCAGAGGGATCAGGTAGAGAGGGAGGTGGGAGGGGGGATCGGGATGGGGAATACATGTAACTCCATGGCTGATTCACGTCAGTGTATGACAAAAACCACTACAATATTGTAAAGTAATTAGCCTCCAAGTAATAAAAATAAATGAAAAAATAAATAAATAAAAATTTTTTAAAAAGGAAAGAAAACCACTGCTATAGGACCTGCATTATATATTGCTTGTACTGCAAGAGTCAGACCAAGGGAGCACTTACTGTCACTGAAACTATGTTGAACGAGACTAAATTCCTTTTCACGAAACACTGACAGCCTTCAGGATTGTGTTATAGCCCAGGACGATTACAACGAACAATTATCACTGTGTTTTACGAGCAAACTCCGGGACACAGTGCAGGACAGAGGAGCGTGGCGTGTTGCCGTCCATGGGGTTGCAAAGAGTCGGACACGACTTAGCGACAGAACAACAGCAGCGGGTATCCCTCAGCATTATAGGGGATTGATTCTAGAACACCATCCCAGATACCAAATTCCTGGGGTGTTCAAGTTCCTTACATAAAATGATACGGTATTTGCATACAATCCACACACACCCTCCGGTATACTTTAAATCTTTACTCATAATACCTAATACAATGTAAATGCTATGAAAATAGTTGCCATCAAGTAGCAAAATCAAAGCTTGCTTTTTGGAACTTTCTGGAATTTTTTTTAATATGTTTGACCTGTGGCTGGTTGTATCTGCAGATGCAGAGCCTGAGGATGTGGAGAGCCGATCGTAAATTAAATCCAACAATATATCAAAAAATAAAACACAACGAACAAGTAGGATTTATTCCAGGCATGCAGGCTGATTCAATATCCAAAAATAAATCAGGGAAATCTACCATATCAACAGGCTAAAGAGGAAAAATTGCATGAGTATATCTATTGACAGAGAAAAAATATTTAACAAAATTCAGCACATAATTGTCTATGTAGAAAATTTGAATCTACAAGAACAACTCCTAGAACTAATAAATAATTTCATTGAGGCCAAGGGATGTATTATTGACACAGAAATCAACTGCATCCCTGTGTACTGACAACAAAGTGTAACTGAAACCTGAAACTCACAACCATTTACAAACTTTCTAAAGAAAAGCAGTATCTATATGATGAAAATCATAAACTGCTTATGAAAGAAATCAAAGATCTAAAATACGTGGAAGAATAACTGTGTTCCTGGATTTGAACAATACAATGTACTAAAGATGTCAATCCTTAAAATGAATGTATATATATAATGCAATTCCTACAAAAATCTCAGCAAGGACTTTTGTAAACATCAACAAGCTTCTGCTAAAATTTATATGGCAAGAGAAAGAACAGCCAAAATAATTTTTATAAAGAAGAAAGTGGGAGGAATCATTTTTCTCAGTATTAAAACTTACTGTGTAACTACAATAATCAAGACCACATAATATTGGTAGGGGGGTAGATAAGAGAGCAGTGGACCAAAACGCAAACCTAGAAACAGACCCACACAGATACACCGAGTTATTTTTTTTTTTTTTTGACAAATGAGCAAAATCAGTTGAATGGAGGAGAAGTAATCTTTTCAACAAATGGTGCTAGACCAGTTGAATATCCATAGGCAAAAAAATAAAATAAGGAAATATGACCTAAACCTCACACCTTCTACAGTGATTAACTCAAGTAGGACAAAGACTAAAATGTGAAACATAAACTATAAAATTTCTAGAAAAGAAAATCATAGAAAATCTTCAGTAACTAGAAGTAAGCAAAGAGTCCTTAGACTTGATACCAGAATCACCCCTTAAAGGAGGAAAAAATAGTGAAATTTGACCTCTTGAAAATGTAAAACTTCTGCTTTGTTAAAACTTGTGTGGTAGAATGAAAAGCCAAGCTACAGACTGGGAGAAAATGTTTGCAAAACACATATCTAGCAAAGGCCTAGAATCCAAAATGAAGAACCAACAAAATTGAACAGTAAAATATTCAAACAATTCAATTAAAAGTGGGCAAAATCAGACATACATTATCTGTATAGTTTATGAAGAATGGTAATTTGGAATGCCAACATAGAGACTCATAACCAAAGAAAATGGTTGTTTGTAACAACTGGTGAATAAATACAAAGTTATACTTTTTATTAAAAAATAAATAAATAATAAAAGTGGGCAAAAGACACAAAAATTACATTTCACTGAGGATATAAGGTGGCAAATAAGCACATGAAAAGATGTTTAATATAGCTTGCAATCGAGGAAATGCAAATTAAAACCATAATAACACATCACTACACATTTATCAGAATGCCTAAAATTAAAAATAGCAGTAACACCAATTGATGGCAAGGATGCCAAGAAATTGGATCACTCATACATTACTGATGGGAATATAAAACAGTACAGCTACTCTAGAAGGCAGGTTGACAATTTCTCAAAAATAGTAACCATGCAATTACTGTATAAACCAACAACTGCTTATTTTGGCATGTATTCCAAAGAAAAGAAAACTTATATTTACACAAAATCCTGTACACAAATGTTCACAGTGGTCTTATTCATAATGGCCAAAAACTGGAAACAGACAAATGCCCTTTGATACATACTGTGGAATATACTGCTCCACAGGAAAAAAGGAACAGACTACTGATAGATGCAACAACATAGATGCATCTCCAAGAACTTATGCTGAAGAGGGAAACTAAACGTTACATAAGATAATTCCATTCTTATGACATCTGTGAAATAACATAATTATAAAACAAAGAGCAGATTAGGGGTTGTCTGGGATTGGGGATGGGGGGCTGTCTATGAAGGGACAGCAGATGGGACACTCACAGTGTTAGTAAAGCAGCTAATTATAGTGGTGGTTACCGCATAGTTACACACAGATACACACAATGAGCATGGGTGTAACTGGTGACAATGGACTTGTACAATGTCAGTTTCCTAGTTTTAACATTGTATGATAATGTCTCATGTAAGACGTGAACATTGGGAGATGCCTCATGCCAAGGACACAGGACCTCCTTATGCATTTCTGTGCAACTTCTGTGGATCTACAATTATCTCAAAATAAAGTTTTTAAAAAATAAACTGCCCAAAGATGATGACGCCCAGTTGTCTAGAATACAGTAATACCTCAGATACTCAAAATGTATCCAGTCTGGAAAAACAGAAGTTTAATGTGACATACCTTACATGTCTTTTATCACTTGTGCTGTCGTGTCTGACTCCTTGCAACCCCATGGACTGTAGCCCACCGGGCTCATCTGTCCATGGAATCCTCCAGGCAAGAATACTGAAGTGGGTTGGCATGCCCTCCTCCAGGGGATCTTCCTGACCCAGGGATCAAACCCAGGTCTCCCGCAGTGCAGGCAGATTCTTTACCATCTGAGTCACCAGGGTAGCCCTTTAATCACTTAAATTTACTATTTTCCTTATAGTTTATTAAACTCCAAAATCAAACTTTAAAATCTACCTGTGGGATGGAGGCACTTTACATATTAAATCTGTAATCTGTCTTCAGCCCCATTCCATACTGAAGGTAGACAAAATGTAGTGTTTATAAGCAAGACTCTGGACGTTGACCATACCACTTAACCTCCTATGTGAGAAGTCATCCCACCTCATTTCCACCTCAGTTCATTATCTGTAAAATTAGTATAATAATAGTACCTATCTCAAAATGCGGTGTGATTAAGTGAGTAATATATGTAGAAAGCTTTGAACAGACACACTGCAAATTTTTGATGAAAGTTAACTCCATTACATATGTCCTTGTCAACATTGCCATAATGAGAATTTACTTTCTCTCTCATCAATATCCTTAATCAGAGGTCAAGTACAAAATAATGGGCCTCCAGAAGTTTGAAGCCATTATTAAAATCTCTTACATGATTTTCATACTAGAAATCCCTCACTTTCTGTATAGTATTTCTCTATATAGTGCTACTGAGAAGTATAAAATGTCTCCAAGTAAACAATCACTGTCAAGGTCCTCACTGAACCAGAAGTAAAAAACACCAGAAAAAAAAAAAAAAAACTAACAAAATCACCTGTGAAATTGGTCTGATTTCTGTTTCAAAAAGTTTTAGATAAGGCACCAGACTTGTGGACAGTTACTTGATCTAAATCTCATCTCTTTGAATTTTTATCAAAATTGATTAATTTTTATAAAAAGATTTTGCAGCCTACAATGAATGTTGCCCTTTCCAAAAAAAAAAAAAAAAAAAAACGTTAACAGTAACATCCTCTCCCACCTGATGTTGCTTAATTAAAGCACTCACCGTTATATTTTCCCAGTCAAACCAATCGGATCAAACATGCAAATAGAATTCCTTTTGGAGGTGGAGGAGGCAGCAGGATAGGAAAGTATCACAGAGCAAAACATGTGAGCATTATTAGGGAAGTCATATCACTTCCTCCTTGTTTAATTCATTTGTTAATGCATTCACAAATCATTTAAAAGTTCTTATATGTGTCATGATTTCTTCTGGGGGTTGGAAGTACACCAAAGAGTAACTGAAAAGATAAAATCCCCGTGCTCATGGAGCTCCCAGCCTAGTGGGGAAGGCGGACAACACAAAATTACACAATCGTGAGATTCCTTCTGTGAATGGGGCGATACATAGAGGAGAAGCACTTGACCTTAGTTTGTAGGATCAAGGGACGGGTTGTGACAGTAGTGATATCTACGCTGAAAGTGAGGGCAGAAATTCACTGCAAAGCAAGTACTTTTTACTTAGAGACTCCATTAAAAAAAAAAAAAAAACTAAGAACATTTTGAAACACACATAGGAAGGAACTGATGAAGGCAGACGGATTAAAAACTCAGAAGAGAAACGGGAAAAACAATAAACTAGGTTTCCCAAAGCAGAGGTCAGGAGAGAGAGGTGGGAGCTTTTACAGGGGGAGGGGAGGGTGGGAGGGCGAAGCCTGGGGGGGCACGCAAGGAATTCCCAGCAGCAGAGAATGTCACCGTGGGGGTCGGAGACCATGAGCAACTGAAATGAAAGTCTCCTTTTCTGTGTCCCCGTGGAAAGCAAGGGGAGCGCGGATGCCGTTCGCATCTGTAATAAGGTGTTCTTTAAAAACACTTTCCGGAAGCCACTCTGAAAAGGCTACATACTGTATGATTTCAATTATATGACATTCTGGAAAAGGCAAAACTATGGAGACAGTGAAAAGATCAGTGGTTGAAAGGAGTTGAGGGGAAGGAATGAGCAGGTGGAACATGGGGGATTTTCAAGCCGGTGAAACCCCTCAGTAGGAGACCATAAAGATGGATACATTTGTCCAGACTCAGAGACTGTACAACAGCCAAAATGAACCTTCATGTGAACTATGGACTCAGAGTGATAATGACATGTCAACGTAGGTCCCTCAATTGTAACAAAAGTACCACTCTGGTCGGGGATGTTGGTAATGGGGGAAGCTGAACATGTTTGGCAGTGGCGAGGTGAGTATATGGAAAATCTCTGTATCCTCCTCTTAATTTTGCTGTAAACTAAAATTGCTTTGAAAAATATAAGAATTAAAAAAAAATACTCTCAGGGCCTCTGTCCAATGCATACATAATGAGAAATTCAAGGGGAAAAATATAACCCTCAATATATACTGACACTACATTTAAAGAAAAAAAAAAAACCCACTAACAAATTATCTGACCTAAATATCATTAAACATAACAATAAAATGTTATGTTTCTTGCTAAGAGATCCAGAGAGAGGCTCTCTCTGCTCAGGGCCACACAACCTATGAGTCTGACCTCCTGACCTCCAGTCTGCGATGCTCCCTATTACACCATACTTTTTCTTTTCTCCATTAGACACCGAGAGATCATCTCACTTTCATTTTTCTGTTCTACCACACAGCACCAAAGCCACACTGTGACAGGTTCCCATTGAGTCAATCAGCCAGTTGCCCAGCTCTAGGGAGGCACTGTGAACCAATGTTTGGTTTTGGTGTCTTGCAGACCCAGCTTCCCTGCTGGCTTAGCTGGTAAAGAATCTGCCTGCAAAGTGGGAGACCTGGGTTCAATCCCTGGGTTGGGAAGAACCCCTGGAGAAGGGAACAGCTACCCACTCCAGTATTCTGGCCTGGAGAATTCCATGGACTATATAGTCCCTGGGGTCGCAAAGAATCAGACACGGCTGAACTACTTTCATTTGAGACCCAACCTGAGGGCTGGCCACCAGTGGCTCCAAACAGTTCCCTAGAAATTAAAGAGTAGATGCCATTTGTCTCCCCAAATCCTCTCTGTCAGCATCTGTCTAGAAATCGAACAGGTGGAAGTTTATTCCCAGATCCACACAGAGGACCACTTTCCCAAATCTGGAGAGGCAACATCTCGTTACTGAGATGCCCACATTGTAAGTCACTGAGGCCAGCACTTGCCTCTTTATTTCCAACTATCCAGGACAGATCAATAGGAAGACAGAGCCAGAGATGCTCCTGTGCCTTATGCCCTGAAGATAAGGCATCTTGAATGAAGGCTTCTATTTCCTAGCTAGTGTCTAAGTGAAGGTCAGAGCTAACCACTCCCTAAAATATGGTACACAAGACGGCTCCTTCATACATATTTCCATCTCCCCACTACATCTGCTGCCCCACTCTGGACTCCCACCCTCCAAGGCTTCCTGCAGTACTGTTGTCTTCTCTTTCCTCTCCCAAAAGCATGTCCAAATGAAAGCTCTCCCTGTCTCCATGTGTGACATTCAAGCCAAACACAAGCAAAGTAGTATGATCAATTATTTCATATCGTGTAACAGTACACTCTCATGGGCACTGTTATCTTCTTTGGGGTGTGGTTATGCACAATAGTTCTGTGCACAATTTTGGAGCTACACAGACCCAGGTCCAAGTTTCGGCCCTGTGGCATCCTAGCTTTGTGACCATGGGCAAGTGACTCAATTTCCTGGTCAGTAAATAGGAGATATAAGGATATCTGCCTCATGCAGGTGTTAAGAGAATTAAACAAAATAATAGGCATAAGTGCTTAGAAAGCTCCTGGCACATGAGAAGTTCTCAATAAGTGGTAACAGTTGTTATTTCTGATTTGTGCTACATATCTGAAGGGCAAACAGAGTTTTAAATCTTCATTTTATATAGCAGTCATGTGACATGCCCAAGGTCACAAAGGAAACCTTGTAGCCTATTATTTCCACCAATTCCCTCTGAGAATATCCTGTTAATCCTTCTCTAACATTGAAAAATAATAATAATGACAACTCTAACAATAATAGCTAATACCATGCTAAATTAGGAAATTGAGGCACAGAGAGTTATTTGGCTAAAGTCACCCAGCTAATAAGCAGCAGAGTCAAGAACCAAACCCAGTTAACCTGGGGCCGGCATGCAGGCTCTTAATTATCACACTGTAAATGAGGTGCTAGCTAGTTCATTCACTCATTTCATACATAATTCTCAAGTATTAATTTCCAGACACTACACTAGGTTAGGATGCAACAGGATATTAAAATAGTCCTTGATCTCCAACAACCTGCAACCTAATAAAGGCTGTTTGTTGAATGCTGTTTTAGTTGCATGAACAAGGTGTTTCAGAATCACAGAGCAATTAATAGTGTCTGCCTCAGTCAAGGAAAGCTTCATGCAGGAGGTGCCCTTTGGGGAAAGTCTGGCCTCAAGGTAAAGAAGGAACAGGCAGAACATTCCAATCAAAGGAATTTGTGAGGGATTTGAATTCAAATGTACAGAAGTCCCAGGGTCAGTGAGAAGTTCAGTGTGGAGAAGTCCATAGTGAGAGGAACAGGAAAGGAAGCTGGGAAAATGAGCAGGAATAGTTTTGGGGAGGTCCCAACCTACGAATTCAACAAGTCTGAATTCTATCCTTGGAATAATAGAGAAGGGAAATTTACTTTTATATAGCTATGTAGAGTACTGTGATTCGATGAAAACCAAGCAGGACCCTATCAGACCTTCCCAGAATAGACCCACCCATGTCCTCTGCCTGCCTTTTGCTGTAGCAAAACTTTAAACAAAAAATAAATTTAATCAGAGAAGTGAAAATGAAAACAGAAAGGAAAATAGTCAAGAAAAACAAAATAATAATACTCCCATTACTGAACAAAGTCAAGGACATTTAGTTCTTCCTCAAGGACTCTAGATAATGTTCTGAGCCACATCCTTTGAGCTGTTCTGCAGATACTGAAATCCCCACCAGGTGGAAGAAGTTAAGTGTACGCTGCCCACAGCATGTGTCCTCAGTCTGGTTGGAACCAGAAGGTGGGTGATGCTGACTCCCAATTACCTCACCACCAACCAATCAGAAGAATGCCCATGAGCTGATCATGCCCTACTCCTTGAACACTATAATGACTCCTCACTACACACCTCCAGGGCGGGACACACAGCCTTGAGGGCATTAGCCCACTATGGCCCACTTTGCATGAAAAGCAATAAAGCTATTCTTTTCTACTTCACCAAAAACTCTGTCTCTGATATTTAATCCAGCACTGATGTACAGAAGTCAAATTTCAGCAACACAATCATTTTTAGGATGATAACCCTGGAGGATGATAGACTGGGCTAAGGACACATTATTGGCTAGACGTCTAATTAATGACAAATGATCGAAATGGTCTAAGAAAGACATTTCCAGATATAACCATTAGACAGTCCTGGAGGAATATTTTTAAACATGGATTCTTAAGCCTCACCCAAATGAGTCAAAATCAACAAGGGTGGATTTGGAGGATCTATATATATGTTTGTGGTGTAATGTGTGCATGTGTACACGTGTGTGTATGTGTTGCTCTCCCGCTAAATCTGAAGATGAGCCTTATTTGGAAACCACTGATGTCCAAAGAGACTCAGTGAGAGCCTAGTTAAAGTAGTAGCAGAAAGTGGATAACGAACAAGGACCTACTGTATAGCATAGGGAACTCTGCTCAACATTATGTGGCAGCCTGGATGGGAGGGGAGTTGAGGAGAGAATGGATACATGTGTATGAGTGGCTGAGTCCCTTTGTTGTCTGTCCACTTGAAAATATCACAACATTGTTAATCAGCTATACCACCATACAAAATAAAAGGTTTAAAAAAATAAAAATGCTTTATCAAAAACCTTTCAGGGAGCTTGGGGCTTTTTAGGGCATGAGCCACCCATCTCCTTGCTAGCCCTGCAATAAAGCTTTCTCTGCTCCAAAAATAAGAAAATAGTAGTAGAGATTAAAAGAGGCTTGACTAAAGAAACAATCCTAAATTAAAATTGTCAGGGGCTTGGGAGGGATATTTCACTCCAGGACTCTTGCCTGGAGAATTCCATGGACAGAGGAGCCTGGTGGGCTACAGTCCACGGGGTCACATATAGTCGGACACAGGTTAGTGACTGACACTGTGGGGAGTGTAGTCAATGCAGGATGCTTTTGTGTGAGTCCCAGGAGATAGAACAGAACTGCACCATAGGACCCAAAGTAAGACAAGAGGGACCAGACAATAAACATGAGATCCCTAAACTATCATCTGAACTCTAAGGGTATAAACAAAAGATTTGCACCTATCTATTAGAAGAAACATCGCCCTGCCCTAGCCAACACTGCTTCACTCAACACCTCCATCCTTTCTCCTGCTTCTCTGCTCCAACTCCAAATCAGTGTCCCTACTAAAGCCCAAATCTTGTCACTGAAATATAACGCTGTGGCTGTTAAAACTTGTTTTTTCCAAGCCTGTCGATTAAAAAAAAAAAACTCTAAGTTGAAATGTATGTCTTGTCCCCAGTAAATTAGCTACTTACTATTCCCTGACCTATTTTTCCTACCCCAGTCTCATTTGATTATTCCAAGCAGACAAGTCTATTTTCCTCCTTTGGCAAGCAGAGGAGGAAGGTGGGATGGAAGTTATATATTAAGAAAAAAGTAAGTGCACTGTAGTGCATACTTGAAAGCCTTTCTGTGATAAAAGGACGGAACTTAGCTCAGGAAAGTCACAGTGTCAAGCTTAAATGCTTTCTCTACCGGTGTGCTTCAGTGGGGAGAAAAAGCACATAACCTGGGAAGCTGGTCCGGCAGTTATATTACTGACAGAGAGTTTTATGAGACAATATCAGAGGGGAAATGCACTGAGGTTATGTCAAACCACAGGCTGCACACACACACAAAAAAAAATGGGATCATAGAAACAGGGGCAAATAAAGTTGGCAATGAAGAGGGCATTGATTTAATTATTCAACCTTTCCTTTCAACTGCACCTATACGTGTGGAGCAAAATGTTCCCTCCTATTTCCCGAAGTCACCTGATGCTTAACGAGAGAACCAGGACCTCGAAGGTGAGGTCAGGCAGAAGAAGGCACCAGTCTCCCAGGGAGAAGCCAGGACTTGTCAGTAACGGGTGAGATACAGTGTATAACCCCTCAAATGATGTATTTCAGCCTTCCACTGAGTCTGAAATGGCAGGTGGCAAAGCTTTGACCCCAAAAGAAAACAATTTGCACTGTTCACGCCTGTGGGAGAATTCATGGAAGAATGGTTACTTTTGCTTCATGCTTTGTAGGCGGCATTAGAGATCACTGGGAATAGATGCACAGGAAGAGGAAATTTGTGTTTGGTGGGCAGCTCAGTGCATGGAGCCTTGGGGACCTGAAGGCTGTGAATTCTAATTCTGGCTCTGCTGCTAATTTCCCATGAGACTTAAAAGGATGCACTTCATATCTGAGAGTTGTCAATTTCTTTCCCAGGAGAGGTGGGCATGAACCTTATCCATAAATGATTATGAAGCAAGTGTTTCATTTAAGTCCCCAGAGCCGCCTATTCCATGGAGTTGTTCTCAAGAGCAGCAAATTAAAACACTCCTAATACAATGAAGCTAGAAAAACCAAAATATTAATGTGATGGAAGATACACATTTTACTTAAGTGTAATCTTATGAGTTTCCCTGGTGGGTCAGATGGTGAAGAACCTGACTTCAATGCAGGAGACCTGAGATTGATACCTGGGTTGGGAAGATCCCCTGGAAAAAAGGAATGGCAACCCATTCAGTATTCTTGCCTGGAGAATTCCATGGACAGGGGAGTCTGACAGGCTACAGTCCGCAGGGTTGCAAAGAGTGGACACAACTGAGCGACTAACACTTTCACTTTCAATCTTAAAAGAGCAGCAATTTTCCCCCAAGTAATCAAACATCAAATGAGATAAAATGTCAATGCTCTTTGAAGAAACATCCAGCACTATTCAAACGGAAGGTTATGCCATTATCATTACCAAGCAAAATAACAATTACGTGTGAAATCCCATGGTTGTTTGTTACTCTTGTCCTTCAAAAGTTTCAGTTATTCTGTCTATATTTCCCAGTACTTTTTTGAGTCTGGCGTTAACTGGGCACTGAGAATGCAAAAGTGAACTGTAGGCAGACACAAGAGGACACATATTCTATGAGTCCACTCATAGAAGTATCTAGAATGGGCAGGTTTACAGCAACAGAGAGTAGAATAGAGGAGAAGAAATTAGGAGTTGCTGCTTAATGATTACAGAGTCTCTGTTTCAAGTGATGAAAAATTTTGGAAGATAAATGTGGTGATGGTTACACACGTTGTGAATGTACTTAATGCTACTGAATTGTACGCTTTAAATGGTAAGCTTCATGTTAAATATATTTTGTTTTTGTTCAGTCACTAAGTCATGTTCAACTCTTTGCTACCCCCATGGACTGCAGTACAGCAGGCTTCCTGTCATTCACTATCTTCAGGAGTTTGCTCAAACTCATGTCCATTGAGTCGGTGATGCCATCCAGCCATCTTGTCCTCTGCTGCCCCCTTCTCCTCCTGCCCTCAATCTTTCCCAGCATCAGGGTCTTTTCCAATGAGGTGGCTCTTCAAATCAGGTGGCCAAAGTATTGGAGCTTTAGTTTCAGCATCAGTCCTTCCATTGAATATTCAGGGTTGATTTCCTTTAGGATTGACTGGTTTGATCTCCTTGCTGCCCAAGATATTCTCAAGAGTCTTCACCACCACAGTTGCCACAGCTTTTTTAAAGAGTTGAAACACGAAAAGATGTGAAGTAAGCATGTTCTGACTCCCTCCTGACAAAGACAGAACCCTCACCTCCCAGTCACAAAGCTCGGTTGACATGGAGTTTGTTACTTCCTCTTTCTTGGAAGTTTTCTCAAGTTTCTTTATCATCTTGCATCCTGACACTAAGAACCTACTCGATTCAGGGTTATTTCCAGAATATTGAGTATTATCAAACTTTCATTATCTTGGATGTTCACTGAAGCTGTCTTCTCACAGCTGAGTAAATATTCTTCCAACAGGAAGGCTGACAGATGAATTGTCTTATCCCCGCAATGTATTTTCATGTCAGAACTCAGACAAGTGTGACAGTTTCTTCCTCTAAGCTCCTCTTTTGAATAGTTTAATATGACTCAAGGCTCTACCACCTTCCTTCACCTTCAAGACATTCTTTTCCTAGACAATTTGCATTAATAGAGACCATCTCCTCACAGGAGAGGGGACAGCCTCCCAGCCTGGGAAAGACAGGTGGTTTAACTGGGAGAATCAAGCCACACACTCAGAGAAGCTGAATTATGGTTCCAGTTCTGTTTCCAATTCAACCATAAGATCAAAGCCTACCCCTCCAATTCCCCTCTGTGGAAAAGTACTGATCGTAACACCTCCTAAAAACCTCACTGTAACTTAATGAATCAACTCCCGAGGGAATATATTATGAAAATGATTTTAACTGAGCACAATTATTTTAGTACTTCAGAATTACATTGCTTTGGTTGGGATCCAAGACTAACCCAATTTACACTATATTCTACTTAAAGTTACTAGTATAATAGTTAGGTTGTTGAGTTTAGGGTTCATTTGGCATAATATTGGTTGATGTGTTTGTTGTGTCTCTTTAAGAATATAATTTAGACTTACTTTTATAATGTCAGCCTTGTAATTCACCTTAAGTTTCATCTTCACTTGTTCACTAATCTGCCATTCTTAAATTCATAACTCACCCTAGATCAGAATTTTTCAACCTCATCTCTAATGACATTTTGAACTTAATAATTCAGAGGATTCTTTGAATTCTATGAAGGGCTGTGATATGCATTTTAGGATTGTTTAGCAGCATCCCTGGTCTGTTACCCTCTAGATGCTAGTTGCACATTTTCCCAACCAAAAATACCTCCAGACATTACCAAATGTCCCCTGCAGGCAAATTTGCCAACACCACCACCCCCAATTAAGAACCACAGCCCTAGATCTTGTTTCTAGCCATGTGACTGAGAGTGAATAGCTACTTCTTACACCCCCGCCATCCATTTGCTTCAAAACTCCTAAATAGCCACAGTTTGTCTCACCTCCTGTCTTTCAAAACACCTCCCCTGCTACAAGGAGTAGAGTAATTCCTGTCCAAGAGTCTTATCTACGTGTATGCATGTCCAAGTATGAAATACTCTGAAAAGTGCCTAAAGAAGACTCAATCCCTTAAAAGTCTCATCATTCCTGAAAATACTAAACAAGAATGCTTAAATCGATTTTGGGATGGAGCTTATCGGTGAGGTATAGATAAAAATCAAAACTGGCTAGAAACCTTCACCACAACCCAAAATGAATCTTACCAAAATCATTTTAGAAAAAAAAATTTTTTTTAAGCTTTCAGAAATCAAATCATCATTCATTTCATATTGTCTTAATCCAATTTCAGTAAGAATTAAAAAGCAGAAAAATACTGCTTGTGTGCCAGACCCTGTAGCAAAATCCTCCTAAACTTTTCAGCAAAAGTGGATTCTTTTTATAAACTGTTCCCGACTCTGTGTGGCAAACTTGTCAGCTTTCAGTCTGACTGGAAATATTTTCCACACACTTTCTCCCTGACCCCAGGACCAGCTTCGTAAATCTCAGATGGTCCTTGAGAGACTACAATGTGATTTTTAAATATCGGAAAACTTGAGATTTCAGGAAGCTGATGTAAACTACTTAATGTTTACTCCTTACTTTTGAATTTCCCAGACTGTCTAATGAGCTTCTCAGGGTGTTTCTTCCAATCCCTTGCCAAGATAAACACAGCTACATTGGAGGGAGAGAAAATGGGGAAAGAAATTTCTACAGTTCTGGTGCTTTCTACCTCTGCTACCTAAGTCTGCAAATGGGAGAAACATGGATTTTAGGGTAAAGTAAAATTAATCTCCTAAATTTAAAGACTATGATTATATGACCTGAGGAAATACAATTTTTATTACATAAAAAATAAATTCTGCTAATTATTTTAATTCCATTAGTAAGTATCCATTGTGCTTTCCAAGGAAAGATGTAAGCAAACAAAAGTCCAAGAGCTAAAATTTCCATTCTTTGGTCTCAACCACCTATCACAAAGCATTAGCGAACAGGAGCTGAAACCGTGTGCTTAAGCCCAGACATGTATTGTTAAATGTGACATGCTCAATTTATCATTAGTTATGAAGTGAAAACGGATGAATACACATTCAATTTAGTTCAGCTGCTTTCTTCATTTATCACACTCTTTCATCATCCATCATCTTCCCCCACCCTTTGGTTTGAACAAATAACACACTTTCATAAGTTTAATCTAATTAATCATAATTGTAAGGTAATGTTCCCTTAATGAACCATACATCTGATTTTATAAAGTTTGTTGCAATTTTAATAAAATGTGTTCCAGATAGAATCTACAAATGTTCTCTTTGAAGCCCAACCACCTAATCATTCCTCTGCCTACCTCATGCTTCTCAACTCTGCGTGGATGCTCACGCACGCACACAAACACACACCAGCACACTCTTCTTTGTGGGGTTGATGAAGATATAACGATACTGAGAGTCATTGGAGCATGCTGGTCTTCTACAGAACAACTGTTTCAATAAATTGGAAAATGTTCATTGTTTTATGAGGTGAGATAGAAGTTAAGAAAAACAGTTGCCGAGTGAAGGAAAAATAAAGTAAGGACAGATGGAAAGGATTCTTCCATTATTGTTACTATTACTATTATTATTAACATGAATTCGGGTCAGGATGCTAACTATGAAGACCAGGCCGAAATATAAAGAAGAAATTGTGGATCCTAAATTTGTAGGTACCAAATTATGTTACAAATCCCCAAACCCTCTCTTTCTAGTATAACTCCACAGAGAATCTCATAAGAGAGATGACAGTCCATACACTGTTGAAATTACACATCATTCCCCTTATTTAAGCAGGGGAAATAAATTAAGCCTCCATCCCAGCCTACACAAGCTTTGGTTTAGATGACAAAGTGTCAAAGGACAGTTCAAGCTAGAAGAAATCTCAAAGCCATTTTGCTCAAATCCCTTGGTTTAAAAGTGAGGAGACAAGCTGTGAGATGTAAAGGGACCTGGCCAAGGTCATGGCAATAGGTGGCAGGAGAATGTGACTGTAAGACATGCCCTCTGATTGGCACTCCAACATTGTTTTGCATTCCTTTGCATTGATCTGCATTCCTTTGCATCTCAGAGAAAACCCACAAGCCTGGTCCCTGTTTGATACCAGTTGCTTTCTCCTTTATATGAAAAAATCTGGCACATTTTAGAAAGAAAAATAGAATCTCTTTAGAGGCTAGACTATAATATTGCTATAAAGGAGTAATCTCATAGCACTTTTTAAACCAAGTGCCACAATGATGCTATAAGAGAGGAGATACAGAAGATACTCTTACAGAAGACAGGACACTTTGTTTCACGTGGGCATGTTCCCTCCAGCCTGGAGTTTTGATTTCCTATTGGGGAAAAGGCCTTCTTCACTGACTCGCTGCTCTCTGCACTCCTCATGGTTACGCAGCCTACTTCTCCTTTACAATCTCCTTAGCGACACCGGCACCCTCTGCCCTGTCTCTCTCCTTGTGTTACTGACCAGGATATTCTCTCTTTTTTTAAACTTTTTATTTTATGTTAAAGTGTAGCCGACAAGCAATGCCATGATAGTTGCAGTTAGACACCAAAAGTTCTCAACTGTACATATACATGTATCCATTCTCCCCCAGACTCCTCTCCCATCCAGGCTGCCTTATAACATTGAGCAGCGTTCCCTGTGCTATACTGTAGGACCTGGTTGATTGCCCATTTTAAACATAGCATCATTTACATGTCAGTCCTAACCTCCCTAACTATCCCTCCCCATCATTCTTCTCCCGGGTCCAGGCTATTTCTTAAATGCCCTCTCTCCAAGCGGTGGCAAGATGATGGCCAAACTGAAGAGTCAATTAATGTAAGTATGAAGAGTAAGGCCTGTTAGTCATCCACTCACCTTATGGTTTACGGGCTGCAATCATCCAACAGTCCTGACATTCACCTTGGCAAGTGCTTCTCTGCCCGAACACTGATTGCAAATTTCATTCATTATCCTTTGGAGCCCATCTCATTAGAGATCAATGCACAAAAGAGGATCACACACTCACAAACAAAAACACCCAGACCAGGTTTATTTCTTTTTTAGGGCAAAAAAAAAAAAAAATGCTGATCACAGTCCTCTCACACACTGCTAGTAAAAGTGAACGCTGGCGGTCAACAGGAGTGAGAAGCCAATAGAGTCATACTCAATAAAAGCTGCAAATGTTTGCCTGCTCCTTGATAGAAAAATTCCAACCCCAATTTTAATTGTTTCTAAGTAAATAAACTAAGATCATGGCATCTGGTCTCATCACTTCGTGGCAAATAGATGGGGAAACAATGGAAACAGTGACAGAATTTCTTTTCTTGGGCTCCAAAATCACTGCAGATGGGGACTGCAGCCATGAAATTAGAAGATACTTGCTCCTTGGAAGAAAAGTTATGGCCAACCTAGACAGCATATTAAAAAGCAGAAACATTACTTTGCCAACAATGATCCGTCTAGTCAAAGCTATGGTTTTTCCAGTAGTCATGTATGGGTGTGAGAGCTGAACTATAAAGAAAGCTGAGCACCGAAGAACTGATGCTTTTGAACTATGGTGCTTAGAAGACTCTTGAGAGTCCCTTGTGCTGCAAGGAGATCCAACCAGTCCATCCTAAATGAAATCGGTTCTTAATATTCATTGGAAGGACTGATGCTGAACCTGAAGCTCCAAAACTTTGGCCACCTGATGCGAAGAACTAACTCCTTGGAAAAGACCCTGACACTGGGATAGATTGAAGGCAGGAGGAGAAGGGGACAGCAGAGGATGAAATGGTTGGATGGTATCACCAACTCAATGGATGTGAGTTTGAGCAAGCTCCGGGAGAAAGTGAATGACAGGGAAGCCTGGTGTACTGCAGTCCATGGGGTTGCAAAGAGTTAAACACAATTGAGTAACTGAACTGAAATAACATGTATCACAGTATGAAAGTTTAGAGCATTGTTAAAACAAAATATTAGCAACTATTTAAAATGTTATTGTAGAGTAATGTTAAAAGACCTAAAGAAAGTCACAAAATTTATCATGTTGAACAGTCAGATTAAAAAATAGCATTATAGTATTATCTAATTTTTTTCATTTTTATGACTATGTTACTTTTAAAAATAATTAGAATAAATAAATAACACTAAACTGTTAGCATTAACTATCTTCATGTATAAGAACTATAGAAGTGATAGTTCATTGATTAACTGTGCAAATTAAAACCATCTATTTAAATATCTCTTTTCTATGAAAGCAGGATGTGGCCTGTGTTGGTTACTGTTATATTCCCAGTGCTTTGCATGTACCTAGAGAATCATGAGAGCTCAACAGATACCTGTTGAATGAGTGAAAGTGATCTTTATCTTTTTGTTTATGCTCACTTATATTTTTTTCAATTTGTTCCAGTGGGGATGTATTCTCTTACAATGAGAAAGAAACAATAAGTATTTTTTTTAATTGATGTTGTTTTTGTTCCCATTGCCTGCTGTTTTGTGCATCAGTTGCATCCAACTCTTTGCAACCCCATGGACTGTAGCCTGCCAGGCCCCTTGGTTCATGGGATTTTTCAGGCAAGAATATTGGAGTCGGTTGCCATTTTTCCTCCTTCCTGGCCAGGGATTGAACCCGCATCTCCAGTGTCTCCTGCATTGCAGGTGGATTCTTTACCTGCTGAGGTATCAGGAAAACCCTGCCTACTATTATTCTCTTTCAGAGTCTAAACTTTGGAATACTTCCCTAAGAAACAGTCACAAAGAATGTTCTAAGGAAACTAGTGAAAACTCCATTCATCTATATGTTGGCAGAAATTAGATAAGCAATGTATACATTTGCAAATTTTATAAGCATGTTTTCTTTCAATCCATAATTAACTGAACAGTTATTATGTACCAAGCATTCTAAAGCTCCTTGAGATGGAGAGAGAAGATGATGAATACAGTGAAGAAGAGAGTGAAAAAGAACCTCTTTGCCTCCAAAGAATTACAAATTTTATTGGAAAAACAGAACCAATAAGTGTGTAATTCTGTATATGGCAGAATGAGATATGATACAAGAGAGCTATAAATTAAACGCCATGATAGAAAAGAAAGGAGGGGTTAGATGGTGATAGGAAGTCAGAGGAGGCTTCAAAGAGGGGCTGACACCCTTGAAAGATCCATAGTTGAATTTTGATACATGGAGAAGAAGGAGGTCTTGTCTACATTTAAGCTTGAATTAGAATAAAACTAATTCCCAATAGCCTGGCATTTAACCACTGCAGAATCAAAAGGCCAAGCCGACTCACTAAGCATTCAGGGACAGATTTTCTTCTCACCCAGAAGGCATGCAGCAGCAACAACAAATGATCAACGTTGCCCCATAGTTGGATACTTGTCCAGCTCTCACCTGCCCGACCTGCAGAGGAGCAGCAAACAGGTTCTGGGCACTCAATTCATTTTTTTCCAAAGCATTTATCACCACTTGGTGATCATATTGTTATGTGCTCATTGTCTGTCTCTCCCAGGTAGAATGAAAGCTCCCCAAGGCAGGGATTTTTGCCTACTTTGTTCACCACTGTATCCTCGGCACCTAGAACAGTGCCTAGGATATGGGGAAATGAAAGTGAAAGTGTTAGTTGCTCAGTTGTGTCAGACTCTTTGCAACCCCATTGGCTGTAGCCCACCAGGCTCCTCTGTCCATGGACTCTCCCAGGCAAGAATACTGGAGTGGGTTGCCATGTCCTCTCCCAGGGGATCTTCACAACCCAGGGGTCGAACTCACGTCTCTTATGCCTTCTGCATTGGCAGGTGGGTTCTTCACCACTAGCACCACCACTATAGGCATGTGGATTTGGACTGGTAGACTCTGAACACTTTAAGGATGGAGCAGTTTCAGAGGCTCCCAAGCTCATTACCCGAGAAAAGACCTTAAAGGCCTGGCTCCAATCCCTCAGAAAGTCCATCAAATTCGTTCATTTCTTTATTCATTCTTCTGTGTGTTCACTTAATAAGCATTTATTGGTTCTTGACCTATACGAACTATTGTTGTAATGAAGAATTTGTCTTTGTCCCAGATTCCTGAGGACAGCTTCAAAATGCTTGCATTTCCTTGAGTGGTAGGAGTGTCTTTATTACTCATCAAAAGTCCTTGGACCATCTGGGTTTGTACTAAGAGCATGACTCAGAAGAGGGGCTGATCATGCCAGAAAAATCAACCATAGGGCAAAAGGTTGGGGCTTTGAGCTAGGTGGTATCAGCCCAAGCTCCACAGAGGAAAGGGTGGTTAGAGATTAAGTTCAACCACATGGCCAATAATTTAATCAGTGAAACCCCAATGACAATCCTGGATACTGATACTTGTGTGAGCTTCCTGGCAGGTGAACACGTAGGTATGCTCAGAGAGTGATGTGCCATGATTCTGTGTGTCAAGGACAAGGAAGTTGTGTGTGGAAACCTCTCAGACATCACCCTGTGTATCCTTTACAATAAAACTATAATTGTAAGTACAGCACTTCCCAGAGTTCGAGTCCTTCTGAAAGTGAAAGTGTTAGTCACTTACTCATGTCCAATTCTGTGACCCTAAGGACTGTAGCCTGCTAGCTTCCTCTGTCCCAGAGGGATTTCCCAGGAAAAATACCAGAGTGGGTTGCCATTCCCTTCTCCAGGGGGTTTACCCAACCCAGGGATTGAACCCAGGTCTCCATTGCAGGCAGATTCTTTACCATCTGAGCTAGAGTTTTTCTAGTGAATTCTCAAAACTGAAGGGATCTTAAGAAGCCCTTAATTTATAGCCAGTTGATCAGAAGTGCAGGTGGCCCATGGACCCCCAAACTTGTGGTCACTATCTGAAGTAAGCACAGTCTTATTGGGTTCAGTTAGTTCAGTTCAGTCACTCAGTCATACCCGACTCTTTGCGACCCCATGGACTGCGGCACGCCAGACCTCCCTGCCCATCACCAACTCCTGGAATTTACTCAAACTCATGTCCATTGAGTTGGTGATGCCATCCAACAATCTCATCCTCTGTGGTCCTCTTCTCTTCCCACTTTTAATCTTTCCCAGCATCAGGGTCTTTCCAAATAAGTCAATTCTTTGCATCAGGTAGCCAAAGGATTGGAGTTTCAGCTCCAGCATCAGTCCTTCCAATGAACACCCAGGACTGATCTCATTTAGGATGGACTGCTTGGATCTCTTTGCAGTCCAAGGAACTCTCAAAAGTCTTCTCCAACACCACAGTTCAAAAGCATCAATTCTTCGGCGCTCAGCTTTCTTTATAGTCCAACTCTCGCATCCATACATGACTACTGGAAAAACCATATCTTTGACTAGATGGGCCTTTGTTGGCAAAGTAATGTCTCTGCTTTTTAATATACTGTCTAGGTTGGTCATAACTTTCCTTCCAAGGAGCAAGCATCTTTTCATTTCATGGCTGCAGTCACCATCTGCAGTGATTTATTGGATACTATACCCTTAACCTCTGACCCAACTCAGAGTTAAAGGGCTTAAGGTATTCTCCCTTTACTACCAGTAGAAACCCAAAATAAAGGTAGATCTTGGTGATCAATTAGTTCTATTACAAAGTAGGGAGACTTCCTGTGGCAGAAGCCTGATTTCCCCTCCTGTCACCACCATACCAGTAAGAGGACAGGAACACCAGGAAGTCACTTCATGTTTACCCAAAGCGAACAACCCTGATTTGACTGAGGACTGCAACTCCAGCATTCTCTTGTGTGTGTGCATGTGTGTGTTTAGTCACTCAATCATGTCTGACTCTTTGCACCCCATGGACTGTAACCCACCAGCTTCCTCTGTCCATGGGGATTTTCCAGGCGAGAGTACTGGAGTGGGTTGCATTCTGTCCTCCAGGGGATCTTCCCTACCTAGGTGTCCCTCATTGCAGGCAGATTCTTTACCATCTGGGTCAACAGGGAAGCCCAAGAATACTGGAGTGGGTAGCCTATTCCTTCTCCAGGAGATCTGCCCTATCCAGTGATGAAACCCTAGTCTCCTGCATTGCAGGCAGATTCTTTACTGTCTGAGCCACCAAGTAAGGCCATATAATAATTTCAGGAGATACAATTTATATATATATATATATATACACACACACACACACAATTTATATATATGTATGTGTATACATATGTATATGTGTATATATGCATATGTATATATATTTATGTATATGTATATGTATATATATACAATTTATATATATGTATATATATAACTTCTTGCAGAAGAATTAGTTGTTGGAATACTAGGGGAAATTCCAGAAACAAGTTTTTCAATTTTAACTGAAGTGTTTTTCCACATCAAAATTTTCAGTACCCTCTTCTAGGCAGAGAAGACAAAAATGCTCTCAGAAAATCATCTATGAGATGTCAGTGCAATCCATCATGCCCAGAAATTGGCATTCTTATCTTAAATAGTGATACATATAATATCATGTATAGATCAGGAGGTAAGAGAACAAGTCTGGTAATTTCTTAGATGAAACCTTATGCAGTTCATTTATCTTCAGGAGTCCATTTTCTTGTCTGTAGAATGGGGAAAACAGCCCATGCCCATATCCCTTAAAATACTGTTGTAAAGGAAGTAGACGCTGTTGAAAAGTATGCTCACTGTCAGAAGTGGGTTATGATTACAATACATCTCAAGAAAATATTGAACTTGAGTTTGTTATTATAGAATAGTTATTGCATGTCTTATCTATTTGTAAAGCTTCCTACTCCCTGATCAAAACTTATAACATATACTAAAGTTCAACAGATAAGACAGGAATTGCAATTTTTGATACCTTAGCAAAAAGAAACTTGAAACTTTTAAAATAGAAATAATTGAGTGAGTTCTTGAGACTTGTTTCCTTTGCTAGGATATTTTAATAAAGTTTTCAATAAAAAGCAAAAACAGGATTAATAAAAGGATATTGGACTTCCCTGGTGGCTCAGACGGTAAAGAATCAGCTTGTAATGCGGAAGAACCAGGTTCGATCTCTGGGTCGGGAAGATCCCCTGAAGAATGACTATGGCTACCCATTCCAGGATTCTTGCCTGGAGAATTCCATGGACAGAGGAGCTTGGCAAGCTACAGTCCATGAGATCACAAAGAGTTGGACACAATTGAGTGACAAACACTTTCACTTTCAACAAGGCTATACTGTATAATGAACAATGTAATATTAACTTGTATACTTACACAATGCATCACTGTCAAATTTCATGCTGATTAATCTCTTTTCAACCTTCCAACAACACTATGAGACTTTTTAAAAATATGATGCATTTTAGATCCAGAGATGCTAATAATTTGCCCAAAGTCACAGAGATAGCAGGTACCACCTGAAAGAAGCTGAGCAGGGACAAAAATAGTTTATATTTACTCAGTGCCTACTATGGTCAGACACCACTCTTTGCAGCTCACATGCTTAATTTATCTAATCTTGCCCCAAATCCTATAAGACCATACTGTCATCTAATTAAGGAACCAAAGAAAGAGAGGTCAGAAACTTCCTCACAGTCACACACTAAAAAAAAACTAGTGTGTGTTAGTTGCTCAGTCGTGTCCAACTCTTTGCAAGCCCATGAACTGTAGCCCGCCAGGCTTCTCTGTCCATGGAATTCTCCAGGCAAGAATACTGGAGTGGATTGCCATTCTCTTCTCCAGAGGATCTTCCCAACCCAAGGACTGAACCATGGTCTCCTGCATTGCAGGCAGATTCTTTACTGTTTGAGCTACAGGGAAGTCCTAATAAATGCTAGTATTAGGTTACAAATCCAGAAACCACAGTCTTACCTACCACTAACCCTCTCAGAAAAATGGGGATGATGATACCCACTTTGCAGAGTTATTGGAAGAATTTAAAAGGTAGTCTATGCAGAAGTGCTGAATTTCCTACCTCACACATGACAGATACTGAGAAAAAGTTGCATCTGCTCTTGTGGAACCAGGTCTGATTCCTGGTCAGACCTTACCCTGGCACTATGCTCTATCTCATCTTAGGATATAGGTGGAAGAAGTTCTGAAGTTCCAAGGAATATTTACCAAGTGGGTAGGAAAATCACTGAATTAGAATGTAAGAAAACCTCTAATGAAATTTTAAGCCAGACTCAGCCAACATTATGGTACATAGAGCTATGTAGTCTAGGACATATTCAAAACATAGGAGTGGAAATCAAACTTTTAGGGTAAAATGATGTTACCCGGTCTTATTTCTGTAAATACAGGATATCTTGTCAATTCAGGGTTGAATGGTAGTTAGCATCATTAGTTTTATCATCTAAAAAGTAAAATAATGTAAGCTTCCTATGGATCTTAGAATCAAAGAAGAAATATTTTAAAGACTGCAAAATTTATTTGCAAGTATATCCCCTACAACAATGTCTGGAACATAGGAGATACTCATTATGAGTTGAGATAAATGCATAAATGAATGATTTATACAGACAAAATTATCATCCTTTATAACTCCCTATTGGTATTCCTCCTTATATAGAAAATGACTAGTTTATTCTTTTTTTTAAGGATAGACTGATTTTCTTAACTTTTAAATTCTTTAAAATTAGGATACTTGGCATTCATGAACTCAAACATATGGCTGTCATTGCAAAATTATTATAAACGTGAGCAATTCCACTGTCCACGGAAAGCATATTGTCTACTTTTGGTTCATGCACTGATTTTCTCATCAAAAGGTCATGTCACAGAAATTATGAGGGTTTTATGTAATATTAATGCTTAAATATTCTAAGTATTCTTGAATCTGAAGTAGGGCTACAATTTTACTTATTCCTACCTAATCTAGACATTGCTGTTATATGTCAATGATAATGTTTTTCCTGGCATCTGGAAATATGGACATCACTAGTTCTAACACTGATTATTTCTGAATGATTATTACTGCTTTTATTTTGTATTTTTCTACTTTGCTGAAATATTGTTATGAGTGTTTATACAAAAACAGTAAACACATTCTTTTTAGTATCTCCTTAAACAAAACTATTATTTATCCAGTCATTCAAAAGTTCTCTTCTTAAGCTCCTACTGTATGTAAATGTACTCCTTACCTACTTAAGAAAGATGAATAAGGACTTCCCTGGTGGTCCAGTGGTTAAGAACCTGTCTGCCATTGCAGAGGACATGGATTCAATCCCTAGCCTGGGAATATCCCGCATGCCACAGAGCAGTTGGGCCTGTGCAACAGTTACTGAGCCCGCATGCCCTAGAGTCCATGCTCCACAGCAAGAGAAGCCACCACAATCAGAGGTCTGAGCACCACAGCCAGAGAGTAGCCCCCACTCACTGGAACTAGAGAAAGCCCTCAAGCAGCGATAAAGACCCAGCACAGCCAGAAGGAAAGAAAGGAAAGGAAATATCACATGCTCAAGGAGGGGTTCTAATAAAACTTAACATGTATTATCAATATTAAAGGGTTAGCAAAATCCACTGGTTGAAAAAAATTTTTTAATAAAATAAAAATTTTAAAAAATGAATAAGACAAGGCTCTAGATCTTAACATGGGCTTCCCAGGTATCACTAGTGATAAAGAATCCACCTGCCAATGCAGGAGACACAAGAGACGCAGGTTTGATCCCTGGGTTGGGAAAATCCCCTGGAGTAAGAAATGGCAACCCATTCCAGTATTCTTGCCTGGGAAACCCCATGGAAAGAGGAGCCTGGTGGGTTACAGTCCATGGGGCTGCAGAGTCTGACACGACTAGGCACATGTACACTCAATCTTAACATGCTTTCAGGATAGCAGAGGGGAGACAAATAATGTTACAGGTGCCCAAAAGAAAAGTGTACAGGTTTCAGTGGGAGAAAGGTGCAATAATGAAGAAAAAGATCAGAGAAGCTTCAAAGATGTGACCTTTCATCACTGAAGAAAGCCTATACCTCTCCACCCTCTGCATTCTCCCCATTTTTTTAAATTTATCAATACTGTGAGCAAGTTATATTTCATCTGAAAGGCCTATAGAATTACTTTGAACTAAGAATCAGTTAAGTTTCCAAGGCAGTGTGATTCCAAATTAAAGAAAGGACTCAAGAGCAGCCACCTGGCTTGTGATTTTGTTCTGTGTTCTTCTTTACCATAACCCAAAGAAGCTAGTGGGACGTTGACAAAAGGAGCTACCAAGAAATCACTATGAGAACATAAGGGAGCCCTTTTATTTTCCTTCTCCAAAAATAATCACTTACCACCATCAAAAACTGAAGGGGACTAAGAATTTTGTCTGCCAACTGACGCAGGAAAGTGAAAGTGAAGCCGCTCAGTCGTATCCAACTCTTTGTGACCCTATGGACTGTAGCCTAGCAGGCTCCTCCTTTCATGGGTTTTCCAGGCAAGAGTACTGGAGTGGGTTGCCATTTCCTTCTCCAGGAGATCTTTGTGACCCAGGGATTGAACCCGGGTCTTCTGCATTGTAGGCAGACGCTTTACCATCTGAGCCACGAGGGTGATGCAGGGCTGTGCAACAAATAAACAAGTTATGGGGGAAGAAGTAAAGAGGACCCAGCCGAGCTGAGAACATTTGACCAAAGCGTCATCCTCACCATCTACAGTTATCCTGTTCATAATTTTTATCTTCATGAAAAATATGCAAAACTTTCCAGTGCTACCAATCAAATAGGAAACAAGTTCAGACTCTTCCCAGCCTGAATTCTACTCAACATCATCTCAGATTGATGCCACAAAGGGAAAGAGAGAGAAAAGGAAAATCTGAACCCCAAGGCATCTCCCCTTCACAGGCTGCATGCCCAGTCCCTGTCCCATCCCCACACCACTCCCCAGAGTCACCATCTTGTCCTGTTTGGAGGGACAGAGTGCTTAGGACACTTGTTGACTCTGAATTTTCCTCTGGGGTATAAATAAATATTCAGCTTTTTTATATGCCTAAAAATTCATTGTTAGCTCCTATATTTGTTGCCTTCTCCTACTGGAAATGAACAGTGTACAAATTGATGAGAGTTATGATAGCAGATAGATTTTGTACCCTCTGTCTATTTCTTCTGGCTGCTGGGATTAAAAATCCTTAGAAAATGAAATAGCCCTGTAGTAGATACAATGGAGAGGCACTCAACATTCATTCCACCTCCCTCCTAGTGTGTCCACATTCCTTTATTTCAAGGTCTGAAAAGCTAAAAGCCACAGTTGACAAACTGGAGTTCTAGATGCGCTTTTAGTTTAATCCATCCAGCGAACTTGTGGAATATCTGGATGGTGGGAGGAGGTGGAGTCTAAGCTACTGCTTTCTTTTCAGATGAGCACATCGTGGAGGTTCAGCAAAATTCCTCATAACGTGAAAAGTGGGTCCAAGTTTTCCAATCATGCGAGTTGCTGTTATTGTGAGATGAGTGTAGTGACTGGAACAAGCCCACCCAGCTGGGAAGTTCTGAGGGTCTAGTTACATAGCTGAAATGTGTCTGCACCAACCCTCAGGCTTAGTGTCAGCAATGACAATGGTTTTCCCTTCAATATCAGTGATAATTCCAAGACAACCAGTGATAATTCCAAGCTTCAATATCAGTGATAATTCCAAGACAGCGGCAGCAATTCCAGAAATTAGGTAATCAGTGAGTATTCATTTTTGTCAACTGCATCCGGGAAATTAGGTTAGGAAGAATACCAAAGACACGAGGATTGTCCCTTACTTCCACCTTCTCAAGATGCGATTGCCTGAATTTCCCTGCTGGCCTTACCCATCCTTCATCCTCACCTGCCCCAAGGGAGTATGAGGACTCTAGCCCATCCCATTCTCAAACAGAGGTGGGTAGAGGGTGACTGGGCTTCCCTGGTAGTCAAATGGTAAAGAACTACCTGCAACACAAGAGACCTCAGTTCAATCCCTGGGTTGGGAAGATCCCCTGGAGGAGAACATGGCAACCCACTCCAGTGTTCTTGCTTGGAGAATCCCCATGGACAGAGGAGACTGGTGGGCTACAGTCCATGGAGTCGCAAAGAGTCAGACATGACTGAGCACCTAAGCACAGCACAGAGGATGACAACCAATCACATTATACCCATATTTGTGTTAATGCGAGCAGCAGCATCACTGGTGTTATTGGATTTGGTTTTTCCATGGCTGCATTAGCAGAGGCCCTGTCACTAGCTTTGAAGGGCACACTAGTTTTGTGCCCTTCCTTTAAGAGGAAGGGCATGGACATCATTTTTTCTGGTGTGACTCATAGCAGGCTCAACACAATTCTGGTATAAGAGATAATAGCAGTGACAACCCAGTCATGGAGCTTCATCACCAGTTAGACCTGCAGGAGACTCCAGCATCCCTCAAAGAACAACCTTCCTCACCTCTTCCTTGTTACCCGTCTAATTCCCACTATTTCACCCTTTTTGTTAAGATTCTTGCCCAAGGCAAACTCCTGTTTTGATTATCCCTGCAAATGGAAACATCCATATAGGGGTCCCTTGTTTCATTTCTAGGCCTAATATTGGAGGAGATAAGCTTCAGGACACACTTTCCTCACATAATCAATGTAATTCATGATCATGAGTCATTCTTGGTTTTATGCTTTAGTAAGGTACATTGTGGAAATTCTGAAAGAGATAGGAATACCAGACCACCTGACCTGCCTTTTGAGAAACCTGTATGCAGGTCAGGAAGCAACACTTAGAACTGAACATGAAACAACAGATTGGTTTCAAATAGGAAAAGGAATACATCAAGGCTGTATATTGTCACCCTGCTTATTTAACTTATATGCAGAAAACATCATGAGAAACCCTGGGCTGGAGAAAGCACAAGCTAGAATCAAAATTGCTGGCAGAAATATCAATAACCTCAGATATGCAGATGACACCACCCTGATGGCAGAAAGTGAAGAAGAACTAAAGAGCCTTTTGATGAAAGTGAAAGAAGAGAGTGAAAAAATTGGCTTAAAGCTCAACATTCAGAAAACTAAGATCATGGCATCTGGTCCCATCACTTCATGGCAAATAAATGGGGAAACAGTGGCTGACTTTAATTTTCTGGGCTCCAAAATCACTGCAGATGGTGATTGCAGCCATGAAATTAAAAGACGCTTGCTCCTTGGAAGGAAAGTTATGACCAACCTAGATAGCATATTAAAAAGAAGAGACATTACTTTGCCAACAAAGGTCCATCTAGTCAAGGCTATGGGTTTTCCAGTGGTCATGTATGGATGTGAGAGTTGGACTATAAAGAAAGCTGAGTGCCGAAGAATTGATGCTTTTGAACTGTGGTGTTGGAGAAGACTCTTGACAGTCCCTTGAACTGCAAGGAGATCCAACCAGTCCATCCTAAAGGAGACTGGTCCTGGGTGTTCATTGGAGGGACTGATGCTGAAGCTGAAACTCCAATACTTTGGCCACTTGATGTGGAGAGCTGGGAAAGACTTTGATGCTGGGAAAGTTTGAGGGCAGGAGGAGAAGGAGATGACAGAGGATGAGGTGGTTGGATGGCATCACTGACACAATGGACATGGGTTTGGGTGGACTCCGGGAGTTGGTGGTGGACAGGGAGGCCTGGCGTGCTGCGGTTCATGGGGGTTGCAAAGAGTCGGACACAACTGAGAGACTGAACTGAACTGAAGGTACATTGCTTTACGTGTATATTAGGTTGAACCACAAGAAGTGGTCTTTTTTGTAGAGCAAAAAGTGATAAAACATTGGCAATTTCATGATTTAGTCCTACTCTTCCCATAGATTTTTGTGGTCTAGGCTATGAAGCAAGCATAATATTGTCTATATAGTTCCAAATAGCTAACTTACAAAAGAATTTCTGACAAATATTTCCATACTAGCTTGTAAGATGCTTCAGAGCAGCTGTAGTGTTTTATGCATGTTTGTATCACTTACAATACTCACCATAATATCTTATACACTGAGCATTGAGTAAATGTTGAAAAAAAGGATGTGGCCATTTATATCTATACTTTAATCTTCAAAGGATGTAAGGTCTCAATTTAGAGGCTAGAACTCATTCTAATAAACACTGATAATATCCAAAAATTGCATATAATAATTTCAAAAGAAATTTTGAAAAGGAGAGATTGACATGGAACTAAACATTTACAAAGCTGTTAGTCATAGTCAGTTCAAAATTCCAAGCTATTCTCTACACACAATGGCCTGTCAAACATCTGTGCTCACTTCAGTGTCCCAAGCTCTAGGATAACCAAATCAGACTGAAATTTCCTCATTTGTTTTCTTAGGGTTGTGACCAATCTGAACCAACTGCCAGGTCTCAAGATATGGAAGGCAAAAGTGGAAGACATCGTTCATCCAGATTTAGTTAACTCACAAAGAACTTACAGAACATTGAAGACAAGGGGATAGATTCAAGATACATGGACAAGTATATGCTCGCATGAGGAGTAACATGAAGAATGGGAAAATATTATGCATGTCTCATTCTCAATGTATATGTTTACACAGTATTGTCTCCGACCTGCACAGAGATTTCTTTAGAAATATGTATTACTTCTAGTATCCATTTGCCTAGCTGGAACCTATACTAAAGCATTCCTGTCTTAGCAAAGTCCAATTCTGCTGAGCACATTCTCCTGCAAAGCAACTGGCTGAACCCTGATGATTACTAAATAAGAACATAATTAATTATTTCTTCAACTGAATAGTCCTGAATTCTACCACAAATCAATCGGTTCTTCTAGCCTAAGAAGCTCTGACTCTATTTTAGCTCAATGAAAACAAAATCGATGAAGGCCAATTATAGCCCATCTCGTTAGAGTATGCAAATAGTGTGCCATATAAATTCCCAGCCATCACCTTCAGAGGAGACGGGGGAAGCCAACTGTGGGCTGCTGCTGGCCCCTAGCTGTCCAGGCCACACAGGACAGCTACACCCGGACCAAGGGTAAGCATCCATTCATTCTTGCAACAGGTGAGTATTCAAAGGCTCCTATGCAGAAGACATCATGGCATATCATCAGACAACAGGGAGCAAGTCTAAGCAGATAACCCCAACGTTCAGAGGTATGGACCTATACTCTGCATACGAAAGCCGATTTCCCTATAATTGATAAGCTTGCAAGCTGATTATGCAGTGCCCAAAACTTTCTGAGCAAGGATAACATATATGTCACAAAGGACACCAGACAAGCCTCAGGGACAGACGCAGAGTTGATAAGCACAGAGAACTGAGAGATGGAAAAGAAGGCCACCTGTCTCCCCAGGATTTCCCTGATACCCACCAGAACCCAGCCACAGGCTGATATTTCTACCACTGCTTTCACTGTTGGGGCTAAGGCTTTGCACCTCTAGAGAGCTCCTGTTAAAACACAAACGCACCAGATGGAAAGAGTAGGTCACTAGGCTACTGCTTCCTAAACTCCAGGTATTTCTTCACCAATTCTCCATTCTTTCTAAATCATGTTTATTTACCATATATCATTGAATCTAAAATGCTCCAATGTGGATCTTTCTCAATTCGACCACAGGAGTCACCTCAAGGTTTCCACCACTCTGAGTGCCTTAGTCCATGTTATCACAAGATGAAACCAATTGTGTGATGTATGATGATTTCAGAGAGATTAAAATATTAAAGGGAAATGTGAGTCCTTAGAATCTGTGAAATAGTGTAATACTTTTTCTTTGAATCATTATCTACTTACTAAATTTCTTTTTAAAAAACTTTGTTAAAAACCAGTATCACTAACCTAAGTAAAATGGAACTGTATAGACAATGAGAATTATTTAAATAATTTTAAATCCTAAATAATATAATTAATCAAAGTAACATTTTTTACTTACTCTACTTTCTAGTGCATATATTATACTCAATAAAAAAAAAAAAAGTCTAACAAGTAATTCTACCTTCCAAGGCTGTCAGCCTGAAAACCATAGACTTGTTTTGTCAAAGGGGGAGATGAGCAGTTGTTAAAAGACAAAACTTTGTTGAAACCACCAAAATGAAACTTTCTCCTTCCCTTAATTAGAAAGGTTTGAGAAGAGATTGAAAAGGGAATAATTTTCACTCTATGTGATTCAGTGCTATGTTATGCCACTTTCATATGCCATCTAAAATGTTCTTCCTTATACCATCAGTCCCACCACTACTCATTAAGGGAACCACTTTTAACCCCTCTAGAAAGTTACCAGTGTTAATAACCTGTCAATTTGGAAAGCCAAGTAAAGGATCCTAGATGATGGGACAAAGGAAAGGGAAATTTTGACAGTATGTGAGGAAGAAGAAGCCCAAGAAGTAAAGGTCTATCCCAGAGACACTAGTCCACAGGACAATATCTATGTGAGCAAGGAGGAGGGTGCTGAACTTGCAGGAAGGGGCAACTTAAACATTCCGGGGAATCTGAGAAAGAAATGTTCTAGGATGTGTCCATGGAAAAGGGAAATGAAGAGTAATTGGGAGGAATAAGAAGCAAATTTGCCGGTTTAGCAATTGCAGCGTCATAGCAGAATTCCCATTGAAATGGGCACCTGTTTATCAATGAGTTTCATCAGGTCCAATGAATCAAGGAATAGAGGGTTCTGTGACAACAAGAAAGAAGTACAGTCAGTCGTCTGTATCTGCAGGTTCCACATTGACAGATTTAGCCAATCCTGGATCTCAAAGTATTCTGGGGGGAAAACAATCCAGAAAGTTCCAAAAAAACAAAACTTGAATTTGCCACACAATCAGCAGCCATTTACATGGCATTTTAGTTGTACTAGAAATTGCAATTGATCTAGAGACGACTTACAGTATACAGAAGGATGTGCACAGGTTATGTGTAAATACCATATCACTTTACATAAGGAACTTGAGCATCCACAGATTTGGATACCCAAAGAGAGCCCTGGAACAAATCCCCCTCAGTTACCCAAAGGGACAACTGCATGTGCTTAAGGGCCACGGGTTTTTTTCAATTTTTTATTTATTATTTATTTTTGGCTGTGCTGGGTCTTTGTCACTTTGGGGAGCTTTTCTCTGGTTGCAGAGAGTGGGGGGCTACTGTCTAGTTGCAGCGCACGGGCTTCTTATTGCGGAGCCTCCCCTTGTTGTGGAGCATGGGCTCTAGAGCACAGGCTCAGTAGTCGTGACGCCCAGGCTTAGTTGATTTGCCGCCTGTGGGATCTTCCAGGACCAGAGATCGAACCCATGTCCTATGTATTGACAGGCAGACTCTTAACCACTGGACCATCAGGGAAGTCCCAGGGCCATGGATTAGTATGCTAAGGATTTGTGGGGAAGCCATTCTGGTCCATAATCACATAATCACTGTTAGTTTAGTTTTTTTTTTTTTGGTCTGATTCTCATAATACCAATATATACCTAAACTCTCATTCTCCCCTCCGGAAAATAAAGCAATTAGCCAGAATGGTTTTCATGATAATCCTTCTTGTCTAAACAAGACCACCCACCTCCTTCAACCTGAGATGTGGCTACTGAAATGTCAATCATTTAAGATGCAAAAGCTGGATATTCCAATTCAGTGTGATCTGGAACTTGGTATTCTAAACCAAAATGATGTCAGAGTGGAGAATTTACCACCATTATTGGTTTTTTTCACCAGTATTTTATTCCATCTGTCATATTTTTGCTTCTTTCCTTGAACCTGTTCATCTCTTTTAAAAAGCAGTGACCGAGATTGATAATTATATTCTAAATAATGGTTGATCAATGCCAAGAGTATCCTTGCCCTTTTCATGTCATACATCTCTCGATCGTGTTCCCTTTTTCAAATAATAGCATTACAAATTGCTGACTCATTTTCAGTTTTATGGTCCACAATACTTCAACCAATTCTCTTAGTATCCTTGGATGTAAATCACCAGAGTCTGCATATTTAGATACAGATCTCTCTTATTTAAATTATCTTCCTCCGAGTATTCTTTTATACATGTCATTCTCCTGAAGTCTGCATTACCTATTTCCAGAGCCCCATTCAACTCGATTGTGTGGAAATGTTTTTCAAAAAAATATTGAATACCCTGTGGCCTTTTGATGTCATGACTGAGTCTCTTACTTTCCTATGTAATTAAAGAACATCACTCTGCTTTAGTCTTTTCTTGCTCCTCACAGTGAAAAAAAAAGAAAATAGAATGTTCTATTTCAACTTTAGAGGTTGCATTTCATTTCCTGCTTTAGTAAGTCTGACCTTACTTCTATGAACCTTTCTATAGGTATTTGTCCTTGAAGATTCAGCTTTCTCTAAAGTTTTTTTCTATTTCAGAAGCTTATGGCATTCTTTGATAAATCAATTAGATTTTTTTCAATCTTCCCAACTATCCTATTTTTTTCTTAATATATATATTTTATTGAAGTATTGTCGACTTACAATGTTTCAGGTGTACAAGAAGGTGATTCAGCTGTACATATGCACATATGTTATTTTTGAGACTATTTTCCATTACAGGTTATTGCCAAATATTGTCTATAGATCCCTGTGTTAAACAGTAAACCTTTGTTGTTTGTTGTATATCTATTTTTTAATCAGAAATCTAACATTCTATTCATACTACGTCAAACAAGTGGAATCAAAATGTCATAAATTTTTTAGTTAGGCAAAAATTCATAAACTTTCTTATATATATTATTCATATATTTATACAAAAGTTTTTCTGCTATGCTCGATAAAGGCTTGAGAAAGAACATTAAAAAAAAAAAAGAAGAGATGGAGAGATTGGACAACATAAACTGGGAGTACTGAATATGAAATAGAAAAAGTGAAACAAACTAGATAAAAGTAAAAGATCATCATATAGTCCAGTTGTTTTTAAACATGGCTGCTCATTAGAAATGTATCTGGAGTTCTGAAGGAAAAAAAACAATACCTGGACATTTGTATTTTTCAAATAATTCCAAGATAATTCTGATACGCATTTGGATTTTTAAAAGTGATTACAGGTTCTTCTTCTATTAAATGGTAGTTTTGGTAATACAGAATTCTATTATTTTTCTGTTAACCAATCATGATACAACGATAGTAAGTAATAGTTACATAGTCACAATAGTAAAAGATGTTTATCAGTTTTCACAATCAATAGCCAGATCAAAAAATAAGAGATAATTATAATTGCAAGCCATAATAGAACATGATTAACCTAACAATATAAAATAATTACATACAATTTGGGGGTAGAGAGGTGTGTGAATCTATTCTCCATCTCACCCCTGACAAAGTTCTGATAATGTAACTTTACAAAATCTAATCTCTTGTTTAAATAATTAGTTGAAAAAAGAGATGAAAGGGAAGGAGCCCAGGTGAACAAAAAGTTTCCTAAGAAAATATGTTGTTGCCGGGATTTTTGTCAACACTGAAATAGATGTGGTCACTTTATTATAAATATTTTCTTAGGTGCTTTTCTAAAATATCTCCAAGAAAGATATTCCACATTATCTCCATTTACTCAATCTAAAATTGGTCCTTGAAACTCTTTTTTTACCTGCTCTTAAATTTCTGTTCTTGCCTTCTGAGCACATTTCCTCCAATAATGTCCACAGCACAGTGTCAACTACAAATTGTCACTTGCCATTATCACTTGCCTTCTCTCTCTATAAGGGTTAAATTCTGTACTGCTGCAGCTGCTGATTTTCAGCATCCTCTGAAAGGGGTTCAGGGTGGAGAGCATAAGTGAGGCACTCTGTGCTTGGGGAAAAACTGGGAAGTCAGGTCTACAGATAGATATTTTTAGGAGCTGATTTTATGAGACCAATTCTTATATCTCTCCATATCTAGAAAAGCACTAAACTCCTTCATGGTGACTACTGTTCTTCCTGATAGCAAAAGCTTCAAGAGACTAGTAGAAACCTTCTGGAAAAAGAAGTGCTTGATTGCATGCACGCCCGTTGCACCAAAACGACATATGTACTGACCTTTGGAGGAGTTTGGAGTCTCACAGCTATCTGAGGTGCCATCTCCAGAGCTGCAGTCCTCACTTTTCCCCAAATGAAACTTAACTCTGGACTCTCACATTGCAGTTTTTTTAAGCCAACAACAGTAGGAATGAAAACTACACTGTTGCTCTTCTTAATATTGTTACCATGCCTGTTACCCTCCAGCTCTAACCCTTCTTAAGAGAATGTAAGCTGCAGAGAAGTGCTATCTTTGTCCTACAGGAAACCACCAGAAGAGACAAGCAAGAGCCCACTGGGACTGGTTAGTACCAGTCAAATCCAAGATGCCAGATGACACAATCTTCAGTAGACCCTGAGTATCATTATATGAAAAGTCAAAGTGTTAGTTGCTAAGCCATGTCCGACCCTTCACGACCCCATGGACTGTAAGGACTATAGCCAGCCAGGTTCCTCTGTCCGTGGGATTCTCCAGGTAAGAATACTGGAGTGGCTTGCCATTTCCTTCTCCAGGGGGACCTTCCAGACCCAGGGATCAAACCCAGGTATCCTGCACTGTAAGCAGATTTTTTACCATCTGAGCCACTGGGGAAGTCCCAAACCTCATTACCCTGCTCATTGTAATAAATTAGCATGCCAACGGACACACCCACCAACACCAAGACACCTATGACACCTGGAAGAGCCCATATAAGGCCTGAAAAGGGGTACTGCTTCAGTTCTGAGCAAACTACACCCCTGTTCCCAGATAACTCATGAATATTCCCCTCTCTTTACCCAATCCCTCCCTTTCACCTCAAGCCTCCTACCAGTAGGGTTGGGAAGTTGATTTGCAAACTAAGTTCCCATTTTCCATTCTCTGGCCATTGAATAAAGCTTGTGCTGCTTCAGTCTCAGTAATGATTATGTTATTGACCGTGCAAATCCAAACAAAAAAGAACCTTTCCCACCAAGGCAGAGGGCTTTGGCCAGGCTAGGGTCAAGTGGGAGTCCATTCGACCAATTCAACAATAATACAACCCCAAATTCTATTTAATAATATTCTATGGGGACTTCCACTGTATAATCATTAAGGATTTGATTTAGGTCATACGAGAATTGTCTAGTGGTTTTCCCTACTTTCTTCAATTTGTCTGAATTTGGCAATAAGGAGTTCATGATCTGAGCCACAGTCAGCTCCTGGTCCTGTTTTTGCCGACTGTATAGAGCTTCTCCATCTCTGGCTGCAAAGAATATAACCAATCTGATTTCAGTGTTGCCCATCTAGCAATGTTCATGCGTAGAGTCTTCTCTCGTGTTGTTGGAAGAGGGTGTTTGCTATGACCAGTGCGTTTTCTTGGCAGAACTCTATTAGCCTTTGCCCTGCTTCATTCTGTACCTTTTAGCCTTTGTCCTGCTTCATTCTGTACTCCAAGGCCAAATTTGCCTGTTACTCCAGGTGTTTCTTGACTTCCTACTTTTGCATTCTGGTCCCCTAAAAATGAAAAAGACATCTTTTTTGGGTGTTAGTTCCAAAAGGTCTTGTAGGTCTTCACAGAACCGCTCAACTTCAGCTTCTTCAGTGTTACTGGTTGGGGCATAGACTTGGATTACTGTGATATTGAAAGGTTTGTCTTGGAAACAAACAGAGATCATTCTGTCACTTTTGAGACTGCATCCAAGTACTGCATTTTGGACTCTTTTGTTGACTATGATGGCTACTCCATTTCTTCTAAGGGATTCTTGCCCACAGTAGTAGATATAATGGTCACCTGAGTTAAATTCACCCATTCCAGTCCATCTTAGTTCGCTGATTCCTAAAATATCCATGTTCACTCTTGCCATCTCCTGTTTGACCACTTCCAATTTGCCTTGATTCACGGACCTAACATTCCAGGTTCCTATGCAATATTGCTCTTTACAGCATCGGACCTTGCTTCTATCACCAGTCGCATCCACAACTGGGTATTGTTTTTGCTTTGACTCCATCTCTTCATTCTTTCTGGAGTTATTTCTCCACTGATCTCCAGTAGCATATTGGGCACCTACCGACCTGGGGAGATCATCTTTCAGTATCCTATCTTTTTGCCTTTTCATACTGTTCATGGGGTTCTCAAGGCAAGAATAATAAAGTGGTTTGCCATTCCCTTCTCCAGTGGACCACATTTCATCAGAAGCCTCCACCATGATCCGTCCATGTTGGGCGGCCCCACACAGCACGGCTGTTTCACTGAGTTAGACAAGACTGCCCATGTGATCAGTTTGTTTAGTTTTCTGTGGTTGTGGTTTCAGTGTGTCTGCCCTCTGATGCCCTCTCTCAGCACCTACAGTCTTACTGGGTTTCACTTACCTTGGACATGGGCTATCTCCTCACGGCTGCGGCTAATGACCTTGGTTGTGGGGTATTTCCTTTCGACTGCTCTCAACTCCAGTGCCATGCAGCCACCACTCACCACTCCAGCGCCCCAAAGCTCAAAAATTGTGTTCAAACTACCACACAATTACACTCTTCTCACACGCTAGTAAAGTAATGCTCAAAATTCTCCAAGTCAGGCTTCAGCAATACGTGAACCGTGAACTTCCAGATGTTCAAGCTAGTTTTAGAAAAGGCAGAGGAACCAGAGATCAAATTGCCAACATCTGCTGGATCATTGAAAAAGCAAGAGAGTTCCAGAAAAACATCTATTTCTGCTTTACTGACTATGCCAAAGCCTTTGACTGTGTGGATCACAATAAGCTGTGGAAAATTCTGAAAGAGAAGGGAATACCAGGCCACCTAACCTGCCTCTTGAGAAACCTGTATGCAGGTCAGGAAGCAACAGTTAGAACTGGACATGGAACAACAGACTGGTTCCAAATAGGAAAAAGAGTGTGTCAAAGCTGTATATTGTCACCCTGCTTATTTAACTCATATGCAGAGTACATCATGTGAAATGCCAGGTTGGAAGAAGCACAAGCTGGAATCAAGTTTGCTGGGAGAAATATCAATAACCTCAGATACCCAGATGACACCACCCTTATGGCTGAAAGTAAAGAAGAATTAAAGAGTCTCTTGATGAAAGTGAAAGAGGAGAGTGAAAAAGTTGGCTTAAAGCTCAACATTCAGAAAACTAAGATCATGGCATCTGGTCCCATCACTTCATGCCAAACAGATGGAGAAACAATGGAAACAATGACAGACTTTCTTTTCTTGGGCTCCAAAATCACTGCAGATGGTGACTGCAGCCATGAAATAAAAAGATCCTTGCTCCTTGGAAGAAAAATTATGACCAACCTAGACAGCATATTAAAAAGCAGAGACATTACTTTGCCAATAAAGGTCCATCTAGTCAAGGCTATGGTTTTTCCAGTGGTGATGTATGGATGTGAGAGTTGGACTATAAAGAAAACTGAGTGCCGAAGAATTGATGTTTTTGAAGTGTGGTGTTGGAGAAGACTCTTGAGAGTCCCTTGGACTGCAAGGAGATCCAGCCAGTCAATCCTAAAAGAAAATCAGTCCTGAATATTCATTGGAAGGACTGATGCTGAAGCTGCAACTTCAATACTTTGGCCACCTGATGCAAATAACTGACTCATTGGAAAAGACCCTGATGCTGGGAAAGATTGAAGGAGAAGGGGACAACAGAGGATGAGATGGTTGAATGGCATCACCGACTCAATGGACATAAGTTTGGGTAAACTCTGGGAGTTGGTAACGGACAGGGATGCCTGGCATCCTGCAGTCTATAGAGTATACTCAGCAAACAACTGAGTGACTGAACTTAACTGAACTGAAATGGAATGTAAATTCTGTGAAAGCAAGAATTTTCATTTCTTTGCTGTATTTCTAGCAACTGGAACAGTACCTGGCATCCATACACCAAGTACTCAAAAATAATTTAGAGTTGGTTAATGATGAAATAACCTCTGAACTTTTTACCTAGTTATTTAACACATTCCTTCAGACACACGAATTAAACACCATGATGAAAGAAGATTGCTTAGAACTCATGTCTTTTCCCCTACCAGAAGTCTCATCAAAAGAAAAGTATTTGACTTTATATTGATAATGCATCTTGACTCTGTCTGTTGTGGAACACTATTCTGAGTCATCTGTTGTAAGTTCACTAGGGAAACCAATTTGCAGTTTATCTACAGAGCAAAATTTTGCTTTGCCCATTGCTCTTCGCAAAGGTCAAAAAGGATGGTATTGATCAGGGCATAGGGAGGATTAAAATGTTGAGAACATGGTCATTCTGGGGTGACTTATGAAATCTAAGAAAGCATGCAAAGTACTAAAAATAAGGCTAGGGTATGGATGCTACCCTAGAGAACATATCCATAAGAGAATATGTTCCTTCTCTTTGTCCACAGTTATATCTTCCAGGGAATGAAATGCTCAAAGCATAATCACATTGGGAATTTCATTTATCATTGTGTCTATTCCAGAATAAAAACCAGAGGGAGAAAAAAAATGATCTGATATACAGGAACCATTTTCCTAACTATTCTTGTTAAAAATAAATAAATAAAAGCTGAACTGTTGAACTGTCAAATCAAAAGTACTTTACCAAAGCAGAAAATCTCTAGTATGTTTCCCAACATAGCTCAGAGCTGGTAAAGACTCTGCCTGCAATGCAGGAGACCTCCAGTTCAATTTCTGGGTTGGGAAGATCCCCTGGAGAAGGGATAGGCTCCCCATTCCAGTATTCTTGGGCTTCCCTGGTGGCTCAGATGGTAAAGAATTCACCTGTAATGTGAGAGACCTGGGTTCAATCCCTGGGTTGGGAAGATCCCCTAGAGAAGGGCATGGCTACCCACTCCAGTATTCTTGCCTGGAGAATCCCCATGGACAGAGGAACCTGGAGAGCTACAGTCCATGGGGTCGCAAAGAGTCAAACACAATTGAGCAACTCAGCATAGCGTGACATTTCACTGTGATTCGAGCGAATATGAGGTCTTTTTAGCCGTTATTTATTCCTGTATTTCATCATTCAGTTAAGAAATGGTCAACAAAAACTGGTTGCACACTTGATATATCCATGACCCTGGGAAATAGCATCAACAGTGGTGGGAAGCAGATGATGAGGGGGTTGAAAGATGTGGTCCCTGATCTCATAGAAATTACAAGCTATAAATAAATTTTACAAATGAAGACTACAAGCCGGTGTGTTCATCAATTAAGCTCCAAGTACTACTGCTCTATGTGCTTTTCTTAAAAGGAAACTTGATTCTGACCCAAGCATCTAGCCATGGCCAAAGGGTCTGAAGAGAAATAATTTGGGCACTTATCTGGTCACAGTCACTGGAGAAGCAATGGTTTTCCAAGTGTATTACAAAATAAACAGCCCCATTAAGCTCATTACTATTAAATATGTTTGTGAATAAGAATTGGAGTTGCTATTTATCTAATGAGATTTTAATGGGTGTGGGTTTTTTGAAAATAGTGTTAAAAGACAGGGACTGCTTTTTCCAATTTTTTTTTATTCATTTACTTATTTGGCTGCAATGCATTGCAGCATGAAATATCTTCTTTGCAGCATGTGTGATCTTAGTTTCCTGACCAAGGATTGAACCCAGAACCCCTGCACTGAGAGTGTGACGTCTTAGCCATTGGACCACCAGAGAAGTTCCTCCAATGATATTTAAACTGTCTTTTCTTTCTAAATGTGTCTGGTGTTAACAAAGTGCTGACCTCCAAGTAATTCAGATTTAGTGTTAGAGTTCACTGAAATAAATCATGGGATCAAGATAAGGTAACAGTGGACAGTTTACACTTCTAAACACTCATGTGCTATTCTTTGCATACACACGCAAAGTCAAGCTTATGCAAGAAGAGAAAATCAAAGCCTTCCCAATTTTCCACCCTGTAAACCACTATGTGGTGGGAACAGTGGATGGATTTGCTATTCGTTCATCCCAACCTCTGTCTACCATGCTTTCCTGCACTGCAGAAGCTGGAAAGATAAAAATTCCATTTACATGACGACTCCTTTGAAGATGAATTTGGGCAAGAACTGGATTTCATCCTGAGTCAAGTAGGGAGGGAGATATTCATTTTAAAACCATGTGCCTCTCAGATTGGAACTTGAATGCATGTGGCGCCAGGCCCCAGCCAAAACCCATGGTCTTCCAACTGAGATCACACTCTGGTTTCAGCACTTAATGAAGCTCGGGTTCTTGGTCTTATCACAGAAAGAATTCAGAGAGAGATAAAGTAGACAGGAAGGTAGGTAAGAAGTGGATTTATTTAGAGAGAAACACACTCCATAGAAGGTGGGCCATCTCAGGAGAGAGTGGCCTCCCAATATAGCATGGTTCATTTTTATGGGCTGGGTAATTTCACAGGCTAATCAGCAGGAGGATTATTCCAATTAATTCGGGTGAGGGCTGGAGATTTCCAGGAATCAGGTCATTGCTCCACTTTTTTACCTTTATGGGGGTCTTGGAATTGTCATGGCACCTGTGGGTCTATCACTTAGCTTGTTGATGTATTACAATGAGCATGTACTGAGGCTGATGCGTTACAATCAGGATGTTCTGAGGCTCAAGGTCTAGTGGAAGTCAACGTGTCCACCATCTTGGACTACTTTGGTTCTAATCAGTTTATGTCATGTCTTCGGGCTATGTCATTCTTTTAAAGGTTGTGCTCTGCCCCGTTGCCTCCTGTTTCAACTTTGCCAGTGCAGATTTATCAGACGATCACAGCTCCAGAGCCAACAATGACGGGACCAGCTTCCTGACCCCTAGATTTTGGTTGAGGTAGTGTGTTTGTGAACCAACAGTGGAGGTGGTAGCACCCTGACCCCAGACTCACAACTAAGGAAACATGACTTCAGAACCAAGAGTAGCCCGAGGAACCTCCTGGTTCTCCAACTTCCCCGCTGTGCTGAAGTCATGGCCCTCTGCCAAGCTGGTGTGGGTTGTCCTTCTGGTACTAGCACCTGGAGAGCCACCCAGTACCTCCTCCTCCAATCCCTCTAGTGATTTCATAAGCACATTTATTCCCTGTGTGAAATTTCCTTCTGCTTAAAGTAACTGAAGAGTTTTCTCCTATATCCAACCAAGCCCTGACTGATAGACCCCTTACCCAGGAATTAACCTAGCCAAAAGCACAGAGACTGGCTTTTTCCATCTGTCTATAGAAAATGTCCTCTGAGTCTTATCTAAACACTACTTTGTGTGGCATTTTAAGAATTTTTTTTTTACACTACTTTAATGACTCCTAAAAAAGAACATAAAATCCCTTTTATGTCTTCTTGCCCTCTCTCCTCCTCCAATTTTCATCACCCTCCATTTCCTGGGTCATGGTAAGCTCCTTGAAGTAGATCTGTTAATGCAAGGGTAATAAAAGCAAGACGTGCCTTGAAAATGTCGGAAGGGGGCCAGGTGGGGCCGGATGGAACCAAGAAGCTCCATTTTCACTTAGGTACAAATTATTTGTCTAAAAACTCTGCACCTGACACACATGAAAATCTAGGATTCCGGACTTTGTTTTAAAACAAAATGCTAGAGATGATGTAGTCAAGCCTTCCAAATTGAAAGAATGAGGCATTTTGATCTTCTGCATAGTTCTTAAATCAAGCATCACCTTCTAGCATGTGGAGCAAAATCGATAATAATAATAATGACAGCAACAATTGCTTCCACTTGTTGAATGTGTATGCAGTGCAAAACTCTATGCTACATCAGTGATTATTTCCAAACCTCACATCTCCCCAAAGACATCATTTCCTTTCTATGGATGAAAAACTGAGGCTCAGAGAGAGTAAGAAGATTGTCCAGGGTCTTAATTCTGTTTTGAGCACATGTGCATGCTAAGTTGCTTCAGTCCTGTCTGACTCTTTGCAACCTCTGTCCAAGGGGAGTCTCCAGCCAAGAAAAAATAATAATAATAATCCTTCCAGTACACTTACTCCATCCATCACTGAATAAATCTCTTTTGAACCTCGAATGGGCCATGCTATTCAAGAGGCTGTGCCTTCCGTGGGCTAATTCAGGATAGCACAGACACAGCACTCTCCCTTGTTGAAAGAGAAGTGACCTGTCATGCCACTACCATTGGTCAGGAAACCTCATGTGACCAGATCTCAAAGCATCAGGGATCATCTCCTCTGAAGACCACCTTGCTTTGGTTTTGATCTTTCCACTTTTGCTTTTCCTGACTGAGTTTGCAACCCAGCACTGGGTTTATCAGCTACATAGCCTTGGACGAGTTATTTAAACTCTGAGTCTCGATTTTCCTCATCCTGAAAGTGAGAATAATAAAACTGCCTACCTTATGGGGTTATTGTAAGGGTTAAATAGAAAATAGTAAATAGAGCATTTAGAAGAGTGCTGGCACATAGTAACATTCAATTTGTGTTAATTGTGATTGTTGTTATCTTTACTGTTTTTATTTCTATAGCACCAGGCAACATTAGAAGTATACAGAGTACTTATTATTGACTGGAGTATGAGAAATCTTCAGTCAATCCTGAAGGAAATCAGTCCTGAATATTCATTGGAAGGACTGATGCTGAAGCTGAAACTCCAATACTTTGGCCACCTGATGCAAATAACTGACTTACTAGAAAAGATCCTGATGCTGATAAAGATTGAAGGCAGGAGGAGAAAAGGATGACAGAGGATGAGATGGTTGGATGGCATCACCGACTCAACGGACATGAGTTTGAGCAAGCTCCAGGAGTTGGTGATGGACAGGGAAGCCTGGTGTGCTAAAGTCCATGGGGTCACAAAGAGTCAGACAGGACTGAGAGATGGAACTGAACTGAATTGAATGAGAAATCTTAGGGTATGCTCTTCTCAGAATGAGAAGGCCATAGGGACAGATTGGAGCTCATTCATTTTAATCTGACCTGATTTAAAGCTTAAAGACACAGTCGGTCCCTGATTCCCAGATCTGAGGATTACTGCAGTTTGCTTGGGCTTCCCAGATGGCGCTAGGGGTAAATAACCTACCTGCAGGAGACGTAAGAGATATGGGTTCAATCCCTGGGTCAGGAAGATCCCCTGGAGTAGGGCATGACAACCCACTCCAGTACTCTTGCCTGGAGAATGCCATGAACAGAGAAGCCTGGTGGGCTACAGTCCATGGGGTTGCAGAGTTGGACATGACTGAGCAACTTAGCACTCAGTTTGTTTGATAGTCACACTGACTTCTATCTCCCCAAGCCAGAAGCACTTCATTCAGTACATTCCATTGTTCTCTCAAAAAGTAAGTCCCTTTGAAACAGACTGTGCTATCCCACCTAAATCTCAGCTTTAGGACTGAAGGATTTATCCCCCCCACCTCCTGGGCATGCTGCCCTCCACCAACCCTCAGCTCTTGGGAATTGCCCTCAAGTTGGCTGAATGCAACCACTTCAGCCAAAGTCTTACCCACTCCCCAGGGTCAACCTGCATTTGATGACTGGTTGACATAGGGCCATGAAAATCCAGCCTCCAAGCCCCAAATGGGGTCAACTCCAAAGGGCAATTTAGTTGCAGAGCTTGCCATGGGCGTAGCCACATTGCCTCCCAACCCCTCCTTCCACCCAATCCCTCCCCAGCAAGTCCTGATTCCCAAGAGCACCCCTAATAAACTCACACACTAACCTCTGGTTTAGAGTCACCTTTCCAGGAATCCAACCCACAATATCCATTCTGTAGATGTAAACTCCATGTTTGCTACATGGCAAAGCTGCTCTCCTCACAGATCCCCACCTCAGCTCGACATGGTGGGTATCTCTCCAGCCTCTGAGCTTCTGCATCAGCAGTATGGCCTTATGGGGTCTTACATCTCAGAAGTCTGTTTCTCTTAGAACATTCTATCATTGAAGCACTTCTAGTTTGCTTACAAACAGATGTTTTAGCATCATGACTCTATCCGCTTCTGCCTTATAGCCTTTTTTTTTTCCTTACTCATCTATGAGGTAGAATATATTCAAACAATGGTGCTGGTGGTGGTTTAGTCGCTAAGTCGTGTCTGACTCTTGAGACCCCAGGCTCCTCTGTCCATGGGATTCTCCAGGCAAGAATATTGGAGTGGGTTGCCATTTCCTTCTCCAGAGGATCTTCCTGACCTAGGAATCGAACCCGTGGCTCTTGCATTGCCAGAGAATTCTTTACCACTGAGCCACTAGGGAGGCCCATTCAAATAATGGCCCTCCCAAAACTTTACCCCGGACTTGGTCAGGGACTGGGCTCACGCAGCCTGATTCCTGCCTCCCTCAGGGTCAGTCCTCCCCCACAAGGCTCCCCAGCACTTTAAACAGATCGACTTCTGTCGACACTGCTGAACCCCAGCCACCAACGCAGCTGATGCTCACATTGCTTGCCCAGTCCACAAATTTCACCACCAACTGTTAAATGTTGTTTTCTGGTGTTAGGTGACCATCAATATTCACCTTCTAGGCAGAGAATAACCTCATTCAGCCCAGTCTGTAGCTGTAATTTTTTTTTAACTGGAGTATAACTGCATTACAATGTTGTGTTAATTTCTGTTGTATAGCAATGTGAATCAACTATATGTGTGCATACATCCCTTCCATCTTTAGCGTCCTTCCCACCCACCCCCCATCCCATCCTTCTCATTCATCACAGAGCACCGAGCTGAGCTCCCTCTGTTACACAGCAGCTCCCTACTTGGTGTTCAGTCGCTAAGTCGTGTCTGATTCTTTGAGACCCCATGGACTGCAGCACGCCAGGCTTCCCTGCCCTTCATGCCTCTTGGATTTTGCTCAAAATCATGTCCAGTGAGTCAGCGATGCTTCCCACTAGCTATCTGTTTTACACGTGGTAGTGTGCATATGTCAGTACTGTAACTCTAATTTTTATAAGACTAAATTCCTAGTTTCCTTTAAAACCAAAAAAAAAAAAAGTCTTAGCAGCAAAATCCAACCATGAGAAGGTGAATTTACTATCTGGGTTGGGTATATTTTCCGGCTGCCCAGTAAGGAGGATAGGCTATAAATTTGCTTTGCTGCCCAAGGCAGTTACTTCAAAGTGTCTCTCTTCTCCTTGAACACAAACCTGGCCTTCATTGTACCTGCTTCCGGCTCTCATCCCTGCCAGAACACTTGAGAAGGATTAATCCTCGACCCCAGGATGACTTTCCCTGGCTCAGAAAGTCAATGGAACTGCTGTAGGGAGAGGAGAGCAGAGCACATTGGGCAGGGGGGGTTTGTGTGGTCAAGGCTGCTCCCACTGCCCATCATATGCATTGCGGCACATGCTAAGTCTCTTCAGTTGTGTCCGACTCTTCGCTACCCTGTGGACTGTAGCCCACCAGGCTCCACTGTCCATGGGATTTCCCAGGTAAGAATAGTGGAATCGGTTACCACACCCTCCTCCAGGGGATCTTCCCAAACCAGGGATCGAACCCTGGTCTCTTAGGTCTGCCGCATTGGCAGGCAGGTTGTTTACCCCTAGCACCACCACTGCACTGACAGCTATCCATGAGGTCTCCCTTCTACTTTCCATCCTGGTTCTCAGCCAAGGAGAGCAAACAGCCCTTGGAGGACAGAATAAACTATATCCCAAGGAGTCCTGGGAAGAAACTTACTGGTTCTGATGAAATCTTGGATCAGCTGGTTTGTCACACAGGTCAAACTTCAACCCTAAGGAATTTATCAAACGGATACTTTATGCTTGCAGTCTGTGTCTCAGCTAGAAAACAGCTCTCAGAATTACAGTACATATCAATTAAAAGTTCAGGAAGAAGAAAGATGGTATAAAATGATAAGAGAAAGAAGTACCAAATGTTATTAATCATGGCATGTGAATGAGATGACTTAGTTGTTGTTCAGTTGCTCAGTTGTGTCCAACTCTGCAAGCCCATGGACTGCAGCACGCTTGGCTTTCCTGTCCTTCACTATCTCCCAGAGCTTGCTCAAACTCAAGTCCATTCAGTCAGTGATGCCATCCAACCTTCTTGTCCTCTGTCATCCCCTTCTCCTCCTGCCTTCAATCTTTCCCAGCATCAGAGTCTTTTCCAACGAGTCAGTTCTTTGCATCAGATGGCCAAACGATTGGAGCTTCATTTTCAGCATCAGTCCTTCCAATGAATATTCAGGGTTGATTGCCTTTAGGATTGACTGATCTGATCTCCTTGCTGTCCAAGGGACACTCAAGAGTCTTCTCCAGCACCACAGTTTGACGACATCAATGAGATGGCTGCCCTACTATTAGAAACGAAAGTGTTCATAGCTACTATTCATTTAGAATTATGTAGAGGAATTGAGCTAAGTTTCTTACATTATCTGATTTAATCCTAATGACTAACTGTCATGAAGGAATTATGTCCCTGTTCACAAATAAGAAGATGGAGGTTTGCAAGGATTAAGTCAATTGCCCCAGGTTACACAGCTAGAAAGCCCCGGGAAAGGGATTCCAATAAAGGACTGTCTGATTCCACCCTTAGCCTCTCCTCATTGGCCATCCACCACTTTTCACACCTTCAAAAATCAGGACAGACAGCCCACACTCAGCCTACTTTCTCCTCCTTTTGGTGGCAACTATAACTATGCCATGAAATTAAAAGAAGCTTATTCCTTGGAAAGAAAGTTATGACAAATCTAAACAGTGTATTAAAAAGCAGAGACATCACTTTGCCAACAAAGGTCCATAGCTTCACTATCTCCTGGGAGATAGTGGTTTTTTCAGTAGTCATGTACAGATGTGAGAGCTGGACCATAAAGAAAGCTGAGCACCAAAGAATGAATGCTTTCAAGCCATGGTGCTGGAGAAGACTCTTGAGAGTCCTTGGGACAGTAAGGAGATCAAACCAGTCAATCCTAAAGGCAATCAACCTTGAATATTCACTGGAGGGACTGATGCTGACATTCCAACACTTTGGCCACCTGATGTGAAGAGTCAAGTCATTGGAAAAGACCATGATTCTGGGAAAGATTGGAGGAAAAGAAGAAGGGGGTGGCAGAGGCTGTGATCGTTGGATAGCATCACAAACTCAATGGACATGAGTTTCAGCAAATTCCGGGAGATAATGAAGGACAGGGAAGCCTAGTCGCTGCAGTCCTTGGGGTTGCAGAGTCAGACATGACTTAAGGACTGAACGGCAACATCATAACTGCACCAGGGCCTGCCCATCCTCAGCTTCCACCCACAGTCTACTCTGCTGAACTTCAGAGGCCTCCTTTCTTAAGACCCTCACCCCACCAGCCTGGCTTCTCTGCAGGTAGGAGGCCTGTCTGGCCAAGCACACAGTTCCCTTCCCTCAAATTCAAATCTATTTCAACCTTGACACACTTCTCAAGGTTATAGGAGTGTTTCCTCAGGCTACTACTCACCCGATATTAGAGACGAAGACATAAAATCTTCCAACTTATTTCCATCTTCAAAATTCTCAATAAAGCCTAATAAATCTTTTAATAATGATGAAGCCTCATCTTGAAATGAGGACAAATTCTTTCTGACTCAAGGACTTTATTCGCTTTCTACCTTCTCAGATGCTCAGTAAATAGTTATTTACATGGCATTTCTGAGCTATAGGTATTTTATTTCTTTTGTTTTTTATTTTTTTAAACATACTCCTTTTTTAAAATTGGGATGTAGGTGCTTTACAAAGTTGTACAACAAAGTAAATCAGCTATATGTATACATATATAACTTCCCTCTTGGCTTTCCCCCTCAGCCCCGAGAGAAAAACAAATATATCCTATATTAATGCATGTATGTGAAATCTAGAAAAATGGTACAGGGGAACCTATTTGCAAGGAAGAAATAGAGACACTGGCGTAGAAAATGGACATGTGGGCAAGAGTTCGGGGAAGGGGTGGGAATGAATTGGGAGATTCATATCCAACTCTTCGTGAACCATTAGACTATAGCCCACCAAGCTCCTCTGTCCATGAGATTTTTCAAGCAAGAATACTGGAATGGGTTGCCATTTCCTTCCTCCAGGGGATCTTCCTGACCCAGCGATCGAACCCGCATCTCCTGTGTCTCCTGAATTGCAGGTGGATTCTTCACCCACTGAGCCATCCAGGAAGCCCATTCTGTGGTGACCTGGGGGTATTATTTCTGATTAGAAGAGAACTATGAGCACAGACCACTCTGAGGGGCCATTCCCTCTTTGGATGCCCGTAGCCTAGGTATCTGCTCCTCCGGCATTTGGCTTGTCCAGGTGTGACCTCCGCTTTCTGGACACGTGACTCCCCAGCTCCTCCAGGTAGAAAGTTCATGGAGAGCCCATTTGTTTTGCTAACCTTCTGCCTCCGGAAGCCCTTTATATTGAAATTGCTCAGTAAAACTGTTGTTGAGTTGAATTTGACCTTTCTCTCACCCAGAAACAAATCCAGAATAAACCCATTCTCCAGAGTAGCCAGCTCACCTGTGTTTGCCAGAATTTCCCAAGCTTGGCCTTGAAAGGCTCATGTCCTGGGAACTCCCTCCATTTTAGGCAAACCAGGATAGCTGGCCACTCAGTCATCCTCTCTGGCACACTAAAGATCTATTTAAAGGTAGTTATTCCCACCAGTCTGAGAGAATAGTGAGGAAAGAACAAAATTGTCATATACACACACACACATTGGGACTTTTTCAAAAAACATACAATGGAATCTAACATAGGTTTCGACACATAATTAGCTCAAGATAAACTTCAAAAGAAAACAAAACAGTCATGTCTGACTGTTTGCAACCCCATGCACTACAGCCTGCCAGGCGCCTCTGTCCATGGAATTCTCTAGGCGAGAATACTGGAGTGGGTTGCCATTTCCTTCTCCAGGGTATTCTCCCCACCCAAGGATCAAACCTGGGCCTCCGGCATTACAGGCCACTGTCTGAGCCACCAAAGGAAGTCCAAAACAAACTTTAAAAGAAAACAAAATTTGAGCCCTAAAGGTATTTCTTTTCTATTTCTTTTAAAAAAACAATTAGAATTAGTTATTCATATAATATATTAATATCTTCATATCATAACTATTGAAGATGCAATGGTTGGGTATTACAGTTGAGGGGGAAATGATGGCAGAAAGAAGACCTTAGACATGTACTGTCATCTCTCCCAACACCAAAGTGATGTGAACCAAATGGCACCTATGTAATTTTAGCAGCATACACTGCACATGGTTAAAAAAAATCAATTTTTCTTAAGAGCCAAAGGGTTAAGGAGAGGTCGCAGGCACAATTGGAGAGCCTAAAAGCCAGATATTATTTTTGAGAGACTATAATAGCCTGGTGATCAGTTCAAGAAAATCACAGTCATTCAAGATGATGTCTTACATGTACTGGCTTCTCTGTAAAATGAATTTACCTTTTCATTATTATTTACTGAGTGAGCCAGTATTTCATTTGTATGGATTTTATCCAGCAACTAGGGGGGAGAAAACACAGAAAATCTAATAAAAAGATGAAGCTGCTGTACAATATTTTGAGTCTGTATCCTGCCTTTTGAGGTCATGCTTCTGTCTTTTTTATGATGTTCATTTTAGAAAATGAAAAAAATGTGTACATATAGAGGTATGCGTTTTATGTGTTACAACTGGTGACAAATTTAACCTGGCAAGTATAGAGACATACTTATCAGCAGTGACAGCAACAAAATAGTGCAAAAATAAAATTGCAGCATCACAAGGGTTTACCATTTGAGTATTAATGGAGAATCTTGTCTGCCTGGTATAAGCATTACCATTTCAAGATGGGTGACAGGAATACACTACAGTTAGTATATGGCATATGGTGCCATTCTCCATATAAAGTGGAACTCCTAGAAAGCATGTTCATTAACAAGTCCTGTCCTCTTGAAAGGGACCTTCACTATTCCCCAAACTTTTCATTTCTTACCATCTACTGCTAATATCTGAGTGACAGGGTGTCTCACAGTTAAACATCTGGTTTATAAGAGCATTGCATCATGTTGCCATTCAGGTCAGAGTTTACCAAAAAGTTTTTAAAAATTAAAATCTCTTATGCAGTGATTTTTCATCCTAGGCACCCCCAAGAAGCTACAGGGTCACTGCAAATAGTCTATGACTCTATTCTGGATTTTCCCAACTAATAAATACTAAAAATATAGCTACAGAAATAACCCAAGTGTCCATCATTGGATGAAAGGATAAGCAAAATGTGGTATATGCATACAATGGAATATTACTCAGCCCTAAAAAGGAAGAACATTATGACATACCCTACAACATCTATGAAACTTGAAGACATTATGCCAAGAAGAAATAAATCAGTCTCAAAAAGACAAATACCATAAGATTCCACTTATATGAGGTAGAGTAGTAAAATTCATAGAGACAAAATGTTGAATGGTAATTATAGTAAAATTCATAGAGACAAAATGTTGAATGGTGATTACCAGGGGCTAAGGGGATGGAGGAATGAAAAATACTATTTAATGAGTATAGAATTTCAGTTTTACAAGATGAAATAAGCTCTGGAGATTGATGGTGGTGATGACTGTACACATTATGGATGTATTTAGTACCACGGAATTGTACACTTAAGAATGGTTAAAATGGCAAATTGTGTGTGTGTGTGTGTATGTGTGTGTTCTCAACTGTGCAGTCGTGTCCAACTCTTTTCAGCCTCATAGACTGTAGCCCGCCAGGCTCCTCTGTCCTTGGGATTTCCCAGGCAAGAATACTGAAGTGGGTTGCCATTTCCTTCTCCAGGGGATCTTCCTGACCCAGAGATTGAACCCTGGTCTACCTGCATTGCAGGCATTCTTTACTGATTGAGCCACCAGGGAAGCTAAACCCTGAATATAGCTCAAACTGAAAATCAAAATTCAAGTTAAAAGTCAGGCAATAAAATCTGCAGTACTTGTGAACAATAGTGGTCTTTGAAGCACACAGCAGTTGTCCACTTTAAGAGATAAGTTCCAGAAATTCAATGCTAAAGAGCTATTTGAAACCACAGCTCTGTGGCCCATCTAGATGGATATAAAATAACATTATTGCTTGTATGAAATAACATTAAGGAGAAAAAATGGAATATAAAATGGTATTTTTAAGACAAAGCAATCGATGGATTGATTATAACTAGGCAGAATGCTCATAGGTACATTAATAAAGAGAGATTATCTTGAACAATAAAAATGATTTAATATTTATTATTTTGGTAAATTTAAGGAAGGAAATTAGAATGAAAGAAAAAGATGTGCAGAAAGATTCAATACAACTTAAGTGAAAGCAGTTTTAAACAAGTGACCTGTGATATTAGCCCATAAAAATCTCCCTTAGAGAACTCTGACATCTTTGGGGTCAAATGTCCATAATTCAGTGACCATTTCATTATCTAAATCCAGCGCGTACCATGCTTGTCACACACTCCAGCATTGCCTTATTTTTGTTGTTCTTTGCTCTGCCTGGATCAGAAGTTGCAAGTGGTTAGGGAACCAAAAGTGCAGCCCCACTGGAAGTGGAAACCCCCCTGCAAATATTCGGTCTGATGGTATTAACTGTCAGAGCCAGGGGGACACGAAGCTGATCACGAGAGAAGGATCTCCGCCTTATGTTAATACTGACCTTCTCCGGAGCAACGTGCTCTCTTTAGCTTCTACACATGTCTAATCACTGGGGATTTGTCTAGCTACACGAATTTTTCACATTTGTCAGCTAAATCAGCGCTCCAAATGCACAATGCAGCACTTAGAAACATTATGTGAATTTATTAAATTCTCTGGAGGACTTTGGGTCCATAAAGCAGTAAATTGATTACAGGGAACTGAGGCCATAATATTTTCATCAGCAACAAAAGCAGTCGGGCTCCCATATTGTCCATGGCAGTTGAAGAGAAACTGTTCCTCACTTCATTTAAGCCAGCAGGCTGAGGATCCCAGAGCAAATGAGAAAGCTCTGGGATGCCCCAACCTTACCTGTCATCTCATCAATTTCTTTGAGAATGCCAGCTTTCCAGCTTACCAGTTACAAGAACATGTGTGAAAAATATAAATGGTCTCTTTCCACTCTGGATTTGCCTATGGATGCTTTCAGACTTGGGACTTCCCAGCTGGCTCAGGGGTAAAGAATCCACCTGCCAATGCAGGAGAGAAGGGTTCAATCCCTGGGTTGGCAAGATCCCCTAGAGAAGAGAATGGCATTGTAATCCAGTATTCTTGCCTGGAAATCCTATGGACAGAGGAGCCTGTCAGACTACAGTACAAAGTGCTGCAAAGTGTCAGACACGACTGAGCAACTGCGCATCCACACACGCACACTTTCAGAATCAGCCCTTGAAATCCTTTGCCCACTGACTTTACAATAGACTTTTCATTGTCTATTGACATTGCCACCAAAATGAGGAGCATTGCTAGCAAACCAAGAGATGATGGGTCGATGGTGATGACATCATTTTGATACCAAACATCCTTACACATTGTCTGATGACTGTGTGACTGACCACCCACACATGCATGCATGCTCAGTCACTTCAGTCATGTCCAACTCTTTGCAATCCACTGGACCATAGCCTGCCAGGCTCCCCTGTTCATGGGCTCTCCAGGCAAGAATACTGGAGTGGATTGCCATGCCCTCCTCCAGGGGATCTGCACAACCCAGGGATCGAACCCATGTCTCCTGCATCTCCTACATTGCAGGCAGATTCTTTACCACCGAGCCACAAAGGAAGCCCAACTGACCACACATACCCCCTTCCAAAGAGGGAAAAAGTAATCCTAAAATTTACTTGACTGCCTCATATGCCAGGAATGATAGTTGCTTTCCCATGTGTTATCCTATTTCAAGCATTGCAACAACCTTATGAGCTGGGAATTATAATTCCTATTTTTTTAAGTGAGACAACCAAAGCTCACAGCAGTTAAATAAATTACCCCAAATTACAGAGTTGACATGTGGTTAAGTTGGGATCTGAACCAGGACTGTGTGTTTTCAAAGATGTCTTTGTTCTATGACCCATTTCAGAATGGTTGCTGCTCACTTCTTCTAAAAGCTCTGATTCATAAAAAGTAACTGGGCATCTTTCTGCTACTGCCTAGGGCAACTTTTACCTTTCTGAATCTTTCTGGATGATGAGGAGTGGATAAACCTGGGGACAATCTTATTAGAGCCTTGGCACAAGAGGTGTCATTTTCAAGCCTTCTCCTAGAATAATGACTTTGACTGTTTTGCCATGGCTTTGAACATTCTACAAGCATCCTGGAAAAGGATATAATTATAAAATTCAGGTGTGATGCATGAGCATTTTTATCCTATCACTGGATTTTAATATACATTGAAAATGACCATACTTCTTCCCTGTTTGAAGGGTGAGAGGGGATTCCCTGCTGGTCCAGTGGTTAAGACTCTGCTGTCACGATGTAGGTGTTGCAGATTTCATCCTTAGTCAGGGAAGTAAGATCCCACACACTGCGTGCCACAACCAAAACAAACAAAATAAAAAATAAAACCACTTTCACACCCATTTTAAAAATGGTAAAAACATTTTTTAAAAAATGAACAACAAAAAGGTGTGGTAGTACAAGAGGCATGTTGTTCAATCACTCCATCGTGTCCGACGCTTTGCGATCCCATGGACTGCAGCATGCCAAGTTTCCTGGACCCTCACCACCTCCAGGAGCTTGCTCAAACTCGTGTTCATGGAGTCGGTAATGCCATCCAACCATCTCACCCTCCCCTTCTCCTGCCTTCAATCTTTCCCAGCAATAGGGTCTTTTCTAATGAGTCGGCTCTTTGCATCAGGTGGCCAAAGTATTGGAGCTTCAGCATCAGTCCTTCCAATGAATACTCAAGATTGATTTCCTTTAAGATTGACTGGCTTGATCTTGCAGTCCAAGGGACTCTCAAGAGTCCTTTCCAACACCACAGTTCGAAAGCATCAATTCTTCCGCGCTCAGCCTTCTTTGTGGTCCAGCTCTCACATCCATACATGACTACTGGAGCATAATCAGAGGGTGAACAATTCTAACTCCTCTGCAGCCCCTGAGTAGGCAAGGTTTTTGTGTGAGAGAAGCAGGGACCTTGCTACAGAAGGGAGCACGGATTTAGGGAGCACTGACTCCTCTGCTTGCACACAGCCCTTGGACTGAGACCTTTAGCTGTGATGGAGGAGAAGCAGGGTGTTCACAGGTCTGCAAACAGCTGGGCTGAAGGCTGACATGGAAGGAAGGGCTCCATTTTACTAATTTGTGGATTTCCAGTGCTTGGCAGACTGCCTGGTACATAGTAGACCCCCAATACATGTTTATTAAATTCAATTGAAATAGTTAGATAGCTCAGCAGTTTGTCAAGTTATACATATCAGAGTATTAAAAATTACTGTATGACTCATTTATAAATGTAATAACTTGCAAGCATAAATGTGGTATTTACGTAGTAATTTATATGTATTTAGGTGGTAATTCACAAAGTCAAGTCCCTGGCGGCTCAGACGGTTAAGAATCTGCCTGCACTGCAGGAGACCTGGGTTCCATTCCTAGGTTGGGAAGATCCCCTGGAGAAGGAAATGGCAACCAACTCCAGTGTACTTATCTGGAGATTTCCATGGAAGAGGAGCCTGGCAGGCTACAGTTCATAGTGCCACAAAGATTCGGACACAATAGAGTGACTAACACTTCCGCTTCCATGTGGTAATTCACAAAGCTAAGTCCAATACTTCCCCGTTCATCTTAAAACTGTACATTTAAGCAACTCTTAACCCTATAGCAGAACTATCCATTAAATCTGAATTTTTCCTGGCATATGTGCCTGTCCAAGTTTTCAAAATTGGAATTGTTCAGGCCATACAAGAGCATATAACCAACCTACAATTACCTTTTTTTAAAAAAATCTTTTCATTTTGTATTTGGTATAGCCAATTAACAACGTTGGATAGTTTCAGTTGGACAGAGAAGGGATTCTGCCACACATGTACATGTATGTATTCCCCCTTACATGCCTCCCTCACCCAGGCTGCCACATAACATTGAGCAGAGTTCCCTGTGCTATACGGTAGGTCCTTACTGGTTGCTCATTTTAAATATAGCAGTGTGTACAGGTCCAGGGGAAGGATATGGGAACAGACGTTAGGGAGTTTGGGATAGACTTGTACACACCGTCATTTTCATGTATTTCTTCTTCCCCATACTACTAGCTGCAGTTGTGTGAACTGCAAAGATTGTATCTCCCTCTGAATTTTTTGCTTGTGGAAGAGGGTGGCTGATTTTTCTCCCCTTATTGCTTGCCTGATGCTAAAATCTTATCAATCCTTCAGAAACTAATCCAGTTCATTTTGAGACTAATGTTGTGAACTCAAACACAGTCTAAATGCCAAAAAAAAACCCACCTCGATTGCTTCGTGAAACACACCACCTACTGGCAGAATTGTCACATTTCGCCACCATATTCTCAGCCTTGAAATTCCTCCAAAATTGCTGAACTCTCTCACTTTGGGAATGAGATTCCCAGGTGACTCAGAGGTAAAGAATCCACCTGCTGATGTCAGAGATGCTGGAGACTCGGGTTTTAATCAATCCCCGGGAGGAGGAAACGACAACCCACTCCAGTATTCCTGCTGGAAAAAGCCCATGGGCAGAGGAGCCTGGCAGGCTATAGTCTGTGGGGTTGCGAAGAATCAGACAAGGCTGAGTAACTGAACCCGCATGCACACTCCCTCTGGGAAACTTTGACAAGTAACTTCACAAACAGAACCAACATACGCTACTATGTGTAAAATGGACAGCTAGCAGGAAGCTGCTATATGGCACGAACTCAGCTCAGTGCTGTGATGACCTAGATGTGTGAGATGGGGAGTGGGAGGGAGTTTCAAGAGGGAGTGGATATATGTATACATATGGCTGATTCACTTCATTGTACAGCAGAAACTAACAGCATTGTAAAGCAATTGTTCTCCATTTAATAAATTTTTAAAAGACTTCAAACTTAATAACATTTTTATCCCATCTTACCTTCATGGAAGCTACTCCCTGCTTACCATATGTGTTTAAGAGAGAGAAATATCTGATCTCTACTTTTTCCATGGACCATAAAATTTTTTACAACAAGTTTGTAAAAACTTTTACGACAAGTTTCCTTCAAGTCTGACATCAGATCAAATGGATTCAAACCAAGCATTCATGTCTTTGTGTTGAAAGAGTTCAGCAGTTCTCTTCTATGTGTAGAAAATACAAAGTACTAAAACTTGCTTTATTAATATTCATATAGTTAGGTTTTTTGCCATGACTATTTATTTATTCCTAATCAGAACATTCAGTCAACAAATATTTACTGATCACCTAAGCTTGGAGACACCACAGTGAACAACATGGATCTTGTCCCTGCCCACAGAGATGATAGCCCAGGAGAAAGAACAGACAACATGTACAAGTGGTAGGTTTTATACAGGAGGAAACAAGAGTCTGTGGAGACTTAGAGAAGAAACTTACGGCTTCCAGGGGAGAAGAATGGGAGGAAGGGGTAGTTAGGGAGTTTGGGATTGACTTGTACACAGTGCTATATTTAAGATGGATAACCAACAAGGACTTACTGTTCAGTACATGGAACTCTGCTCAATGTTACGTGGCAGCCTGGATAGGAGGGGAGTTTGGGGGAGAATGGATACATGTGTATATACGGCTGAGTCCCTTCGCTGTCCACCTGAAACTATCACATCAATTGTTACTTGGCTATACTCCAATAGAAAATAAAAAGTTTAAAGGGAAAAAGAGTCTGTAGAACCATAGAGTGAGGGCACCTAGCATAGTTAAGAGGGATTCACGGAAAAGTTTCTAGCACACATTTCTGGTACCCCACCCATATCCCCCCAACCCACACTCAGCCACTCAAAGCCCCAACAGAGAGTTCTAGCCATACTGATGCTTTTCTGTACCAAGTACTATACCTGCTTCTCCCCAACTAAAGATTTCCACTGGGTACAAAATGGTCAGCCAAAGGTGTCAGGGAGTTAACACCCCCAAAGCAACCCTCAATCAGTGAGGGATGTGTGTGCTGTGCTGTGGTTAGCTGCCAAGTAATGTCCAGCTCTTTGCAACCCCATGGACTGTAGCCCGCCAGGCTCCTCTGTCCATGGGGATTCTCCAGGCAAGAATACTGGAGTGGGTTGCCATGCCCTCCTCCAGGGGATCTTTCCGACCCAGGGATCAAACCCAGATCTCCTGCATTACAGGCAGATCCTTTACTGTCTGAGCCAGGGAAGCACTAGTTACTAATTCTGTTATACGTTCACCAAACCCTCACAATAATCTTATGAGGTGAGAACTGGTATTGCTCCCATTACTCAGATCAGAAAACAGAGACTTCGGTTAAAAAATGGGCTGAAAGTCAGGCAGTTAATAAGAGCGGAGGTAAGATTCAAATCTTAGTCAATACAGTGCCAAAACCCATGCTCTTAAGCACTACTCTATTCTTCTTCTCTAATCATTAAGCTAAATGTAGGTCTTAAAATAAATCATTCAATTTCCTTTAAATTAGAAACACCAACAAGATAATGAGCTCTGAAACTGATTAATGAATAATGTAAATTGATTCAACATTGTTTCATGATTAATCAGCCCTCAAGTGAAGAAACTGTTTGGAACAAAAGACTAGAAAAATTCAAAAGAAGAAGAAAATGCTTCAATCTTTTTAGACAAACCGTTGCCAAGGATCTTTCACTCTGAAATTATTCCCAGAAATATGGCCAACTCTTTGAGGTTCTACTGATATTTATCCCTATTCTCTGTACCAATGAGATTTTCTTATTTCAGCAGTTTTAATTTTCCATAAAGACCACTTGTGAAATAGAATTCTGAAAAATGCTACAGGTTGAACATATATGCAATTCATTCTGCAATCACAGTCCCTTACTGCTTAGCATTGTAATTATTTTTCACAACTTTAAGTTCAGAGAAATCAGGGACATATTCCCAGGAGCTAAAACGACAACTGACAAACATTAGAGGTTCAAATAACTGTTTATTTGAATACATGATTGAATGTCTCTGAAGTGTCTGACTTACTAAAATATTTCTCAGAGGATTTTTTTTCTTTAGGAAATTTTCAAAGATAAGTTAAGGAAACCCAAAATATATCAACTCAAGGGAACTGACTTTGTGGTTGAGTTTTTTTTTTCCTTAATGGAAACAGATTGTTGGGCCAAGATTGGACACTCCATCTGGACCTAAGAGGAATGTACATTGTCTAGAAATTCTGAACTTGTTGGTGTTAAATTTGTCAACTCAGCGCATCTTTGAGCTGCCTCCACTTGAAGAGGGGGTGAGTTTGTGTTGTTGCATGTACTCAGGAAAGTAAAGTATTCTGGCCCTTTCAGATTTGGGGAAGGGTTTGGATGTGTGCTGGGGTCCAGGCAGTGCAGTTGTAGTGGGTCAGGTCGTGCCTTGTGTTTGCTCATTGGCCTACAGGCATTCCCACAGGTTCCATCACTATGGGAACATATTCATGTTGCCAAGGTGCCTTCTCCTCCACCCCCAACCACGGGGCGTGATCACAGACTCAAGCTGGCTTTTCAGGGTGCCCCCTTCCCCTTATCGCATGGTTGGTACCAGGCTTGGCATGGGACCCAAATCGGGCCAAAGTCCTTCTTTCAAGATCCTTCTATCTGTACCTGAGTCACAACACAGGAATGGTTTGAAATCTGGACCTCTAGCAGCACTCTTCCCTGAAGCAAGAGGGGATAAAACCAAACAGAAATGAGAAATAGAGGGGCAGGGCCTGGGGACAGTAGGACCTGGAATTAACCTCCAAGGCCTTGGCTCCTGTGGCAGCTTCCTCAGTTCTGCAAGATAACACCTTTCTTGTTGAAGACAGTTTGAAACAGGTGTCTGTCAACTGACACGGAAAGAGAACTGATTACTATACCAAGGCTTTGTCCTAGCCAAATAATGTAAACTCCTTTTAAGACACTAGTTCTATGGGGTGAGGTTTTAAGTCTGAAAGCCCAGAAGTCCTCATAAACTTTTTCCTTTTTTTTTTTTTAATATAACTGCTTTACAATGCTGTGTTAGTTTCTGCTGTACAATGAAGTGAATCATCTATATGTATACAAATATCCCCTCTTTCTTGGACCTCCCTCCCACCTACCCCCACCCCATCCATCTAAGTCATCATAGAGCACCAAATAAATAGCTGGTGGGAACCTCACAAACTTTTTAACAATTTTTCTGGAAAGCTGAAGATGAGTTGAATTCAATACATTCATAATACTGACCACAAGATGGCACCTAAAGCATTCTTTCAAAGACTTCTCAGCCACTCAGGATGATTGCCAAAGTCTAAAATCTTATTTATGAGCCACACAGATTCCTATTAGATAGCAAAATTGCTTCATTCTAGATGATTCCATATACATGCTGGTAGTTACAGTGTACCTCACAGAGTATCCTGCTCTTAACGACGGTCTTCAGCTAATGGTCAAATCACTAACATGTTCAACAAATGGAAAAAGGTGAGGTCTGGTCATTTCTTTCAGGATAACAGATGCACCTACAATGTGTTCAGGAAATTTAGTCATGTCACCTATTTGCAGGGCAGCAGTAGCGATGCAGACACGGAGAGCAGACTGTGGACACAGTGGGGGGACGGGAGGGAGAGGGTGGGACGAATGGAGAGGGTAGCATGAAGACATATACATTTCCAGATGTAAAACAGATAAGAGTGGGAATTTGCTGTGTTACTCAAGGATGTATGACCCACTACAATGCTCTGTGACAACCTAGGGGGTGGGATGGAGTGGGACGGGGTGGGAAGTGGGAGGGAGGTTCAGGAGGGAGGGGCTATATATACACCTATGGCTGATTCATGCTGACGTATGGCAGAAACCGGCACGATATTGTAAAGCAATTATCCTTCAATTAAAAATAAATATTTATTTATCATAAATATCAACATGTCATATCATCACATCAACATGCCATATGACAGCTGAGATCGCCAAGCTCCTATGATGTACCCATGAAATTAGCCTCATTATCTGTTCTTTCTTCACGGCCAAACACAACTTTAATGAGTTTTAAATCACTTTCTCTGTTGAAACTTAGAGTCACAAGTTTATGTCCCCGTGTCTAAACCAGATTTAATGCCCACCAAATGGCCCAAGGGGGTTCCCAGGTGGCACAGTGGCAAAGAATCCATCTGCGGTGCAGGAGACCCAAGAGACTCCAGTTTGATCCCTGGGTTGGGAGGAGCCCTTGGAGAAGGAAATGGCAACCCACTCCAGGATTCTTGCTTCAGAAATCCCATGGACAGAGGAGCCTGGTGGGCTACAGTCCCTAGGGCCACAAAGAGTTGGACACAAATGGCAACCGAACACACATACACAATTGGCCCAAGAGGTCTTCTTAAAACTTGCCTTCAGCTTTCAGTTACAACCTACTACCCATAAAGTCAACACAGAAACACACTGTACCTTACAGAATGTATCGCACAGAGCCTCTTGGATAAAATGCAAAGATCTTACCATCAGAATGAAAGTTGGTGAACCCTCTTTACAGGGAACCCTCTCTCCATAACCCTCTCTTTCAATAGTAAAACACCATGTTACATCCTGATCACAACTTGGAATAGTCCTGCTTATTTATAGTCCTGGCACAATTTATAATTATAAATCTCTGTTTAACTGTTTGCTTAATATCATTCTCCCCCTCTCAACAGTTACTATCCCCTTGAGAAAGGAACTGTATCTATTCTGTACCACTAGGTACTTAGCATCAATATCAGTGACTGGCATTCAATAAATATTTACTGAATGAGTAAACAAATGAGTGTCACAAATCTGAGACAATTTCCTGAAGGCAGAGAGTGACTACAAAGCAGGTGCAAGGATTTATCAGGGCAGGATCTGTGTCCTGACAAACAACGGCAGGTTCAGAGAACAGTTCCAGAGTCCAGGACAATTCAGGCTGGGAGAACAGTCTAACTCAGGGAGCCTAGGATCTATACCAGTCCCTGGGGTCCAACCTGTTTCCAGCACACACACTGCCCAAGGAAGAGGCTGACTAAGAAGTTCTGATCTATTCCTGTCCCAACAAGAGTTCTCCCTGAACTCTCTTGGCCATAGATGGATAAACTTGACCTGGTCTCCAACTTTACATAGGTTTTTTTTTTTAATTTATTTAAATTGGATTTATTTAAATTTAATTTAATTACTTTACAATATTGTAGTGGTTTTTCCCATACATTGACACGAATCTGCCATGGGTGTACATGTGTTCCCCATCCTGAACCCCCCTCCCACCTCCCTCCCCATCCCATCCCTCAGAGTCATCCCAGTGCACCAGCCCTGAGCACCTTGTCTCAGGCATCGAACCTGGACTGGCGATCTGTCTCACATATGATAATATACATGTTTCAATGCTGTTCTCTCAAATCATCCCACCCTTGCCTTCTCCCACAGAGTCCAAAAGTCTGTTCTGTACATGTGTCTCTTTTGCTGTCTTATATAGGGTCATAGTTACCATCTTTCTAAATTCCATATATATGTGTTAATATACTGTATTGGTGTTTTTCTTTCTGACTTACTTCACTCTGTATAATAGGCTCCAGTTTCATCTACCTCATTAGAATTGACTCAAACGCATTCTTTTTAACATCTGAGTAACGTGTATATGTACCACAATTTTCTTATCCATTCGTCTGCCAATGGACATCTAGGTTGCTTCCAGTTCCTGGCTATTGTAAGCAGTGCCTACACAGGGTTCTTGACCAATAAACATCTTTATAACTACCTTTTCTCTTCTTGAACCCACTGTTTCCTGGTGAGCTCAGATTTCCTACACTTTTATTAACTGTTTAACCTGGCTCCAGCTTGTCTTCTGCCTGAAAAGGTCTTTTTTCTCCACAAGTTAGCAAATGTACAGAAGTATTTGCATAGAATATGAAGACTGCCCACAACAAAGAAAATACTGAGCAACGCTGTACCACTGCTGTACTTGCTAGAGTTTTTTTTATTATTATTAATGCTGTGCAACGAAGGAAACCTGAGTTCCCCGCCCCCCCCCCCCCCGTCTTTTTTCCTTGCTGTAGAACACAGACTGTTGGTTCTTAGCTCCCCAGGCAGGAACTAACTTCTGCCCCCAACATTGGAAGCACAGAGTCTTAACCACTGGACCACCAGGAAAAGTCCTGTTGGAGATATTTAGACTGAAGCAACCAAAATTAACTCTGGGTGACTTAAACTAAAAGCAGTAAATTAGAAGGGCATGTGGTAACTTATCAAGTCAAAAGAAAGAGAAGTATCAGACCCCAAGGAGGAGAGAGAGCAGCTTCGAAGATCGCAGTAGCAGAAAATAATGACCAGATTCTCTTCAAGTTATCTCCCTCAGAGTGAATCACTTCAGTCCACCTGAATATTTCAGCCCAGACTCCAACTTCAGAGAGGGAACCTGATTGGCCTAGAGTGGATCATGTGATCAACCCTTGACCCAAGGAGGGGCATCTTGATTGACAGGTCCACTAAGAACCCAGTCAAGGGGGATGCTTCTGCTGCTCAAAAGAAGGAAAAGATACAGAAGAGTCCATTATGTCCCTTAGAGCCTGTAAACCTAGTGCAGATTCCTCTAGGTCCTACAGTGTGCCGTGTACCCTTGAGCAGAATGAAGCATAATATTCTTTCAAAAGAGTCTCCACAATAATTGGCCTGATCTCTGAGCTTCGGAGTTTTCCTCCCAGAACGTTTTGAGGAACAGTAAGTGATGATGTCATAAGGAAAATGGAAATTAAAAGGGCCATTATCCGTATATCTAAAGCCAGATCCTCATGACTTGTTGAAGCAAATCACTCTAGTCCTTCATTCATCATGCCTTTGTTGAGTGATTGGGCTGTTTTGACATTTTCCTCTAGAAAAATCTGCCTTCAGTCCCCACACCTTCTCCCTCACCTTCAACACATGCACAGTACACACAGGCACACACCTCTAGGCACTGTGTTTCTGATCATAATGGCAGCAGAAAGAGCTTCAATCTAGAAATGTGAGTCTCTTCTTCCTCATCTGTAACAGCCGAATTTACATGGATCAATCAAGGGGATGTATGCAAAGCTGCTTACATGCACAGAAAAATAAGATAATATTTTTATTGCCAAGAAAATATTATTTCAAAAAAAAAGAAAGTATTATTTCTGAACTATTTCCCCATTTCACGGCTTTTCCCCCTGTTCTTCACTCCTCTTCAAGTTCAGAAGCCTGATGACCATTGGTGGTTTAGGAGGAAGGGGTGCTGATTTGGTTTTTGTTTTATTAAACGGTAGAACAAACAGCCAGATAACTCAAATCCCAAGAGGAAAAGTTACAGACTAAAAATAATTGAATATTTTAATATTACAGTTTAATATTAAGTACCAAGTGATATGGGGCGTCTGTTCCCAGGAAGGCTCTGAAATGTGCGGCTAGGTTTCCATAGCACCTTGGGGGACCTCCTTGGCGATCCAATGGTTAAGACATCACCCTTCCACTGCAGCTTTGGTACCTGGTCCGGGACCAAACATCCCACATGCTATGTGGTGGGGCAGATTAAAAAAAAAACAAAAATGACACTGGATATAATCTAGTAAAACACACCGCAGCCGGCATGCCTGGTGGACACAGTTACCTGTGTCCAGACTGTCTCCCAGACTAAGCCGGGCAGTCTACTGGCCTACCATCCACAGGAATACACTCCGCCAGCCTTTCTCCAGCGGTGTCTGCTCAGGCTGGTTTTGTTGCGTACACGATCCATCCTGTCCTTTGCTTCACAGGCTCCGTTCCCTCTGCGCACAGAGGTGTCTGAGGCCTCCCTCCTTCCCTCCGGTCACCACCCCCATGCAAGTCAGCGTGGGGCCTCCTCAGCCACGCTGCAAGGCTTCTCCAGGTTCCTCCCTGGCTGCCGGTCAATTCCCCACCGCCCCTGGGAACCGGTTCTGGCAACTTCTCTCGTGCCTGTGGGTGAGCCGTGGGGGGACACTCTGCCTGCACACGCCACGCCGTTCCGCTCTTCCTCAGCTGCGCCGGCTCAGCATGCGGGCTGGGACAGAAGGACTTCCCGGCTTGCTGCCCTAAAGCTTCACCTGGGAAATAAGGGGCAGGTCCCCTCTGCTCTCTCCTTTCTCATCCTCCACCTCCACTACATGGCACGGTGCAGAACGCCCGTCTCAGACACTCAACAGCATCCAAGTCTCGGTCATGTTCTGTCTGAAACTTGGCTTCTAACATTAGACTGAGACTTTAATGCCTGTCTGATGGGAAGCTACTACCACACCATTGCACATGCTTTCCAGACCACAGTTAGAAAGGTAACTCAATGCTTAAGGCCTCCTTTTTCTCTCAAAAGTTTAGCTCTTCCAATAGGATTTCCAATATAATAATGAATATAATAATTATTATATTTATTATATATATATCATTATATATGATGAATAATTCAATATAATGAATATAATAATGAATGCTGCTATGTGTTTTTTTTTAATCACATAAAACTCAATTTTTACACTTTCTAGGGCCGAAGCAGTGAATGCTACCAGTAGCCTATGGAGCAACAAGAAAATTGCAGAAGAGAAAAGCAGTGGTTATTATTTTGCAGTTCTCTCTCGTCACACTAGTCTGTGTGTCACGTGAGGACTTGGAAGTATAAACAGCGAAGGTATTTGAATACGGTTTTCGAAAGTCAAATAATAAGTTAAACTAAGTCAGCAGAAGTCTTGGGAACTGTATTTAGCTTCACTGAAAGTCAGAGCTCCAAAGACCTGAGAATTCATCTTTGTCTAACCCCCTCCCTGCACATATAAGGCTCCGAAGCTTTGGAAAGCGGGGAACAGATGGAATCAAATGATTCGCCCAAGGACATGGAAACAGACACTCTTTTTTTTATTTTTAGCTACAATCTATTCAGTGCTTGCTCCCTGGCAATCCCTCTGCTGTCACTTCATAGTCATTGTCTCATTTACTCCTCTCAGCACTCCTGAGAATTGGGATGATTAAACTCATTTTACAAGGGAGTAGCTGGCGCTTACAGAGGTTAATTTAGCTGCCCAATGTCACACGGCTACTGAATGAAGAGCCAGTTTGCAATGCCATGATGTTGGATGCCAGAACCCAAGCTTCTAACCTGGACCTACTGTGTTTCAGATACCATGCTGAGGGCTGAGAAAACATGGAAAATTAAGGTACCCTACGTGGCCCTGAGTGTCTGGATCTGCTAACAATACAAGTTCCTGTGGTCTACTACTGTGACCCGCAGCGATAATCCTATCAGGTCAGGAAGATGGATTTCCCCTTGGAAATCTACTTCGTGGCAACTACTCATTCATGGACAATGTCGTTATGAGCAAAGATCACAGGACATGGGGTCTGAAGGCTCTGGTTCTAACCTCAACTCTGATACCTACTCATCAGCTACAAGTCCTGGGTGAGCCTCTTTTCTCTACCTGCAAAAGTACAAAATTCCCACCCGAGTTAGTTCATAGAACTGTTGTGAATTTCAAAGGAGACCATAGACTTGAAAGCCCTCAGCACGAAGTGAAGAATTACTGTATTAATAAAGACACATCTGAAGTCACATTGCATATTCTCCTAAAAGGTTTTCAAAACTCTTTATAAATATAGTCAGTTCACGAAAATTTTGGAAAGCGCAATGCGGTTCAGAGTGGGAAGGGAGGAAGGAGGAAGGAAATGAGCCACAGATCAATTGAATAGCATTAACCGTGTCCTGGCTCAGAAGTAGATCGGTGGTTCCATGGATATTCAACTTATTAGTAGGTTTCTTAATTACGTATGTGGTACAGACATTCTTTCTTATATATTAACTGTTGAATAATAAATGTTTGAATTTTTAACATAAAAAGGAAGGTATTACTGACAAAAAAAATCTGTGGACCCTTTTCTGGAGCTCTTTTATGTTTGGGGTTCTTTTATGGAGGGAGCTTAAGACCACACAGATTTGAAGGATGGAGAGGGAATAAAAGCAGGATCCCTAACCTACTGACCTCTCTAATACAGACCCCATCAAGTTTCAGCCTTAATACAATTGGGTGCCCACTTTCCCTGTTTGAATGGAAAGAGACCATTTCCTTTTCCAAGAAAAAAACTCTCATCTAGTCTAGAGAGATATCACAGTTGTCATAACTATAAATTTATTTGGAAGAACAACTGGGCTTTACACAGGCCATCTGGAGAAGACAAATGTTTCGTGTAAACATGTGGGAAATTTCACTGACAACATATGCAGCTAAATGAACTGTCTTCAGCATTGCCAAAAAAAGAAAATTCCATTACACATGGGAAAGGTATTTCAATCATCACCTCAAAATAAATACATGTCCATCTTTTAATTTAACTAAAACATACCTAAGGCGTAGCCATGTTTCTTTTCAATGTACTGACAACCAAATATACAGCCTCTGCAGGGAGATGTCTTAGGTTCAACTCCACAGGGACAGCTCTGAAATCACCGCATTCATCTGCTCATGTTTTAAAAAACACATCTTCCTACTATCTCTCCTGGTTTGTATACCTTCCACTCCTCTGAACCCTGGATGTGACATCATGGAAGAGTGTTAGACAAGAAATCAGAAATTTGAGTCCTGCCCTCATCACTAATTCACAGTGACCACAAACCCTGTTACCAATCTGTTTTCATTTACTCCCGTCTAAAATGAAGAGTAAGTCCTTCCCTATTTACATCTTAGAGTTTTCTGTGAAGATACTATTAACACCTCACATTAGCAGAATATTCCATAATTTAATAAGTGTTTAAATATATTATTTCAGTAACAACTTTATGCCCATTTTATAGATTTTTAAAAATTGATGCTGGACCTTCCCTGGTAGTCCAGTGATTAAAAATCCACCTGCTGATGCAGGGGACACGGGTTCCATCACTGGGCAGGGAAGATGCCACATGCTGCAGGGCAGCTAAGCCTATGCCCCACAACTCCTGAGCCCATGTGTCCTAGAACCCATGCTCTAAAAATAAAAATCGAAAATTAAATAACAACAAGAGAAGTCACAGTAAAGAGAAGCCTGTATCCTGCAACCAGAGAGTAGCCCCTACTTGCCACAACTACAAAAAAAGTCCCCATACAGCAACAAAGATCCAGCACAGCCAAAACAACTGGGTAGCCAGTTCCTCCTCCAGAGGATCTTCCCCTCCCAGGGATCATACCCACATCTCTTGTGTCTCCTGCACTGGCAGGCGGATTCTTTACCTCTGAACTACCTAGGCATCCTCAAAAAAGTAAGTAAATAAATAAATAACAATTTTATTAGTTTGGAACCATACTGTGGGGAGCCTAGAATTCCAGGCTAAGGAACTGACCTTTGTTTGGCATCTAGTGATGAACCAGGACAGGATGAAAGGGTACTTTAGGAAGCTGAATCTAATGGTGGCTTCAGATTTGGAGAGTTTTGGTTCCAAGGCTGTTATAATCTAGCAACGGAGTGAACAGGTCTGAACGCTGCCTGAATGGTGATGACAGAAAAGAAGAAAGGAGTGAGCCTAAAGGAAGATTCCAATTGCATGTATAGGGTAAAAGGTTCAGATATTGCTAGACAGTTTGATGGGGAGACAAAGGTGAGAGAGAAAACCCAGAGGACATACAGTATCAATAAATCAGAAAAGCAATTGAAATGCTGAGGCAAAGAATTAGAATTAAGGAAAACAAGTGATAAGGAGTGGCAGCCATTTTGAAAAATATAGCAGTAAAGTATTTATAAAGAAATATCTTAAATGTATACTAGCTGTGACTCCATCTCAAAAACTGTGGGGCCTTTGGTAGCCTCCTCGCCTCTATGGGCTTCACTCCTGATCACCTGAAAATGAGGATAATAATTCTTACATCGCAGGGTCAGAGTCCCTGGGATACAGAACACACAGTAGCAATGACACCTACTTTTGCAACTCAAAAGAGTAAGAGAGGAGACTTCCCTGGCTGACCAGTGATTAAGATGTGACACTTCCACTGCAGGGGTGCAGGTTTGATTCCTAGTCAGGGAATGAAGACTCCACATGCCGTGCAAGCCTCCCACAAAGTGTGGCAAAAAAATAAATGAATAAATAAATAAATAACAATAAAAATGTCAATGAAACATTGTTTTAAAAAGTAAGCGCAGCACACCCAGCAGGTGACCACTGGCTCGGCTGTGTGGCTCAGACAGATCCACCTATGGAAGCAGCTGCGGGTCAAGTTCCTTTCTCTTCCAGGAAATTGCATGAATCTAGCAGCTTTAGTGGGAAATCCAACACCAGGGGATAAACAAAGAGAAACACAGTCTCCCTCACCCCTATTTGAACTCAGGAGTCTTCAAATGCCAACCACTCCCACTGCTGCTGCTGTCTAGCCACTAAGTCATGCCTGACTCTTTGTGACCCTATGGACTATAGCCCGCCACTCTCCTCTGCCCATGGGGGTTCTCCAGGCAAGAATACTGGAGTGGGCTGCCATTTCCTTCCCCAGATAACCTTCCCGACCCAGGGATCAAACCCTCATCTCGGGCATTGCAGGTGGATTCTTTACCACTGAGCCACCTGGGAAGCCCAGTCGCTCCCCCTGGCCACTAACGAATCTGCCAGCGTGGCGGGGACCACCTCCAGCCCCTCCACGGGGAGCACTAGGAGGCGGTCTCACAAGCCCTGCTCAAAAGCTTGACACGCCAATGCTGGCCACACCCTACCCCCACAACCACCACAATGAGGGGGCCGGGACATGGACCCCAAGACGGGAGAAGGATCTGTAGGCAGACTCAGCTCCCGCCCCATGGCCACACCCACAGACAAACGGGTGAGACGTCAACCGATGTGAAAAATGAACGCTTGTTTCTGCCCAGAGGATTGTCAGGAAAGGTTCTATTTCAGTGATCACTGAGTGAATGAATCACTGTCTTTAAGCTTTTGTTCAGAACGTCGGGCTATAGATAGAGGACAGGTGGTTAATCCACAAAGTATTTTGAACTGCCACCAGAAGATCCACTCCCTCGATTTCACCTATAAATATAAACATGACAACAGCAGAATAAAATCTCCTGAATTGGAATTTATTAGGAGCCGCAAGAAGGAAGAAATGTAAAACCTTTTGACCATATAGCAATTTCCCATTACTTTAAAAAAAAAAAAAAAAAAAAGGTGCTAATATGACATTATTTACCTTCTTAGTAGAACATGAAGTTGAACTTTTGGTCACAGACTTTGGCTTGTGTCTATGAAACTGGATTTTCTTCTAAGGATGCAAGCAATTATTTGATGAGACGACGTTAGAAGGAAATGAGATCAGTCCTGGGAAATAAATACTTCTTGTTCCAAAGCAAATCTCACTAGAAAGAATTCACATAACCACTTGGAAAATACTACTCTTAAAAAAAAAAAAAAATTCTGACTTGGCTTCGCTTCAGTGATTACTACGCCTTTGTTAGCTGAATGACTTGTGCTGCCAAGGCACATGATTTTGATCCAAAACTACCTCAATGATGTGTTAAAAATAGCAAAGCTAAATGAACTGAACACAGGCGACCAAAGCCAGACTGAGTGTTGAAGGAGTCACACTATAAATAGAAGAAAAGAAAAGAGCAAAAGAAAACAAGGTCAAAGGAAAAACCAAAATGTTTTTCTTTAATACAGACTGGGAGTCCCAGATTTCAATGAGAAAATGGGTTACTTCTGTTTTTAAAAATTTTTACTGGAGTATATTGTTTTACAGTGTTGTGTTAGTGTCTGCTATCCAGCAAAGTGAATCAGCCACGCGTATATATTTGGCCCCTCTTTTTTGGATTTCCTTCCTATTTAGGTCACCATAGGGCAGGGAGTAGAGTTTCCTGTGCCATACAGTAGGTTCTCATATCCATTTATACATAATAGTGCTCAACCCACTCCTCTTCCCCTCCTTGGTGTCCATACATTTGTTCTCTATGTCTGTGTCTTTATTTCTGCTTTGCAAATAGTTTCATCTGTACCATTTTTCTAGATTCCACATATATGCATTGATATACAATACAGCTCATGCAGCTCAATATCAAAAAAAAAAGCAAACCACACCATCCAAAAAAATGAGTGGAAGACGTAAATAGACATTTTTCCAAAGAAGACATACAAATGGCCAAGAGGCACATGAAAAGGTACTCAACATCAATATTATTAAAGAAATGCAAATCAAAACTACAATGAGACATTATCTCACAGCCACTATGGAGAACAGTATGGAGGTTCCTAAAAAACTAAAAATGGAGCTACCATATGACCCAACAATCCCACTCTTGATCACATGTATCTGGAGAAAACCATAATTTGAAAAGATACGTGTATCCCAATGTTCATTGCAGCACTATTTCAACAGCCAGGACATAAAAGCAACTTAAATGTCCATCCGAGGAATGGATAAAGATGTAGTACAAATATACAATGGAATATTACTCAGCCATAAAAAGGAATGAAATTGTGCCATTTGCAGAGACATGGATGGACCTAGAGACTGTCATACAGAGTCATAACGAGAAAAAATGGGTTACTTTTTATGTTGCTTTATAAAAGGGTGCCATGGTTTACTCATTCTGAGATTCTGAGAGTTGTTCTTCTGCAATGCAGCATTCTCTCCTGGACTTCCCAGGTGGCACTAGTGGTAAAGAACCTGCCTGTCAATGCAGGAGATGCAAGAGACCTAGGTTCTATCCCTGGGTAGGGAAGATCCCCTGGAGAAGGAAAGGGCAACCCACTCTAGTGTTCTTGCCTGAGAAATTCCATGGACAGAGGAGCCTGGCAGGCTACAGTCCATGGAGTCGCAAAGAGTCAGACACAACTAAACAACAACAAAAGCATTCTCTCCAAAAGTCTACAAGCAATAAATGCTGGAGAGGGTGTGGAGAAAAGGAAACCCTCTTACACTGTTGGTGGGAATGCAAACTAGTACAGCCACTATGGAGAACAGTGTGGAGATTCCTTAAAAAACTGGAAATAGAACTGCCATATGACCCAGCAATACCACTCCTGGGCAAATATATATCTTAGGAAATATCTGAGGAAACCAGATCTGAAAGAGACACGTGCACCCCAATGTTCATCACAGCACTGTTTATAATAGCCAGAACATGGAAGCAACCTAGATGCCCATCAGCAGACGAATGGATAAGGAAGCTGTGGTACATATACACCATGGAATATTACTCAGCTGTTAAAAAGAATTCATTTGAATCAGTTCTAATGAGATGGATGAAACTGGAGCCCATTATACAGAGTGAAGTAAGCCAGAAAGATAAAGAACATTACAGCATACTAACACATATATATGGAATTTAGAAAGATGGTAACGATAACCCTATATGCAAAACAGAAAAAGAGACACAGATGTACAGAACAGACTTTTGGACTCTGTGGGAGAAGGTGAGGGTGGGATGTTTTGAAAGAACAGCATCGAAACATGTATATTATCTAGGGTGAAACAGATCACCAGCCCAGGTGGGATGCATGAGACAAGTGCTCGGGCCTGGTGCACTGGGAGGACCCAGAGGAGTCGGGTGGAGAGGGAGGTGGGAGGGGGGATCGGGATGGGGAATACAGGTAACTCCATGGCTGATTCATGTCAATGTATGACAAAACCCACTGAAATGTTGTGAAGTAATTAGCCTCCAACTAATTAAAAAAAAAAAAAAACTGAAAAAAAAAAGCATTCTCTCCTAATAATAGGGGTTTGTTTACAGAAGAAAAGCACTGACACCAGCCTTCTCGTGGTCCCCCTCAAAGTGTAACTACGGCATTGTGGAATCTCTAATTCCCAATATTTTATTATTAAACCCCTTTGAGAGTCTGTTCAATTATCCCTTTTATGTTCAGATGTCAGAGTGGTGTGAAAGTGAGTGTGATAGTCACTCAGTCATGTCTGACTCTTTGCAACCCCATGCACTACAGCCTTCCACGCTCCTCTGTCCATGGGGTTCTCCAAGCAAGAATACTGGAGTGGGTTGCCATTCCCTTCTCCAGAGGATCTTCCCAATCCAGGGATCAAACCCGTCTCCCACATTGCAGGCACAGTGGTGTGCCCTATACCAAAATCTATCATTCTGCAGCATTAGAAAATGTGTGTGTGTTCTGCTGAATGTGGGGACTTCCTCAGGAGATGGCTAGAGTCAGGTATAGATTCATCACAGGAAGTACTAGGGTCTCAAATGCTCTTTTTCTCCAGCTCACTCCTAAAGGGAGGGGGAGACTTCTGAAAAATCTTCCTCTAGCGTGTGATAGACTCTGTACTGCTCAGGACAGGCTCAGACTGGCTGGCTGTCCGCCCTGACCTTGAACTCAGATTCTGTGCTCCGCAGCTGCTGAAAGAATCCGTGACTCTGAGGTCTCCCTCGTCTAGGGCCAACACCCACACTGGCTTCTCTGCCTCAGACAGGAGTTCTGCAGCAGGCAGGAAGCTGCCAGGAGCTCATGGCACAGTTACCGATCTCAGCTGGACTCGGGTTTAATTACATTAATATTTAATTAGCGTGATAATTGATGCTGTCCAAAAAGTCCTCTGAGGGAGATATTTAAATTCTATAAATAGTCAATAACAGGTTTACTGTACTTGTTTTATATTTAAACCACTAAAATTAGGCCCTACTTAACTAAAGGGGAATTTCCTTAAAAATGCACATTGCAGGTTCATTGCCCAAAAATGGACTTTCATTTTTGTCTCACAGAGCCCCAGGATTTCACAGCGTTGCCCCAGAGAGAATGGATGGAGGCAAAAGGAGACCGAGTGAATGAGGCTCTGGGCATTTGGAAGCCCATTCCCTGACCCAGTGAAAGTATTATGTTATGGAGTTCCAAAGAAGATTTCAATTGGGGAAAAGAAAAGAATTCCTGGGACTTCCCTGGTAGCTGAGTGGCTAAGACTTCAGGCTTCCAATGGAAGGGGCTCAGGTTCGATCCCTGGTCAGGGAACTAGATCCCGCATACGTCAACTAAGCGTTCACATGCCACAACTTAAGACCCTGCCTGCCGCAACAAGACCCTGCCGCATGGCCAAATAAATAAATAAATATTTTTAAAAGTTAAAAAAATTCCTAGCTGGAAAGTTCTTGTGTATGTGCACATATATGTATATAAACTATACATATATATTTATAAAGCTATTTGTTTTAGGACTGTTTCATTTTCAACATACTATAGCCAAAAATTTAAACTCACTCTAAATACAAACCCATCTAGCTTAAGTAGGGGGAAAGTAGTTTATCAATTATTGTATCTCAAAATTCATGGGGTTTTCTGGCTTCAGGCATGCGTGAATGAAGGGTATCAAACTGTACCATCAGGATGCATCCTTCTTTTTCTGTCTACTTTCCTCTATGTTGGCTTCATTCTCAATAAGCTGCTCTCCATGTGCAGCAAAGATGACCTCAGGATCTTGAGATCTGCATGTGCAACCTCAGAAAAAAATAACTTATCTCCCCTATATGCCTTTTGCTCTTTCAAAAGACTCTGCTTGACACTCTTGGGTCATCTGTTCACACTGGGAACAAAGGAAGTTCTCTAACTGGCTAGCCTGGAGGGGATGTACCAACCTCAGTGACAGAAGAAGTCGCTTGCTCAGTACCACAGCATGGCAACAACAGGAAAGATTATGGCAAAAGTAAAGATAACATTTACCCTCTGCAGCACAGTAAATCAGACCTCAGTTTGTTTCATAGTACTACCAGACCTCCAGGAGATGGTGAGGAACAGGAAGCCTGGCGTGCTGCAGTCCATGGGGTCTCAAAGAATAGGACATGACCTAGAAGCCGAACAATAAAAACAACCATCAGATCTCAGTTTTCAAAAGAAAACATAGTCCTAAAACATTCTGACATTCCTTGTTTGTGAAAGCAAAATTAGAATTCATCCAGGAGAGGACTTCCCTGGCAGTCCACCGGTTAAGACTTCACCTTCCAATGCAGGGGTGAGGGATCGATCCGTGGCAGGGTAGCTAAGCTCCCACATGCCTTGGGGCCAAAGAACCAAAACATAAAACAGAAGCAATATCGCAACAAATTCAATAAAAAGCGATCCACATTAAAAAAAAAAAAGAATTCATGCAGGAAAATGACCTAGTTATTTAGAGTGAAAGTTAAAGTGCTCCTTGCTTAGTCATGTCCATCTCTTTGCAACCCCATGGACTGTAGTCTACCAGGCTCCTCGATCCATGGGATTCTCTGGGCAAGAATACTGGAGTGGGTTGCATTCCCTTCTCCAGGGGATCTTCCTGAACCAAGGCTTGAAGCTGGGTCTCCTGCATTGTAGGCAGATTTTTTTACCATCTGAGCCATCAGGGATCTTTAAATATGTACACTTATCTATATGTAATTTACAGAAACATGTAAGATTGAAAGTAAAGTTTGAAAAAAAGACACAGTCTGCAACCACTAACCAATGCCCCTGCTGTCCCCTCCTCAAAATACAAAAAATAGGAATGGCTCTCCCACCTCCCGTTTCTCTGCTTCTCCCTTTCCTGAACCACCCTGTCTTAAGACCATAGGTGGTGCAGAGTAAGGCGGCCCCCACGCTGGGGGTGGGAAGGCTCAGGGAGCGGAGACCAAAGCAGGTGTCAGAACCTGCACAGGGGGCGGAGCTGTCCATGGGGGAAGGAGCCACAGGGCTCACTTCACGGGCAAGTGACATGATTCAGTTATGATTCTAAAGGATCATCATCATTCATTAGGATGCTATTTGGTGATTTGCAGTCACCTAATAGACTATTTTTGAGAGAAGAGCGGAAGCAGGTTAATCCGTTGAAAGATTCTTACTGCAGCCCAGGTGAGAGGTGATGATGGTTTGGGCTCAGGTAGCATTAACAACAGGAGAGAAAGGGTAAATGGCTCTAAAAATAAGAACAGGGAACACGTCACAGACAAACAGCTCTGTGATTATAAACAACCCTCTCCTACTGAGGCTTTTGTTCTGTTTTTGTTTGGGGTGGGGGGAGGGAGGGCGTGGTATACCTAGGTGCACATAGGGAAAGGAGGAATCCATTCATCTGCATTTTCCCTAATTTCATCAGAGAGCACTTACCCTCCAGAGATGGCTCAAATGTCCTCCCTTCCACACGCCCTCTCATCCCCTGCATTAACCACTTCTTCAGACTCCACAGCACTTTTCGCCTGGGCCAAAAAAAAAAAAAAAAACGGTCTTGCCATTTCCTCTTGTGGTTAATGATGCTTGTTTTCACTTCCAGGTTTGACACTCCTGTGGTGCCGATTCCTATCTTGGGCAGCACAGGGCCTCCGTACTGGCAGAGTCAGAATCATTGTCTGCATTACCTAAAGAATGTGCTAAAAACCTACACAAAACCACTGTTTAAAAAGAGCATTTTCCAGGGCTTCCCTGGTGGTCCAGTGGTTACAGATCCACCTGCCAATGCAGGAGACACGGGCTCCATCCTTGTTCTGGGAAGATCCCACAGGCCGCAGGGCGACTAAGCCTGCACCGCACCTGCTGAGTCCATGCTCCGGAGCCTGTGCTCCACAAGGGAAACCACCGAAATGAGAAGCCCTCACACCGCAGCCAGAGCAGCAACAAAGACCCAGCGCAGCCCAAAATAAATAAGTAAATAAATAAATAATAAAAATAATAAAAAAGTAAATAAGTAAATAAATTAATTAGTTGATTTAAAAAAAAAAAAAGCATTTCCCAAAGAGAGGTATTAAACCAAGGGATTTATTGGTTAAAGTCACAGCATCTCATTCATCACTCCACTGACTAACCAAATTACTGTAGAACCTCCTGGGTAAGACAGGGTTTCAAAGTCCTTCCTTTGTCTCATTCTAAACAAAATTCTGGCTCTTCAAGGACAACCTCAGAACCTGCCTTGAAAACAACCAGCACTGAAAATTCTTTCCAGTTAGGAAGTCTGGAACTCTTTCACTTGTGCCCAGTTTAGCAACAATCGGGCTCAGCGGTAAAGAAGCTGCCTGTAGCACAGGAGACATAAAATGCAGGAAACATGGGTTTGATCCCTAGGTCAGGAAGATCCCCTTGAGAAGGAAATGGCAACCCACTTCAGTATTCTTGTCTGGGAAATCCCATGAACAGAGGAGCCTGGGGGGGCTACAGTCTACGGGGTTGCAAAAGAGTCAGACATGACTGAGCGATTGAACAAGATGTCAGGGTTGCCAGTATGAGAAGATGGTTGCTATAATAAGCAGGTCTTAACCAAGGTCAAGTGTTCAGTTCATTTGGCAATGTTGACTGTCAGTTGTGCATTCCATAGAGATTAGGCTCACTCTCTTCTCCAAGTTACAGAGCTCCACTGAGTTGACACGATACTCGAAGAAGAGTATAATTTTCTGTAAACTCTTCTGAAAGTTACACTAAAGAATGCATAGGCATTTACTGTCCTAGGCTTATACAATGAAAAAAGTTAAAGATCACAATGAATCCCTGGGACGGTTTTGTCCCAACATGTGCCTTGATTTTTTTGATTTTCACCTGCTACTGTGGATTTCTGTAAGCCTAGTGACTTTATCACTCCTTGTCATTGCTGTGTCCTTGGACCAGGCCCACAGAGGAGGCACCAAGTATGTGTTTTACTTTATAAAGCTAGAGAAACAGTCATTTGAAGGCTTTCCCAAGAAAGCTATCTTTCCCAAGAAAGCTATCATTCCTAATTGGTTTGTATAACTGGCAATAACGTATCTTAAGCGAAGGGATATAATTTTGAAAGCATCTCCAAAAAAATTAAATTCACTTGTTTTTAAAAGTAGTATCATATTTCACTTTGCAAGGAGGATGACTTTTTGGTCCCTGTCTTCCAGACATCCCACACCCTAATCCTAGCTTAGAGCTCAAAGGAATTCACGGTATTTCAGTTCACCAAGACAGGGCATAAATATTCTATTTTAAAAGCGGTTCTGGGGCATCTTTTCCAAGAGACCATTGAGTAGCCAGAACCGCTGTATGCTACCCACAACAGCAGGGGTCACCCATCAAGATTTTTGACCCTTGTGAAGAGCAATCAAAGGCTTTGATGGGACTTCAGCCCAGGTTGACTCAGACCACAGGCAGTCAGAGAACTTGTCATTCAACCAAAAATTCAGGAAATACCACTGTACCTGCTTTCAGCTGCCATCATGCCATTAGGTTATCATATGCAATGTGACTTAAGAATCTCAGCGCTTTAAAAAAAAAAAAAAAAAAGAAAAGAATCTCAGCGCTTTCCCTGTGTTGGTCCGTATCTTCCTGTTTATCACTTCATCTTACAAAACACCTTCAGCACAGTACTTAATTTGCAAATTAAGTTCTAATCCTAAAGGAAGCACTCTGCTCTTTATATTAAAATAATGACTCAGAGAAACTTTTTAGAAAGTTATTGCTTTCTAGAACTCTTATTTCTACCAACATGTACCCATCCTCTATTTTGACTGCTTCCATTAGCTAGCAATGGCAGCCCACTCCAGTATTCTTGCCTGGAGAATCCCCATGGGCAGAGGAGCCTGGTGGGCCACAGTCTGTGGGGCTGTAAAGAGCCATATATGACTGAGAAATTAAGCATAGCACAGCACATTAACTAGCAAAAAAGGTACTCACACCAAAGACTGAAGGAAGATACATTACCCCAGCAGATAAGCAGACTGGAGAGGCCAGCTATTGCCCTTCACCTTGAGGGTGTTGGCTGAGCCAAGCAAGCTTGCGCAGTGGTTTCCATAGCCTCAGGGACCATAAAGAAGGCTGAGCGCAGAAGAACCAATGCTATCAAACTGTGGTGTTGGAGAAGACTCTTGAGAGTCCCTTGGACTGCAAGTAGATCAAATCAATCAATCCTAAAGGAAATTAATCCAGAATATTCATTGCAAAGACTGATGCTAAACTGTAACTCTAATACTTTGGCCACCTGATGTGAAGAGTTGTCTCATTGGAAAAGACCTGATGCTGGGAAAGACTGAGGGAAAGAGGAGAAGGGGGCGGCAGAGGATGAAATGGTTGGATGGCATCACTGACTCAATGGACATTAGTTTGAGCAAACTCTGGGAGATAGTAGAGGACAGGGAAGTCTGGCGAGCTGCAGTCCATGGGATCACAGAGTCGGACACAACCGAGCAACTGAACAACAACAAGAAGGACCTAAGGGACCAGATAAAAGGTTGAAGGCCAGCCCAAGGTGAGAAGTCCAACTAGAAACTTTCCTTGAAGGATGGGATCTCAAAGGACTACATCCTTTAAGTAAGGAGAAAGAAGAAATCACCCATCCTTCACTCCCAGATGCCAGCCCAATAAATTGCCTGTGTCAAACCTTAGTGCTAAGTGAAAGGGAAAAATAATTTTCCCCTAAGGATTTAAAACCACTTGGCAATTAAAAGGAAAGAACTACTTATAAACATAACAATATGGATGAATCTCAAAAACATTAAGCAGAGAATTCAAAACAACCAGAAGACCTCACTTGGGTTGACAAGCTACATTCTCACTATATACATGGTTCAATAACTCTCAAGCTAGTCAGTTAGTATAAAGTGGTGCCAGGTTGACTGTACCCTAGAACAGAAATAGGCAAACCATTCCAGGTGAAGGGCCAGAGAGTAAATATTTTACGCATTCTGGGCAATCCGGTCACTGTTGCAACTGCTCAGCTCTGAAGTTGTGGCACAGAAGCAAACAGACAGGGAGTGAACAAACAGGTGTGGCTGTCTTCCAATAAAATCTTACAAATTTTTTTTTTAATCTTACAAGATTTTAAAAAATATTCCACAGGGTCCAGCCTATGGGCTATAGTTTGCTTATCCTTGATCTGAAGGCCTGAAGCTTAAAGATAAAAATCCCAAGATGACATCATCATGAAAACTCTCTAAACACACAAGAAATGACTCCCTTAATGAGAAGCCACGGCGGGGGGGGTGGAGACTCAGATTCAAGAAAGATGTCAGACTTTGGAATAGGTGGAAAAACATATAAAATCTATATGTGTAAGATGCTCCAAAACTTACTGAAGAGTAAGCACTCTTGGAAAAGAATCAAATACACAAGGAACTATATTCAATATCTTATAATAACTTAGAAAAGAATCTGAAAGATAGACATATATAGATGCAGATATAGATATGTGAATAACTGAACCACTTAGCTATACACCTGAAACTAACACATTGTAAATCAACTACACTGCAATTTAGACAAAAAAAAAGGAACAAATAAATGTATATGCAAAACAGAAATAGACTAACAGGTATAGAAAACAAATTCGTGATTACCAATGGAGAGAGGAAAGGGGGAAGGACAAATTGAAGGTATGGAATGAAGAGAAACAAACTACTATGTATAAAACCGATAAGCAATAAGAATAAGTACACCTTGTAATAATTTTTAATGGCGTAGAATCTGTAAAAATACTGAATCACTATGCTGTGAAACTGAAATGAATATAATAAACTATATTTTAATAAAAAATATTAAACACTGTGATTTTAAGCAATAAGCCCTTTAGAGAATTATATTTTAAAATCTTCAAGTAATAAAATACCTTGCAGCCTCATAAAAAAATTAAAATAAAAAATAAAAAGAATCAAATATAACTCATAGAAATGAAAAATATAAAAACTGAAATTAAAGACTCAATGAAGGGACAGAACAGCAAATTAGGCAGAACTGAAGAATTAATGAAATGGTACAATCATAAGATTGTCCAGAAAGAAGTCTAGCTAGAGGCAAAGAAATGGAAAGTATAAAAAAGAGAGATTAAGAGACATACAGGATAGAGTGAGAAAATCGAGCACTTGCTTAATCAGACTTCTAAAAAGACAGGAGAGGGCAAGTGGGACAGAAACATTATGGAAAGAAATATCTGAGAATTGATAAAAAATACTAAACCCCAGATGAGAAGTCAAGTCACAAGCAAGAGAGATAACAAGAGACTCACACTGAGTCCATCACAGCAAAGTGGTATAAGAACAAAAACAAGTCACCTCAAACATGCTCAAAGAAACCCTACCTTCAAAGAAGTAATAATCATGCCTCATGACTGACTTCTCAGTAGCAACTATGGGATGATCCTTAACGTGTTTAGAGAAAAATAACTTGATATGAACATAAACTTCTACATCTAGCAAAGCATTCAAGAGTGTATAGAAAATAAATAAACATTCAGAAAAACAAAAACTGAATTTGCCACCAAGAGACTCTCAATCAGAAAAGTGATCCCACATGGAAGGACTGAGATAAAAGAGGTAAAGAATAACAAGGTAGTCAGCATATGGGTAAACACTGACCATATAAAATTACAAAAAAGATTATGATGGCAACAATGTCCATGATATTTTGTGGGATTATATAAGTAATTAAAATGCATAATATCATATAAATTGAAAGACAGAATGAATGACTGGAATTCAAAGTCCCTGTTTTATTCAGGAGTATAAGGATAGTGATCAATTTTAGACTTTGGTAAGCATGCAAGCTGAAATTTATAAAGTAACCACAGACGAAAACAAGACTATTAAACTCCAATTTAAATAGAGAAAATGGAAAAAGGAATAAATCCAAAAAAGGGCAAGAAGGAGAGAGAGAGCTATTTTTAAAAATGTAAGAAAGAGAACAGGGCTTCCCTGGTGGCTCAGTGCTAAAAAATTCACCTGCAAATGCAGACGATTTGGAGTCAATCCCTAGTCTGGGAAGATCACCTGGAGAAGGAAATGGTAACCCACTCTGGTATTCTTGCCTGGAAAAATCCCATGGACAGAGAAGCCTGGTGGGCTACAATCCCCAGGGTTGCAGAAGAGTTGGACACGACTTAGCGACAAAACAACAAACAACAAGAAAGCACAAAATAAGATTAAAAATAAAATTCAAATATGTTACTACACTAAATGAAAATGTTGCTTTCATGTACTGCTGATAGTACAATTTGTGTAAAATGGTACAACCTTTTTGAAAATGTATGGCTGTTTCAACACTAAAGTTGAAATGCTTATACCCTATCCTAGAGTGTGGAAAATTCTGAAAGAGATGGGGATACCAGACCACCTGACCTGCCTCTTGAGAAACCTGTATGCAGGTCAGGAAGCAACAGTTAGAACTGGACATGGAACAGCAGACTGGTTCCAAATAGGAAAAGGAGTACATCAAGGCTGTATATTGTCACCCTGCTTATTTAACTTAAATGCAGAGATCATGAGAAACCCTGGGCTGGAGGAAGCACAAGCTGGAATCAAGATTGCCGGGAGAAATATCAATAACCTCAGATATGCAAATGACACCACCCTTATGGCAGAAAGTGAGGAAGAACTAAAGAGTATCTCGACGAAGGTGAAAGAGGAGAGCGAAAAAGTTGACTTAAAGCTCAACATTCAGAAAATTAAGATCTTGGCATCAGGTCCCATCACTTCATGGCAGGTAGATGGGGAAGCAGTGGAAACAGTGGCTGACTTTATTTTTCTGGGTTTCAAAATCACTGCAGATGGTGATTGCAGCCATGAAATTAAGACGCTTACTCCTTGGAAGGAAAGTTATGACCAACCTAGATGGCATATTAAAAAGTAGAGACATTACTTTGCCAACAAAGGTCCATCTAGTCAAGGCTATGGTTTTTCCAGTAGTCATGTATGGATGTGAGAGTTGGACTATAAAGAAAGCTGAGCGCCAAAAACCTGATGCTTTTGAACTGTGGTGTTGGAGAAGACTCTTAAGAGTCTTTTGGACTACAAGGAGATCCAACCAGTCCATCCTAAAGGAGATCAGTCCTGGGTGTTCATTGGAAGGACTGATGTTGAAGCTGAAACTCCAATACTTTGGCCACCTCATGTGAAAAGCTGACTCATTGGAAAAGACCCTGATGCTGGGAAAGATTGAGGGCAGGAGGAGAAGGGGACGACAGAGGATGAGATGGTTGAATGGCATCATTGACTCGATGGACATGGGTTTGGGTGGACTCCGGGAGTTGGTGATGGACAGGGAGGCCTGGTGTGCTGCATTCATGGGGTCGTAAAGAGTCGGACATGACTGAGCACCTGAACGGAACTGAACTGAGAGCGATCCTAATTCCTAGTACACAAACAACTAGAGAAACTCTTGAGCATGTCTACCAAGAGATACACAAGCATGTCTCAATACACTGAAAAGAACCCTACTGTCCATTGACTATAAATGGAATAGCTGGTGAGTTTTTCATACCTTCCAGGATACAGTCATTTTCTACTCATTGGCTTGATAACAAATATGCCAATAACAAAGTATCTGTTTTTATCATTGCCCTTAATGTATACCTACACACAAAGGTACACTCATACATTTGTGTGTGCTCTAGAATTTCACAATAAATAAAAAGACAAATGAGAATCAGAGCAGTAATTGGTTAAAGGCTGAAAAGTTGTTGAGTGCTACAGTCACAATTAGAAAATGTCTTTATGACTCTATCTCATCCTAACCATTACTCCAAAAAATAACATCAAATACCAGTAACATCTATCCATTGGAACCCAGTATTCAAAAAAAAAAAAAAAAGCAAGCATACAGCTTTTGTCAAGTTCATAATAGGTCACTCAGACCCAGCAAGAAAGAGGTTAGATCTGCAGTACCACACTTTTAAAAGTATCATATTTCAGAAACAGCTACTGAAAGCAACTCTGATCCAGAGGCAGCCCTCATAACCCCAGTACGTTATCTGTAGGCACGAGAAACCAACAGCCCTTATTGTGTATTTCCAGGTATCAGTAGATGTCTGAAATGCAGCATGTGCAAATCACCAAGAAGTTGACTAGACCTTAGCAAGTCTGTCTCTACTAGAAAACTTTCCTCACCACTGTTCTTTGCACCAGGCTGTGATCCAGGACTGTTCCCCCTGTGCTCTGAGGATTATTTGCTGATTCAGACATGGCTGCTCATCAAATCCCAGTATGTGCCAGGATGTTTCAGAAACCCTTGGTGTTCCTGAAACCCAGTGTCTATAGAGGTCACCGAGACAAAGAGTAGGAATAAAAATGGGCCATCACATTTTTTTAGGTGATAGCCCTTCACAAGACTCAACGAATGAATCTGTGTTACATTAAAGAGTCAGATGAAAGGGCTTATCTAATGGGATTTTTTTTCTACCAATTCCTGCTTACCCTTCATACACCAACAGTTACAGAAGTCCCAGGAATACTAAACTCTGGGCACAATATTTCTAAAAATGGGTATAAAATAATATAAAGAAAGGCAAGTCAAAAAAAAAAAAAAAGGTGTTCTAGGGAACATAAGCTAAATCTGAGCAGTATTTGCTTTCTAAAAACATGCTTTCAGTAATACTATAATTCTTAAAACAACCTGATAACTAGTTGTATAAGTCAAAAACTTACAAGACAAAGGTTCTGGTGCTCTGTGATGACCTATAGGGGTGGAATGGTGGGGGGCGGGGGTGGGTTTTGCAGGGGAGGGAGGCTCCAGAGGGAAGCTGCTGCTGCTGCTGCTAAGTCGCTTCAGTCGTGTCCGACTCTGTGCGACCTCATGGACAGCAGCCTATGGGATTCTCCAGGCAGGAATACTGGAGTGGGTTGCCATTTCCTTCTCCAGGATATATGTATACATATAGTTGATTCACCTTGTACAGCAGAAGCTAAGACAGCATTGTAAAGCAATTATATTCTGATAAAAAAAAAAACAGCATTAGATTTTCTAGTGAACGTGTGATAGCATGATTGCTCTCATGGTGCCCTTGGAAAGATACATATTATCAGTATCCAAACAAAAGGGCTATTAGTTGTTCTACCAACTTTTCTGAGAATTGACCTAATTAATAGAATGAGTTTATTAACTCAAGCTGTATTGAATATGACAAGCAAAAAGAAAAAGGAAATCTTCTGAGAAAAAAACAGAGTCACCTCAACATACAAATTCACTGATTTGGGGTCAAATCTTACCCTCAAGAGTTTTTTGGGGGTGTGGGGGCAAAGGTTAAAGCAAGAACAAAGGAAAAAGATGGGGGGAAGTAAGAAGAGAAGGCTAGCTGACCGTGATGGTCACCTGTTCACAAATTTTCCTTTAGGATCAAATCCATAAAGCTTGATGAGAAGAATACACATTGATTGTGCTGGGGCAGGCCTATCTCAGTTAAGAGAGTAGTGCCTGCGTTCATTTGCAAAACAACTGAAGTCTATGTCTTTGCTCAAGACGAGGTCCAAGAGTCAGAGTCCAGACAACTTAGCTTGAAAAAAAAAGGAGAAAGAGAAAAAAAAACACAGCAAAACCAACAACCAAATGTTTCTCATTTTCCAGTCGTTCCAGTCGAATAAAATCCAACTATGTCACTGAAATGAAAAAACAAACAATCCAAGATTGTAATGTGAAAAAATTTAACTTACTCAAAATCAAAAGAAGGCAAGAGAGCTGAGGTACAGAAAATAATGCAACACACATTTAGAAATATAGAATTTATTTATATTCACCGTAAGACAGTGTCACATTTTGTACATGTTTCCCAGAAGAGAAATAACACTCTGATGGCACTATATTGCTATCAACATTGCTTAGGCTGCACAGTCGGGAAACACTGATTTTCCCCTTCAAAAGATTTAAGGCTCAGATTCCAAAAGGTAATTTTACCACTTATTCTCCTGTTAAAGAAAATGGGAAAGTTCTGAAATAAAGGACAAAGTGGTGATGGGGGAGGAACAGCGCCAAACACTTCACTCACAACACCCCCACCTCTGCAGAAGACGCTCAATGTGACTGGTGGTGGTTGTCAGAGGCTCTTCCTCTTTGAAATGTGTTTGGTGACATGGATCAAACAAATCAGTAGATGCAAAAGGCATCAGGTAGAGACCTTTACTATAGAAACATGGAAAACTAAAAGCTTTATCACCGGTTGCTGGCTAACATAGGTCTATTTGAAAGTCACCTACATATAAATATGCGCTCACTGTAACGTAGATTCACTTTTCTTTGGTAAAGTTCACCAAATAGGATGTCTCCTCTAACACGCCAGTAAAAGATATTTAATTTCCTTTCAACTTTCAGATCAAGGGGCCACAAAGCTGTCCTTTCTCCTAAAGACTGTCTTCCATTTTTCTTTTCAATCTTGTAGTAGAACAAAACCATGACAGCCATTCGAACCTAATGTGCAATCCTTGTTTAAGTGAGTAAGGAAAGTGGGAAGGGAAGGGCGGGTGAAAGCGAATCATGAACAAAGTGTGGGGTATTTTCTTGAGAACTGCCCTCTCAATGAGTTCCAAACACAATGAATTCCCAAAGTGTTTTAGAAGAGCTTTTCCCAGTACAAATATTTCATTCAATCCACAAGGCCACAGTCATTTCACAAAAGGCAGAATCAGTTCAAACTCAGCACACGACTTAACAATTCATGCTTTAACAACAAAAGCCAAAAATGGCACCGTGGGTTCCGCCTCTGGCAAGAGGAGGTAGAGACAACCATGCTAATGCTTTAACAACAAAAGCCAAAAATGGCACCGTGGGTTCCGCCTCTGGCAAGAGGAGGTAGAGACAACCATCGCGTAGAAAAGGTTAACAATTAAAAAAAAAAAAAAGTAAAACAAAACAACACACTTCCTTCTTCCCCTTGTCAAAAAAAAAAAAACAATTCCACCCCGTTCCATTTCTAAGGACTAGCTCTGGAAAGCCTGCATGGCGTTCAGTCCAATTCCGACTTGACAGATCCATTGCCCACAATCATTTTGCTGTAATTCTTCTGCTGCTCTTCCTTAAAGGTGTCCTTCACCTTGGCTCTCTTCAGCCCTCCATCCCTGAGAACAGAAAGACACATAAATACTCCCAGCAATGATTTCAAAGGGTTACCTACTCACACACGCTGCACAGTGCCATGGCGCTGAGCAGATGCTCAGAGAGGAGGCAAAGCAGAGTGGATCTGGAAGCAGAAAAACCCAGACTTCAGTCTCTGCTCTACCGCTCAATCAGACCTGTGTTACTTGAAGGAGCAATCTCTTTGATGTTTGGTAAGAATTAAACACAATTTCACTGCTCACTTTCATTTTAGAAGTTAGGGCTGCTATCTTCCATATTTGGATGTGATATTAAAACTCGGACTGTTTACCTATCTTTTTCCCCAAGGAAAGACAAGTACTAGATCTTTTCATCTAAATCGGCCTATGTGTATGTTAGTTGCTCAGTCATGTCCAACTCCTTGCAACCCCATGGACTGTAGCCCACCAGGCTCCTCTGTCCATAGGATTCTCCAGGCAAGAACACTGGAGTGGGTTGCCTTTTCCTTCTCCAGAGGATCTTCCTGACCCAGGTTTCAAACCCAGGTCTCCTGCATTCCAGGCGGATGCTTTACCATCTGAGTCACTGGGCTTCCCTGGTCTCACTATAAATATACATATAAGAAATGATGAAGGTGCTATGTGTGTGTGGTGGGGGGGGGGTAAATTCCTCAAAAAGAAATGGGCTCATGATTCAAATCTAATCCTGTGTCTAACAAGTCATGTTTTTATTCAAAGTGCTCTATTGTAAGTATTGATAATCTTCCAAAATAGACTCAAAATAAATCAAACAAAAACATAAATGGCATTCAACAAATCACAGGGCCTATGTAAGCAGCATTCCTTAATTCAGAGCCTGTGAATCTTTGAACTCTCTCCAGGGTGGTAAAAATCAGACCTGCCAAAGTTAAAAGGATTGTGTATGTCTTTCCTTCTTTTGCCAAAACAAAGAAACAAGTTGAAAGACCTGAAAGAAGACTGGATTATCGGATCCACTCTCTCCTAATCTCACACTTTAGATTTTAATTCCCAGGAGACCACAGACCAAGAAAGTGCTTACTTTATATAACTCTGCCTGTTAATTTTAACCCAGCTAAGCATGAATGTTTACCAAGTGCTCTCTAATGATGATGGGAGTTTCATAGGTTAGCCAGTGAACTCAATGCCATGAAGACAGAGCTTGACCTAAAAACAGAAGGCAGCCTGAGTCCGCTGTAATGTTCAGGCCTCTAGAGTCAAAACTAAGACGTGGTCCACCACGAAGTCCTCAACTTTAAAAATGGACTTCGGCCCACAAATCTTCCAGGGGGTCAGCTGTAGGAAATTTCCATGAAATAAGGTTAGAAGTTGTCATCAGACCTCCAGAATTGTCCACAAGAGCCTCTTTTATCCACAGGAGATGCTTCTCACCATACACAGCATTTAGGGGTTTCCCTGGTACCACTCAACATCTGCTCAAGGACAGATGTTGGTTAACTGACTTGTTGCCTGTTTTGGCTGCTCAAGGAAAGATGTTGCTAATTGACTTGTTGCCTGTTTTGGCCTGGACCTCAGAAAAGGAGGAATGGCCTTTCCTCTGGCCCTCCCTCCCTTTCTTAGTTCTTCAGTTCAGTTCAATTCAGTCGCTCAGTCATGGCCGACTCTTCACAACCCCATGAACTGCAGCACGCCAGGCCTCCCTGTCCATCACCAACTCCCGGAGTCCACCCAAACCCATGTCCATCGAGTCGATGATGCCATCCAACCATCTCATCCTCTCTCGTCCCCTTCTCCTCCCGCCTTCAATCTTTCCCAGCATCTAGGTCGTTTCCAATGTCAGCTCTTCGCATCAGGTGGCCAAAGTGTTGGAGTTTCAGCTTCAACATCAGTCCTTACTATTCAGAATTCACATAAAAGCAATATGTGCAGTGCTTAGTTGCTCAGTCAAGTCCAGTTCTTTGTGACCCCATGGACTGTAGCCCGCCAGGCTTCTCTCTCTGTGGGGATTCTCCAGGCAAGAATACTGGTATGGGTTGCCATGCCCTCCTCCAGGGGATCTTCCCAACCCAGGGATCAAACCCAGGTCTCCCACATTGCAGGCGGATTCTTTACTGTCTGAGCCGCCAGGAAAGCCCAAGAATACTGGAGTGGGTAGCCTATCCCTTCTCCAGGGGATCTTCCCGACCCAGGAATCGAACTGGGGTCTCCTGCATTGTAGGCGGATTCTTTACCAGCTGAGTTACCAGTTCAGTTCAGTCGCTCAGCTGTCTCCGACTCTTTGGGACCCCATGGACTGCAGCACACCCAGTTTCCCTGTCCATCACCAATTCCCAGAACTTACTCAAACTCATGTCCATCGAGTTGGTGATGCCATCCAGGATGGTTGGTAAGAAATAAGAAAGGGAGGGAGAGCCAGAGGAAAGGCCATTCCTCCTCTTCTGAGGTCCAGGCCAAAACAGGCAACAAATCAATTAGTGACACCTGTCCTTGAAAATCCTGAGCATCTCCCTTCTAAAGAAAGTGAAAGTGAAGTCACTCAGTTGGGTCCAACTCTTTGTGATCCTATGGACTGTAGCCTACCAGGTTCCTCCATCCATGGAATTTTCCAGGCAAGAGTACTGGAGTGGGTTGCCATTTCCCTCTCCAGGGGATCTTCCCAGGGATCAAACCCGGGTCTCCCGCGTTGCAGGCAGATGCTTTACCATCTGAGCCACTGCTCTAAGCACTCCAACAGAGACTTCAAAACTTTATTCAATTCCCCTTTGCAATGGCAGGTCTTAGTTCTTAAGGAGGGCAGCAGCTGAATATAAAAGCCAGTTTAAGATAATACAACTGAGGGCTTCCCTGGTGGTCCGGTGGTTAAGAATCCACCTGTCAATGCAGGGGACACAGGTTAGATCCCTGGTCTGGGAGGATCCCACATGTCGAGGGGCAACTAAGCCGTGCCCCAAACGACTGCCCATGTGCTGCAACTACCGAAGCCTGTGCACCTAGAGCCCATGCTCTGTGTCAACTACAACCTGGCACTTGCCAAGAGGATTTGCCAGGGACTGAACAACAACAAGGGCATTAGCCATCTGCCTCTGCGGAGACTGAACCCTGTGCTGCTGCAGCTGCTGACCCTCAACAACCCCTGAGGGAGTTTAGGGTGGAGAGCGAGGCACTCTGTGCTCCACGGAATCTGACAGAACAGGCCTTCAGATAGGTAGATGCTTTCAGGAACTGATTTCATGATCCCAATCTTTGCATCTCTTCATATCTAGAAAATCACCAAGTCCCTTCATGATGACATCAGCTCTTTATGACCGGCAGAAAACCTCTTGTAAAGTGCTTCATTCACCAAAATCTTATATATTGACGTTCCCCCACTACCTCTTTGGAGTAGTCTCTCAGAGCAATCCTAGGCTGCAGTCCTCATTTCGCCCTAAATAAAACTTGTAACTCTCACGTGGTGCATCTTTTTTAATCGACATCTACAACAAGAAAAGCCACAGCAATGAGAAACTCCTGCATCGCTACTAGAGAGTAGGTCCTACTCACTGCAACTAAAGAAAACCCACCTGCCACAACGAGCCAACAGAAAATAAATCAATCAATAAATTTTTTAAAATAGTCACATAATAATTTTTGAAAAGATGATTCAATTAAGTTCTCATTTAATTGGGGGGGGGGGGAATCTAGACATGTTAATTCATACCCAACAGAGGAATGACAAATACAACTGGAAAGGCAGTGAGCTTATTTTCTTTTAAAAGAAGAGTCTAAGTAATTAAAAGTAACTTTTTTATATATAAAACTGAATATAGCCTGATAAAAGGCAATTTTAAAACTATGAGGATCATTTCTGTCATTTTGCTCAAGCCAATCTGGCTGAGGACAGTCTGTCCTGGAGCTAACTCCCTTAGGCTCTCTTTGTTTCGAAAGGCTTTTTTCCTTTCCTTGGTACTTGAGGCTACAGATCTAAAGCTCTAAGCTTTTCATAATGGCTTCAGGGCAGGATTAGGGCTAGGATGTCAAGTAAAAGCAAGGGGGTATAAAGAATAGAAAACAATGGACGAGGAAGAGGAAGCCAGTTATACATATGAACATGGGTCACTAAGACATCTGTAAACTACAGCATTGGTAAGCCTGTTATTTCTTGATGGCAGTGATAAGGATAGAATAGGATTCTTATACAGTTGTAAAGTTCCCGGTAGGGGACTATAGATAGATACAGAATCCTAGGAAACTTTGGGAGACTGATTGCTCAAGAAAGGTCCGTCTAGTCAAAGCTATGATTTTTCCAGTAGTCATGTACAGATATGAAAGTTGAACCATAAAGAAGGTTGAGCGCCAAAGAACTGATGCTTTTGAATTGTGGTGCTAGAAAAGACTCTTGAGAGTCCCTTGGACTGCAAAGAAATCAAACCAGTCAATCCTAAAGGAAATCAACCCTGAATATGCCCCAATACTTTGGTCACCTGATGCAAAGAGCTGACTCATTGGAAAAAACCCTGATGCTGGGAAAGATTGAGGGCAGGAGAAGAAGGGGGCGACAGAGAATGAGACTGTTGGTTGGCATCACTGACTCAATGGACATGAGTTTGAGCAAATTCTGGGAGATAGTGAGGGACAGGGAAGCCTGGAGTGCTGCAGTTCATGGGGTCACAAAGAGTCAGACATGACTGAGGGACTAAACAGCAACCGGTAGTTGTAGAGGTCCCAGTATGAGACTATAGATACAGAGAAATTTAGGAAATTTTGGGAGACCACTGTAAGTTCATGATTGCTCAAGAAAACTATGGGATTATCATGGAATGAAGCAGGCTTGCTTTGCTATAAAGTCATAAATAAAAAGCATGAGACATTCCCCAGGTCATTAGGTCGAAGAAAAACATTACCACCCTCCTACTGATCTGAATAAGCTATGATAGTGTCTGACCCTACAAGGTCTGACCCTTGTAGGGTCAGACACTCTCCTACCCAATACAAAGGAGGAGCTAGTGATATAAGCTTGACCTCTACTCAAAGAAGACAGTCTTTTCCTCTCCCTCATTTTCCTTTGATTATAAAATTGTAGACCACTTAATTTGTGAGGCAGGCAACCTGCCCATTTGCATTTCCTCAACTGTCCTATAATAACAAATCTACTTCTTGCCTATCACTTTGCCTCTTACTGAATTTCTTCCGCACTAGGACACAAAGTACCTGAGCCTCGGTAACCCCAGACATCAGGTGAGTGATTCTAGTTAAAACACTGTGGGCTCACGCCCCCATCTAGGTTTAGGGAGGGTTCAAGTCCTGGACACGTGGACTGAAATCCCACCCTGAGTCACCTGGTTTCAGTAGAATGTCTGAAATTTAGTTTCACATATTCCAGTTTAGAGAGTGTCATAAGAATATTAGTCCTAACCTATCTTAACCACATTTCAGGGAGTTGCCCTAAATCAAGAACTCACAGCCCCAGAGCGGTCATCCAGGCATTTAATTAGAAAGCCACCCTCCAGAGATGTGACTATAAGGCTTCCACTATCTTGATCTCCCATCAACTTTCCAAGCTTTGTTAATTAGCATAGTGAATTTAGAAATGGGTTATCACTGCAGAAGTTAGTGGCTTGTTAATTAGCAAGACAGATGCCAGAAACAGACTTTCCTGGGTGAAATTAGTTGTGTTCAAGATACGTGAGTTGATGAAATTATTTTAGAGACATTCCCGATCCTTGCATTAAAGGGTATATAAGAATCCAGGCAGCCCTTCTTCATAGGCTTAATCCCTCAGCAGTCCTGGGTACCTCTGCTGGTTCAAAAGGTTTTGGCTGCCTAGCTCATAGCCAGACTTGCCTAGCCACATCCTACTCCACGACACTCCCAAAATTGCCTCTAGTGAACCTCCCAAGTCAAGTGTTTACAAAACACCAAATAGATAGATAGCAGGGACTTCATTAAACGTACAGGACTTAACGAATGGACTGTTTTTGTGCTAACTATGCTAATACAATGTCTGTGTATATGTACAAATTTAATCTCCCGTTATAACCTAGGGATATTCAACCCTCACTGACACAGACAAAATGTTTGCAAGTGCCCCCCAAAATTCACTTCCTGAAGCCCTAACCCTCAATAATACAGTATTTGGAGATGGAGATTTGGGGAGCCAATTAGGTATAGATGAGGTCATCAGGGATGGGCCCTCAAGACAGGAACAGTGCCCGTGTAAGAAAACACACCAGAGAGCTTCCAGCCTTCGGAACTGTGATAAAATAAATTTCTGTTGTTTAAGCCACCCAGTCTATGGGAGCTTGTTCTGGCAGCCTGATCAGATTAATACTCTCACCTATATTCTATCTTTCTTAAAAAAACACAAAACTAAAGCCATAGATATCCATACTTATAATATTCCACTTATTTCCTGTCAAGTTTTGAAGTTTTCTTTAATATAATTACAGCTGGAGATAAATAAGAACAAGTTTGTAAGTTGCCCCCTGCCTTCAAAGATCCATTTCCCTCAAATCCAACCCCACTTTCTTCTTCAGTGAAAGATCCCTAAATTTTAGCTAGACATATGGCCAAGCAGGAGCTTCCCCGGCGGCTCTGACAGTAAGGAGTCTGCCTGCAAAGCAGGAGAGCTGGGTTTGATCCCTGGGTCGGGAAGATCCCCTGGAGAAAGAAATGGCAACCCCATTACATGGACAGAGAAGCCTGGCAAAACCCAGTCCATGGGGTTGCAAAGAGTCGGACATGACCGAGCCACTAACAGGGCCAAGCAGAACAAAGACTGCATTTCCGAGCATCCTCTGCAGCAAGGTGTCATCACGTGACTTGAGTTCAAGTCAACAGACAGAAGTGGAAATGGCATGTCCAACTTCCAGCTTGTGCTCTTAAAGACATGAATGCATTCTTCTTGTTTTAGTTCTTCCCTGCTAATCATGTTATTGTACTCACTGGGCAGAGCCGTCTTGGACAACACTGAGGATGGTAGATCAATACAAAGTGAGCTGTTATGCCAGTCTAGGCTGCCTATGATGAAGTATGAGAGATACAATTCAATCTTATTTAAGCCATCATTATGCTGTATCAACCACTGTCAATGTCAGCTAAACCTCCAACTAGAAAGCATAATAAATGACCTATTTTTTAAAGTAATAATACTTCTGAAAAATTTCTTACCAAGGAAGCTCGGTCAACCCTCCTTGCACAGCAATAGCAGACTTAACCCTGTTAGCGAACTGGACTGCATCTTCCCCTTCCTGGAATAAAAAATGACCAGCACATCCTGAAGACAGTTCTCAAACAACACTTTCAAATATCTCACAATCATTTAGATTTGTTTTAAAGTACAATATTCACATTTTTAAGTCAAATATGCTCTATTCTGAATTATAGCAAATACCATTTGTTCCATCAAGAAAATGCAGTGCTCTTTTTGTTTAATATCTTTATCACATATATGTATTTATTATGCTCTTTACTAGACTTATGCAAGATACAACATTCTACAGTATCTGTAGGTTCAATAAACCAATAACAATGGTAAAAACTATTATGGAAAAGAGTCTCTTGATCTAAAACCAGTGAGATTTTGAAGAGCGCTAGATACAGAGAAGGCAGAAAGTCCAAATTCAACTGATATGAGGAAAGCAGACACCCACACGTGCAGGTAAAGGTTTTCTCGCCTTCATCTGATTAGATAAAGCACCTGTTATCTATGCAATACCTCTCTGGTCATGGGGGGCATGTACCACACGTCACAGACGATGGCCCAGCTGGTCATCACTCGAAGCAGGTAGCTTACCATGTTGTATTTACTACTGTTCCAAAACGCATCACCAAACTGAGGGTTATACTGAGAAAAGAAAACGCATTCTAGTTAGGAATTAAACGGCAGCATCTCTTCTACATGTCGGTAGATGACAGGCCAAACATCTATCAGACCTGCCCCCCTCCAAAAAAACAAAAAGAAGCTACTTTACTGGACAGAAAGGATCCAGAGAGCCAACAAGATGTAGAAAACAGCCTGTGGTTACCAGGGGGTAAAGGAGGGGAGGGATGGATTAGGAAACTGAGATCAACACAAACACACGACTATATGCATAAAATAGATGACTAATAAGGACCTGCCATACAGCACAGGGAAGCCTACTCAATACTCTGTAACAGCCTATATGGGAAAAGAAGCTAAAAGACTAGATACATGTATATGTATACCCGAGTGGATTCACTTTGCGAAACACCTGAAAGCAAACACAGCACTGTAAATCAACTATATTCCAATGAAACTTTTAACAAAAGAAAAGAAACAAAATAAAGAAGAAATCAGGCCAGGTAACTCCCCTGAGGAGAGCCTCAGAGTGCTCAGACTGGAGGGTTATTGACATGATTCTTAAAAGTCTGTCTACCCACTTCACTGGGAGGTGGGTCAAAGCAGGAATAGTATCTGACACTGATATCACAGTGTCCTCAGTACCCAGACATGGCTTGGCACATAGCATCCCCCTACCGCTACATATCTATATCTGCATCAGTAGAAAGAGATCTAGCAAATGGGACAAATGTAAACAACTGGTGGATATGAATAAAGAGCACACGCTCAGTCGTGCCCGACTCATTGTGACCCCACGGACTGTGTAGCCCATGAGCCTCCACTGGCCATGGGATTCTCCAGGCAAGAATCTGGAGGGGGTTGCCACTTCCTTCCCCAGGGGATCTTCCCAACTCAGGGATCAAACTCGGGTCTCCTGCATTGCAGGCAGATTCTTTACCGTCTGAGCAACCAGGGAAGCAAAGAACACACAAGTATTCCTTATTCTTACAAATCTTAAGTTTGAAATTATATCAAAATAAAGTGACCAAGTCACTGTCTTTGGCGGGGAGGGGTGTGAGAGTGGATAATCTGTTTTACCTTAATGGCAACTGGATGGATGGTTCCTCCAATTTCAAAGCTTCCTTTTTTAAACATCATGACTGAAGTATTGTTGATACAAGTTCCTATAAGCACATTGGCAGGGAGTGAAATTTTTTAAAGCAGTCAATTTGAAACGGAAATATTTTGTTATAAAATAATTTAAAATATTCAGATCACATCAAAATTACAGACTTTTTAAAAAATTACAGATATTTTAAATACTATCACTTTACAAATTAACTCCTGTTTAAGTAGTAGTAATTCAACAGTTCTAAGCAGGTTTAACAACAAATTTTACTTTATTGTTGACTACTCTAGAGATACAGTTTCTTCACAACAGATGGCGACTTCAATATATTTTAAAATAAGGACCTTTATAAAGTTATGGACAATACCTATCTAAGTTCATTAAAAGTGAAATTGTTGGGAGGGGGGATCGGGATGGGGAATACATGTAACTATATGGCTGATTCATGTCAATGTATGACAAAACCCACTGAAATGTTGTAAAGTGATTGGCCTCCAACTAATAAAATAATATTAAAAAAAAAAAAAAAAAAAAAAAAGTGAAATTGTTAGTCACTCAGTCAAGTCCAACTCTTTGGGGCCCCATGGACTGCAGCCTGCCAGGCTCCTCTGTCCATGGAATTCTCCAGCCAAGAATACTGGAGTGGGTTGCCATTTCCTTCTCCAGAGGATCTTCCCAGCCCAAGGATCGAACCCGAGTCTCCTGCATTGCAGGCAGATTCTTCACCATCTGAGTCACCAGGGAAGCTCATCAAACTTTATTACCCAGAAACAACTTCTGAGATCCAAAAGGTACCATGACTTCCATCAAACCTCATAAGAAAGCAGGGAATTACTGGCTCAGAGAGGCCATGCCATTCCTAAAGGACAGCAGAAATCTGGACTAAGAATGCCAGCTCCGGAACAATCCAGCTCCCCATATACTTCGGGTACCTATTGTTATCAACCATAGCTTGGTAAGCAATCCCACTTCTCACCTTCAGGAAAGATTAATATGGGTAATTCTTTCTTATCAGCAATATGTTCTTTTAGTCTGTGAAGAAAAATAAAGGATCTAAATTATACCTTCAAAAGTAGAGAGGTGGGAATCCTCTTTGGTATCCTTTCTTTTAGATTCAATTAAATCATGCCCATTTTTTTAAATTGGTATACAGTTGCTTTACAATATTGTGTTAATTTCTGCTGTACCACAACGTGAATCAGCTATAAGGATACATATAGCTCCTCCCACTTGAGCCTCGCTCCCACCCTACCCCATCCCGCCCCTCTATGTCATCACAGCTCTGAGCTGAGCTTCCCACTAGCTATTACACATGGAAGTGTGCATACATCAATCCCAGTCTCTCTCTGGTATTCTTTACTCTCCACTAACACAAATACAACTGTAAAGCAATAAGAAGAGAAAGGAAATAAACTCAAGTTGGCCCCTTTCTAAACAAGTGTAAGAGTCGGCATAGCTGAGATAGACAGATTACAACTGCGAGTGTGCACACCACTGCTCAATAATCACAAGAGGGGAAACAGTTCTCTAACCTTAAAGACATTTCAATAGGCACGTGCCATTTCACTCTTACCCACTCATAGCCCACCATCATATTTACAGAAGCAATGACTCGACTGCCTCCAGTGAAAGGTCTCAGGCAAAAAGCTGCTTCAAACAAAGGTTTCTGGTAGCTCAACTCCACTCCAAGACCCAGAAGTTTCCCGTCCTGTTCCATAAAGAGCGCTAGCTCTGTCTGCCTCTCAGTTCAATTCAGTCGCTCAATCGTGTCCAACTCTTTGCAACCCCATGGACTGCAGCACACCAGGCTTCCCTGTCTATCACCAACTCCGAGAGCTTGCTCAAACTCATGTCCATTGAGTTGGTGATGCCATCCAACCATCTCATCCGCTGTCATCCCCTTCTTCTCCTGCCTTCAATCTTTCCCAGCATCAGGGTTTTTCCCAATGAGATAACTTTTCGCATCAAATGTCCAAAGTATTGGGAGTTTCAGCTTCAGCATCAGTCCTTCCAATAAATAGTCAGGTCTGATTTCCTGTAGGATTGACTGGTTTGATCTACTTGCAATCCAAGGGACTCTTAAGAGTCTTCTTCAACACCACAGTTCAAAAGCATCAATTCTTCGGGGCTTAGCTTTATGGTCCAACTCTCACATCCATACATGACTACTGGAAAAAATACAGCTTTAACTAGATGGACCTTTGTCGGCAAATAATGACTCTGCTTTTAAATATGATGTCTAGGTTGGTTGTGGCTAAGCTGCTAAAGAATCCACCTGCAATGCAGGAGACCTGGGTTCAATCCCTGGATTCGGAAGATACCCTGAAGAAGGGAAAGGCTACCCACTCCAGTATTCTGGCATGGAGAATTCCATGGACTATACAGTCCATGGGGTCGAAAAGAGTCAGAAACTTTTCATGATGAAAGTGAGTGACTTTCACTTTCGTTATTCACTTTCTAGGTTGGTCATAGCTTTTCTTCCAAGAAGCAAGCATCTTTTAATTTCATGGCTGCAGTCACAATCTGCAGTGATTTTGGAGCTCTAAAAAATAAAGTTTCTCACTGTTTCCATTGTTTCATCTACTTGCCATGAAGTGATGGGACCAGATGTCATGATCTTAGTTTTTTGAAAGTTGAGTTTGAAGCCAACTTTTTCACTCTCCTCTTTCACTTTCATCAAAAGGCTCTTTATTTCTTCTTCACTTTCTGCCATAAGTGTGGTGTCATCTGCCTATCTGAGGTTACTGCTATTTCTCCCGGCAATCTTGATTCCAGCTTGTGCTTCATCCAGTCGGGCATTTCACATGATGTACTCTGCATATAAGTTAAATAAGCAGAGTGACAATATACAGCCTTGACATACTCCTTCCAATTTGGAACCAGTCCGTTGTTCCATATCCCATTCTAATCATTGCTTCTTGACCTGCATACAGATTTCTCAGGAGGCAGGTCAGGTGGTCTGGTATTCCTATTTCTTGAAAAATTTTCCACAGTTTGTTGTGATCCACACAGTCAAAGGCTCTAGCATAATCAATAAAGCAGGAGTAGATGATTTTCTGGAACTCTCTTGCTTTTTCAGTGATCCAGTGGTTGTTGGCAACTTGATCTCTGGTTTCTCTGCCTTTTCTAAATCCAGCTTGAACATCTGGAAGTTCACAGTTCACATATTGTTGAAGCCTGACTTGGAGAATTTTGAGCATTACTTTGCTAGCATGTGAGGTGAGTGCAATTGTGCGGCAGTTTGAACACTCTTTAATATTGCCCTTCTTTGGGATTGGAGTGAAAACTGACATTTTCAAGTCTTGTGGCCACTGCTGAATTTTCCAAATTTGCTGGCATATTGAGTGCAGCACGTTCACAATATCATCTTTTAGAATTTGAAATAGCCCAGCTGGGACTCCATCACCTCCACTAGTTTTGTTCTTAGTGATGCTTCCTAAGGCCCCCTTGACTTCACACTCCAGGATGTCTGGCTCTAGGTGAGTAATCACACCATTCATGGTTATCTGGGTCATTAAGAGTTTTTTTGTATAGTTCTTCTGTGTACTGCCACCTCTTCTTAATATCTTCTGTTTCTTTAGGTCCATACCGTTTCTGTCCTCTATTGCGCCCATCTTGGCATGAAATGTTCCCTTGGTATCTCTAATTTTCTTAAAGAAATCTCTAGTCTTTCCCATTCTATTATTTTCCTCTGTTTCTTTGCACTGATCACTGAGGAAGGCTTTCTTACCTCTCCTTGCTATTCTTTAGAACTTTGCATTCAGATGGGTATATCTTTCCTTTTCTCCTTTGCATTTCTCTTCTCTTCTTTGCTCAGCTATTTGTAAGGCTTCTTCAGACAATCATTTTGCATTTTTGCCTGTCAATCTCTAGATGCGTGTAAGTGATGACATCCAGCAAATACTTAAGCAACCATCTATTTATTCAGCCGTTGCCAATCATTTACATTCCAGGTAGTAATTTTCAGTTTTAGAAATTCAGTGACTGGAACACCTAAGTCAGGGCATGTAAATGTATGGGTCTTCTAACCACATCATCTACACCACCATGAGTAGAGAATTCAAAATTTTTTAAATCCAGTTAAGACAGGTGACTCACCAGAAATGACCAACCACAAACAGAGGTCCATATATTTTAGTTTTAACCCTTATTTTTAGTGTTCACTTTTAGTACCACTGGCTCTGCCCTCTTTGACGGGAAGGCCAAGATTTTATGCCAACCCAATGGATACCGAGTAATGTCACTGCTTACCTCTTAATAACCAGGTGACGATCCTTCATTTCTGAGCGTTCAAACCAGACATGTGGACAAGCCTTGACCATGGCTCTCTGAATAATTCCCATCAATCCACCATGAACCTGGCCAACCTACAAGGACCATGAGAAAATGGAAAAAAATGTAAAGGCATAGCTGTCCAAAGAAAGCCTTCTTTTCTTTAACGTAAGTTCCTACTCCCTCTCAGAGAAAAGACTGGCCTCCTGCTGACTGAAGTTCTTAATCCCTTCAAAGGTCATGTATGCGTGCTCAGTCACTCAGCAGTGTCCCACTCTGTTGCGACCCCATGGACCGTAGCCCGCCAGGCTCCTCTGTCCATGGGATTCTCCAGGCAAGAATACAGGAGTGGGTTGCCATTTCTTCCACCAGGGAATCCTCCTGACCCAGGGATTGAACCTGCATCTCCTGCTGCCTCCTGTTCTGGCAGGCAGGTGCTTTACCACCTGGGAAGCCTCTGCTCAAAGGACACGATTGGCCAAATATAAGCACAAAATGTTCTTCAGTAGCACCTTTCAATTTTAAGTTATGTTGCGGTACTTACTGGCTTTATGCTAGCTCTTAAAAGTAGAGATTTTCCAACTAAGTCAAAGTAAGTGAAATACAAATTAAAACTACACTGAAATACGATTTCAGACCCGACAGACTGGCAAAGATTCAAAAGCGTGACAACGTACCAAGGCTGTGGGAAATAGGCATTCTCCTACAGTGCTTGGGATGGGGAGCTTATAACACTCATAGAAGGAAATCTGGCAATATCTATTAAAATTACATATACATTAGCTTCCCTGGAGCTCAGATGGTAAAGAATCTGCCTCCAATGCAGTACACTGGGATTCAATCCCTGGGTCTGGAAGATTCCCTGGAGAAGGGAATGGTAACCCACTCCAGTATTCTTGCCTGGAAAATTCCATGGACAGAGAAGCCTGGGGGCTACAACCAACGGGATCGCAAAGAATCAGACACAACTGAGTGACTAAAACCTTCACTTCACTTTACATAAACGTTTATCCTTAAACTCAATAATTCACTTCTAGGAATCTACCCTGAAGATATACCCCAAACAAAATGGAAATACATATGCACAATGTTTAAATTGCAGCATTATTCATAATTGTGAGATACTGGAAAATTAAATTTGAAAAATCGACTTGGCTTAGAGAGGATAAGAATGGGGAGGAGGACAAAATAGGTGAAGGAGATTAAAGAGTACCAACTTCCAATCACAAAATAAGTAAGTCATGGAATGTAATGTACCACACAGGGAATATAGTCAATAACGTTCCACTAACTTTGTATGGTGAACAGACAAATAGTAAACGTATAGTGGTGATCAATTCACAATGTATATAAGTGATGAATCACCATATTGTACACCTGAAATTAACATAACATTGTATTCAACTACAATTAAAAAATTAAAAGTAAAAAATAAATCCAACAGGCTTTTGACTTCTATTACTCAACCCATCAAAGTTTGCAGTTCTATTTCTAAGCCTTGGCTAATACTGTAAATTATACAATTGTATATTGAAGCTGTAATGACAATTATGTATGATCAAGAAGCACGGAAAACGCTAAGAAGATTCTAAGGCCTTCAGTCACAAATGAGTTATACTCAAACCTTTGTTGACTAAGACACAGAATTAATATTGTCTCAGAAACACAAAATCATGATTAGGCAAGTTGGTTAAGAAATTTACAAAGATAGTATTGTAGGAAAACAGCTGCTTTCTCAGCTAAACATCTCAGCCCTAACCTCTTTGGATTACAGGGAACGTCACAATGCATGTGAAAGGTCACAAAAGATTACAATGCATGTGAAAGTGTTTGTCCACTTAAATGCAAGGAATTATTATATACACCCAGAGCTGGGTGGGATCTATCAAGGACTGTTAACATAAGGGTCTCTGGATGGGCTCTTGGAACTACATAAAAATATTTGTTGGTATAAAGCAAATGCATGTTATTGTTTTTCTGAAAGAAAGGATACATAAATATTAACTGATTGCTAACCTAAAAAATGTCAAGACCTACCAATTCCCATAAGTTTTTTCGGAGAGGTTGTTAAAGCTTCCTGAGATTCAGAAAGAGCTTCACAACTTAGGGAAATTTATAACTTGTTAAAAGGTAGTTGTCCAAGAGTTATATATCTGAGCTTGCATTTTAGACAATATCTGCCAATAAGATAGCCGTTTTTACAAAGGTGTTCAAACACCCCTCAATGAATGTATAACCCACAGGCAATCAAACGACCAGGACTCCACGGTGGCCTGCAGACATTTCAATCAACAATGGCTCCCTTCAAATGCCTTCCCAGGAAAGCACACCAGACCATGACCATCAATCACAGGAGTAGGAAACTAAGAGGTACAAAACTACCATGTAGAAAATAAATAAGCTACAAGGACATAATGTACAACACGGGGAATATGGCCAATACTTTACAACTACAGATGGAGTATAACCTTTACTATGAATCACTATAGTGTAAACCTGAAACTTATATAATATTGTACATCAATGTTATCTCTAAATAAATAAATAAAATAAAGTTTCCCTTCAAATGCTTTCGCAGAAAAACACACCAGACCCCGACTATCAGTTACTGGAGCTGACGAGTGAAACTAAAAAAATCCATCTGTTCTCTGTGAAGCCCAAGCCAGCAACATGAGATATGAAAAGAAATTGCCCTCCCCAGGATCCCAGGCTTCCCTGGAGGCTCAGGTGGTAAAGAATCCACCTGCAATTCAGGAGACCTGAGTTCAGTCCCTGAGTTGGGAAGATCCCGTGGAGGAGGGCATGGCAACCCACTCCAGTACTCTTGCCAGGAGAATTCCGTGGACAGAGGAGCCTGGCGGGCTACAGTCCATGAGGTCGCAGAGTCGGACAGCGACCAACCACACCTCAGGATCCCCACGCCATCTTTCTATTTCACACACCAGTGTGGGGCATATTTACCACCAAGCAGGACAGAGCACCTTTAGAGATTCTCCAAATTTAACCTGACACACACAGGAAAGAGATGAAGGAAATCTTGACAAGTTCTTCAGGGTAACAGAAAAGACCCACTGACTTGAAACATCTTCGATTTGAAAAAAATGCAAGAAATGCCACAAAAAGGTCCTTAGAGATGTTTGATTTTAGTAGGCTTCGTTTTTTCTTTGGGAGTTGTCAGCAAGAACTGAGAAAGGCAATATGGTATAAATATTAGCCTTTCTTGCTTGATCTTCACTAAAGAGCCAGGTTTTCTTTTTTCTTTTTCTTTTTTAATTGCATATGACTCCCTGAAGGGAGAAAGAACTAATTGGCTGGTGAGGGATTTGTACAGCTCTAAAGAGGATGGCTTTAACATCTTAAGGTGTCATTAAACACTGCAGGGATTCTAGAAGCAAGATGGAATCAACTTTATAAAGTACAGTCATGCTCAAGTGTGTCTACATTTCAGTACATTAATTTCTTACTACCTTAAATATAATGACTATTTTCTTTCTTTTTCTTGCACTGTATATTCCTCATGTAATTATATATTAATAATATAAATAATGTAAATATATTAGTAATTTATGGGTTTCCCTAGTGGCTCAGACGGTAAAGAATCAGCCTACAATTCGGGAGACCTGGGTTCTATCCCTGGGTTGGGAAGACCTCCTGGAAGAAGGCATAGCAACCCACTCCAGTATTCTTGCCTGGAGAATCCCCAAGGACAGAGGGGCCTGACAGGCTACAGACCATGGGGTCACAAAGTCGGACATGACTGAAGCAACTAGGCATTAATAATTTATAGACTTACTTATATAGTATATCCAGTCACTTTCTAATACAAAACTAACTTTCTAATTTGTGTCAAAATAAAATAAAAGTCTGAATAATCCACAGAACATGCAAGTACTTGAAATACCAGTGAGCTGTTCTTACCATAGCATAGCACCCATCCGTGGTCAAGATCAAAACATCGATTGGGGATGTATGGTTGGCAACACAAATGCCTCCCTTCTGGGGCCTGTACTGCCTGCAATTACATACAATGGTTAATACTAAACATTGAAAAATGGCCACTATTTCACAAAACAGCAACTTCCACAGTGGCTCAGATGATAAAGAATCCACCTGCGATGCAAGAGACCCGGGTTGATCCCTGGGTCAGGAAGATCCCCTGAAGAAGGGAATGGCTACCCACTCCAGTATTCTTGCCTGGAGAATTCCATGGACAGAGGAGCCTGGCGGGCTACAGTCCATGGAGTCACAGAGTCAGACACGACAGAGCGATTAGCTCACAATACACCTGGAGAAATTCATGCTATTTTGTTTCTTAAAGAACACTAAAAAAAAAAAATAAACTTTCAAATATATGGGATGGGAGGGGGTAAGAGTATACGCGGAGGGGGGCCCATGATTTTCCCTTTACACATATTTATATTGCTTTTCTGTAATGATCATATTGTCCTTTGAGAATGAAAAAACTTTTAAATATTAGACTGAATTATCAATACAAAAGATTCCATCACTTTAATAAACTTTGTGATATGCAAGCTTTCCTTATTTTATCCTAAGTAATTTTGTATGATTTCCATCTTCATAAATATCACTTTCAGTCGCTTCAGAGTGATCCAGAATAAATGCACTGTAGTTTCCTTCACCATATCCCCCTAAAGCAGAAGCTGGCAAACTTTTCCTCCGAAGCCCAGACAATAAATACTCTAGGGTTTGCAAGCCAGCCAATCCCGGTCAAAACTCTGGACTCTGCTGTTTTGCCACAATGGCAGCTACAGATAACACATAAATGAATGAGCATGGCTCATTCCAATAAAACTTAATTTACAAAAACCAGAGGATGGACCACATTCGGCCTACAGGCTCAGAGTTTGGTTTGCCAACCTCTGTCCCAAAGTTTAAACAGTATTTGACACTACTGAAGCAAAGTAGTTTTCTTTGAGCCTAAATAGAGAAGAAAGGGAACAAAATGCATAACAACTTCAGCATGTTTTCCTTAAAATTAGAAGCAATTCTACAACAAGTTGTGACCTCCTCTCTATGGAATTAAAGCACATTTTCCGAAGAAGGGGCTTCCCTGATGGCTCAGACAGTAAAGAATATGCCTGCAACGCAGGAGACCAGGGTTTGATCCCTGGACCAGGAAGATCCCCTGGAGAAGGGCATGACAACTCACTCCAGTATTCTTGCCTGGAGATTTCATGGACAGATGAGCCTGGTGGGTCACAGTCCATGGGAACGCAGAGTCAGACACGACTGAGTGACTAACATTTGATTTTCATCTTATTTTTGAAGAAGGTGTTTCACACTTTTACCAAAACATTTTCTTCTCATTCTCACCCCAAAACTTACAGCCCAATCACAAAAAGTCATGCAATTTTAGAAATTTAAGAGGGCTTTTAAGTTGGTAACACATTTGGCAAAGCCAAATGATGACATGTTTTCCTTCTACAAATTAGCCAGAAAGAGCCAGTCACACAGATACGGAGAACAAACCAATGGTTATAAGTGTTAGGAGGGGGAGGGCAATACAGGGGTGAGGGAGTGGTGGGTACAAATTCTTAGGTGTAAGGTAAGCTCAAGGATGTAATGTACAAGGGGAATATAGCCAACATTTTGTAATAACTGTAAGTAGAAAGTAACCTTTAAAAGATAAAATCTTTTTTAATTTTAAAAAAAGATCTAGTCAGTAGAAAAGAGATGTTTGTCCTAGAATTTTTAAACTAATGATATTAAGTATAAAAAATCTGAATTTACAGAAAAGCAATTAAAAAACAGTCAAAACAAACTTCAGGCAGTTAATGACTTCATCTACCACCTTTCTGCCCCCTGATGAAGGGGTGAGGGAAGCAAAAAGCTAGGTTCTGTTTTCAGCGATTTTAGAAGCTGGCAGGGCTGAGACTAGAAACCAGCCTCAGAATTCCAAGTCTAGCTCTCTTTCCACCATTCTACAGCCCTATCGCCTTCACCATTTAAAAAGATTTTTTAATTAGCCTCATTCCAAACCTGACTCTGACATTTACTAGGCACATGACCCTAGACAACCAATCCTGGAGCTTCCACTTCTTCACCTGTAAAACGGTATAACAGCACCTTCTCTTAGAGACAACCTAGGAGAAAGAATCACAGGTCAGACCTGCACACCATAAATGCCCAATTACTAGGCGTCATGACATGTTTATGGTCATGTCCCTTCTGCAAATGGACTGCTTTTTTGGGTGGGGGTGCTCGCTGTGCTGGGTCTTTGTTGCAGCGCTCGGGCTTCTCTAGCTGTGGTGTGCGGGCTTGGTCGCCCTGCGGGATGTGAGATCTTAGTTCAGAGACTGAGGCCACGCCCATGCATTAGAAGGTGGATTCTTAACCACTGGACCACCAGGGAAGTCCCTGGATTGCTTCTGAAAGTGTTCAGGTGCATTGATGAACACTCGGGAAGGACTCTGACTTCCCTTGTGTTCCCCCACCCACTCCTGTCAATCACACTGATCTGACCTGAGAAGGCAGGTGTGAAAGCGGTACACACTCACCTGTTATGATAGTGAATGGTTCCGGAGAGGGCACGGACACAGATGCGGCAGCAAGTCAGGTGGACCACTTCACTCAGCAGGTTTTTGAGGCTAAGGGAGACAAAACATTTTATTGTGCAGCTCCGGGCTCTCCTATGAAACAACACAATCAAAGCTCCAGGGTGTTCCTGCCCAGCAGCATACTATGCGCTGAAATACGAGCACAGTTCAATTCTCAAGGTCCCACTGAGGTGGCTGCTGCTGCTGCTAAGTCGCTTCAATCATGTCCGACTCTGTGCGACCCCATAGACGGCAGCCCACCAGGCTCCCCCATCCCTGGGGTTCTCCAGGCAAGAACACTGGAGTGGGTTGCCATTTCCTTCTCCAATGCATGAACGTGAAAAGTGAAAGTGAAGTCACTCAGTCATATCCAACTCTTAGTGACCCCATGGACTGCAGCCCACCAGGCTCCTCCGTCCACGGGATTTTCCAGGCAAGAGTACTAGAGTGCGTTGCCATTGCCTTCTCCGCCCACTGAGGCATTTAGGACAAAACTCTACTGGAAAATGGTTCCCATCATGACAAATCCTTGACCAAGATAAGCTGAGGCATCTGTGGTCTTGGCCTCACAAGCTTGACGATCCTACAAGAGTCTCGTGTGTTCCTTGAATCGCTCAGTCCATTTCCTCCCTCCTCCTCTTCATTTTCTCTTTTGTAAGAGCAACTTCAGTCAATTTAAGTGAAAGCATGATGGAAAATCACTTAGAGACTCTGAAGATGAAATGAGCAGCATTTTAATACATGTGCTAAGGCCATAAATTTGAGGCAGTACACAGGAATCACACAAATATTCTCTTTGTGGACACAGCTAAGAAAAGGAACAATCCAGGACTTCCCTGGTGGTCCAGTGGTTAAGATACCACACTTTCAAGGCAGGGGCACAGGTTCAATCCCTGGTCAGGGAACTAAGATCCCCCATGCCACACAGCAAGGCCAGAAAACTTTTCTTAAAAAATTTTAAAAAGAAAGCAAAGGAACAATCCTATTAAATGGTTGGGAGGAGAAAAAAAAACATTTCACCTGCTTCTCGGCAGCTGTCCAACCAGGGTGGTTCCTATAACAAACAAACTGATCCCAATGAAAGCCAAGGTAAGCCTGAAAGAGAAAAGAAAAGGTATGCAAAAGCTAGTTGAACAGCAGGGGGAAAAGAGAAGGAACATAAAATTCATGAATAACAAAACCACAAGTAACCTGTGGAGCATCCACGCTACAGAATATGATGCATTCAAAGAATCACGCAAATCTATAGATTCTGACACAGAATGGTTCTTGGTATATTTTGAGAGAAAAAAAGCAGCATAACTTTCAAGATGCTGTGTAGGGTTTGACACCATTTTCAAAATAACAGCAAGCACATAACCAGCCTACAGATGTACAGAGCAGATCTGGAAATTTGTTCACAAAACTGCCACATTCAGTCTATGCAATTATCAAAGGGTTAATCTGGCTAGTGAAGAGAATAAAATCTTGCTCTTCTGTTTTTCCAAAGTATTTTTTAATTAAAAAAATATATATTCATATTTAAATTTTAAATGTTTTTATTAACATATAATTGTTTTACAACGTTCTGTTCGTTTCTGCTCTATAACAAAGTGAATCAGCTCTAAGTATACATGTATCCCCCCTTCCTCTTGAGCCTTCCTCCCCCTCGAGGTCATCACAAAGCACTAAGCTGAGTTCCCTGTTCTTCCCACTAATATCTAGTTTACACATGGTGTACATATGTCACTCATTAACTTCTTGTAAAATATATAAAGCTTCCCTGGTGGCTCAGATGGTAAAGAATCTGCCTGCAATGCAGGAGGCCCAGGTTCAATCCCTGAGTCAGGAAGATCCCCTCGAGAAGGGAATGGCAACCCACTCCAGTGTTATTGTCTGGACAATCCCGGTGGACAGAGGAGCCTGGTGGGCTACCGTCCAGGGGTGGCAAAGAGTCAGACAGGACTGAGTGACTAATACTTTCACTTTTTTTTCATTTGGGGTTGAAAGTAGTTATTCTGGTGTGGCCTGATGCGGCCTGGTGAGGCTAAAAAAGAAAATACCTTGCAAAGTTCTAAAAATAACTTGTTTTCCTGTATTTTCTAAGTTCAGTTCAGTTCAGTCACTCAATATTATCCAACTCTTTGCGAACCCATGGACCACAGCACGCCAGGCCTCCCTGTCTATCACCAACTCGCGGAGTTTTACTCAAACTCATGTCCATTGAGTCAGTGATGCCATCCAACCATCTGATCCTCTGTTGTCCCCTTCTCCTCCTGCCTTCAATCTTTCCCAGCATCAGGGTAATTTTTAATCATGGGGACAAAAGGGAAAAATTCCAATTTTCCTCAAAGAAATTTAAAGTGTATAGCAAATGGCAAGGAAGTTTTACTTAAAGTTTCCTTCATAATAAAAACAGCACATTATATTTTTCCATGTAAATTTAACTGCTGTACCCTTGTGAAGTTCTAAATAGCTCAGAAGTTAGTAAACAGGGTGGCAGACAGGACCTCTCATCTCAACAGACACTTTCTAATTTTTAAAAAGTGCTTTTAATATCTGGGCCAATCGCTTCAAAAAGAAAATAGTTGTTTTTAGAAATGTAAATAGAATTACTCAAAAAGAAAAAGCTGAGATTTTAAATCTTTCAAGATAAATAGGGCTTCCTTATAAATTCTTTGTTAAGGTTTTTAACCTTGCTAAAGTCTTGGTTTAATACCTTTTGAGACTGCAGTTTGAAGGTCTGTTTCATTTTCTTTGGACACCATATTTTCACGCCAGCCACTAATGCAATAACTGAAGGATTGCTTAATCTCATCCATCAGTTATTTAAGTTTTAAAATACTGCCATCTTGCATAATGAATCATTTGCTCCTACACATTAAGTCAGAAGAGGTCATATATTTTAACACGCTTCACAGCTGGGTTCAAAACTACTGAACATTTTAATTTGCTAAATTAACGGAAAATTCTGTTTTCCAGTGTCAGTGAGCCAACGTGAGAGTTCTCACAGATGATACAAGTTTTCTGGCACAATCTGTTTTGCTAAAGAACTTTAGTGAGATACAATTCACATGTCATACAATTCACCTACTTTAAAGGGGCAATTCAGTGGTTTTTGGCACATTCACAGAGTTATACCACCATCAACGCAATCAATTTTAGCACCATCTATGATTTAAATGCTCGCTTTGTAGAAACTACTTTTTTTTTAAATTGGAGTATAATTGCTTTACAATGATGCGTTGGTCTCGGCTATACAACAATGTGAATCAGCTCTAAGTATCCATATATCCCCTCTTGAGCCTCTCTCCCAGCCCCTCGCCCCCATCCCACCCCTCTAGGTCATCACAGAGCAGCAAGCTGAGCTCCCTGGGCTACGAGCAGCTTCCCACTAGCTATCTATTTTATAAACTATGTCAATGCTGCTCTCTCAATTTGTCCCACTCTCTCCTTCCCCCAATGTCCACATGCTGTTCAAACTGCTTCTTCTAAAAAGTACTTACGAAGTAATTCTTTCACATGAAGAGTAGGCACTAAGAGGAGGAGCTTCAATTCTGCCATTTTCTTCTTTTCTTGGGTGCTTACGTTACTGGATTATCCTAAATCTGTGGTTTATTTGCAAGAATCTTTTATGTCATGTACCTATTTACGAGTGTAAATTTAAACTAGGTAACAGGATCATATCACTATTTGGTGGGCACCTCCAGCAAATGGAAGCTAACCAACAGAGGAGAGCATCTCAAAGCACCCTGGACTGTAAAATCCTCACTCTTTCTTCAGGTTGCCTTGGATACAGTGTCTGACCGATGGAGCAAGTGACCATGTAAGAGCTCATCTATATATTATTCAACTTTACTGAAAGTTCATTTCTTTATAAAAATAAAATAATATCAATGGAAGGTGCTAATTATAAACAGACTAGAAACTTCCAATAAATAAAAGTTGAACCTTTTTTTTTTTTTTTGGTTGTGCTGGGTCTTCTCTGATGCATGGGTTTACCATAGTTGTGGTATGCAGGCTCCTCACTGCAGTAGCTTCTCTTCTTGCGGAACATGGGCTCCAGGGTGCATGTAGGCTTTAGCTGTTGTCGTATATGGGCTAAGCAGATGCAGGTCCCCGGCTCTAGAGCACAGGCTCAATAGCTGTGGCTCAAGGGCCTAGTTTCCCCAAAGCATGTGGCATCTTCCTGGCTCAGGGATCGAACCTGTGTCTCCTGCACCGGCAGATGGATTCTTCACCACTGAGCCACCAGGGAAACTCAGAGCAGAACCATTTCCTTTTTACCCACCAAAGGACAATCCTCTGTGTCCCCAGAGAACATGAACCCCACTTTGGGAACACTGACTTAATGTTCAAGCAAGTATGTCCGAATTTCACTCTGTTATCACAGCTGAAATGATTCCCCAAAGATACCTCCACCATCTAATTTTTTTCTCTCCCCTCCTCTCCCTCCTACCCCCACCGTCTAGACACTGGCAACGAGGGCAAGAAAAGAGAAACAGCTTGGCAGAAATGTGCCTTTGCCTACACTTAAGCAACCTCTTTCCTTGTAATAAATCTGAGTGAGGCAAGGATAGGCCACCCTAGGGGTGGTCAAGACATTTCAACTCACATGCCAATTTTAGCTGGCTGGTAGCAACTCCCTGGAAAACCCTATTGAGAGTACACCAAGGCCACATCCAGGGGAATGAAGCAAGACCGTCAACGATGCTGTCATGCCTGGCAGCCGCGTTTCCACCTGCCACCATCATTCTAAAGAGACCTCAGCTACTTCCTCCCGCCGCCCGGCTTGTCCTGCTTCATCACTTTTTCTACTTAACACTCCCCACTGTGGCTCCAGGAAGCTGGGCTTTGAGGCTAACTCCTCATGAGGAGGCACCCTCACTTAGAACAAAGGGGACCCAACTGGGGAACTCTTAATACAAAAAAGAGAGATCAAAATGGAATGAGGTGGAACAAATTCACCCTCCCATATATCTCTCTCCCGTGTGGTAACCACTCTCAGGAATTTTTTCTCTCCTGTGCAGTTATGAACTGCTACAGACCAGTGAAGAGAGGCAGTCACAGTCTGGATGACACTCTGGTGAACATGAAGCTGTACATACTTTCCCTTCCTTTTTCTAACTTCCCTTTTCTATCCATCCTCAGGGCTTCCCAGGTGGCTCAGTGGTAAAGAATCCACCTGCTAATGCAGAAGATAAGGGTTCGATCCCTGGGTCGGGATGATCCCCTGGAGGAGGAAATAACAACCTACTCCGGTAATCTTGCCTGGGAAATCCCAGGGACAGAGAATCCTGGCAGGCTACAGTCCATGGGGTCGCAAAGAGTCAGACACCACTTTGCGACTCAACAACAATGAAAATCCATCCTCAAGTTATCTATGACTGAGAAAGCAACATGGATCCAGATGAATATATACTGGATTCTGAATACACACTTTCATTTGGGGAAGATATGACAGAAGAGATAATATGTCTTTGTGGAGGTCACATTCAAAGGTGTTTTCTACTAATAAACGGGAAGGGGTGGGATTACTGCCATTAATACCCTCATGCGATCACTATAAACATAATTTAAAAAGAAAGCTGGGCGACTTCCCTGGTGGTCCAGCAGTTAAGACTTCGCCTTCCAATGCAGGGTATGCAGGTTCGATCCCTGGTCAGGAAGCTAATATCCCACATGCCCCATGGCAAAAAAAAAAAAAAAGCCCATAAAGTAGAAACAATAATGTAACAAAATCCATAAAGATTTTTAAATGGTACACCTCAAAAAAAAATCTTAAGTACATAAAACGAAGGCTGCGCCAGCTGTACCATCATCACGTTACTGGCGGGGAGACGTACCTCAGAGGCAGCAGAACACAGTAGCGCACAATGACGCCCAGCACCCACACCATGGTGAGCCGCGGACTGATGTACTGGAAGTTTACATTGGTCCTTGTGAGGAGATTCCATGACACTAGCTCCTCTGAGGAGAACCTCTGGGTCACTTCGTCTTCCACAATGGCTTCCAACCCCTTCTTGGAGAAATAAAACACGTCAGACAGCTCAAAGTCCCTTCCTCGCAGACCAGACAGCCCTTTTTCCATGGGTGACTCATCTCTTTGGATAATACCTTAAAAGAAAGCATCGGGACATGAGAAAACGCCATAGGACAGAAGAACAACTGATCAAAGAGACTACTTTATGCAGAAGACAAATACATCTAATGGGTAACATGAAGCAGACTTCAGAAATAAAGGACGAGCAGCTGCAGTGAGCAAAGGGGTAAAATCACTGAGTCTGCATGAAATGGCTTCTATCCGATGATTTCAACTCATTACAGAGGAATCTCGTCCTCAGTAACTCTCTTGCTTGCATTCATCCCTATGTATCATCAGCAAAAGAACTCACAGAAACAAACTCTCCCCCAAGTATAGACCTAGATCGTGTAGAAACAAAGGTTTATATTTTCCCCTATAAAGCCAGAAAAGTAAAAAGCTATAAAGCCAGAAAGTAAGCAAAATGGCAAAAGGTATTTTTCACAAACAGCAAAAGGCTGATGTTTTTAGTTTGTAAAATTATTTCATAAGAAAAAATAGGCTCCTGAAAAAAAATAAGCAAACTTCATGAACTGAATTCACAGAAATAACATAAATAGTTAATAAATATTCAATGCCTTTTTTAGTCATCAAAGAAATGTGAATCAGGCACAGTGGCCTTTTCACATGATCAAATCAGCAGCATGTTTGTTTAATGATAAAATTCAAAGACGGAAATGACACAGGTATTCTCATACTCAATTTGTATGAGTTTGGAACTGTATTATTTTCGGTAAATCACTCGAGAGAGGCACTGATGTCAGTTTGTCCTATGGTTGTGCTGTTTAACTCTGAATGCTTGGTTTCAGGCAGTCAGTTAAGGAGCACTCTTGTCAAAATCTGTTTGGTATAAAGAGACTAAAAGTAGTTTTGCTGATGACTATAATTCCAATTCTAGGAAGCTGTCATAAGAAAATAATCAGAAATGCAGGCAAGAGTGTTTACTGTAGCATTTTCCATTATAATCGATCCAGACAACAAAATATAGTGCATCCATTAAAAGAAAAAAACTATAATGTTAAGTGAAAAAGTCAGGATCTAAAACTCTGGTTTACTCAATTCTATGAAATATATATACAGTAAAAATGTCAAGAAGAAAAAAATTAAACTCTCGGCTGTTAGGTTTTCCTCTTTATACTGTTTACTGTACTTTATTGTACTTTATACTGTTTATTGCACTTTATTGCATTTAAAGAAAATAATTCAAAGACTTTTCAAAGTAGCATAAGTTTGTTAAATTGAAAAACGACTAATACCACCCAGTTCTAACCACATAATAAAAATAATAAATGAGAAGATCTTCAAAGAATAAAAAGCAGCTGCATATACAGTGACATGGCTAGCCATCTGTCCCTATGGGGCATATCACAAACAAATTTACACCCAACTTTAATTAGAAAAGTCAAGAATTAAGATGTTAAATTCCCTGAAAGAAGATTGCCTTTGATTTCCTCCCTTTTCCATTTCCTAGGAAATCAGTGAGGACAGTGGAGGGAGCCCTGTTATCTACCTGCTGGAGAACTTGGATGTACATCTAAAGAACAAGCTATAATATACCCATTTTCCTTTTTTTAAAGAACTGCAGCATAATGGAGTAGAAAATGAAGAGGATGTGAAGTCCAAAGTCAGGTTCTATTAAGACAACCACCAGGCAGCTCTATGTCCAGGTGTAACTGGTAGGTCACCTAACTTGGTGTCCTTCTTTATAAAATGGTGATGGAGAGCGGCTGGGAAAGTGTGTGGAATCCTTACACTTACTTACTAAAACTTACTCAAGTTTTCTGATTTTACTTTTGGGATTTGGGGTGGTTTTTCTTTCATTTTTGCCCAAAGCAAAGCTAATAATACCTAACCACCTTAAGAATGAGAGCACTAAAGTAAGTTCTTGAATGATCATTAGATTATCTTCTTCAGTTGCGCAGTCCAAGTACTTTAATCTTACTTCATCTCTGCAAAGGGTTTAATCAGTATCAGAGAATGAACCAGCGTTCTACTGAATTACCCTCGCGTTCCGTAGGTACTGCAGTACCACTCAGAGCAGGTGACTCTATCCAATGTGGCCAATATTTAGCAGTAAAAGAGTTTCATTATTTACCAATGTACACTGTTTGTTTTTTAAGTCTAGAGGGGAGAGATGAACAGTTACTTGGGAAATCGCTGGATGAAACACACTGGAGACAGGAGTGTGTGTGCCTAGTCGCTCAGTCATTTCTGACTCTTTTCGACCCCATGGACTGTAGCCCACCAGGCTCCTCTGTCCATGGGGATTCTCCAGGCAAGAATGCTGGAGTAGATTGCTTTTTCCTTCTCCAGGGGATCTTCCAGATCCAGGGGTCGAACCCAGGTCTCCACACTGCAGGCGGATTCTTGACTATCTGAGCCACCAGCCCTTCTAAAAATAAGCTTTTTCAGAGGGCTTCCCAGGTGGTAGTGGTAAAGAATTTGCCTTCCAACGCAGGAGACACAGGTTTGATACCTGGGCCAGGAAGATCTCACTGACAAGGAGCAACTGAGTCCTTGTTACACAACTATTCAGCCTGTGTTCTAGAGCCCTGGAGCTGCAACTACTGAACCCACGCGCAAACCACTAAAGCCTGCGTGCCCTAGAGGCTGTATTCCACAGGAAAAGCCCACACACTGCATCTGGAGTGTAGCCCCTGCTTCTGCAACCAGGGAAAAGACTGCACAGCAACGAAGAGCCAGCACAGCCAAAATGAAATAAGCAAATAAATAATTTTTTAAATTAACTAAACATTTACAGACTTAGATAATTTGCAAACATCAGAAGAAACATAATTCAGTGTAATACGTGAAAGGTGATATTTTTAGTGTTTGCTTAATGCAAAACAATGAAGAAGAACTAAACAGCCTCTTGATGAAAGTGAAAGAGAAGAGTGAAAAAGTTGGCTTAAAGCTCAACATTCAGAAAACTAAGATCATGGCATTCCAGTCTCATCACTCCACGGCAAATAAATGGGGAAACGGGAAACAGCGGCTGACTGTCTTTTTTTGGGCTCCAAAATCACTGCAGATGGTGACTGCAGCCATGAAATTAAAAGACACTTACTCCTTGGAATGAAAGTCATGACCAACCTAGACAGCATATTAAAAAGCAGAGACATTACTTTGCCAACAAAGGTTCATCTAGTCAAGACTATGGTTTTTCCAGTGGTCATGTATGGATGTGAGAGTTGGACTATAAAGAAAGCTGAGCGCTGAAGAATTGATGCTTTTGAACTGTGGTGTTGGAGAAGACTCTTGAGAGTCCCTTGGACTGCAAGGAGATCCAACCAGTCCATCCTAAAGGAGATCAGTCCTGGGTGTTCATTGGAAGGATTGATGTTAAAGCTGAAACTCCAATATTTTGGCCACCTGATGCAAAGAGTTGACTCATTTGAAAAGACCCTGATGTTGGGAAAGATTGAAGGCAGGAGGAAAAAGGGATGACAGAGGATGAGATGGTTGGATAGCATCACCAACTCAATGGACATGAGTTTGGGTAAACTCTGGGAGTTGGTGATGGACAGGGAGGCCTGGCATGCTGCAGTTCATGGGGTCGCAAAGAGTCAGACATGACTGAGTGACTGAATTGAACTGAACTGACTAATGAAAAACAATAGATACTATATTATTTAAGAATACATACATGTATGAGGGGGCTTCCCTGGTGTCTAAGTTGGTAAAGAATCTGCCTGCAATGTGGGAGACCTGGGTATGATCCCTGGGTTGGGAAGATCCCCTGGAGAAGGGAATGGCTACTCACTCCAGTATTCTGGCCTGGAGAATTCCTTGGGGTCACAAAGAGTCAGACACGACTGAGCGACTTTCACTTCACTTCACTTCACTTCACATGTACAAGGGAAGTATGAAAATATGCATAAAAATAATAAACATCAAATCAGAGTAGTAGTTTCAGGGGTTGGCAGGGCAATATAAATAGATATCAAACTAGCACAGATGTTTCAATACTGGGTTTTTATTGTCATTAAGGAAACCTCGCTACTGTTAATAAATTAATTCTTTCTGATCCTTCAGAGTGACCCACAATTCTTAAATCGGTAAAACCCTGATTCTAGGAGCTATTTCCTTTTGTTTCATAAGTTAACTTCAAAAAAGGAAAGCCACAAACATTTGAACTTTGTCCTTACACTAAATGCTTCAGCCAACCCGACAAAGTTCATGCTTAGGATGAAGATAAAATTAGAACAACTATCTCCATCTAAAGCAAGAGATGAATTGCACAAGCTTCCTGTGCCCCCTGCCTTTAGCAAGTCATTGGTACATAAATAATACCAGCTATGAAAGGCCTGTTAAAAAAAAATGGAGGCTTTAGTTAAAACCATCTCAAATATAATTAACTCTAAATTAGCTGAGTGAACCCTTGGAATAACTGCCCTAAATGACTTATAAATTAAGTCATGTTCATTTTTCCATCTTGCAACTATAAAGTATGTTTTCTGGGTCAGCGATTACTACAGAAAATCAGGGTCCACTACACACCAGAAGTGGATATAAACTGCTTATGTACAGAAACTGATCCTTAACCTACCAATGAGCTGTATTCCAAACGTCAGAAGCTCGGAGTTTAAAACACTCTCTCATGGAAACTTTGTGTGAATTAGTCTGTTTGAGCTGGAATACTACACAAGCAAAGTATACTTAACTCAAAATATATGTGATCACAGATCTTGCAGTACCAGTACTATGAAACTGGTACTTGGAGTACTTTGGCCTCTAATACTTTGGCCACCTGATACGAAGAACTGACTCACTGAAAAAGACTTTGATGCTGGGAAAGACTGAAGGCAGGAGAAGAAGGGGATGACAGAGGATGAGATGGTTGGATGGCATCACTGACTCAATGGACATGAGTTTGAGCAAGCTCCGGGAGTTGGTGATGGACAGGGAAGCCTGAAGTGCTGCAGTCCATGGGGTCACAAAGAGTCGGACACAACTGAGCGATTGAACTGAACTGAACCATGAAATAAAAATTTCCTTTAGCACTCTTTCCACAGGAAATTTAAAAATTAAATCTAGTTTGGAATTAATAAAAACAAAAAATTCCTCATCCTGTAGGGACTTAGGGAAACAGGAGGACTTTCTGGGGCACAGGTAATGTTCCATTTCTTGATCTAGATGAGAGGTTCATGGATACATTTACTTTGAGAAATACATCACGTTGTACAGTTATAATTTTGCACCCTTCTCTGTGTATATTATGCTTCAATTTAAAAAAAAATCATACTTGAGACCTGCTGTACAGTATGGCCTATCGTTAACAATACTGTATCGTACACTTTAAATTTTGTAAATAAGGTAGATCTTATGTTAAGTGTTTTCACAACTATGGGGAAAAAGGAATGGAAGGAGACAGTATCTGTCAATCCTCTATTTTCATGATTTATCTATTACAGGATTAAGTAGATACTGCTTCCCTTTAAAAAAAGTTTACTCTGTGTGTGTGCGCGCGTGTGTGTGGTGTGTGTACGTGTGTGTATTCAGTCGTTCAGCCATGTCTGACTCTTTGCGAGCCTACAGCCCACCAGGCTACGGGATTTTCCTGGCAACAATACTGGAGTGAGTTGCCACCCCCTTCTCCAGGGGATCTTCCTGACCCAGGGAGCAAATCCACATCTCCTGAATTGCAGGCAGGTTCTTTCACCACTGAGCTACTGGGGAAGCCCTTTACTCTATATCCCCCCTACCCAATTATTAAGCAATCGGGCAGGAAGGAGTCTGTCTGTCTCAGTACCAAATCCTGGTAACAAGATTGTTTTTCTGCTATGAGGAGCTCCTCTGAAGGGCTCTGGTCTCGGCAAGGAAGCCAGCCCTACATTCTTCCCACCCCTGCCCCAGTATCCTTTCTGATCCATAAATACAATCTGCTTGATTAAAGAGACCAAGGTAAAGTAGCTGTAAAAATTAACTGCATGCCGTTGGGTTTGGGGAGTGGGGTGGGTCAGAGCTGCTGGGATTAAAGAGCAGAAACATTCAGTGCCAAGCTGCAGAGAGATAAGACCCATGTTTAGTCACTTAGGCGTAGTTCAAGCTCCCGATGCAATGCTAGCAGGCCAAAGCCAAGGATTCCCGAAGACCACTGAGCTCTGTCCTCGTGCTTCTCCAGTTCATTCATCATCACAGATATTAATTAACACGCTAACCAGTTCACCAACTATGAAGTCACACAACTGCACAGGTTTCTAGTCCACTTTTCGTCACCTTTTTTCAAAGTAATTTACCTGTAATATGACAAGGCTAAGCTTGAGACATACCATGTGCAAAAAATTCCCTGGGCCATGAGTCAAAATACAGTTTCTAGCACATAATTTAGGCGATTTGACTGTGCTTTTTCACAGCAAATTCTTTGTGTTTCTGACGACAACTGCTTTCCTTCTTAAGTACCTTTTAAAATCCAGTTTACTGTTATCAACTTAGTTAAGTATAATAATGGTACCTGGATTATGTTTTTTAAAAGTCAAGTTTTTGAGTGCATGCATACTAAGGTACTTAGAGGTAAAATGACATAGTATCTAGATTAGTTTTAAAATACTTCTACAAAAAAAGATAAAATACTTAAGGTGAGAATATGGTTGTTTTTGATTGTTTATCTGTATTCTCTGATTTTCTACATTGCTTACATACTGCACTTCTCATTAAACTTTTAATGAAAAAAAAACTCCCACAAAGGAAAAACTGAACAAAAAAGGATAGATGAAACAAATCCTTGTTGAATTTGGGTGATGGGTATAATGGGATTAATTATACTATTCTCTTTACTTTTTAAAAATGAATACTAGATATATATATTTTTTAAAGTATCTAAAAACTCATTTGAAAAGTCAATTTAGCTGGGAATCTATTTCCTCATCTAAATCAAAAACACGCATCCATTTGTTCATTCAGTCATTACAGAGAGAGTGCCAGACCAGGAACTAAAATACACAGAAAGGCGAAGGAAAAAAAAATTGGACTAACTCAGTAGTTCTCAAGCTTGGCTGCACATTAGACTATCTCTGGTATCTATAAAAATACAGACGTGAGTGTGTGCTCAGTCACGTCAGTCGTGTCCAGCTCCCTGTGACCTATGGACGGCAGCCCACCAGGCTCCTCTGTCCATGGGATTCTCCAGGCAAGAATACTGGAGTGGGCTGCCATACCCTCCTCCAGAAAAATACAGACACCAGGGTCCAATCCCAAATCTAATAAACTAATCATGGGGACTTCGTTGGCGGTCCAGTGGTTAAGATTCCACGCTTCCAACGCAGGGGGCACAGGTTTGATCCCTGGTCAGGGAACTAGGACCCTGCGATATGGTGAGGCCAAAAAACTAAACAAAATAACCACACTTTTAAAAATAAATAGGAATAGAGGAAAAATTATAAGGAAAGATATCAAAATACTAGGTCTTTTCTGAGTAACAGGATTTCATGTGGGTGAATTTTTAAATTTTCTTATTTATACATCTGCCATGTCTACTTTTTCAATTAAGCATATGTATCATTTTACATAGGCTTCCCAGGTGGCTCAGTGGTAAAGAACCTGCCTGACAACACAGGTTTGATCTCTGGGTAGAGAAGATCCCCTAGAAGAGGAAATGGCAATCCACTCCAATATTCTTGCTTAGAGAATCCGGTGGACAGAGGTTCCTGGCAGGCTACAGTCCATGGCGTCACAGAGTCAGACAGAACTGAGCAATTGAGCACACACATCATTTTACATAGTGAGAGAAAAGTACTTAAAATGCTGTTTTTAATAAAATGCTGTTTTTAAAAAAACCAAAATGAGATATGTACTACTATTTACCCTCCACAATGGCTAAATTTAAAAAGCCCAAAATATCAAGCACTGAAGAGGTTATGGAACTCAGACCCAGCTCTGAGAGCGCACAACCATCTTGGAATACCACTTGGCAGTTTTCAACAGTTAAAACACACTTGCTTACCCTGTGACCCGGCAATCCTGCTACAAGGCGTGTACAAGAAAAACAAGCAAATAGGTTCACAGCAACGGTCATAGCAGCTTTATTCCTAATGGCTAAAAAGTGTAAAATACTCAAACGTCAATCAACACAATCGTAGGTAAGCAAATTAATATGTATTTGTATGTAAAGAAATGTGTGCGTGCAAAGTCGCTTCAGTCATGTCCGACTCTTTGTGAACCTGTGGACTGCAGCCTGCCAGGCTCCTGTGTCCATGGGATTCTCCAGGCAAGAATACTGGAGTGGGTTGCTGTGCCCTCCTCCAGGGGATCTTCCTGACTCAGGGATGGAGCCAGTATCCGTTAAGTCTCCTGCATTGGCAAGTGGGTTCTTTACCACAAGTGCCACGTGGGAAGCCCCATATAAAGAAACAGTCCACAGCAATTAATAAAAACCCACTGATTCATGCCACAACAAGGAAAAATTGCATAAACATTATGCTCGGTGAAAAAACTGATACAAAAGAGCCCAAACTGTATGAATTTCAATAAATGGGAAAAACTAAATGATGATGACAGAAATCATGAGAGGTTACAGCAGGGACTGAGGGATGAGTGATGTCTCCTAGAGAGAGGCCTTCGAGAACCTTGAGATGATGAATACGATCTTTAGTTGAATCTGGGGAGTAGGCACATTGGTCTACAAACATGTAAAAATTCACCTTGTTGAACAGCTGATATTTGTACAGTTTAATGTATGCTAATTATGCCTCAGGGTTGTTGTTTTTTTTCAAAAAGTCTTCACAGGGACTTCTCTGGTGGTCCAGCAGTTAAGACTCCATGCTCCCAACTCAGGGGACATGGGTTCATTCCCTGGTCAAGGAATTAAGATCCTACATGCTGCACGTACATTGTGTGGCCAAAAAAAAAAAAAAAAACAGTCTCCACAGCTTTCAGCTTTTAGCCTCTCAATTAGAGGCTCTAGCCAATCACACCTACACTTCCCATGGATATTTCTGTCTTCTTTGCTGAACTAAAAGACAGCTGACATTTATTGAGTGCTTCCTGATGCCAGACTGTGTGCTAAACCCTTGACACAGACACTGACGGAATCCCCATAATCCTGGGAGGTACTGTCTATTATCCCCATTTTGCAGATGAGGAAATTAAGACTCAGAGTGATTAACTTGCCCAGGGCCATGGGGAGAAAGAGGAATAGAACCAGGATTTAAAAACCAAGCCTGTGATTCTGAAACCAAATGTTCCCTCATATCCTAAGTTTCCAAATTCCATGTTACTCTATCCAATATTTGATCTTCCACAAACCTCAAAGATGTTAATTAAGATCTTCCCCCATCAACTCCACATCAGCCTAGTTTTTCCTCGTTAAATAGATGCCCTACTCCAGTAGCAGTTCTTCCTAATATCTCTCCTACCTCTGAAGGAAGAAATGGAACATCGATACGGGAAAATCTATAAGTGGCCTCCATCTGCCATTAATCTGGACATGCACGTGTCACTAACTGACCGAGGCTCAATCATCTTTCCCAGGAAGCCAGAACTCAAGTCACTGTTGTCGCTTTTTTTTAACAGGGGCAGGAATCTTTCCAGACTGGAGCACATCTGTTTAGGTCTTCCCACTACAAGCCCAACAGAGAACAGCCCCCGGGCAGTGGTCTGTTTAATACTCCCTTGGTTTGTAGTTCAGCCAGACTCAAGTTCTCTCTGAGGAGGCTGTTCTGTCCAGTTTGTGACTCAGCACACAGATGTCCTGCCTGTATCTTTCCTCTTCAAGCCCTCTCTGAGGCAGAGGCAGGTACCCCATGTATCCTACAGATCAGTCAAGGTTTAGAAAGGATAATCATCCCTGATGTTTACTGCTGTCGCTAAGGTGTATTCTAAAATTGTCTACGTCTGTTTTATTAACAGAGGTACAGTAACCTGTACAGTCACCCTGCCAAGTTTTGTAGAAAACAGCCTCTATCTCTTCTGGTCCCAATAAATAAGCTGCTACATCCTCAGCCATGATTGCACATTGAACTCAAGGTCTCTGAGCCAGAGACGGATCGTGCCATTAACAAAGTTAAGCCTCAGTTTCCTCACCTGCACAGACCTTTCCAAGCTCCCACATCTAATTTTGAGTATTATTTTTCTTAAAGACAGTCTCCAAACTGTCTAAGCATCAGGCCCCCACAAAATCTGGAATGGCCCCCACCTCTGAATCACATTATTATTTTGTTGCTACAAGCGACAAATCTATATTAACACACTCACTCTACAACCTAAAAGTGTTGTGTATGCCCAGTTGCTTCAGCCATGTCCGACTTTGCGATCCCATAGACTGTAGCCTGCCAGGCTCCTCTGTCTACGGGATTTTCCCGGCAAGAAAACTGGAGTAGGTTGCCATGTCCTCCCCCAGGGGATCTTCCCGACCCAGAGATCGAACCCACATCTCCTGCATTACAGGCAGAATTTTTGGCGCTGAGCCACCAGGAAGCCCCCTAAAATGGCTTAGAAGAAGAACTACTTAGGATTGAGAGAACCACATTATTACCAATAAGTATTAGAACACTGAGATGTCATACACATTAACATCTTTCTCTTATTTTCACCTATTATTGATATTTTAGCTAACTGATGGTCAAATTAGCAATGTACTTGTAAGAGGAGTTGCCATTTGCTCGGTCATTTGGGTGTTGTTTTAAGCTCTGAAGTTTCTGTCTTCTTGGAAATGGAGAAATTGGTAAAGATAAAAAGCAAAAATGTGAAAACAATGCAAACTAAAAACAAAATCACTACATAGAAGTTTCACAAGTGTCCCTGCTTTAGAACTAGATTCATGTGTACCATAAAATAGAATCATAAAAAGAAAAGGAATTTCCTGGTGGTCCAGTGGTTAGGACTTGGCACTTTCACAGCCAAGCACCTGGGTTCAAACCCTGGTGGGAGATCTAAGATTCCACACAGATCCTTCAAGCTGCACGGCCAAAAAAATGGGGTTAGACAAAGTCAGAATAATCATGAAGCAATCATTATCATATACATGACATGTGCTAAAAATAAATGCTGACTTCGCACTTCTGGTTTCCTAAGTGCTACTCTATCACGATGGCCTCGTTTTTTAAAAAGCATTAGAGTTATGAAATTAGGTTCCTCTGGTAACCTTTCCCCAGTTGGCACATTTAAGAGTTACATTCAACTTTTTTTTTCTTTTTTACATAAAAAGGGTAAAGTTTACTTTAAACACCTATATCTCCATCAGTTAATCCAAGCAAGAAAAATAAGGACAGGGGAGAAAGTCACATAAGTATGAAATAAGAATTTACAAAGATGAAATTAGAAACTGGAGAAGCCTACACATCGAAACAAGAAGCCTGCAACCACAACTACAGCAGCCCCTGTGTGATGCTAGAGAGAAAGCCTACACGCTCAAACTACCGCACAACTGCACTCATCTCACAGCTAGCAAAGCAATGCTCAAAACTCTCCAAGCCAGGCTTCAGCAATACGTGAACCTCAAACTTCCAGATGTCCAAGCTGGTTTTAGAAAAGGCAGAGGAACCAGAGATCAAATTGCCAACATCCGCTGGATCATCGAGAAAGCAAGAGCATTCCAGAAAAACATCTATTTCAGATTTATTGACTATGCCAAAGTCTTTGACTATGTGGATCACAATAAACTGTGGAAAATTCTGAAAGAGATGGACATACCAGACCACCTGACCTGCCTCTTGAGAAACCTGTATGCACGTCAGGAAGCAACTGTTAGAACTAGACATGGAACAATAGACTGGTTCCAAATAGGAAAAGGAGTACATCAAGGCTGTATATTGTCACCCTGCTTATTTAACTTATATGCAGAGTACATCATGAGAAACGCTGGGCTGGAGGAAGCACAAGCTGGAATCAAGATTGTCGGGAGAAATATCGATAACCTCAGATATGCAGATGACACCACCCTTATGGCAGAAAGTGAAGAAAAACTAAAGAGCCTCTTGATGAAAATGAAAGAGGAGAGTGAAAAAGCTGGCTTAAAGCTCAACATTCAGAAAACTAAGATCATGGCATCCGGTCCCATCACTTCATGACAAATAGATAGGGAAACAGTGGAAACAGTGACTGACTTTAATTTTCTGGGCTTCAAAATCACTGCAGATGGTGATTGCAGCCATGAAATTCAAAGACACTTACTCCTTGGAAGGAAAGTTATGACCAACCTAGACAGCATATTAAAAAGCAGAGACATTACTTTACCAACAAAGGTCCATCTAGTCAAGGCTATGGTTTTTCCAGTAGTCATGTATGGATGTGAGAGTTGGACGGTGAAGAAAACTGAGCGCTGAAGAATTGATGCTTTTGAACTATGGTGTTGGAGAAGACTCTTGAGAGGCCCTTGGACTGCAAGGAGATCCAACCAGTCCATCCTAAAGTAAACTACATCTATTTAACGACAAGTCCTGGGTGTTCATTGGAAGGACTGATGTTAAAGTTGAAACGCCAATACTTTGGCCACCTGATTCAAAGAGCTGGTTCATTTGAAAAGACCCTGATGCTGGGAAAGATTGAGGGCAGGAGGAGAAGGAGATGACAGAGGATGAGACGGTTGGATGGCATCACCGACTCGATGGACATGGGTTTGGGTGGACTCCGGGAGTTGGTGATGGACAGGTAGGCCTGGTGTGCTGCAGTTCATGGGGTCGCAAAGAGTTGGACATGACTGAGTGACTGAACTGAACTGAACTGACATGCAGCAATGAAAACCCAACATAACCAAAAAAGAGAAAAAAAAGAAATAATATAAACAGAAAGTATAAAAGGAATAAGAAACAGCTTTGCACAAAGTCTTGCCAAATTAGTAAAAAGCTGAGCAAAAGTTTGACTTTCTAACTTAAAAAAAAAAAAAAAAGTACTAATACTGACACCAAGAGATGAAAGCTCTAAAGAGAACCATTTGCACAAATGAAATCATGTGGGAGTAAAGAAACTTTATCTGTCCCTGACCCAAACTGTTTTTACAAGGAATTCTACCAAACCTTTAAATCTGAGAAGAAAGGGAGATAAGGGGAAAGAAGGGAAGGAGGGGAAACAAATAAGCTGGTAGGTAATACACTAACCTCAAATATAAGGATCAATTGCAAAAAGTCCTAACTCCAATTTTGGCAGACAGTTTCTAGCACCGTATCATGGTCAAGCAATGTTTAGCCCATAAACTCAAAGATGACTCAAATATTATGCTATTAATGTAATTTACCAAAATATGCCTAAGTGGGGGAAATGTATATTCATCACCAAACATGCTGAAAAAACATTAAAACTTCAACATTAGTTCTTGACTTACAAAACAAGCATCAAGAAGTATTTACCATAAGATGGAAAACTAGGTCAAGCCCAACCTGATGCTTACTGGGAAGACACTGGAGGCCTGTCCCCAGGAGGAATGACAACTAATACTGCTAGTCAACGTTGTACTGGAGCAGCTGCCAGAACAATTAGACCAGGGAAAGAAAGGAAGTGTAAACTGGCAAAGAGGGGCTTTGCTGGCAATCCAGTGGTTAAGACGCCACACTCCCACTGCCAGGGGCATGGGTATGATCCCCAGTCAGGGAACTAAGATCCAACATGCTGTGTGATGCAGTCAAAAAAAAGAAAGAAAGAAAATAAACTGGAAAAGACATAAAATACAAACTAAAGTTGAATAATAAGTGGCAAAACTATCACTATTTGACAATAAAATAACTGCATACCTGGAAAAGAAAACAGGAAATATGAAAATCTACATACAGTAGGAGAATTCTTACTTGATTATATCCTTCTGCCTTACTAAAATCAAAAGCTTTCCAATATACAAACAACAACCACTTGGAAGATATGATGGAAGAAGATGCTCCATTTATAATATCAGCTAGAATTATAAACTTAAGAGGAAATGTACACTCTGTAAGGAAAACTTTAAAACACCTCTGGATGACACACACACAAAAAAACACCTAAACAAATGGAAAGATGCAATGTCCTTGGAGAGGAAGACTCAACACTGATAACTTCAAACCACCCTCAGGAAATGTATAATTTTAACATGATGCCAATAAAAACAGATGTTGTATTTCCTCTTGATCACAGACAAGCTAAATCTCAAGATCATATGGATCAAAAGCAAGAATTATCAAGACAGTTTTCTGTAAGGAAAAGTGACCAAACAGCAATCCCTACCAGGTATTAAAACAATCTGTTAAAATGTCAATAATTAAAGCAACCTACCTGTGCAAGAGAAGACAAGTAAATGTTAGAGAACAGAAAGCTCAGAAATAGATCCAAAAATATACTAGAACACAGGAAACTATGAAGGATGCATCGAAAATCAGTTGGGTAGAGATGGGCTTTTTAATAGGGAGTTGGCAACATCTGGATAGTCATCTGGACAAACAGACCAGAATAAATGAATCAAAGATTTAAATTTTTTTAAAGCCATAAAAGCAATCAAAGAAAACATTAGGAAATTCCCTTAGGACTTGGCAGAGGGAAAAATCTTTCTACTAAAAAACTCAAAATCCAGACGCCACAAAAAGAAAATACTGATAAGTTTGACTACATAAAGATGAAAAATACTCGTAAAGTAAGACACATGATAAGCAAAGGACAAAACACAGATCGCAAACTGAAAGCAGTACTTTTATCTCCGCAGAGACAAAAGCTAACCACTTTAATGCATGAGAAGATCCTAGATGCCAAAGTGAGACAGAAATCAAGAGAAATAGAAAAGTGGCCCCCAAAAAAGAAAAATGACCAAAGATGGGAGTAGACAGTCCCCAGAAAAACAAATACAAATGGCCCTTAAAAACATAAAACAAGTACCAAATCACACTCTCTATAAAAGAAATGCAAATTAAGACTCAAGGGTTTCGGGACTTCCCTAGCAGTTTAGAGGCTAAGACTTCACCCTCCCAATGCATGGGGCCCTGGTTGGATCCCTGGTCAGGGAACTAGATCCCACATACCTCAACTAAAACACCCCCCAGGCCGCAACAAAGATCAAAGATCCGCGTGCTGCAACTAAGACTCCTCGCAGCCAGTCAAATTAATTAAAACTAAGGAAAAAAAGGAGTATCAGTGGGCAGAGAAATACGGAGAGAAAATATACAGTTAGAACTCCCTCTCCTCTGATCTCCACTCTCTCTGCTCTTATTCTTTTCCCTGGTGAATCCTCATTTGGTTCATTTATCTCTTCCTGCTCCTCTTCTATTTTTTCTTTTCTCTCTAGCTTCAATAACATGTCTTTCACTAAGTGAGTTCACTCAGTCCACCATTTCAATTTCCACCCTCTGCATATAACTCCCAAACGTGCAACTCTAGTCCTGACTTCTACCCCAAGGCTTACATTTTATAATATATGGCTGCCCAGACCCTCCACCTCTGCACCAGCCCCACAGCTCTGGTTCAAAGCCACTTCACCTTCCAGAAAGGCTTTCCATCTACCACTATCCTTTCTCCACTTCCCCCACCCTCTTCCTGTCTAGCCCCACTTCCACAAAGCTACCAGATTTGTTCTGAATTTAATTAAATAATCTCCTGGCCTGGCATTCAAGATCCTTCAGGATTGAAACATCCATTCTCGATTCTTTCCACCTCCAACTCATCCTCCCTCATCCTAGCTCAAAGCCCGCCTAGGCCCCTAGTTCTTAGGCCCCTAATACCTCTTAGACTCTCCTACACTTCTGCCTCTGCTTACAATTTCTTCCACCTGATACACTTTTTTCCCACAATCACTCAAAATTCTTCACATCAGTGGAACTCCATTTCCCCTTTTCATTCTCCTTGAGCCCATGAACCACCAATCCCACTCATTATATGATGCAGGAGTTGTTTTAACTGATTGTCTGCAAAGACAAGGGGGGGAAAGACTATGTTTCCTCAAACTTTCAAAATATCACTTCTAAGTTTCTAAATCTAAATCAGTTCAGTAGTTCAGTTCAGTTGCTCAGTTGTGTCTGACTCTTTTTGACCCCATGGACTGCAGCACGCCAGGCCTCCCTGTCCTTCACCAACTCCTGGAACTTGCTCAAACCCATGTCCATCGAGTCAGTGATGCCATCCAACCATCTCATCCACTGTCGTCCCCTTCTCTTCCGGCCTTCAATCTTTCCCAGCATCAGGGTCTTTTCCAATGAGACACTTCTTCGCATCAGATGTCCAAAGTATTAGAATTTCAACTTCAGCATTTAAATCAGGCTTTTACTACAACGAAATCAGGCTTATACTAAAAGACACATTGGATGGCTTGCCCTGTGAAGATGAGGATGGGGACTTCCCTGGCGGTTCAGTGGTTAAGAATCCTCCTGCCAATGCAGGGGACACAAGTTCGATCCCTGATCCGGGAAGATCCCACATGTTGCAATTAAGCCCATGCGCCACAACTAATGAGCCTGCGTTCTATAGCCCATGCGTCGCAACTACTGAAGCTGATGTGCCTAGAGCCCGTGCTCCACAACAAGAGAACCCACCGCAATCAGAAGCCCACGTACCGCAACTAGAGAGTAGTCCTGGGTCATCATCACACCTAGAGAAAACAGGCACACAGCAACAAAAACCAGCGCAACCATAAATAAATAATAATTTTTAAAAAATGATGAGGGTGAAATGGCTAAGCAATGTCCTGCCTTTAAAAAAAAAAAAGAAAAGGATGTCAGCTCTTTTTGTTGATTACAAAATGCCTGTTTTTCTCTTGCACAGGTTCTCTGAGACACAAGCTTCCCTACTGATTAGCGATCGTGAGCACAGGCTCGTTGAGAGGGGCATCAGAGGCTAAGCTGAGCACTGCCGCGCTGGGATTTCACAATGCCTGCTGGCATCACACACCCGGTAACTGTTGCAGAGGGGCATGTGGATTGCCACCGACTGGCAAGAAAACTCACTGTGTGAACATGTGAGTCACTGAAAATGGGGACATTCATTTATTCAAGTAAATCTGTGCAAATGCTGTGGGAGAAGCAGGAAGAGGAAGGAAGGGGATTCAAGTCTGCATGAAACACTAACAGATACCAACTTAATAAACAGAAAGTTTACCACACTTGGGGAAAAAATCAACAACACCAACTCTCTGCAAAGACTTGGAGGACTTTACATAGTCTACCTAGCAGGCGCACACTATAAATCACACATAGCCAACATCTGCACTGTCTGTCCAATTTTAATCTTTCTTTCTCCCTTTTAAGGGATGGTCTCTAGAATTCATTATCAATTTCACTTTGCTTAAACCAAGAGAGTGCCATTGGTTACAAGGGATATCTGATATCACCATCTGTAACAATCTTTTCTCTTAGAACTTGAAGAAAGATGTCATTTGCTTTGTATTTGCACTGTCTCCAAAGTACAGTAAGTCCCCTACATAACCTTCAACTTGCGAACTTTCAAACATGTGAATACGTGTTTGCAGGTCCATTCACGTAAGTTAGTTCTATTTGAGGAGGTGCAGGATCCAAACATAGAACGGTGCAGGAAGGGTACAGCAGCGTTCAGAATGCAATCCAGTGCCACCCTGTCATCCAGGAGAAGAAAAAAAGATAGCTACTATCCAGATGGGAAAAAGGTGGAAACAGTGACAGATTTTATTTTCGAGGGCTCCAAAATCACTGCAGATGGTAACCTTAGCCACAAAATTAGAAAATGCTTGCTCCTTGGAGGAAAAGCTATGACAAACCTAGACAGTGTATTAAAAAGCAGACATCATTTTGCCAACAAAGGTCCATATAGTCAAAGCTATAGTTTTTCAAGTAGTCATACACGGATGTGAGAGTTGGACCATAAAGAAGGCTGAGTGGTGACAAAGACATCATCACTTAGTGATGTCTCCAGGGTCACAGGAAGATTAACATGGTCCTGGATTGGCCAAAAAGTTCATTTGGGTTTTTCTGTAACAGTGTATGGAAAAACCCAAATGAACTTTCTGCCAACCCAACAGAATGCATTTCTTGACCCTGTTATTTGGGATTAAGATAGAAGCAAAAGTTCTGCTGAAATAAATGTTCTATTTTCCTGATTTCTACATGGTTCATATATCTAAAATAAAATAATTTAATATATATTAAATTATATATTAATTTATATATATTGATATATATTAAATATATATTGATAAAATAATATATATTAAAATAATATAAAATAATAAAATAATTGCTGTTTTCATTGTGAGTAATTTTCTATTAGTGTCTCAGTTATTAAGACTGGAAGTACTAAGCCAGAAGTACTGGAAATGTATTTGCAGCCTCTTGAGAAACGTGGATGAGAAAACCTACCATCATTTCCATCATTACATCCCTCAGTAGTTCAGAAACTTACAAAATAGCCAATACTGATTATAAAATGGGAGGATTTTAGGCCCAGATATATAATCATGGGATGAATTATGTATTTATACCATTTCAAGGCATCAGTGGGGTAGAATTTTGGACACTGTAATCAGTTGTCATCTGGCACTGCAGAGAAACCAGCAGGCATTTGGAATAACAGGCACAGTTTCATTTTAACAACTAACATTTTAACATCTCATTCAATACACTGTTGACTCATATTTTGACTGACACACATTATTCATTGCTTTGGACATAACTAATCAGATTAAACAAGAAATTCCACAACACGAAAGTGTCCATAAAACTTCATCATCAAATGAACCATTAATTTAACTAAAATGTCAGTCTTAGGGTTTGGCATTTATGTACGGTAGCTTTGATCATAATGTTGAATAGTCTGAACAGATTCATTTCTTTAAAATTTCTGTTGATGTCTTGAGATGGAAATGTTATGAGTTTCCAAGGATATGACAAAGCCAGCACCCAGCAGAGGAGTTTCCATTTGTGCAAGAGTCACCTCAACCTTCAAAGGGAGAATCAAAAGACATTGACCAGACAGGCTGGTAAGGAAGGCATGGATTAGGGTAGGGAGTGGTGGCAAGGGGTTTTGAGTAGGAAAGACAAGTTGAGATTCCTTTCCAGGCTGCCTTTGACTAGTGACGTGATCTGAAGCAAGTTACTTGAGCTTCTTCATCTGTAGTTTTCTCATCCATAAGATGAGGGTTAAGAAAATGTTGTTGTTTAGTTGCCAAGTCGTGTCTGACTCTTTTGAAACCTCATGGACTGTAGCCCACCAGGCTCTTCTGTCCATGGGATTATCCAGGCAAGAATACTAGAGTGGGTTGCCATTTCCTTCTCCAGGGGATCTTCCTGACCCAGGGATCGATCCCACATCTTCTGCCTTGCAAGGTGGGTTCTTTTTACCACTGAGTCACATGGGAAGCCCTAATAAGGCATTATCTTGACATAAACAATGTAAATAAAGTTTGCACAACGGAGTCAGTGTTTAACAAAGAGTGGTGATTATCATTATTATTGACAGGTTCTCATCTGTAAGGCAGAAACAGAATGGAAAAGCTTTGGAGTTTTGATCAGGGTTTTCTCTGTGGTGTAGAGTGGCCAGAAGGGGTGTGGTGGGTGGGGAGGCTGGTTTTAGGAACGCTTCTAAAATGACAAGCTGCATTTTAAATTTGATGAGTCCCCAGTGAGATGTCCACCCCTCCCAGCAGTAAAGAGAACTCTAAATAAACAGGAGATGTGCTCTTGAGTTGACTGTCTTATCATCTGAGCCTACACTGTTTTCCCTCTCAAAGAATCCTTGAGTTTTTTCAAATCTCATAATTCTGAAATGCAGATACCCTCTTCAAAACAACTGAGGGAATTGGGATGAAGAGAGAGAAATCACCAACAACACTTCCAACAGCTGAGGATTTGCTGTTATTTAGTCACTAAGTTCTTTCTGACTATTTTGCAACCCCATGGACTATAGCCTTCCAGGTACTTCTGTCCATGGGATTTCCCAGGCAAGAATACTGGAATGGGTTGCCACTTCCTTCACCAGGGGATCATTCCAACCCAGGGAAGATCCCCTGTGTCAAACCTGTGTCTCCTGCCTTGGCAGATTCTTTACCACTGAGCCACCCAGAAAACAGTCCAACTCTGTGATTCCATGGACTGCAGCCTGCCAGGCTCCTTTACCCATGGGATTTCCCAGGCAAGGAAACTGGAGTGGGTTGTCATTAGATTAAAAATCTGCTTAGATTAGGTACTTTTTTTTTAATGGCTGATTCTTATTGATGTTTGACAGAAAACAAGAAAATTCTGTAAAGCAATTATCCTTCATTTAAAAAATAAATCAATTTTTAAAAAATAAATTTTAAAAACACCTAATTTCACGGAAAACAGGGAGAGGACACAGGGCAAGTCATCCACTTTGTTACAGCTATATGAAAAGGAACACAATCTTGAAAAATAATAGAGCTAAAACATACTGGAAAAACTGGTTTCTTAGGCTAGGAGCCTTCCTCTCTGTGACTTACGGCTCAAATTGCTCTTTTTCCACCCATCCCTCACCGCGCAGTTAAGACCATTTGTCTTCTCTGACGTCCTGTCTTTTCCTTCCTGCCAGAACCACTCCATCCCACTTACTCACGGTTGGCCAGAATTACATGCATAGTTATCTGCGTTCAGAAGTGAAACAGTAAAGATTCCTCTAAAAGAGGAAGTCTATTTTCATCAGATGATAAGGTGAACTTTGAAGGAAGATTCCCTCCACTCGCCTCTCCCTTTTCTTAAAGAATCTGTCACCTCCTCTCACACCATCCAGTGACCCCACTAACCCTGTGGATTTCGTGTCTTACCTTGCATTCCATCTCCCCCCAAACCAGTCGCCACAAACTGGAGAAAGCGAGTTCTGCTCCTTTGAGGGGCTACTGGTTAGAAAACTAAATAAATTATTCCAATGAGAGTGGGTACCAATAGATTAACATATTATTCACTAAAAGAAGTGGAAGGCGGGGTGGGGGAGAAGAGAGGAGGATTTTGCCCCCAGGGGACAGTGGGCAGTATCTGGGGACACTGCTGGTTGTCACATTAACAGTGTGTTATGGTCACCTGGTGAGTAGAGACCCGGAACCCTATGCAGGACCACTCCCTGTAACAAAGAATGATTCAGCGTCAGAGAGGGCAGAGTACATTTGGGGCTTCCCTGATGGCGCAGTTGGTAAAGAATCCGCCCACAAAGCAGGAGACCCTGGTTCGATTCCTGGGTCGGGAAGATCCCCTGGAGGAAGAAATAGCAACCCACTCCAGTATTCTTGCCTGGAGAGTCCCATGGGCAGAGGAGCCTGGTAGGCTACAGTCCATGGGGTCACAAAGAGTCAGACACAACTGAGCGACTGAATAACGACAAAATGTCAGTAGCACTAAGGTTGTGAAACTCAGCGCTAACTCAGTTACTAGTGCCTCTGTTCCACAGGTTTAAGTTTAAATGCCAGGCATAGGACATACTGACTAGAGATGAATTTTGGAGCTTGAATCCATCAGTCACACCTCTGAGATAGGTGTCTGTTTTCTATTCACATGAAACTAGTTCCATTCAACAGACTACAGACTCTAGCTGAATGATTGATATTAATAACTTATTTGATTGGCTTTCTTAACTTTTATGTTTAAAATACAAATTTAACCAAAACATACAAGTTCAACAAAGAAAAGAAACCCACTGGCCTATCCACTTGTTATTTTTTAAAGAAAAAATTATAGGTAGAGTTAAAGCTGACCTCTCCATCTGATCTTCCTTCTAGCTGATGCATCATTTCCGTAAGTATTTTATTACTAATCAACATACATCTACATAAATATATAGTATCTGTTTAAAGTACTCAATTTTAAATGAATATTATTATATTATTATACTGTACATTTATTTTCTCTCAACGTTGTTTGAGATTTGTCTATTTTGTTTTCTTCATGTAAATCCAGCTAATTCATTTTGATTGCTGTGTAGTATAAATAAAGCTGCTTACATAATCTTCCTTCCTCAGGAGTAACTGGGTCGTCTCCACATTTCCATGTTTGCACACACTCGTAACATGTCTCCTAACATATACATGCTGAGTTCGGATAGGTTTGATATCACAGGAACTGAGGAGTTAATGGGTAATAAGTAGGTCTTCAACTTTGCTACAAATTGCCAGACTGTCCTCCAAAGTGTCGCTAAACTAACTTGTCATTATAGCTCAGTGGTAAAGAATCCCACATGCCTCATGACAAGAAGAAAAAAAAAATTGAGGTGAAATTCATCTAACACCAAATTCACTATTTTCAAGTGTCTAATTCAGTGGTATTAAGCTCATTCACAGCGTGCGGCTGCCCCTCTATCTGGTTCCAGAACATTTTCATTCCCACCAAGGGAGACTTGAACCCGTGAAGCAGTCACTCCTGACCCCCCCGCCCCAGCCCCTGTCTGTATTCTGTGTCTGTGGATTCATCTCTCCTGGTCGATTCACATAAATGGAATCACGGGCTTCCCAAGTGGCTCAGTGGTAAAGAATCCCTCAGGCTTCAATCCCTGGGTCAGGAAGATCCCCTGGAGAAGGAAATGGCAACCCCCTCCAGTATTCTTGACTGGAGAATCCTATGGACAGAGGAGCCTGGTGGGTTGCAGTCCACGGGGTCACATAGAGTTGGACACAACGGAGCAATGAAACAGCAACAACAACTGCTACTACTAATAATAATAATGTACTGGTATCAACATCGTTAGTCAGTTCTCACAAAAGAATTCCTAATGTGAATGAAATTAGTGGGAGACATTAGTCTGGCTGAATTCTCCTCGAACAGGTACATCAGAAGCTTAACCACAGCATTTTGTCCTTTGTGTGTGTTTGGGAGGAGGGAGAGGTGGAGTGGGGGTGCTGAGGGGCAAGAGATGTAGGGCAGAAGAAAAATTTAGCCCAGGGGCTTGACTAACGGTAGGCCACGTGACCCCAAATCCTTGCTAGAACAGAGCAAGGTGGAGGACCGGAGGAGGCAAGTGTGTTTCCCCACTGACGATGATGCTGAGTCAGGCCAGCAACACGCACCAGGGAACAAGGTCAGCAACACACACCAGGGAACACCAGCAGGTCTGGGCCACAGCCTCTGTGGGTATTGCTTGTGACTCACTCCCCAGGGAAGGCCAACTGCACGCCCTTAATTCCTACCTGTCAACATTCAGTTGGTAATCATCACGGTGTCCTAGCACCATAAGGCCATTACAGTGGAATTTATCTTGAGTCACGAAAATGACATAATCAATGACATTCATTTCAGTGACAATCACAGTTACTGACTCATTCAAGTCTGACAGTCTAAGTCCTGGAAATCAGATATCCAGAGAAAGAGGCGAGAGGCTTCTTATAGTCCAAAGGTCCCTTCCACTATTTACAACAGAGTAAAACAAAAGTTGTTAAAAATCACATTCCAGGGTTCCAAGGAGATGCATTTGTCCTATGCCTACAGCACAGTTGACGCAAAGAAACCAAGACTCTTTTCTTATTTTACCTTCTAGCACATCAGCTCTCAGGGAAGAAAAACTAGGTTAGAGGGCAACTCTGTACTCTCCACTGAAGATGAACGCTTCCTTTATAACATAGTGACTTGAAGGGAGGAAAAAATTTATATTCACCACTGTTTTAACACTAACCCTAACCTAGAAGAGGAATGTACAATGATAGAGCTTCTTAAAGAGCCTCTTCATGATTATATTTAAAGCTCAATGAGTTAAGACAGTTTTAATAAAAGTCACGGTAGAGTCCAGTCAAGGACGGCAATGAAGTATTTAAGTACAAAGATAACACTTCCCAAAGTTCAGCTTTCAATCAGCTTATTCAATAAAGGCTCAGAAAAAATACTGGGGTGGCCAAAAAATTCATTTGTGTTTTTCCATAAGCCGGTACAGAAAACCCAAAAGAACTTTTTTTGGCCAACCCAATATAGTACAAGAGGGGTTTAACTGGAGAAGGAGATGTGAAAAGTATTTCCAAAATTGCATTTCGCCACGTAAGAGCGGCAGAGAGAATTTTTGGATGCAGAAAATAAACCTAACTCTCGTCCCTGTTCAGCTCATCTCTTCCTCTCGGTTCCCCAAACCTTTCATCAGCAGTACGTCTCAAAATCACACCTGCACCCCCGGCCCGTGGCCTGCCAGTGACCCTGGCCTAATCTCTGCCCGGCTCGACCCTGACTTGCGCCCTAGTTGGCCGCGGGACAGAGCGGGACGCTCCGAAGGCAGGAGATTGCAGCAGCCAGACACACAAGCGCTGAAGGTTTCATCACCCTCTGCCCTGTGTAGGACTGAGACATTACCTCCCTGCTGACTCCAAGCACCAGAACGGATCCGTAGGGGACACACCCTGGCACCAGGCGATGCAAGCAGGACATAAGTCAGGAGGAGAGGGGCATACCAAGGACAGCCGTGGGATTAAAGATGAAAGCAGCATGCGGCAGAGCCTGCGTGAGATCTCACATCATCCTCCGCTTATGCAGCGATTTTAGCATTTATCACAGTGGATGCCCGTCTCCCCACAGGAACCGTGTCTTCATCACCCATGGATCCCGTGTCAACCTCACTGGCAACAAATGATTGGTCCCTGCAATAGTCAATTGCCAACTGCACAGGCTGAAAAGGAAGAGCAGCCACTCTGAAGGAAACAAGATAAATTCGGTAGACCTCAAAAGTGTTTGATGACATCAAGAGTCAACACATGACTCTCAACCATTGTGATGTGTATTTTCCCCTTCTGCTCATTTCCACTGTCTCCTGGAGGTACCAAGGAATAGGCAAAGAGCAAAGACAGAAAAGACAAGAGGGTGACAAAAATAAACAAATAAATCCAAGTGGAAACAGTCATTTCCATTAGGCTGAAAAAACTAAAACAGAGACTTCCCTGATGGCCCAGGGGTTGAGAATCTGCCTTCCAATGCAGGGGACTCGGGTTCGACACCCTGGCCCAGGAACTAAGACCTCACATTCACATGCCTTGGGGCAACTAAGCCTTCGTGCCTCAACTAGAGAGGCCTAAGTGCTGCAACAAAGGCCTGACACAGCCAAAAATAAATAATTTTTACAAAACTAAAACAATGCTGCAAACACCCTTACCTAGTGACTTTAATCCTCTTAACTACCAAGTTGAAATACTTTGTGCTCTTTTAAACTCATGGCCCAAGATATGGGCCGCCGCCACTCCAATCTACAGGGTCCCAGAGAATTTCATCCAAGGTCAGCAACAGCCCAGTCTCACGGAGTGCAACAAAAAATCAGTAATAAAGTTTCTTCTCTCCTTAAATCACAGGACACACATTTAAAGAGAACCCAGAAAAAAAAGTTAGTAGATCTGCTATAGCTCAGAGAAAGTTGTGTTTAGTCACTATCAGAGAGGGCATCCGGCAATAAAAGAGGATGAAGTATAGCCGGAAATACCCAACCTTGGTAAAAATGTTATCAGTGCTAATCCTCTGGTGTTTACATAGACAACACAACGCTCACTAGTTGCTTCAATCAGTAGAACATAGCGATCTAATTATACAAAAATGCACAGATATGTTCATTCAAAATCTTTATTTCTAAAATGTACTGTATTTCTACAATTCCTCTTAGACAAGTTTTCAGAAGACAAATTCCATCTAGTGAAGTGTTTGACATTTTGACCATGTTGAACCCTAAATCAGATGGGCACACTATTGTTTCTATACATTTATTTTTGGAAAACACACACAGCCTAATTCTTTTAATTAAATCCAGGGTTTATTTCTTCCTAATTTCATTGCCATCACTCCCACAGAATTCTACTCCCCTAGGAACCCCATGTCTTAAAAAATCCTTAAAATTCTTAACTCACATGAAAAGGGTTTTGGGGGCAAAGGAAAAACACACAAACAGAAGCAGAAACTCACTTCTAACAAAAACTAAGGGAGTGTCTTTACCACCGAATTTTCTGAGCCTTTATTACTAGACATTATTAGTCTCCAAAAGGAATCTGTAGCACGTGGTGACTCCCAAGCTTATATCACAAGGAGTTGTTTTTTTTTTCATGAATTACTAATTAGTTTTTAGCAGGAAATAATATTTTAAGGAACATACTTTGAGAACCAAAGTTAGAATAAGGTGCTAATGAAATCTCAAAAATAGGTTTAACTTAACCTCAGGTGGTCCAATTAGCCACCCCTTTTTTTTCTTAAGTCCATTTAAATACCGTGGGCAATCACTTTTAAATGCATAACTTTAGAAATACCCTGTAAGAACACATAGATAACCAGCATGGTACGACTACCTTTACAGTGAAAAGTCATCCAGAACTCAGAAGGCTACTATTTTGCATAAAGGACAGAATTATGAACAATCCAAGCCCCATAAAATGCACTATTTGGGGTATATTTCAAGTTCAAGTTGGGTAGACACATATCTACCCAATTTGGATATTTTAACCATCATAATGAAAAGGGAGACTTACCGACAGAAGCTGAGTTTTTAAGGATTGATTGCTTTGCAACTCCTGTTTCAATTCGTAATGTGGCCCACTGTTCAAAAAACAAGAAGTTATTAATGTAAAATGTGCCACAGACAGGATGCAACATATTTAAACCATGCTTAAATAACATGAAATTAACCATTAAGCCCTCATGTTATCTGAATTGAAGAGATACCCCACTGAATCTCTGATATAATAGCATTCCAAGTCTCATGAATACTCTTTTATTAGCTACCGATAATTTCCAAACAAAAATGAGGAAAAGATCATGTTTACCTTATTAAAACTCTCACACACACCTGGTATCCAATAAATTACTCCTTGAAAAGGTCAGAAAGTATGGAGGACAAGAGCACAGACTACAGCATCAACTCTGTCTGGGTGTAAAATTACTTAATCCCTCTCAGCCTCAATTTCCTGATCTGTAAAATGAGGATAATAGTTCCTATCCCATAAGGTTGCCATGAGGATTAAAAGAGATTAATACATGTAAAAACATAAACACAGGACACAAAGAATATTATTTTCATAACAAATTAGGCATTCAAGGATGAGACATTCTCTAAGATGCCTAACTGCCTATATCAGATAGAAGCTTACAGAAGGACTGTTGTGAGACTTGGAAAGCTGGAAAGGAATCCATGAAATCACTAAGGAGACTGGTGTTGAAATATACACACTACTATATATAAAATTAGTAACTAACAAGGACCTACTGTATAGCACAGGGAACTCTACTCAATACTCTGTAAATGGCCTATTTGGGAAAAGAATCTAAAAAAAGTGGGAAAAAAAGATATATATGTATATATATATGTATGTATAACTGACTCACTATGCTATACATTTGAAACTAACACAACATTATAAAGCAACTACACACGAACAAAAATTTTTTAAACCAACAAAGAAACAAAAGTTAAAAAAAAAAAAAACCTGCCCATGAGGTTGCTTATCTACTAAGATAAAGAAAATGTTATGATTAAGAGAAACCGCAGTTTTGAGAGAATTTAAGAACAGAAAAAAATTAACTCCCAGAAATAATAGCAAGGTGTGATTTGCTCTTTTCTTTATACTTTTTTTATACATTTCCCAAATCATCTACCATTAACATCACAGTTCAAGAGTGGCAAGTGAACTCTTTTGACAGCGCTCCAGAAAACCCAATGGCTACCATCTTCAGTTGAGAAAGGATCAATTAAAATATCACCTAGATGATTACAATTCTAGAAGCTAACAGTGCCTAAATTGACTCGGGGAGGTAGGAGAAGAGCAAAACAAGAAGTAAAGGTCACTGCAATAATTATAATTAAGAGTTCAGTCAGTACCTTTGAAGGGGCAAAAAGACAGGATTTATTAAGCATGTCAAGGCAAAAACCTCAGTTATCGGGACTTTCCTGGTCGTCCGGTGGTTAAGAGTTCGCCTTCCACTGCAGTAGACTCAACCCCTGGTTGGGGAACTAAGATCCCACAAGCTGCAGGGTAACTCTGCCTGCGTGCCATAACTAGAGAGCTCCAGCGCTGCAACTACTGAGCCCACAGGCAACAAGAGGAGCCTGTGCACCTCAACAAAGACCCAGCACAAGCCCCTCCAAGATACAAACAAAAGAACACACTTCAGTTATTGCAGGGCTTGAAGGCGTTAAGCAGAAAGATAAAAGGTTTTTTTCTGTTGTTCATTTTTTTTAATAAATAAGAAAATAAGTGCTAGAGAATAAACGACCTAAAACATGCACATGAACGTCAAGAAGCAGGACATAACCTGACTGTATCAGGACCCCTGCACCACTGCCCAAACAGCAAAGCAGGAACATGCCATTTGTGCTTAGAAAACAGCCTATAAATAGATGCCTAATCTTCCCGGCTTCAAGTGGCAAGTCACAAATGATAACAGGCTCAGTAGTCTTAATTTGGTTGCGTCCTTTTCTCCTCCTTGCTGATCCCAGGCAGGAATTCTCAAATTCTGGACTTTTATGCCTCCCATCTTGTCTCAGGAGAGGTGAAGGTTTATTTTCATGTGTGTGTGCACGCACGGGCTCAGCCATGTCCAATGCTTTGTGACCTCATAGGCTGTAGCCCATCAAGCTCCTCTGTCCATGGGACTTCCCAGGTAAGAATCCTAGAGTAGGTTGCCACGCCCGCCTCCAGGGTTCTTCCCAACCCGGAGATCGAACCCACGTCTCCAATGTCTCCTGCACAACAGGTGGGTTCTTAACTGCGGAGCCACTGGGGGAGAGTTTTTCACTTTACAGTCTTGGTACCTATTATTGGTTATAAGTAGACTAAAGATATGATTAAGATAAAATTTTGTAAATAAACATTCATCCTCATCTTGGAGCTCTTTCTTTTTTTAATGTGAGCATGCACTTTTGAGTATGATATAAGTGGGAATTACCTTAGACTAAGACAATCAGTTCATGCCGATAGGATGGAAAATATCGGTATCGCATGGCTGTTATGAGCTGAACTGTACCCCTATCCTCCCCCCCAAAAACTCATGTGTGAAAGCCCTAACCCCCAGTACCTCAGAATGTGGCTGTATTTGAAAACTGAGTTTTTAAAGAGGTGACTAAGTTAAAAAGAAGCCCTTAGGGTGAAGCCCTAATCCAGTATGACTGGTATCCTTATAAGAACAGAGAGAGCTAGGGACATGTATACACAAGACAGAACATCCAGGTCACTACCTACAAGATGGCACCATCTACAAGACAAAGAGAGGCCTCAGAAGAAATCAAATCTCCTGACACCTTGATCTTGGACTTCCAGCTTCCAGAACTGTGACGAAATAAATTTCCATGGTTTAAGCTACTGAGTTTATGGGACTCTGTTATGGCAACAAACAAATATGGGTACACTGATCCAACAGCATGATGTGTTCCAAAGAACTCCATGTTCTGTCATCACACGAGGTTTAGAACAAAGACCCTCCCCTGAAATGCTAGCTCCAAAGTCTGTCCTCCAAAACACAGTTACTGTGTTCAAGACGAGCACATTTTTTGTTTTTGCTTTTAATGATTATTTATTTATTTAGCTGTGTCTGGTCTTCATTGCGGCACATGGAATCTAGTTCTCTGACCAGGGGTCAAACCTAGGCCCCCTGCATTGGGAGCAAGCAGTCTCAGCCACTGGACCACTAGGAAAGTCCTGACAACTTTCCATCAGGTTGTCATTTCACTTAATTTCAAAATCCTCTTGAAAGAAAATAAGCAGCTGTCCACAACTCACAGTAAAGAAACGGGCAAGCCTAATTTTTCAAGCTTGGGCCAAAAGTTTGCAAAAATGTGGCACTGTCAGCTAGACAATTCAGCTTCCAGTTTCCATGCTAAAAAGACACGTAAGAATTGACTAAGGAGAGGGAAAGGAAAAAGGAAAAATGTACAAAATTGTACAAAGCCTCAAAAGGTTAGGGCTACTCAATGGCTGGCCATCAACTGTAGCAAAATAAACTGGTCTCTTGGCAGAGTAAGAACTTAGGCTCTAGATTCAAGTTAAATGCTGATTCTACCACTGACAGCGGTATGTCACTGTCTAGTCAACTCACCTTTCTGAACCTTCTTTCCTCAGCCTATCAGTGGGAATAACACACCCTATCCCAGAGAGGTGTTGTGGAATTAAGTTAACTAAGAAGCACATTGCTTTGGTAGTTTTCTTTTACTATGACTTAATGGCTCAGCGGATAAAGAAACCGCATGCAATGCAGGAGACACAGAAGCCTCGACTGGATCCCTGGCTAGGAAAGATCCCCTGGAGGAGGGCATGGCAACCCACTCCACTATTCTTGCTTGGAAAATCCTATGGACAGAGGAGCCTGGTGAGCTACAGTCCGTGGGGTCACAAAGAGTCAGACACAACTGAGCAACTAAGCGCACTCTGTCATAAACAGTCATGGCCTTCTAGAAGATTTACTATATTTCCAACACCAAAGGATAATATCTGAGTGTTATAATAACAGAAGTGTTAACCATCTGAAAATTATTGACCTGCCTTTTTTAAAAGACAGAAAAATAACTGGTGGATGGAGGAGACAGTAAGGGAAAGAATAGTAACTAAAATACAAGGCAGGAGTAGTCTGCTCTGAATGTGTGTGTGCTGACCCATCAGATCTCAAGGTAGATTAATTCTTGGCTACATAGGAGCAAACACACACACACACAACCAATGAGTGTTCCAATCCAAACTCCACTAAAATTTGAGCACCTAATGTATATTAAGTGCTTTCATTCACTTCTCCTCATTCAATCTGCACAATAACTCTGAGCTATATTCCTAAATACAGGAAGAAAGTAAGGTGGAGATGTTGAATGACCTGCCCAAGGTTACAACGCCAGAAATTTGGAGGCAGCTGTTCATGTGTCCAACTTATGCTTCAAAAGTTGAGGGGAAAATTAAGTCCATTAACATTTATTTTTATCTATCTATTTCTTGCAATATCTGGTTAGATTTGGTAATTTATGTATCATTCCCCTGTATCTTTTTCTCCATTAATCCTACATTCTCTTTCCATTCTTTATTTCCCTCTAATTGTGAACTTCAGGCCAACAAATAACAGTCCTTAAGCCAATGAATAACAGGCATCAGTAACCCTTCCTGGTTGAGAACAGCATAATTCAATCTTTAATCCATGCTCCTGTTTGATAAACATAAAAAATTCATACTCTCTTCCAGAGTTCTAAATATATATTAATACACCCTACCAGGCAGACAAACTATGCATTCCCTCAGTCAGAAGTTTTACTTTTCATAGTTTGCACTCCTAAAACAACTTTCTCCAATATAAAGTCATAATATTGACACATCTACTTCCTAAAAATTACTATATAGCCCTAGAAAATCACTGGTTTAGAGGGAGTTCTCTGGTGGTCCAATGGCTGACTCTGCACTCCCAATAGAGGGGACCTGGGAGTTTGCATACCACAGCTAAGACCTGGCACAGCCAAATATAAAAATAAATAAAAATAAACACTACAAAAAAAGAAACAGAAGTGAAGAAAATCACTGGTTTAGAGAATTTTTAAAGTAGCTTGCCATATCAAGGACTTATGAATACATATAAAGATATTTAGCAATGCAGAAGACAGCATTCAGCAGGTACTTAATAAATAATTATTACCTGAACTGGAGAGCTAAGAAGAGTCCTCAGCTGGCTGAGTTATTTGACAATTAGTCATTTTCATAGTCAGCTATTCTGAAGATCACCCCCTCACACTGCAACTTCCAGAATTTGAGTTTATGGTCACAAAAAAAGCTAGCCATTGTCAAGAAAACTTATCAAAGTAAACACATAATGTATAAAACTAAACAACCTTTTAAAATGGTATGTAAACTGTAACCAAGGAAACCTGAGAAATATCCAATTCTAATTAAACAGTCCAAAGAGGGATTTCCCTGGTGGTCCAGTAGCTAAGATTGCTTGCTCCCAATGCAGGGGGCCTAGGTTCAATCCCTGGTTGGGGAACTACATCCCACATGCAGCAACTAAGAGTTCGAATGCCACAACTATTAATAAAAGATCCCACATGCTGCAACAAAAGCCAAAGATCTCACATGCCACAGCTAAGACCCCTCGAAGCCAAATAAATATTTTTTAAATTAATTAAATTAAATAAATATATATATTTTTTTAAGAGTGCAAAAAATATTCTTGGGGCTGTATGTCTGCTCAGTCGCTATGTTCAACTCTTTGGGACCCCAAGAACTACATATATAGCCAGCCAGGCTCCTCTCTCCATGGAATTTTCCAGGCAAGAATACTGGAGTGGGTTGCCATTTTCTACTCCAGGGGACCTTCCTAACCAAGGAATCAAACCCAAGCTTCTCAAGTCTTCTGCATTGGCAGACAGATTCTTTACCACAGGGCCACCTGGGAAGCCATATATTCTTGGGACTGGAAAGTAAAAGAAAGAAACCACCAAGTCAGTTGAGAATATACTAAGGAATAATGAGTAACAGAAGGTCTGGACCTTGAACGGACTTTAACAAAGACTAGGGTATTTGTCCAAATATAAAAATGTTTTAATATTAAACAACCAGCACAATCTTTAAGGGAATTATTCCCATAGTTGGCAGAAAGACAATCCACTATACCAACCTCTGCCTAACAAATGTCTTTCAAACACCAAATACAGTCCTGGGCCGCCCTGATGGCTCAGACAGTAAAGGATCTACCTGAAATGCAGGAGACCAGGGTTCAAAACCTGGGTCAGGAAGATCCCCTGGAGAAGGGAATGGCTACCCACTCCAGGGTTCTTGCCCGGGGGATTCCACGGACAGAGGAACTTGGAGGGCTACAGTCCCTGGGATCACAAAGCGCTAGACACGACTGAGCGGCTGTCAACTTCCAACAGCGCTGTTCTGGTTGGACGATACAAAGCCCCGGGTTACCATCTCCCTCTCCTGTGCCCAAAGCAAACCTCGATACTGGATCATAGCTCTTCCCTGAGGCACCCAGCTGTACCCACACACAGGAACTCCAGGCAGCTACCACCAAGTCAGAGATGGCTCACAAAATGAATCCCCATTCTAACTACATATATGCCAAGCATCTGTCTGACCTAATAAACTTTGGTCTTAGCAAAGAGGATAGTTCTTTATGCTGCCATCTACCTGATTTCCAAGCTAACTGGTATATCTTCCACTAAAATTATAAATCTGGTGGGAGTCCCCTGGTGGTCCAGTGGTTCAAATTCACCATCCAATGCGGGGGCCTCAGGTTTGATCCCTGGTCGGGGAACTAAGAATTTAATTAACTCTAAATTAATGGAGAATTTAATTAACTCTAAGCCTGTGCATCGCAACTACCTAACAGGTGCCCACGAAGGCCCATACTCCACAATAAGAGAAACCTATGCTGCAACTGAAGAAGAGCCTGCCTACTGCAATGAAGATCCAGCAGCTGCAAGAAAGACCCGGTATAAACACAGAAAAAGAAAACTGGCATTCTTGAGAGTTTTACTAACAAGGAGTACATCTCTAAAAATCTCTTCAAAGCTAGAAGGACAAAAATTAAAACTTGAGGCCCTGCCACACTGAAAGTCAGATCCTGGGCTGGTGATATCTCTTCAAAGTGTAGAAGTTAGTTGCCAGGCCAACAGCAACTAGAGTGGGCTTCCCCAGTGACTAGTGGTATAAAGAATCTAAGCATCGCGTTCAATCCCTGAGTTGGGAAGATCCCCTGGAGGAAGAAATAGCAACCCACTCCAGTATTCTTGCTTGAAAAATCCCATGGACAGAGGACTCTGGCAGGCTACAGTCTATGAGGTCACAAAGAGTCAGATACTGCTGAGCAGGCAAGCATTCACGCACGCTACAGGGACTAGAAGGCCAATCTCCTTGACGTCTCTTTAGCTGTACCTGACTTACACAAGCAATCAAGAGTCAGCACCCGGAAGACAGAGTCTGAGATTTACTCTGTTCTCACTTGCAGTATCAATTCCAAAAGATATTACTATATGGGAGAACAGTTTGGTCATTTCAGAGTTCTAAGTGTGAACACCAGCTGAAGATAATCATCTGCTACAAGCAGAACATTCTGAAGAAGATCTAAGGCAAGAGGCAGCTAGGAAATTCACAGTAGACTCTGACCATGTCCAAAGTGTGACGTCAGCAAGGAAGGTTCGAGACTGAAATATCTCCCAAGTAGAAACAACAGAACTTTTAAAACGTGAAGGCTGATGAACAGTCAAATATAACTTTTAAAGACTAGACAGGAAATCAACCACAAAGTGCAACAAAAATGTGAGATAAAACAGATGAGTAGGTAGAAGAGATCTGCAGGAGATTAGCTGGTGGGTGACAGGTAATATCGAGGTAGGAGATAAAAGATTAGAGATGTGTATCTGAAAGCCACTCTCCTGGCTGAGGGAGAAGAGCAAATAAAGCCAAGCCCTACACAGACAGAGAATAAGGGCAGAAAAATGAGAACCCGTGTAAGAAGGTATTGTAAAGAATCCGCCTGCCAATGCAGGAGATACAGAAGACTCGGGTTTGATCCCTAGGTCGGGAAGATCCCCTGGAGGAGGAAATGGCAACCTACTCAGTATTCTTGCCTGGGAAACCACACGGACAGAGGAGCCTGGCAGGCTACAGTCCATGAGGTCACAAAGAGTTGGACCCCACTGAGCAGGTATGTAGGCACTTTAGAAGCTTTTGCAGCTAAAGAAACAAGCCATGTAAGATCCTCAGGGATAGAACCTGAGTCTCCTGCAGCTTCCGGAAGCGTGTAGTCTTAACCACTGCACCACCAGGCAAGTCCCAATAATATTATTCTTTTAATAGCAGCAAACACGTACACAGCATCTAACATGTCCAGATACCAATCCAAAGTGCTTGACATATTTTAACTCACTTAACAACCCTATGGAAGCAGTTCTTATTGTTACTACTATTTTATAGATAAGGAACATGAAGCATAAGTAGGTGAGTTCCCTGTTGAGAAGCAGAACTGGGATTTTGGTACCAAGTCAAAGGAAATCCGTACCCAGATTCTGCACCATTAACCTTTACGCTATAGGCCCTCTCTTCAGTTAGATTCCTGTCTCCACTGCTTGATTCAAGCAAATCACTGAACTTCTCAGAGTTTCAGTGTCCTTACCTGTAAAGGGGGGACAACATTTGCTCTCCCTATATCTGATGAGAGTCCACAGGGAACCCTCTGTGACTTAATAAAACCCTGTATGAAGGGCAAGTAACAGTCGTTCCATCAGGGCCACTCCCATCTAACACCTTTCTTTGCAAAATTTAAGAAACAGGAGGGTAGGGAGAGCTGAAGTCAAAGAAAACATGGATTTTCAATGACGTGTCAAGTGCCATTGGGTAGATTAAATTTCCATGGCTCCTAAAATACAATCAGATTTCTTTCTACCATGCAGCGATCGGTTTCTTACCTTGGGCATAAACTTGATGCCTTTCGGGACGGGAAACCTTAGTCCACAGAAGGACCTCTGAAACCTGAGGTTGTAAAAACTAAGGAGAATGAGGTGGCGGCTGCTCGCTTAAAGAGCATCAAAGAAATACCGGAGATAGAAAAGGCGGTCGTGTTGTTATTGAGATGAGTAAAAATCATCATCATAATAACAGGGGGTGGGGTCGTTCTACCTCCAACCACAGCAACTAGGTGGTCCAGTGGTCTCAGGAGCCCTCCAGCTCTGCGGGAGACGCCCGGATACGGCCGAGGATAAACTAAAACGCACCTCCCTCCAGACCACTGACCTTCCTCCTGGTCTCCTGGCGTCTCCTCGGCTCTCGGCTCTAACCTCGTTCTCCAGCGCCCCGGGTTCCCCCCACCCCAAAAGCCCTCCGAGGAGGGGGCGCAGCATCCCTCCACGGACTCACCTCTAAAGTTTTCACCAGGATCTTCATATAGATCTCAGAGATGCCCAAAGACACCCCAAAGGCCGAAGGCAGGAGTATGAGGCCGAGCACCAGAGTCAGCCAGGTGTAAAGGATCTGCCCGGCCAGCTCCGCGCCATCCATGGCTCCGCGCACCCCGACTGGGCTCCACGGAGGAGGTCCGAGCGCGATGGCCGTCCCTGTCTCCAGGTAGTCCGAAGGCAACTCCAGGAGCAGCAGCGCGGAGCCCGGCTCCCAGGAGTCAACGCCCTCGTCTCCGGGCACTCACCTCTGCGGGGGAAAAAGAAGAGAGGAAGGGGAAAAAAAAAAAAAAACTTTCAGAAGGACAGCAATTTCCTTCCTTCCTCGTAGGGCTCCTCCTCGCCGCGGCCGATTAACTCTCTCTGCGCCAGAAGCCCAGGCCCCCCGCCGAAGCCGTCGCCTGGAGCGCAGACCTGGGAGCGAGCGCGGAGACACGCGAGCGCGGCGGGGAACGGGCTCCTCCCCGGGTCCGATTTCCGCTGGGTGGCGACTGCGACAACTCAAGCGGTGACTCACGGAGGCCCTCCCGGGCGAGGATCCCGAGGCGCACCGCACCGCACCGCCGCGGACCTGGCGCCCGGCCGAGGACTGCACCGCCCGCAGGCTGCGCGCGGACGCCGGGAGTCCCTATTTCTGCGCCCTGCCCTGGCCCCACCTCCTCCGCCACCCAACGGGGAGCCTCCAGGCGGGATCCACGCGGAAAGCGCCGCAGCCTCCCCGGGCGGCCTCCCGCCTTCGCCGAGCCCCGCCTCCCAGCGCTCCCAGCGGAGGTCCCTTTGGGAGCAGAATTTTCATCTGCAAAACGTTAGCCTTTTCTCATGCCCAGAATGGACTACCGATGGGTCCGGGACGCTTGAGAAGGTCCTGTTTGGGTATAAAACGACCTCTCGGCTGGGCTTTCGGCCGGGGGAGAGAGAAACGCCTCGGTTCCTCCGCTTCCAGGTCTCCCACACCTCCTTCTCCCCCCGCGCCCCATCCCCTCCCTCCGCCCCCCACCCCCTACCCTCCTCTGCTGAGCCGCTGGGGAGGGACCTAGCTCATCCCGGGAGGGGAAAGCTTTTTTCGACCGCTCACCTCGCTCAGCCGCCGCGTCCCTGGCACAGAAATCCTTCCGCCCAGGGTCGCTCTCTTCCTGGGGCAAAATTCCGACCACAGCTCCCCTCTCCTTTCACCCCACACTCAAGGCACAGAAACCACAGAAGAACGGCCGGGCCCGCGCTGGCTTCACCCCGCGGACGCGCGCTGCCAGGGAATTCAGCCCCGCACCGCCGTCTGGCTGGCCCTCCTTCGAACCACCTTGGAGGGGTATTGACTTCCCTGCGGTTCACGCCTCTTAGAAACCTGATCTGTTTTTAAGAATAAGCGGGAGAAGGGATGTTGAGACTGTGTAGTCGATGAGAAAATCAGGCTCCCCAGGATTTCCAGATCGTCACGGAATGAGACCAAAAATCTCACAGCAGTCTCTTTCGGGTGTTATTTCAAGCTGGAGAAACGGGGAGGGCAGGAAAAACTGAAATCAGAGGGTTGATCGAAAATACTGCCGTGGAGGCTGCCGGGGCCTAAGGTGTGGCGGAAACTAGGAGCGGAAGGAAGGAGAATCCCCCGGCAAAGAATGTAAATATTCGGCATTTGCACCTCTCCCCGGGAGGGTATCGCAACCCCCCTACCTACCCGCACCACCACCCCCTTCCCCCCCACTAAGAAGGGGCAAAGAAATGTGACTCGGTCCTAAAATTCAAGTTATGAATAAAGAAGTTTCAGGCGCTTGGCTTCTCAACATTAAACCTCTGTTTGGTCTGCCATTTTATGAAAACAAGAAAAACACAGTTGCCAAAATCCTTACAAATTCCTTGCTGGAAACAAACACCTATCTAATCCAAATCCTCAAAGATTATTTTGACTCAACACTATACATTCAGGCAAAACTCTTAAACGCTCCTTTTATTTCTTCAGGTCCTAAGGGATCCTGAGTGATTAGACCGAAGTTTACCCAACAAGTCCCAGTGCAGGCAGCTTTGTTTAAGGATGTCCTTTGTCTACCCACTGAGACCCAAAAGCTGAGCGCCCACAATCTCCAATGCTTTCTGTTGCTCATGACCAAATTTCATGAACTGGGTTTGCTTCTTTTGTTTTGGGGGGCTTTTGTTTGTTTTTTCACGGAAGAAGTATTGTCCCACAACAGAATGGTAAAATGGCTATGATCTCGAGTGACCTCTGCCTGCAGCAGCTTGCAAAGGGGCTTTGGTTCCCTGCCAGAGATGGAGGCCGTCCTCAGTGACAAGACACTGGCTTCTCAGCTTTGCAGAAAATAATTCCCACAGAGAAGGCAAGTGGTGAAACAAGTAAAGTGTTTGTTGGGAGGAAAAGAGTAATGTGGATGAACACACAGGCAGGCTCAGAGAGTCACTGAGTTACTCCCTCCTGGCAGTTTTAATTACTTTTATGGGGCGTTCCTTCCCGGTTTCCTCTGACCAATCATTTAGATGTGCCTGGCCCTGAGTCTATATTTGGTATATCTCAGGATTCTCCCATGCGTGCAGGCTCATTTCTTAGCAAATTATGGAGTCTAGTGAAGAGGCTCCTGGGTAGTTGATTGTCACTTACTATGAGGTGACGCCCCCTCCCTTTTTGACCACCAAAGAGCCTTTCTGCACACGTGTGATCTGGGAGGTCTCTTCAACTTGGAGAATAACGAATACGTGGTCTTCCATGTTTTATCTGGACAGGGCCCAACTTCCTCCATCGTTCTGTTTCTATGGAATTTCTGCTATTACAGAGTTTCTATCTATAAGGGAGAAACTGCTCAGCCTGGGACTCATCCATCTCCTGCCTCTGCAATAATGTACAATTTGAAGGCTTTTGACTCCAGCACATCAATTTGAACAATTCATTTAGTCTTCTGTGCTTCAGCTTTCTCATCAGTAAAGTGCATTCTTTTTAGGATCAAATATGATGATGAGTTTGAAGTCATTTAGTAACAACAAAGCTCTGTGCAGACATTGAAGGGGGCTTCAATGAGAGAAATAAAAGATCATCATTTTCTTGCCTAAAACAGGAGAACCAAGAAAGGCTCACTTCTGCAGTGATGGGGGAGGAGAGGGGAGACAAGACATAGCAAGCGGTCTCCATGCTTTCTTTCAGATTTCTCTCTTCTCTCCTTTTCTTGCACACCCTAAGGCTCTATCATTTAAACCTGGGAAGGCTACTCCCTCCCATTGCTCCACTTAGGATTCCCTTCACAGTATGCTACGGTCCATGGGGTCGCAAAGAATCTCATGCGACTGAGCGACTTCATTTTCCTCTCCGTTTTCCTTTCACTGTCTTAGGGCTGCCATAACAAATTACCACAAACTTAGTGACTTTGATGGTGGTTTAGCCACCTAAGTCATGTCCAACTCTTGCCACCGCATGGACTATAGCCCACCACGTTCCTCTGTCCATGGGATTCTCCAGGCAAGAGTACTGGAGTGGGTTGCCATTTCCGTTGTCAGGGGATCTTACCAACCTGGGAATTGAACCTGGGTCTCCTGCATTGCAGGCAGATTGTTTACTGACAGAGCCACCAAGGAAGCCCCCTAGTGACTAAACATAAATTTATTCTCTCGGTTCTAAAGGCCAGAAGTCTGAAATCAATGTGTCTGCAGAGCCAAGCTCGCTCCAAAGGCTCAAGAGGCAAACGCATCTTCCAGCTTCGTGGGTACTTCTCAGTGTTCCTTGGCTTGTGGCAGCATACCTGCAGCCTCAGTCTTCAAATGGCCTTTTCTTCTCTTATAAAGACACCCATCACCCCAGATTTAAGGCTCACTCTAATGCAGGATGATTTCTTTTTTTTAAATATGTTATTATTTATTTATTTATTTGACTGATCTGGGTCATAGTTGCAGGACCCAGGATTTTCGATCTTCACTTGAAGCACGTGGGATCTTTAAGTTGCAGCATGTGAGATCTAGTTCCCCGATCAGTTATGGAACCTAGGCCTCCTGCATTGAGAGCTCAGAGTTAGCCACTGGACCAACAGGAAAATCCCCAGAACAATTTCATCTTGAGATTCTTTACTTAATTATATTTAATCGGGAAAGAACTTTTTTTCCAAATGAGTTCATTTTCACAGGTTATGTTTGGGCATATCTTCTGGGAGGGTACAGTTCAACCCATTACTCCTAACATATCTCTTCAGTTCAGTTCAGCCACTCAGTCGTGTCCGACTCTTTGCGACCCCATGAATTGCAGCATGCCAGGCCTCCCTGTCCATCACCAACTCCCGGAGTTTACTCAAACTCATGTCCATCAAGTTGGTGATGCCATCCAGCCATCTTATCCTCTGTCATCCCCTCCTCCTCCTGCCCCCAATCCTTACCAGCATCAGTTTCTTTTCAAATGAATCAGTTCTTTGCATCAGGTGGCCAAAGTATTGGAGTTTCAGCTTCAACATCAGTCCTTCCAATAAACACCCAGGACTGATCGCCTTTAGGATGTACTGGTTGGATCTCCTTGCAGTCCAAGGGACTCTCAAGAGTCTTCTCCAACACCACAGTTTAAAAACATCAATTCTTCAGCACTCAGTTTTCTTCACCGTCCAACTCTCACATCCATACATGACTACTGGAAAAACCATAGCCTTGACTAGACGGACCTTTGTTGGCAAAGTAATGTCTCTGCTTTTTAATATGCTGTCTAGGTTGGTCATAACTTTCCTTCCAAGAAGTAAGCGTCTTTTAATTTCATGACTGCAATCACCATCTGCAGTGATTTTGGAGCCCCTCAAAATAAAGTCTGACACTGTTTCCACTGTCTCCCCATCTATTCCCCATGAGGTGATGGGACCAGATGCCATGATCTTAGCTTTCTGAATGTTGAGCTTTAAGCCAACTTTTTCACTCTCCTCCTTCATTTTCATCAAGAGGCTTTTTAGTCCCTCTTCACTTTCTGCCATAAGGGTGGTGTCATCTGCATATCTGAGGTTATTGATTTCTCCCTGCAATCTTGATTCCAGTTTGTGCTTCTTCCAGCCCAGGGTTTCTCATGATGTACTCTGCATATAAATTAAATAAGCAGGGTGACAATATACAGCCTTGATGTACTCCTTTTCCTATTTGGAAACAGTCTGTTGTTCCGTGTCCAGTTTGAACTGTTGCTTCCTAACCTGCATACAGGTTTCTCAAGAGACAGGTCAGATGGTCTAGTATTCCCATCTCTTTAAGAATTTTCCACAGTTTATTGTGATCCACACAGTCGAAGGCTTTGGCATAGTCAATAAAGCAGAAATAGATGTTTTTCTGGAACTCTCTTGCTTTTTTGATGATGCAGAGGATGTTGGCAATTTGATCTCTGGTTCCTCTGCCTTTTCTAAAACCAGCTTGAACATCTGGAAGTTCACAGTTCACATACTGTTGAAACTGGGCTTGGAGAATTTTGAACATCACTTTACTATCATGTGAGATGAGTAAAATTGTTCGGTAGTTTGAGCATTGTTTGGCATTGCCTCTCTTTGGGATTGGAATGAAAAGTGACCTTTTCCAGTCCTGTGGCCACTGCTGAGTTTTCCAAATTTGCTGGCATATTGAATGGAGCCCTTTCATAGCATCATCTTTCAGGATTTGAAATAGCTCAACTGAAATTCCATCACCTCCACTAGCTTTATTCGTAGTGATGCTTTCTAAGGCCCACTTGACTTCACATTCCAGGATGTCTGACTCTAGGTGAGTGATCACACCATCATGATTATCTGGGTCATGACGATCTTTTTTGTACAGTTCTTCTGTGTATTCTTGCCACCTCTACTTAATATCTTCTGCTTCTGTTAGGTCCATACCGTTTCTGTCCTTTATCGAGCCCATCTTTACATGAAATGTTCCCTTGGTATCTCTAATTTTCTTGAAGAGATCTCTAGTCTTTCCCATTCTGTTTTTTTCCTCTTTCTTTTCATTGATCATTGAAGAAGGCTTTTTTTTATCTCTCCTTGCTATTCTTTGGAACTCTGCATTCAGATGAGAATATCTTTCCTTTTCTCCTTTGCTTTTTGCTTCTCTTCTTTTCACAGCTATTTGTAAGGTCTCCTTAGACAGCCATTTTGCTTTTTTGCATTTCTTTTCCATGGGGATGGTCTTAATCCTTGTCTCCTGTAAATGTCACAAACCTCTGTCCATAGTTCATCAGGCATTCTGTCTATCAGATCAGGTCCCTTAAATCTATTTCTCACTTCCACTGGATAATCATAAGGGATTTGATTTAGGTCATACCTGAAGGTCTAGTGGTTTTCCCTACTTTCTTCAATTTAAGTCTGAATTTGGGTAAGGAGTTCATGATCTGAGCCACAATCAGCTCCCAGTCTTGTTTTTGCTGACTGTATAGAGCTTCTCCATCTTTGACTGCAAAGAATATAATCAGTCTGATTTCAGTGTTGCCCATCTAGCAATGTCCATGCATAGAGTCTTCTCTTGTGTTGTTGGAAGAGGGTGTTTGCTATGACCAGTGCATTCTGTTGGCAAATCTCTATTCACCTTTGCCTTGCTTCATTCTGTACTTCAAGGCCAAATTTGCCAGTTACTCCAGGTGTTTCCTGACTTCCTACTTTTGCATTCCAGTCCCCTCAAATGAAAAGGACATCTTTTTTGGATGTTAGTTCTAAAAGGTCTTATAGGTCTTCATAGAACTGTTCAACTTCAGCTTCTTCAGCATTACTGGTTGGGACATAGGCTTGGATTACTGTGATATTGAATGGTTTGCCTTGGAAACGAACAGAGATCATTCGTCCAAGAACAGAGATTACATCCAAGTACTACATTTCGGACTCTTTTGTTGACCATGATGGCTACTCCATTTCTTCTAAGGGATTCCTGCCCACAGTAGTAGATATAATGGTCCTTTGAGTTAAATTTGCCCATTCCAGTCCATCTTAGTTCGCTGATTCCTAGAATGTCGACATTCACTATTGCCATCTCCTGTTTGACCACTTCCAATTTGCCTTGATCCACGGACCTAACATTCCAGGTTCCTATGCAATATTGATCTTTACAGCATTGGACCTTGCTTCTATCACCAGTCACATCCACAACTGGGTATTGTTTTTGCTTTGGCTCCATCCCTTCATTCTTTCTGGAGTTATTTCTCCACTGATCTCCAGTAGCATATTGGGCACCTACCAACCTGGGGAGTTCCTCTTTCAGTGTCCTATCTTGTTCCCTTTTCATACTGTTCATGGGGTTCAATTACCATCTGCAGTGATTTGGGAGCCCAAAAAAATAAAGTCTGACACTCTTTCCACTGTCTCCCTATCTATTCCCCATGAATGATGGGACCAGATGCCATGATCTTAGCTTTCTGAATGTTGAGCTTTAAGCCAACTTTTTCACTCTCCTCTTTCACTTTCATTAAGAGGCTTTTTAGTCCCTCTTCACTTTCTGCCATAAGGGTGGGTGTCATCTGCATATCTGAGGTTATTGATTTCTCCCAGCCATCTTGATTCCAGTTTGTGCTTCTTCCAGCCCAGGGTTTCTCATGATGTACTCTGCATATAAGTTAAATAAGCAGGGTAACAATATACAGGCTTGACGTACTCTTTTTCCTAGTTGGAACCAGTCTGTTGTTCCATGTCCAATTCTAACTGTTGCTTCCTGACCTGCATATAGATTTCTGAAGAGGCAGGTCAGGTGGTATGGTATTCCCACCTCTTTCAGAATTTAAACTTCAGCTGATAGTAAATACTCAATAGTGAGGTTGTTTAGGACAACCCTGTTTTCACCTGTTGTTCTGCCATACATTTTTAATGACACTTCCTTTCACTCTCAAAAAAAATGTCCTGGTTTGTGTGATAAATCCCATGGTTCCCTTATTCTTATGTAATTTCCGAGATCCCTTCCTGTCCTAAAATATTACACTTTTTGATGAAAATGTCAAGTCCATGCATGATCCCTTGTCAACACCTGAGGCCAAGTGAAGTTGCATAGGAGAATGAAGAAAAGGGTTAGCATCTAGTCCAGAGCTTCTCAAACTTTAAAGTGGGTAGGAATCCCTGGGGCCCCTGAGAGTGAAGATTCTTCCTAGGGCTGGGATGGGGCCTGAGATTCTGCATTTCTAGGAGCTCCCAGGTGATGCTGATATTGTTGGTGTACATACACACTTTGATCAGCAAGCCCTTAGAGTGTGGACAAAAAAGGAGAGATTTTTATACTTAACTGATGGCAAAAGGTCACGGGGAAAAAAAACATACAGTTACCAAAGGGGAAAGGTGGGAGGAGGGATGAATTAGGAGTTTGGGATTAACACACACACACACACACACACACTACTATACATAAAATAGATAAACAACAAGGACCTACTGTATACCACAGGAAACTATATTCAATATCTTGTAATAACCTATAATGGAAAAGAATCTAGAAAAGAATATATATACACAAATATATATATATGAACCACTTTGCTCTGTACCTGAAACTAACACGACATTGTTAATTACTTCTTGCTGCTGCTGCTGCTGCTAAGTCACTTCAATCGTGTCTGACTCTGTGCGACCCCATAGACGGCAGCCCACCAGGCTCCCCCGTCCCTGGGATTCTCCAGGCAAGAACACTGGAGTGGATTGCCATTTCCTTCTCCAATGCATGAAAGTGAAAAGTGAAAGTAAAGTCACTCAGTCATGTCCAACTCTTCGCGACCCCATGGACTGCAGCCTACCAGGCTCCTCCGTCCATGGGATTTCCCAGGCAAGAGGACTGGAGTGGGGTGCAATTGCCTTCTCCGAATTACATCTTAGATAATACTAAATAAATAAACAGAACAGGAATAAGCTGAGTGAGTCCAGGTAAGTATCCAGGAGCCAATGCAGGAAGAACTGATTCTGAAAAACACCTTATTTGAGGCTTTGTTGTATTATCTGCACCTTCCTCATACCCCTGCTTTGACAGCAATTGTGGGCAATTGTGAACAGAGTAATTTAGGCTAAAAAGCTTTGAACAAATGTCAATACACTCATGAATAGATGCCTATTGCAAATAAGATATCATTGTTGGAGCCAAATGGCAAATATTGATTTAAGAGGAAGGAATCCACACTGGCAAAGGAGAAATCTGGGGGTGACGGAGATTGCTGAGGCATTTTATTTAACAGGTAAGTCTTGCATTTCTTGCCTCAGTCTGTGTGAGATCTCTCTTTTGTCTAATTTCACACTTTTCTTGGGCCTTCATCATAACCCACCTTGATGTGTGTGTTTGCTTCATCATCACACTGTCAACTGCTTAATTCCAGGAACAATATCGTTTCTCTGTGACTGCCTCCCATTATTCCACCCCTTCTGCTGGCACATAATTTTACCACATGCCATATTATTGCTCAAAGCCAGCAGCTATCCCCTAATGGCCACATGTTAAAGTGCAAACATCTCAAATATCTTAGGCTAGATCTTAAAGGACACCACCTTTTTCTCCCTTATGTTCCAAACAAACCTTTCTCGCCTTCCCCTGGTTGCTGCAGAGCCTTTTCTTCTCTGGATACTTGATCATGTCACCATGCCCCTCCACTTCACTCCCCTTTGCACGCTCCTCTCCTGACCTCTGGTCCAAATCTCTCATTTCACAAGTTAAGGTTTTCATACGGCGACCCTGCCAGTTACTGAGTATGTCAGTTACAATGATGCATCCCAGACCTGGGGACTCACCAGGCCCAGTGTGAGATGGCCCCGAGCTAAAACCACATTGTTTACCTGACATCGACAAGCTCCTATTTTCACTGATACTCCGGAGTGACTCCTAGTCTCTAGGAGTTAGTGTCTTTTTAGAAATAGTGTCCAGTAGTCCCTGAAAAGTCTGATTATTTCCCTTTCTTCAATGCACAGTCACCCTGATAAAAGGCTATCGGTCCCTTTGCAGAAGATTAGAAGACAGATCAACAGTATAAAACTTTGGCAGTCTTCAAGGGGACCCAGCCTTCCCTTCTTTCAAGTGGTTCAAATTCTGTAAATTAGCTAAAGTTTGGGAATCAACTGAGAGATTGTGACTGTTCTGTGATTCGAGTTAGACTTCGGTCTACTAACCTAGAACTTTCCCACTTACACAACTGAGAGTTTAGTTGACTGTCCATCCATTTCAACACCACAGGTTTCTTTGAGTCAAGGTTTCTCTGACTCTTCTGTCCATTACAATCATTATACTCCCTTTGTCTTTGGAGATTAAATGCAGCCACTTGGCACCCGCCTTCCTGGAGTCCCATTATCCCCAGTGCCTATAGGGATCATAGTTGAATGGTAGCTGTTTCTCTGTAAATTCTGACCTATAGAGAAGAGCAACCACAGAACTCTTCAAAGATGCTGGGGCTCCTCCCACAAATTTATTTCTCAGAGTTAAGGTAAAAGGCACACCTTTGGACCCTCCCAGGGTGAATGAGCAGGTCTTACATGATAAACGTATGCAAGCATTCCATCTCCCTAAGCCTCTAGATACTTTCTTCTATAGCATACGAGCAAAGTTCTAGCACTGAACTTATTCAGCGGAGACCACTGATGGATGCATGTTGGATGCGTGTTTCAGATAACAAATCAAACTGTCAGAGTCTTTTCTAACCTCTTGAGCCAAAACCAATTCTAGAATTTCTGCTTAATGGGTCATCTCAATAAATTCCACCTGACCCAACTTTCTATTCCTTCCACCATGCTCTCACCCTTAATATACACTCCCACACATATCCCTTAGATTTCTGCCTGTCAAAATTAGAAAAATCACACAGTTCTTTTGGAGTATAGCGCACCTTCTCATGGAGATACCTCACACTTTGGACCTCACCTCTGGCCTGCCAGGACTTGAGTTTAGTTACAAGTCTAGAAGCAAAGAGTGATAGAGGCAGGTCCTGAGAAGGATCAGCAGTGTCTTGCAGGACAGGTACTTCAGAGGAGGGCATTCATTACAGGTTTTCCAGGCAGAGGTAGAAAGCCGCTTCCACTGGCAAAAATGACTCAGCAGAGTTTTGGGCTTCAATGTCCCTAGCTTTGAGATCTGCCCATAGACATCCCCATGCAAGTTTTCAGGATCATCTCTCCTCTCTTCCCAAGCAACACCCTCACTTTTGTGTCATTAGTTTTGTGTCATTAGTCATTAGTCTCTGAAGCATGAGACTCTAGGTTAGGTTTTCAGAAATGTTGGCTCATAGCTTTAGGAGATAAGATTGTCCTTCCGGGCAGATATAGAAGCTTTCAGACCATTATGTAGAGGTCAACCTTCATAATGAATTTGAAGCCCTCAACTAACCTTTTTCTTTTCCCTACCAAAGAAGGGCAATTAGGAGCAACTAGCCAATCTCATTATACAGTAAGTCCCCTACATAAGAAGTTTTGAGATTTCAAAGATGAGAAGCTGCCTCTGTATGTCAGTTATTGTACCATTGTACTTTTTAAGATATTTTACTATAGGATTTAGAATGTTCTCTTTATTTTTTGTTTGTCTGTTTTTTATGTATTATCTGTGTGAAAAGTATTATAAACCTTTGACAGCGTACAGTACTATATAGCTAATTGTGTTAGCTGGGCACCTAAGCTAACTTTGTTGGACTTACAAATGTGCTTTCAGAATGGAACTTGTTCATATGTAGGGGACTTATTGTATTCCTCAGTTTGACTAAACGTGGTCACCTAGAACCTTGGCCTTCTAGTAACTAGAAGTATCCAGTGGCCATATTTTGGATATCTCTTTACATATAGCCAAGTGGACTAACAGCACCCTCTCTAGCATGGAAAAGAGAAGCATTAGTGCCTGTAAGTCTAGTTAGATTAGAAAAGGGCTTCCCGAGTGGCTCAGTGGTAAAGAATCCGCCTATATTGCAGGAGCTACAGAAAATGCAGGTTTGATCCCTGGGTCGGGAAAATCCCCTGGAGGAGGGCATGGCAACCCACTCCAGTATTCCTGCCTGGAGAATCCCATGGACAAAGAAGCCTGGCAAGCTACGGTCCATGGGATTGCAAAGAGTCGTATATGACTCAAGTGATTTAGCACGCACATACAGATTAGAAAACCAACTCCAGAAAACTCATCCTTAATATTCTGTTCTTCTTAACCACTTTTGCTACCAAAATTAAATCAGAGAAACAGAATAGAAGGAGATTATATATGAAGAGATTTCCTGCAAAGAATTACTTGCACAGTTCTGGGGGTTGGCTAGGCAAGTGTGAACACATAGTGTGTTCACACAAGTGTGAACACAAACTATAGGAAGGGCAGGCTGAAAATCTCAGGCGCAGGAAGCTGCAATCACAGGTGGAATTTCTCCTTTAGCGAAGCATCAGTTCTGCTTTTAAGACTTTTGGACTGATTGACTCAGGCCCACCCAGGTTACCTGGGATAATCTCCCCATGTCAACTGTGGACTTTAATCCCTTATACAAAGTAGTGTCACAGCAGCACCTAGATTTGTGTTTGATGGAGTCACTGAGGAGCCTGGCCAGGTGTAGACATCAAAAGACTGTCAGCCACATGGGTGAAAAAATCAGGGTGAAAAAGGAAAATATTGTTGTTTAGTCATTAAGTTTTGTCCGACTCTTTGGTGACCCATGGGCTATAGCCCACCAGGCTGCTTTGTCCATGGGATTTCCCAGATAAAAATACTGGAGTGAGTTGCCATTTCATTCTCCAGGAGATCTTCCCAACCAAGGGAACTCACGTTTCCTGCATTGCAGGCGGATTCTTTACCACTGAGCCAGCAGGGAGGCACCCCCCCCCCAACCAAAGGAAAATAACCTCCAAGTATCACTATAAAAACAACTGTGACCTCATACCCCTGAAAGGGCTTCAGAGACCTCCAGGAGTCCCTGGGCTAACATTTATGAACTACTTACCAACATAAAAATGCTTCTCCAACAATACCATGATAGCACATGGAGGCACATCAGTTACAGTGAAGCTGCCTAATAACTCAGCTTCATTTCATTTATTTGAAATAAATTATGAAAGTGAAAGTGTTAATCACTCAGTCAACATCTGATTCTTTGTGACCCCATGGACTGTAGCTGGCCAGGATCCTTTGTCCATGGAATTCTTCAGGAAGAATACTGGAATGAGTATCCATTCCATTCTCCAGGGGACCTTCCTATAGGCAGTTTCTTTTACCATCTAAGCCACCAGGGAAGCCCAGAAGTAAATTAGATGATGAAAATAATGAAAAGAGGGAATTCCCTGGTGATCTAGTGATTAGGATTCAGTGCTTTCATTGCTGGGGCCCAGGGTTCAATCCCTGGTGAGGAAACTAAGATCTCACAAGCCGCACAGCTTGCCAAAATTGTTTTTAATAAACAAACAAAAAAAAATTCTTTTTAATAAACAAATCAAATTAAATAATAAAAAGAGCCAGAATTGAATGGTTGGTAGCATGTTGAGATGGAGAATATAAATCTGTTTTTCCTTCTGGAGGTATCAGTTCCTGGGAGGACCCTCAAAGTGTGAGATTTCCTCCCACTGAATGTGATTTTGGTGTTTAATGGTTGAGGCATATTTTCAAAAGCTTATCCCTGAAAGTCACATCATTTACTTCCTCTGTGCTCAGTCCAGGAAGCAATGAATCTATTTCAATATCAAAGGGAAAACTGACATGGTGATGGAGTCTGTCTACATGACGGAGCATTCCCAGGGAAGTTTTCAAGAATAATTTTGACACACAAAACTTTTTCTTTGGCTAGGTTTAGAATCTAATTCTTGGATCAGGATGTGACTCCCTGGATTCTAATCTAGAGTCTGATTGGGAATCACTATCATAGACTTACTATATCAAATCTCCAAAGTTGTAGCATAAACTAGTGAAAATTTTTCATCCCAAGGCATACTGTTATGATATAGTGATACACTCAATACACACTTGTGAAATTGAACAGAATGCCCTCAAAGGGCAAGAATGAAGCTTCAAGGATTATGTACATTGAGAGGGAAAAATATCTGATCAGGAAGTCCAGGCTCTCTTCCCAATCCATTTATTCACTGGGTATCTGTAAATCCACGGTCAGAAACTCGAGGGCCTTCACGATGATCCATACATATTTTTTAGAAAATTTGAATGATTGCCCACATATTAAAATATTCACACCAAGATTAGAATTCTGGGTTCTCTTAGAATCAGGCAGCACTGAGCACCCATTCCTATAGGACACACCCTCTCCTGTGTACTCTATGTTCAGCCCCTCATGGTCTTTCTTCATCACCACGGCATTGGTGTATTTTTTATAGTAGAATAGGCATAAGGAAGAAATGGCATGTACTTTGTACTTAAGTACCTATCAAAACTTTTCTTAACCCCAGTCTGCTTCCTCATTTTCATTACCTGCCCAGCTTCTTTCAGTAGATATTTAAATTTGAATATAGGTATATTTCAGCTCGTCTTGGTTAGTCAGAATTTCTTCCACTAGGGATGCTATCCCTCACTACCAAAGTTTTAGATTTCATTATTCATTATTTTTTTCTTTTCCCTTCTTTCTTCTGTTCTTTCTCATTTTATTTTTTGTTAGAAAGATTAGAGGAAAAGTTTAATGGCCAAGTGCCCTGTGTCTCCAGAAAAGTATTAAGACAGAAGACCTCATCATAGAGTCTGGCAACTCTAGGGAAGGAGAGAGAGGTGAGAACAAAGAAAAATACAAGTGGAAATTACAAGAATGTTGGCAAAGGTTTCCATTAAGAAACAGCTCACTTATTAAGGGGAAGGTCTTATTCCTCAGGCAGTTGTAATCACTTTTATCCCCAGTAGCATCCATAGTCCATCAATCTTCCCAAAATATCTCTCCAAATTTGTAAGAATCATTACATTATTTTAATAACCACTAAACTTTTAATTGGTTTTTTTAATTGACTTTATATTTAAATTTTCCTGGCAATAGCACCATTTTGCACTCTAGAGAGAGTGGGTCAAGACCTCATGTCTGCAAGTATTGCACCATATCTACATGCTTACACATGTATGCATGTACCTAGGTCTTGGTGGCTTGGTGATTTCAGACATGGTTTATAATTCTGTAATAGTATAATAATCAGTCCCACTCTAAAATTTATACTTGACTGGAAAACCTGTCAGAGAGACTGATTTTTTGTCTCTGTCATCAAAGGATTCACATTTCAGGGAAAATTTGTTAACAAATTTAAATAAAAGATTTGAAAGACCAAATGCAGCTCTGAATTATATATTTGAGGAAGTGGTAATAAATGGAAACTAGTATTTTGAATATTATTCAGGAGCATACTTTCCCTTCACTAAGACAGAATAAAAATAAGTAGATTAGTAGTTAGAGACAATAATCAATTTTATCCAGAATTAGTCTTGAAGTCTTCATTCCGCAAGTTCATAAGTTAAACGCTTCTCAAATCAGGAAAGTTTCCTTTAATTAATGAATTGCTGCCACCACCCTGCAATATATAGTGCTAAAGTTCACTTCTGCATTTTAAGCAGACAGCAACTGCCTGCCAACAATAATTAAAAAGAAAACAACCTGCTGACTAATTAATAATTTCAATGCACTCTGACCTCTGTTAAAAATAAAATCTCTTCAAGTACCATGATGACTGCTATCACACAGTCTGATCATTATATAATGCTTCACCCATTACTCTTCATTTGTCCCCTACTGGTATCTCCTCACTACAGTCCTGCAGAAAAACACTCATCCCCCAGATCAAGCCAAAGTTTAGTTGAGCAAGCCTTGAAAGAGTGGTGCCAAGCACCTTCTGGTTGATTTTTAGCTTCAAATATTTCTGCAATTCTTATTGTTATTTTAACAAACAAAAATGCTTTTGTTTTACTTACATTTAAGTCCATCATATTTTTTCTTTCTCTAGTTAGAAGTCTAACAACACGTTGGGCAGAACCTCAACATAAACACAAAGAAAACTGGTAACCCAACCTTGTTCGTGAGTCAGTCAACAGTCAGGTGGAGACCATCATCTCCCCAGTGCTTCTCAAATTGGAGTCCCTGAAACCCACAGGGGACACAGCCGTATTCTCGGGGATCCATAAATCCTCTGTGGCTAAGTAGTGGTCATCCACTGTTTTATTCAATATTTCTTAAGTTAGCATAGACAAACATACTAGTGATCTGAGAATTCTCCAGTTTGAGCAACCCAACAAGGTGGTGATATGATTCTGAATCTGATGAACTTAAAGCCAAAGGAAGTATTCTTTGGAACCAGGGAAAACCCAGCCTATGAATCTGTCTCTAAAGACCTTAAAAAGCAGATGGTTCACCTACATCTGTGTGTTAAGTGAATTAAAGAGAACATCATGAAATGGAGCAGGACCCTGTGGTTCTTACCTGCCACCATGTCTTCTGCCTGTCTTTTGTCAGTGGAAAGCTTCAGTCAAAGAATAAGTTTAATCAGAGAAATTAGAAATGCTGAAACAAAGGAAAACAGTCAAAGGAGACTAAACAATAATAATGTTGTCATTAAGCCGAGTCAAGGACCTTTAGTTCTTTCTCAAGGGTTATAGAGAATATTCTGAGCCATATCCTATGAGCTGTCTTACAGGTACTAAAACATGAGGTGGAGAAGTTAACTGCATGGTGACCGGACTGTACTCAGGACAAGAGTCCCCACAATTCTGAGAACTGGCCTCAATTAGGAACAAATGGCCCCTGGAACTGAAGATTAACTGTACCTAACGAGAGCAAGATAACGCTGGTCAGACCAGTTTGAAGATGACTGTTAGAGATGACTGTACTATTTCTGCGTGTAGCAGACGCCCGCCCCCCAATCCCCCTGCTGCCGCTCTGTCTATAAAAGCTCTCACCCCTGCTTGTCAGGGGTGTAGGGGAGTCGGCCTTCCTTCAGATAGATGTCTGCCATCCTCCTCCTCCAGTTACCAGCATCTGAAATAAAGAAAACTTTCCACCAGCCTGGCCTGTATTGGCTTTTGCATGGCAAGCAATTGGACCCCACAAACTCTTTTACTAACAATCAGCTTGCTTCCTGTTGACTGAAGCTTCAACTTCCTAGATTTTCCTATTGACCTGCCTTTACAAAAGTGTATCCAGAGGGCATTTTCTCCATGACTCCTCTTTGGAAAATACCCTGATTTTCCATGAAAAGACCATGACTGGGGAAAATACCAGTCTCCCCAGCGCTCCTAAAGTCAAAGCCACACCAGTGATTCCACAGCAGAGATTTTGCAAGAGTGTCTTAAGAATGAGCTACCCTGAGGAGTAAGGTTCCTCCTTAGGACTCCAATGGGGTTAGAGAGGATGAGACAAAATATCAAAATGTGGGACCCACCACCACCTTAGCATTGATCATCTCTTTTTGAGATAGCTACAGTGACCCTTGGCTTTAAGATCAAAAGCTTGATTTGGTCAGGCTTTTGTGGCCAGTTCATAACAATCAAATTCACAGGAGACTGAGCTATGACTCAGAATGCCAAGGGCCAAGTATGGTCTTGTATGTATTTTTCTAGTAGACAGAACATCGTCAAAATATAGTGCCTCTTCCTTCACTGTGTCAAAGAGGTGGAAGGCCAAACTCACAAGCAAAAGAAATGAGAGCCGTAGAGTGTAGAAAGTTTTTTCATCCATTGCCAAGAGAAACCTGGAGCAGAATCATTGCTGCGGGCCTGAAAGATGAGTGACCACCATCCATTCCCTCCTCTGGTCAAGCTACACGATGACACCCAAGTCAGCCTCTCTGGTTTCTTTCCTTTTCCTGGTTCCACGTGGACTCCCTGCCTTCTTTATTTAAACAGGTTTCTCAATAGTCAGTGAGGTCACAGGTTCCTTTCATGTTAGTCATTTTCTAGTCATTCTTCTAGGAAATTTATTCTAGTCATATTCATGGACATTCCTCACATCTCTTTGGCAACACATTGACCAGTTTTGTTTTGTTTTTTTCTTTCCTGATGTATTTAATTTTTTCCCCCACTACCAATGACTCTGCATAGTTTCATTCATTTCCTCAAAGCATTTTTGGGGGGAAAAATGGGAATAAGTACTCAAGAAAAAAAAAAAGGCTAGCAAAGGAATACATACATGTACATTATTTTCATTCTCAAAGGATGTTCTTATTTCTGAGTTCTGATAATCTGAGGATGTCTTACTCCATATTCTACACAGTGATTTTTAAAATAATCTCCTAATGAAAAAGTCCATTCATTCAATAACAAACATGGAGATATTACAATGTATATGCCAGATATTATGATTAATTTTGGAAATTTAAAGAAGAATAAAATGACCCAATGCGTGTGAAGAAATTAACTAAGGAGGTACATAAATACAGAATAACAGAAAAAAATCCCCTCTGGCCCCTCCCAATCCATTTTCCACTTTGCTATTGGAACAGTCATTTTGAAAGCAAACATCAGCATATTTGGGGTTATGTAGTCTTAGAGTCATGTGTACAATATCAACATTCCAGTATAGATTGGGTTGTGTCAAGTTCAGTCCTGTTCCTCATTGCTGTCTCTTCCAGTATAAGGTGAAAACTCTGACTCCTCTACCCTGGGGCAAAAGCTCTGGATCTCCCGCAAGCAATTCTTGAATAAGCCCACACCCATCTCCCCAAGGTAAGCCCCCTTTGCTGTAACCATGAACTCTAGGTATAAATAAAATCAAGAAATATTTCTCACCACCAAAGCAAAAGAACCTCAGTATGCAGATTCAGTTATCTACAGTTACTTAGAGTCCAAGTACTGATTAAGACTTATGTCTAAAACTTCTGTATCCCTTGGGAGGGGAGTTTGGGGGAGAAGGGATACGTGTATACGTATGGCTGAGTCCCTTCACTATTCACCTGAAACCATCACAATATTGTTTGTTAATCAGCTCTAACCCAATACAAAATAAAAATCCACATGCTTGTTTTTCTTTCAGTTTTCTTCTATCAACAAAGTGTAACTACTTGTTTAAAATTTGTGTAATCAAAGGGTTCATTCAGGTGATTTTCCAGAATAAAGAGACTCATCTCAGATGAGTCAAAATAAGTTTCTGAAATACATATTTTTTTCTCTCTCAGCTCACGTAATCCTTTCCCTAAGTTTTGGTCAGGGCTTTTACCTCTGATGTTTGCCTGGGCACTGGTTCTTTTTCTGACCCCTTTCCTCCCTTTTAGATCCTTGAGAAGATTTTTCCTGATCCCAATACTAGGGGGGAGTAGATACCTTAGTTATCCTTGCTTCTAGCTTTCTATATTTTTCCTAAAAGTTGTTGTAATTATATCATCACATAGGAGATTATGTCTGTGATGTTTCTGTCTCCAACTAGATTATGAATTCCATTGGAGCAGACACTGTGCTTTATTATTCAATGTACCTTCAGCAGTTAGCATGGTGTGTATGCTGAGTTGTATCTGACTCTTTGCAGTCCTTTGGACTGTAGCCTTCCAGGCTTTTCTGTCCATGGGATTTTTCAGGCAAGAATACTGGAAGTTAGCAAGGTACCTGAGTTAAAGCAGGTATCAATGAGACTGAGGGCTTCCCAGGGAGCGCCAGTGGTAAAGAATCTGCCTGCCAATGCAGGAGATGCAGGAGATGGGGGTTCAGTCTCTGGGTTGGGAAGAACCCCTGGAGGAGGCAATGGCAACCCACTCCAGTATTCTTGCCTGGAAAATCCCATGGACAGAGGAGCCTGGTGAGCTACAGTCCATGGGGCTGCAGAGAGTCAGGCACAACTGAGTGAGCACATGTGCACACACACACACACACACACACACACACTCAATAAGAGTGAATTCATGAATACAAGGAAAGTATAAACATAAGGCAAGATTCTTGCCCTCCGAGAACTTAGACTCTTACTGAGGAAAGAAAAAAACAATAAGAAACACCTAACTAGCCCAACAGTCAATAATTAAGTACCAAAATGTATTTATTCCCACATAAATTTATTTAGTGTCAACTTTGATCTAGACCTATTCTAGAGATTGAAAATAAAGCGGGGGTAGGGGGAGAAATAAATAATCTCTATTTGTAGGATGCTCACATTTTAGCAAAGTGATTGATATTGATTAAAAAATTCTAGAAGAGCAAAAATAGCTTTCTGACTTCCCTGCTGGTCCAGTGGTTAAGACTCCACACTCCCTTGCCGGGAGGCACAGGTTCGATCCCTGGTCAGGGAACTAAGATTCTGCATGTCCCCGAAAAAGAAAAAGAACTTTCTACAATGGAAAGACTCAAGGAGAACACAGAACTCCAATAGCTGGGATAAAAATTGTAGACAAGAGAGAAAACATGAAAGGGATTGCTACGGACTCAATGCTTGTGTCCCCCAGCCAGTTCATATTTTTGGTCCTAACCCCCAGGTGATGGCATTAAGAAGTGGGGTCTTTGGAAGTTAATTGAGTCAGGAGAGCAGAGCCCTCAAGACTGAGATTAGAATCCTTACAAGAGAGACCCCACAAAGCCAGCTCATCTCTTGCACCATGTGAGGTTACAGTGAGAAGAACTCATCAGACACCAGATCTGTTGGCACTATGCTCTTGGACTTCCCAGCCTCTAGAACTGTGAGAAATAAATGTTTATTGTGCATAAACTACCTAGTTGATTGTATTTTTGCTATAACAGCCCGAACAGACTAAAGCAGGGATATAAGAAGATAAAATTTTATAGAGAAGGACCATGATCTTGGCAGAGATTGGAGAAGAGATTGTACTTCAGGGCAGTAGGAGATGAGGTGGCTTACACAGGGAGGCTTTTTAACAGCAAAGTAATCTTCTGCTTTAGGAAGTGTATTAATGTGCTAGGACTGCCTTAACAAATGACCCCAAACCAGTTGGTTTAAGTAACAGAAACTCTCTGGCTCACAGTTCTGGAGGCTCGAAATCCAGACTCAGCAGGGCAGGGCTGGTTCCTTCTGAGAGTCAGGAGGGAAGGCCTGTCTGTGCCTCTTTCCTAGCTTCTGGCGCTTTGCCTGCAGTCTGCTTCTCTGGCTTGTGTTTGGATCATCCCATTCCTCCTTCACGGTACATGGCATTCTATCCGTGTGTGTATCTGTCTGTTCATGTGGCATTCTTTTGTCAAGAACACCAGTCATACTGAAGTAGGGCTCCACCCTCTGAGGTAACTTCAGTTTCCTCAACTCTAAAATGTGGACAATAAAAGTACTTATCTGAGACTTCCCTGGTGGGTCAGTGGCTAAGACACCACATTCCAAATGCCGGGGGCCCTGAGTTCAATTCCTGGTCAGGGAACTAGGTCCCGCACAGCCAGATAAATAAATATATATCTTTAAAGAGTACCTTTTAAAAAATAAAAATAACTCACATATAATCTTCTGTAAAGCAGTGGTTTACAAACTTGAGGACAATCAGAATGACCTCTTCAAAACTGCCCCCGCCTGGGCCTCATCTCTGATGATTTCAATTCATTAGTTCCGTTCTGAGGCCTAGGAACCAATTTCTAAAAGATGTTCAAGGGATGCAGGGAGTCTTGGGGGACAGGAATAGTAAAAAGATGCAGCACTACATAGGTACATGGTTAAATTTCTATCAAATGATTTATTCATTACTTAAAATAATAAGCAAAATCTAAATGAAGTAAATCTAAATCTTAGGTGATTCTTAAGTGATTTGAGAACCACTGATGTGGGAGTTTCTCAACAGTATGCCTCACAGGTAAGTGCTTCAAAACATTTTCTGTGGTTATGAATTAAATAGTGTCTTTTGTTCATTCATGTTTATAAAAGCAAACCTTTCCATTTGTTTACTTCTACTTCATGTCTTCATCAGTTCTGATATATCTGCAGTATGATACAGGTTCCCAGGAATGAAATTCCAACTGATAACACTGCATCTCTAGGAAAAAAGGACGTAGTTGACTAAAACCTTTGAGAACTGCAAAAACTCTTGGCCTGGAACACTCCATTCAAATTCCTGCAGGAGGAAACACTGCCAAACTTTTACACAGCTCCTTGCAACCTAGTTGAAGGCAGGAGGAGAAGGGGATGACAGAGGATGAGATGGTGGGATGGCATCCCCGACTCAATGGAGATGAATTTGAGCAAGCTTCAGGAGATGGTGACAGACAGGGAAGCCTGGCGTGCTGCAGTTCATGGTGTTGCAAAGAGTTGGACACGACTGAGTGACTGAATGGCAACAACAAAACTACCTAAGATCACTCCCTGAGGCAACTCAGTCCCCTACTGAGTTACTGTCTAAAAAAGTTCAAGGCTGCCAAGAGAGCTACTGTTTGTCCCAACAATACTTGATGATAGACTCCTGACCTACCTTTCTTAGAGCGTTTACTAAAAATGGTTTACAGTTGTAAAGCCTTCCTCTGTCCCTTTGAGACATATTTGTATTTCCCACAACTCAGGGGTATCTTCTAGGACTTGAAAGCCACTCCTTTGAATGTAATTATCAGGAAGAAAGGGACTGTATCCTAATCTCTGTGGAAAGGTAGAACCCAACTTAGGATACTGGAAAGCTAGCAGGCATGACTTGCCTAATCATATTTATGCTGATCAACCCTTTGTAATTTTCCACTTTGCTGACTCTACTTGAGCCCCCTGGTGACTACCCCTTGGTTCTCTCTTATTCTCCCTCCTAAACACCCAGTTTAAAGCAAGCATGGTCCCACAGGGGTCTTCCAGGGGACAGACTCCTCCTCCTTCCTCATCCCCTGCCTCTTGTTTGCAGAAAAGCTTCAGCCTCCTATGCCTTCCCTGAATTCCTAAGAGCAAATTTAATCAGAAAAATGAAAAAATGCAGAAAGGAAAGCAGTCAAGCAATACAAAATGATAAAAGTTTAACCATAAACTATGGCTAGAGTCAAGGAAAGGACTTCCCTGGTGGTCCAGTGACTAAGACTCTGTGTTCCCAATGCAGGGAGCTCACGTTCCAGATCCCTGGTCAGTGAACTAAATCCTGCATGCTGCAACTACAGATCCTGTATGCTGCAACCAAGACTTGGAACAGCAAAATAAATAAATGAATATACTTTAAAAATTAAAAAAAATGACGTGGTTGCTCCTAATATCAAATACATTAAACTCACCATTGGAAGGTTGCAAGCTGGTCCAGGTTATATTATCAGTCTGTCAATCCCAGTTTAGCTCTCTCAGATTCAAAATGATAACTTCAGAAAAACTAATAAATAATTCTTGGGACTAATTCAGAGACTTTCACTTAATTGGCATATTAGGAGTTCACTCTTGGTTATAATTAAACAAAGGTAAAAAATGAATATATAAAGGGGAGACAAGATGGGAAGAAAAAAGATAGTCTAGATATAATGGGCTCTATTTTCTTTTATTAGAGTTTCCTGGTGGCTCTGTGGTAAAGAATCCACCTGCCAATGCAGAAGATGCAGGTTCAATCCATAGGTTGGGAGGACCCTCTGGAGAAGGAAATGGCAACCCACTCTAGTATTCTTGCCTGGAAAATCCCATGGACAGAGAAGCCTGGTGGCCTACAGTCCATGGGATCACAAACAGTCAGACATGACTTAGCAACTAAACAGCAAAACAACAAATTTTCTTTTATTTAAGTCATCTGAGGGGAAAGCATCACTAAGGGCCTATCCAAGAGTCTACCCTGGGACATGCTGACTGAGTCCTGAGGGGGGAAACAATTTCAGTTACTTGCAGATTCTTCTGAAGAGCAGTTTGTAAATGTTACTGCAAGCCCTTGGAGATGTTGTCCAGGCCCTGAGTGCTGTGGTCCAGCATCTGAAATTCTGATGCCTTGGGTTTGAGATGGGGCTGGAGAATTTGCATATCTAACAGCTTCTAAGATGCTGCTGCTCCAGCATTTGGAGAATCATTGCTCTGAAAAACCATGAGAGCTTTCTCTGCAGTGTGAAATGCCTGCTGTTTTTCTGTTGGCCCCTCTATTTTAGGTAAACCAGGACTGTACCTTTTCCTCATCAGAAATTCTCCATTTCACCCTTTTGGTCAATGTCAGCTTTTAAAGGAACCAAATTGTCCATAATGTCTACTTTTTGACACAGTACTTTTAGTTGGAATTACCTTGGGATAATGACTTTATAGGAACATTAAGTATCTGTACATCAGACGTCAGAGAAAGGCAAAAAGTGTAATGGCAATCATGAATATCATAAGAATTATTTTGAACCTATTTTTATAACCAATCCTCTAGTCAACCTAGGACTAGCCAGTTTGAATCACAGTCAGGGTTAAACTGTGCAATGCAGATTTTTGTTCAAGAACCTGCAGTCAGGTCAAAAATCTTTGCACAAACCAGTGGTCCAGACCTCTCCTGGTAGTTTATCATCCTTAATAAATGGGTTTGCTTGAGTATTTTTGGAAAGTCCAACTGACCACTGATATATGGTGGGTTCTTTGACAGCCACACTGAGATGAACTTTGGTCTATAGGGCATTTATTAAGGATCAGTGAAACCAAGCAGGACCCTGCAGGGCCTTCTTGGGTACAAAAGCTCCTCCATGTCCCCCACTTCTTGTCTGTAGAAAACTCTTAACTTCCTAGGCCTTCCCCAAGCTCCAAAGAGCAGACTTGAGCTGTTAATAATTAGAGAATCAAGGGAATAGAGAAACAAAGGAAAAGCAGTCAGGAAACAACAGTTCAGTCACAACAGAGTCACAGGTCCCCTAGTTCCTCTAGAAGGGATATAGATAATAATCTGAGGCATATCTTGGAGTTGTTCTGCAGAAACTGAGATTCCCCCCACCTGGTGGCAGATGGTGACTACAAGCTGACCCACGTAGATCCCAGACTGGTTGAAAGCAGAAGACTAAAGATTAAGTTTCCCAAAACATCACCCTATTACTTCACCATCAGTTGATCAGAAGAACGTCCACAAGCTGATCAGATACTTTTGACCCTCACCCCTATTGTTGCCTTTAAAACTCCTTCCCTTAAAGCCATGGAGGAGTAAACTCAAGGTTGGTTCAGTAACACCAACACCTTGGAGGCTGGAGAGTGGTGGAGGGGAAGAGGATTAGGCAGAAGGTGAAATCTAACAGTTATGCAGACTTGGCAAAGCCTCAGCCCAACCAAAGCCACAGGGAGTTCTGGGGCATACATGACCCACAAGAGTTGTCCGTCATTGAGCCAAAATGGGCCTTATACCCCTGTACAATCAGTTAAATGTCAGTCATCCTAGAAAGGGCAGGTCCTCCAACAAGGTAGCTTCCTGGAGCTAAAAGAAACCTTGGCAGCTGAAATAGGAAGTCTTGTTCTCCAGAATTATGTCTAAATTATAAGTTGCATTTTGATGAGGTCATCGCAGGAAGACATGTCCCAGGAATTCTCATTGAGGAGAAAAAAATTTCCAGTTTAAGGTATAAGTTGATGTCTGATTTTTTGGTCTGATTGTGGAGGATAAATGCCCTGAATGGTGTTAAATAAATCACATAATGGTCTCTAAACTACTTTGTGAGAAAATAATTAGATAATAGCTTCCATTATTAGCCCCTTGTCTCTTTCTATTCTTGATGTCTCTTGGGTTTCTTTAAGACTCTGGAAGATAAGAATAATAGGAGTTAATTAATGGAGGCCTGGAGTAGACTTGACGCATGCAGATGTGGGGCGCTGATAATATTCTTGAGGGTTCCAGGGAGAGTTAATTCAATAGTTGCAAAGTCCAGTGGTTGGAAAGTCCATTTGTTGGAAAGATTTGCAGTCACTTTGATTGTTTAAGAATGATATTTACAAATGTTAAAGTCCATTGTCAGATCATGGGTCTTGATCCAAAGGTCATGAGAGAAAGATAATTATACGGAGAACTGCAAAAACTCTTGGCACAAAAGGCTCCATGCAAACTCATGCACTAGGACACTTGAACAAACTTCATAGCTTCTAGCAGATTAAGGTCACGTCCCTGGGATGACCCAGCTGCCCTTGAATTTCTATCTTGAAAAGCTGAGGAGTGATCTCCCTTTCTTAGAGCATTTAATTAAAAGAGCTTACAATTATAAATCCTTCCTCTATCCCTTTTAGACGTATTTGTGTTTCTTACAATCTGAGTATCTTTCTCAAGGACCTGAAAACTATTCCTTTAAAATGTAATCATCAGGAAAGATAGGGTCTCTGTCCCCCAGTATCTTTGGAAGTGTGCTATGTGCTCAGTCACTCTGTCATGCCTGACTATTTGTGACTCCATGGACTGTCATCCACCAGGCTTCTCTGACCATGGGGATTCTCCAGGCAAGAATACTAGAGTGGGTTGCCATGCCCTCCTCCAGGTGATCTTCCCAACCCAGGGATCAAACTCAGGTCTCCCGCATTGCAGTGGATTCTTTACTATCTGAGCCACCAGGGAAACCCATGAATACTGGAGTCAGTAGCCTATCCCTTCTCTAGGGGATCTTCCCAAACCCAGGAATCAAACTGGGGTCTCCAGCATTGCAAGTGGATTCTTTACCAGCTGAACTACCAGGGAAGTCTCCTTTGGAAAGACAGAGGCCTCATTTCAAGAAAATGCCAGTTAGCAGTTCAGGTCTAATCATATTTACATTGACCAATCCTCTTACTCTTTTCTAGTAATTTTTTGCTTTTCCGCCTCTGCTCCAGCCCCCTCTCAGCCCTTTCTACTTCCTCATTCTCTGCACTTGGAGTGGAACCCAGGTCTTTCTTCTACGGGGGTGGTGGTGATGGTTTAGTCGATAAGCCATGTCTGTCTTCTGATCCCATGGACTGTAGCCCACCAGGTTCCTCTGTCCATGGGATTTCACAGGCAAGAATACCAAAGTGGGTTGCCACTTCCTTCTCTAGGGTGTCATCTGCTATGATAGTAGTTACTGTGTAAAATCTGTTTTTACTCCTTTAATGAATGTCCAGCTTTGTTTATCTTTGCCAATAGCCAACGCCATCTTCTTGATACATAAAATATTTGGCATGTTGACCTGGAACAAACAGACTGCCAGATATTTCTCCAGTGAAGGTGTATTTATTTGAGATCAGTAGAGAACTGCAATTTAGGATCTGCAGCCTTGGCAAGCCACATGGAAGCCCCAACACAGCAAGAGAAGAACACTTTTATCAAGAGGAAAAGGCAGTCTGGAAGGCAATCGTAAACGAAGCACCCAGGGCTTTTCATATGCTGAGTCCTGCCTAGGAAAGCAAGGTCTTTCTTCCTCTTGTTGGGCTTGCCTATTGTCACAGGGTGTGAGAGCTCCCCCTCCTGGTCTCCAGATTATATTTAACTGAGGCTTCTGCTCACTGGAGAAGGAAATGGCAACCCACTCCAGTATTCTTGCTTGGAGAATTCCATGGCCAGAGGAGCCTGGTGGGTTACCGTCCACAGGGTCACAAAGAGTCAGACATGACTGAGCGACTACACACTTTCTAATTTTTTTAATGGGAGAAAGCTTTCTACTTCTGGAAGTTATCTGCTTATTGAGACTACTTAAGGAGCCTCAGAATCAGATCTCCAGTAAACTAGATATCTGGGGTCTTAAGTGCATCAGGCTGGTGGTGTGGAGTGAATTATGTCCCCACAATGCTTATGTTGACACCCTAAAAACACTCAAGACTGTATTAAGTGACTGTATTAAGTTAAAATGTGTTCATTGGGGTGGGTGGGCCCTCATCTAAATGACTGATGTCCTTACCAGAAGAGAAAGTTTGGATACACAGGCACCAGGGATGTTCATGCACAGAAAGACCACGAGAAAACACAGCAAGAAGGTTCCCATTTACAAGCTAAGGAGACAGAATTCAGAAAAGAAAAATCCTGCTGACACCTTGACTTTGCACTTTGCACTTCTAACCTCCAGAACTGGAAATAATTTCTGTCATTTAAGTCATTTTGTTATGACAGCCCTAGCCAACAAATACAACTAGGAAGCAAGAGTGTGTGTTGGTGCTAGGAAACGTAATTAGGATCTATGTTCTTTCCTAATATGTTCTAAGGCCGACTTCTGCTGGTGTCTTTTCTTATATCTCCGGGTGGTACATCAAGGAAGGGTATGGTGATGGTAATGTTCTTTTCGGAAACATATTGTGTACCTGCTGGACATATACTGTTTGCATATCTATTGGACATACGCTGTTGCAATTGTCAGGGCAATGTATCATTTCCTCGGTTCTGTCTTGCTGCAGCAAGCGATGAATTTGAAGCAATGGACAGACCAGTGTTACAGCTCCGTGTTACAGCTCAGTTTTACTTGGCAAGCAAAGGAAAATATATCCTTGAGGCATGAGGCATGAGGGCAGGCCAACCCAAAAAACGTGAAGAGAAGAGCAGCCCCCCAGCTCAATTTTGTCTCCTCTTTTTATGTGTTTTTTCTCCTCCCTCTGAGACTGCCCTATGTAAACTGGGCTATCCAGGAGGGCTGTTTGTTTTACTGGAGGTCCTCACTCGGTACTCAGACCTTCCTTTGTTCTATATTCGCGGGCTTTTCCCTTCTTTGTCTTTTAGCCACCGCCATTCTGGACTCCTTTTTCCTATTCTAATTACCTAACGAAACGATACTTTGAAAATACTTGACAAGATTGGAAAGTATCTAGGAGGGATCCATCAGAGTAGGAATCATGCCAAGCTTTATGAGCCTTCCTATAAGAATTTCAAAGACTTGATGGGGATTTCTGACATAAAGATTATAATATCAGTGTATGTGTGTGTGTTATTCGCTCTGTCATCTCCAACTCTTTGCAACCTCAAGGACTGTAGCCCATTAGGCTCCTCTGTCCATGGAATTCTCCAGACAAGAACACTGGAGTGGGTAGCCATTCCCTTCTCCAGGTATCTTCTAGACCCAGGGATTGAACCCAGGTTTCCCACATTGCAGGTGGATTCTTTACCATCTGAGTTATAGGGAGCTAAAACTTGAGCTGAAGGGAGACTACTCTTTATAGAAATCTTAGCTTATTCTGGTATTATAATAGATTATCTTACCTTCTGAGTTTGGGGACTCAGAATGATGTGGATGATATTTATGATCCATGAAATGTCATATCTTGTATAGTTCCTTAAGTATTTCAACTGTAAAATGAGTTTTTTGAAAATTTATGGCGTATATTAAAGAATCCTCAGACTGAGAAAAATAAAATGCATGCTTTTTTTTTTTAAGTAAAATTTCAAGGCAGGGAAAGTTTTCAATCTGAACAGAACATTTACAAACTATTATTCAAGTGTATTCAGTGCTAAGCAATTCAGGTAAGGAGGAAATCTATTTACAAATTCTAAAAATAACTCTTGAAGTGGAGGTTTCAGAGTTGCTGTTACTTAGGGTTTCCTGACTTCTCATGTGCTATTTATGCGCTGCGTTTAGTCGCTTCAGTTGTATTCGACTCTTTGCAACTCCATGGACTGTAGCCCACCAGGCTCCTCTGTCCAGGCCAGAATACTGGAGTGGGTTGCCATGCCCTCCTCCAGGAGATCTTCCCAAACCACAGATCGAACCCAGGTCTCCCGCATCGCAGGCGGATTCTTCACCATATGAGCCACCAGGGAAGCCCATGATAATTATAAAGGCAGAATAAAATCAGGTAAAATTCTTTTCGTCAATACTTCAACATTGTTTGAGCCAAGTTGTCCCTGTCATTGCAGGCTATTCCTTGCAGCTTTTGGATGTCTCTTTCTTTGTTTTTCTTTAATCTAGAACATTTTCTCAGTCTTTGTGTTTCATGGCATTGACATTTATAAAGAAAACAGGTCAGTTTTTTTTACAAAATTCTCTTCTATTTAAGTCTGATGCCTCAAGAAAAAATTCACTTTTAGCAAGAATATGGCCGAACAGATGTCTTATCAGAGCTTTGTACCAGGAGGCATCTGATGCTGCTTTGCCTCTTTACTGGTGATGTTAACTTCAACTATTTGATTAAGATGGTGTTTGTGAAGTTATTTTTCCTCCTATCATTCATAAATATCTTTTGTGGAAATACTCATTGCTGTTGCTGTTTAGTCACTAAGTCGTGTCCAACTCTTTTGCAACAGCATGATCCATAGCCCACCAGGCTCCTCTCTCCGTGGGATTTCCCAGACAAGAATATTGGAGTGGGTTGCTATTTCCTACTCAGACACTACATAAATAGCTGGTTAGTCAAACTTTACCCACTAGTTTTAGCACCTGTTGCCTTGTATCAATTATGATGATGGCGATAATAGTTGCTAAAAGGGATTTTCTAATTTTCTGATTCCTTTTCCAGTTGGTTTGCAACTGTAAGGAAGAGCTTTCTCTTAGCCCATTTATTTATTCATCAACTCATTTGTATCAGTACGGACTGAAAGATTCTTATTTTGTTCAATGGGACATAATTTATTACTCTTGTTATTCATTTTGATATTTCACCTCAGATGTGGTCAGTATCAGCCCTTTCCACCTGCCTTCTATGTCAGATCAACATGTTTACCGCATTCTTTGTATCCATCTTTATTTTCTGGCACTAAACAAATGTTTCAGGCTCATCTTGTATTTTCTATTGCTCCAGCTTTCAAAGTTAGTGAAGAAACAAATGACCACTAAAAATCTTTTTAAAGCAATTCTACTGTTTGTATGGATTCTGTGCTTAGACTTTTGGTAAATGGTCTCTGCTAGGGCTCCATTCAGCACATGGCATTAGTCTTAAGTAGTTCAGTTCAGTTCAGTTCAGTCGCTCAGTCGTGTCCGACTCTTTGTGACCCCATGAACTGCAGCACGCCAGGCCTCCCTGTCCATCACCAACTCCCGGAGTTTACTCAAACTCATGTTCATCGAGTCGGTGATGCCATCCAGCCATCTCATCCTCTGTCGTCCCCTCCTCCTCCTACCCCCAATCCCTCCCAGCATCAGGGTCTTTTCCAATGAGTCAACTCTTTGCATCAGGTGGCCAAAGCATTGGAGTTTCAGTTTCAACATCAGTCCTTCCAATGAACACCCAGGACTGATCTCCTTTAGGATGGACTGGTTGGATCTCCTTGCAGTCCAAGGGACTCTCTAGAGTCTTCTCCAACACCATAGTTCAAAAGCATCCATTTTTCGGCCCTCAGCTTGCTTCAGAGTCCAACTCTCACATCCATACATGACTACTGGAAAAACCATAGCCTTGACCAGATGGACCTTTGTTGGTAAAGTAATGTCTCTGCTTTTTAATATGCTATCCAGGTTGGTCATAACTTTCCTTCCAAGGAGTAAGCGTCTTTTAATTTTATGGCTGCAATCACCATCTGCAGTGGTTTGGGAGCCCAAAAAAATAAAGTCTGACACTGTTTCCACTGTCTCCCCATCTATTTACCATGAAGTGATGGGACCAGATGCCATGATCTTAGTTTTCTGAATGTTAATTAGTAATTGCCTCTTATTCAAAAGTAATGGTTATTAATCATGACACAGGGAGGTCTTCCTAAACATGATACCTTAGACATAAAGATTAGGATATGAGTAAAAGTTTTAAATACGAAGTGTTAAAGCTTCCGTATTAAAAACAGTTTACCTTAAATGCAAGTAAAAGTTAAAAGCAATCTGGGAAAAAAATACTTTCAATATTTGACAGACAAGGTTGATACCTTTAATATAAAAGCATTTTTAAAGCTATAAGATATAAATGAGAAGACATCAACTCTTCCACTTCTCTACAGTATTTTCTCAATCTAATTGCAGCCCATATTAGGGCTTCACCAGGATGCTGGTGCTGCAGTGCATGAGGCTCCTATGTCAAGGCATCTCCGAGACCTCTTAATTAGTGAAGAGGAAAATGGGGGGAGGCAGAGGGAAGAGCCAAGGGACTCCATAAGGTGGAAATTTTCAGGTGGTTGTTAAGAAATGGGATGAATAAAATGTACATTTTATTTGGAGCTGAGAAAAGGAAGCTTGGGTGGACCAGGTGGACCCTGAGGGTCCCGAAACATTAAAATGCCCCCAACAAGTCGGCTCTATTTAACCCAGTTTGGAGGAACTTTTTAAAAGCTGGAAAGAAAAGAATTGAATGAGAACCCCGACCTAGCATGGCCTGGGGCAATCAATAGTCAGGCAGACAAATCAACATAAAAATTTGACAAAACAGGATCCTTCCTTAGGCTCAAGCTCCAACACCTAGTGCACAGGAGTGGGTAAAACAGTCTGGGGATGAGGGAGCCTATTTGTTTAATTTGGCTTTTGTTTCTCTTGCCTGAGGAAAAGTGTCTAGAAAGGTATTGCTGAGACTGATGTCAAAGAATGCACCGCTTATGTTTTCTCCTATGAGTTTAATTGTTTTAGGCCTGACATTCAAGTCTTTAACCTGGAACCCCATTCTTTAGTTTTAGCGGTAGTTTCGTTACTTAGGCACAGTTGATTAAATCATCCCCTATTAGTGATGTAAACTCAATCTCCAGCCGCTCTCACTTAAGAAGTCAGTGTGAGTCACTCAGTCATGTCCAACTCTCTTTGACCCCATGGACTGTAGCCCACCAGGCTTCTCTGTTTTTGGAATTCTCCAGGCAAGAGTACTGGAGTGGGTTGTCATTCCCTTCTCCAGAGAAGAAGTCAGGAGTGCGGCTAAAAGTTCCAATCCTCTAATCAAGGCTTCCTCTTTCTGGAAACTAGCTCCCATCCTTAAAGCTATCTAGCCCACCCCTCTCACTCCCCAACAATCACGTTAGCATACAGAAGACACTACTGTCATGCTAGAGACGACAAGGATTTTAGGAATTCTGTTCTTGGATGCAGGAACAAAATCAAATGTATTTTTTACTATACCATTGCTATCCTAATGAGTATGATGCGGTCCATCATTAAAGTTTTTGGCATTTTTTTTAAAGATATGATTTTATTTATTTATTTTTGGCGGTGCTGGGTCTTCGCTGCTTTTTGCTCTGGCTTTCTCTAGTTGTGATGAGCGAAGGCTACTCTTTATTGTGGTGCTCGGGCTTCTTATTGCGGTGGTTTCTCTCACGGGCTTCAGTAGTTGCAGCGCTCAGGTCAGTAGTTAAGGCACATGGGCTCAGGTGCTCCTTGCGTGTGAATCTTCCTGAACCAGGGATCGAAGCCGTGTTCCGTGCACTAGCAAGTGGATTCATGTCCATTGTGCCACCATTTTTGTTTTTTAATTTTTATTTTATATTGGAGTATAGTTGATTAACAATGTTGTGTTAGTTTTAAGTATACAGCAAAATGAATCAGTTATACATATACAAGTATCTATTCTTTTTCAGCTTCTTTTCCCTTTTAAGTTAATACAGAATGCTATACGGTGGGCCATTATGGTTTTGATTTGCATTATCCTAATGACTAACTCCGGGAGTTGGTGATGGACAGGGAGGCCTGGCGTGCTGCGATTCATGGGGTCGCAAAGAGTCGGCCATGACTGAGCGACTGAACTGAACTGAACTGAATGACTAGTGATGTTAAGTATTTTTTCATGTACTTGTTGAGTGCATGTTCAGTCACTCAGTCGTGTCCAACTCTTTGCAACCCCATGGACTGTAGCCCACCAGGCTCCTCTGTCCATGGAATTTTTCCAGGCAAGAATACTGGAGCGGGTTGCCTTTATCTACTCCAAGGATTCCTGACCCAGGGATCAAATCAGGTCTCTTGTGTCTCCTGCATTGGCAGCTGGATTCTTTACCACTAGCACCACCTTAGAAACCTGTGCATCTTCTTTACAGAAAAGTCTACTCAAATCCTTTGCTAATTTTTTTCTGCTGTCATTGAATATATATTCAATATATATTACATATATTCTTTATATATATTCTGGATATTAATCCCTTATCAGATACATGATTCACAAATACTTCTCTTTTCTGTAGGTTGCCTTTTCACTCTCCTGATAATGTCGTTTGATGGACAAAAGTTTTTAATAAAATTCATCTTTTTTTTCCCTTTGGTGTTACACACAAAAAAATCATGGCCAAATCCACTGTCATGAAGATTCCCCCCATGTTTTCTTCTAAGAATGCTAGTTTTAGGTCTTTCATTTAGGTATTTCATTCCTTTTGAGCCAATTGTTGTATATGGCATAAAGTAAGGGTTTAATTACATTCTTTTGCATTTATTGAAAAACCTGTCCCTCCCCAATGAATTGTCTTGGCAATCATGTCAAAAATCATTCACTCTTGTATGTGAGGGTTTACTTTCAATGTCTTGGACAAACTTTAAAAAAAAGTTTTTAATCCTTTAGATCATTACTACCTATAAAATACAACTTAAGTGAAAATCTTTTTGTATTAACAGTGACTTTGCTGAGACAACAGCAAAAACTTAATTTTAGAGAAAAAACATAACTTCTAATGCTGTACATGTCTTCACTATGTTAGTCAAATATGGCTGCTACACAACAAAACCCAGAAACAAGCAATATTAATTTAATTCAGTAGTCTGATATATAGCTAGCTTTCATTTAAAAACCATAGCTTTATATATCATGTGTGGAAAATTGTTAATTCATAATCTTCCTATTCCCCTTGAAGACAAGTTAAAATTTTACATAATCTCCTGCTCAATCTTCCTCTGTAACTCAGCTTGCTCCTTGCAAAGTCTGGATCACATAGGTCATATAGTCTCAGAAAGTGGGGACTTACAATACTAGGAACTGGAGCTTATCTCGGTCATCCTTGTCCTGCTCTTTGCAATTGTCCAGCCCCTGCAAACCTGCTTAATCATGCCTGTCCATGTAAAGGTCAGGCAGCCCCCTCCCCATCTTGACCACCGTTTCCGTGTGTGCAAAACCCCTTAGTTTAAACCAGCCTATTAGCAGCTAGTGTTGCCCACTATAGTTTGTGTATAAAAGCTCTGTAACCCCTTTGTTCCGGGCTCAGAGCTTGGAGCGTTAACTCCTCTGGGCCCGCTGGCGTAATCAACCTGAGTTCTCCAGCTCTCTGACTCTGGGGCTTGGTTTCTCGATTACTGGTTTCTGTAGCACCCTTATCAAATGATCATCAGTATGTCTGTAACTATCATTAACTTGTCAGAACAAGGTTAAACAGTCTGTATATTCTTTGAATTGAGTTCTCAATTTTCTAAAAGCGAACACTCAGAGAAATCCATCTCCCTCCCTCACTCCACGAGATGAAACATCACTAGAGAGTTCTAGAAGAGACATTCTCTGACATTGTCATTAGTATTCTAGAAGTTTCAAATGGTAAAGCGTAGCATCTGACACTGTGAAAGCTCCAAACGTGGCATTTCCATTGTGTTATTATGCCACTAGGCAATGCTTCTATTCTGTCAGCTGTTTTCATTTCCCATACTTTCGCATCTATGCCAGGGCCCCTCAGAAGCAGTTAGCTGCTAAGGCGCTATTCCTGGCCCTGGACAGAGCAGTTGCCCAACACCCAGAAAGACGGACCTGAGCACCAGTTACAACCTCTTCACCGCGGCATCCCCACCAGAGGGCGCCCAAGCCTCGCCCGCCGGCCCGCGACCCCGCGGAGCGCGCCGTGGCCACTGCGCAGGCGCAGACCCGCCTCCTCGGGCGACTCCGCCTCCTCACTCGGCCCCGCCCACGCCCCGCCCCCTGGAGTCGCGCGGCGGCGACGGAAGCATGGAGGGCGAGAGCACGTCGGCGGTGCTCTCCGGATTTGTGCTCGGCGCGCTCGCCTTCCAGCACCTCAACACCGACTCGGACACGGTGAGCCGAGGGCGGGGGCGGGATGCGGCGTCGCCTCGGAAGGCCCCCCCCAGCCCCCGCGCTTGGGCGACGTCCGGGCCGCCGCTGCTCGGGGCCGGCCCGTGGGCTCCCCGCCGCCGCCGCCCGGGCTCTCCGCCGTCGGCGCTGCCTTCTCTCGCTCCCGGGCGGTCCTAGAGGTGCCTTCTCCAGGTTCAGCGCCCCTCTTGGAACCAGCGCTTGCGTTCCCGTGCCTCGCACGCCCCCGTGTCTCTCGGCAGTCCCCCTTTTCTGGTCGAACTCGGTCGTGAAGGAATAGAAAGTTCACACAGCGTTCCCGCCGCGGCTGGGAACGTTGCGGGTTAACTTGCTCCTCGCTCCCGACCGTGGTTTTCGCAGACAACTCGGTGTTTCCCTTGCGGGGCCGCAGTTGGGCACGTTTGCTCACATGGATGGCTCGTAAAGGAAAGATGGATGATGCCACCGGTGGCTGTTTTGGCGTCAGTCTTAGTACGCGGAAAAGATCTGTATCGGGTATCTGACTTTTGTTTGCATTGTTGTCAAATTTATTAAGCTATGGCCTCGGCTTTCGCTTTTGTAAGCGTACATTTAAGTACATTTAAGCGTACATTTAAGCTATGGCTTCAGCTTTCGCTTTTATAAGCGTACATTTAAGTACATTTGAGCGTACATTTAAGTACAGCCTCCAATATGAAATATTTAAATCCTGATTTCACACTTTTGCCTAGGTTCAAGACCTTCTAGATAAAGTTAAGTAATAAAGTAGTTTTTGTTTTTTTAATTGAGCCTATTTTTAAAACTTTTTATTTATGGAACTAAAAACCAGTGTAAAACTTGGAGCCGGAGGAGTAGTGTCAGAGAGAGGAAGTGCTTTGTGTTAGTCGTTCAGTCGTGTCCGACTTTTTGCGACCCTATGGGCTGTACAGCTTGCCAGGCTCCTCTGTCCTTGGTATTCTCCAGGCAAGAATACTGGATTGCCATTCCCTTCTCCAGGGGATCTTCCTAAACCCAGGAATCAAACCTAGGCCTCCTGCATTGCAGGCAGGTTCTTGGCCGTCTGAGCCAAAGAAAGGAAGTGCTTAGTAACTTGCTAAGAGGGTTTAGGGAATATCTATACCAAACCTCATGATTTCTGCTAAATGTTGTGACTTTCATTTTGTAATAAAGGCTTGTCTTTTCCAAAACAGTATTTTGGCGCAGTTCTAATAAGGTTGGAATTGATAGTTTTTGTGTATGCAAATTTAAATTACATTGTAGCTTAACACCTAGCCTAGAGCAAATATATGATGATTTAAAATGCCTGTAGTTGTGGAAATTATCTTCGACTATCTTAGTGTAAATATAAACAAGAATGGGTTTAATCCTATGTAGCTTAAAGGATTAGCACTTGCAAAGTACCATACTGTTAGGGCTTTGCTTCTCAGATCTTTCTCCTAAAGCCTTTAAAAGGTGGTTTTCTGGGTAGTTGTATTGTCTTCTGTTGTCTCTTTTCCAGGGGTTTGTCTAGAACACTATAGAGTTCTGGACTGTTCCCGTTTGATTCTAATGAAGACTCACATTGTGGAAACATTGCTTTGTGTTCTTCTTCTAATGAATTTTTAAAAGTAGTCTTAACTAATTATAAAGGTTAAAAATTCATTGTCAAGCACATTGGGTCTCTAAGTGTACCAAGAGAAATAATTGAATTCTTTGAAATTCACAGAAGTCACTGCTGTTGTGGCAAGATGCCTACATCTTAAAAAGAACCAGGCTCCTCTTTTATAAAGCAGACTCTGATATTGATTTCCAGATCATTAATAATGAGCACAGTTCTTAATCTAAAAAGCCCATCTTGTGTCATTTCATAGCACAGAAGCCATCACTGACTCTCAGAAGCCCGTGCCATTGATGGTCGGGCTAGTCATTTGGGATGGTCAGTTATTGGCACTGTTCCTTCTACCTATGATTTTCTTACAGATGGGTGGTGGGTCAGTGGATAAGTTGTGTCCAACTCTTGTGACCCCATGGACTGTAGCCTGCCCAGCTCCTCTGTCCATGGGATTTCCCAGGCACGAATACTGGAGCCAGTTGCCATTTTCCTTCTCCAGGGAATCTTCCCAACCCAGGGATTGAACCCGTGTCTCCGGTATTGGCAGGCAGACTCTTTGTAAACTTTCCTTACAAATGTAGCTTCCCTGGTGGCTCAGCCGGTAAAGAATCCACCTGCAATGTGGCAGATCTGGGTTTGATCCTTAGGGTGGGAAGATCTCCTGGAGAAGGGAACAGCTCCCCACTTCAGTATCCTGGGCGGAAGAATTCAGACAGAGGAGCCTGGTGGGCTACAGTCCATGGGGTCGCAAAGTGTCAGACGCAACTGGTCAGGACGCAGCTGAGCGACTTTCGCTTACAAATGGGAGTCTTTTCTAAGGCTAACTATGCTGCTCTTCCTTCCTCAAACATTGTGCTCTCATTTCTGGCTTTAAGCCTTTTGTGCTTCCAAGAGTGCTTAAGTCACAGTAGTCTTTAGTCTCTTCTAACCATGTATGGGCTTCCCTGGCGGCTCAGACGTCAAAGCGTCTGCCTGCAGTGCAGGAGACCGGGTTCCATCCCTGGGTTGGGAAAATCCCCTGGAGAAGGGAATGGTAACCCACTCCAGCACTCTTGCCTGGAAAATTCCATGGACTGAGGAGCCTGGTGGGCTACAGTCCATGGGGTCGCAAAGAGTCAGACACGACTGAGCGACTTCACTTTCACTTTCACCCATGTTTTTAAAACTGGTCATGTGTCCCATGTAAACTGGAGTGCACCTGGTCTTTTGAGTATACCCCAATTGGTTGCACACACTTGCACATGTTGTAAAAGTCTCGGGAAATAACAGTTAATTAAGTGACTGAATGGTAATCCTATTGGTGTATTCCATATACTGCTTATTCTTATCTTCCTAGGAAGGTTTTCTCCTTGGGGAAGTGAAAGGTGAAGCCAAGAACAGCATAACTGATTCCCAGATGGATGATGTTGAAGTTATTTATACAATTGGTGAGTCACTTATTTCTGTGTCTCCTATTTTGATAGTTTATGCTGAAAGTTACTTTTCAGTTGTTAAGGAATAGATAAGAATTTTTAAAGGCAAATTTTAGAACAATATATTGCACTCATTTCTTAAAGTTGTGGCTATACCCAAAGCAAGAAACAGTGTGAGACATAGGAAGCAGATTAAGATTACAAGATTCTCCTGGTCAGGAGACAAGGATGAAACAGTTCCTGCATACATGTAAGTGGCAGGAAGATGGTCCAGCAAAAGAAGGAATGAATAAGCAAGACCAAAAAAGGTAAAACAGGTTGGAGTAAAATGTAAACTGGTGCAGAAAATTTGGAAGATAAGAACTAAAAAAACTTATTGGTTAAATAACTGGAGCTTTAGTCATTCAGTCCTGTCCCAACTCTTTGCGACCTCCTGGACCCCTCTGTCTATGGGATTTCCCAGGCAAGAATACTGGAGGGGGTTACCATTCTGTTCTCCAGGGGATCTTCCTGACCCGGCGATCGAACCGAGGTCTCCTGCATTGCAGGCAGATTCTGTACTGTCTGAGCCGCCAGGGAAGCTCAGAGGTCAGGCCTCATCACCGTTGAAAGAAAATACAGTGAAGTCACGTCCGACTCTTTGCGACCCCGTGGACTAATGTAGCCCACCAGGCTCCTCCATCCATGGGATTCTCCAGGCAGGAATACTGGAGTGGGTTGCCATTTCCTTCTCCAGGGGATCTTCCCGACCCAGGGAGCGAACCGGGTCTCCTGCACTGCAGGCAGATGCTTTAACGTCTGAGCCATCAGGGAAGCCCAGTTTGATAAGTGAAAAAAGTACAACCTACAGATGTTTACTTGAAAAATTCTTCTACAGCAGTTTGGTGTTGGATTTTCTCATATAGATGAAGACTCACAAATTCTCCATAATCAGACTGATGTCTTTGATTTAAGTGACTGAGGAAATTTCAGGTAGTCTGGCTAGCATCTCCCTGAGGAGAAGCAATGCCATAGGAACTGTGTGAGGTCGGTGATGACTGACAGTGATCCTGTAAACGCTCTCTGACAATCACAGAAAGATGGGGCTCCTGGAAGAGCTTGCATTGTCTTGATGACTTTCTGTGTGATTATATGTGAGTCTTTCGCTCTTGTCACTGTTCCCTCCTGAATCTTGAGGGACCTGAAAGTTTGGAATGATAGAGGAAACACCATATTCATCTTCATACCTCTCTATGAATTGCTTCATATGCGATCTGTAATGATGTCTCATATGATGAATCTAATGTTTGCACAGTATCTGCAGCTACCAGAATTTAGAGGTATTTAGGTGTAGTATTGCTATAGACAGGAAAATAAAACTCACCTCTTTAGAGATGTTGAACATTTTTTCTCTAGTCTACAATTAACACTGACAAATCCTTTATGAAACAACCAGTTGGAATAACAGATAATTCCTTGAACAGCTACTTTTATCAGTTGGGTAGAATTGGAGCATAAGTGTTTCAGAACTCAGTGAAAATAGCAACTGTGACCTTGTCTTTTGTGTAGCCATTGTTAAACCTAGTTAGAAAGAAAATAGCATTCTAGTCACGAGTGAGGCTCTGGGTTGAAATCTCTCTGCCTGTTGCTTTGTCTTTAAAATGGAAGGAATAATAACATCTATCACGTGGGTTTGTTGTCAGGATTAAATGAGATAACAGTAATGTAAATCCTGGCATGAAATGCTTGATATATGTTGTTCAAGTGATCATTAATGTAATCATAACTAAACATTCTTTTTTTTTTCCCCAGACATTCAGAAATACATTTCATGCTATCAGCTTTTTAGGTGAGTAGTAAGGGCAAGTCAGAAATCCATTGTGAAAATTATTATCTGCAAGTGAATCTTCAAAACTAACAAAGTATCTTAGTTACAAGTTATACATGGTGATATAGATTAAAATAAACACTTTTTGAATGTCTGAAAATTCACCTCTTCATTTCAGCCCTGTCTAATAGTTCTTTCTCTGTGTTTATCTGCTTCCTTCAGCTGGTCCTCACTGCCTCTCCCAGGTACCAGTTTACCTTGAGGATTGCTTTTCCTTCTCCCACCCATCACCTCATCGCATACTGTAAACTCAGTGACACGTTCTCATGCATCAGCAGCAGCCCTTTTTTCCTACCTTTTTATTCCAGTTTATCATCTGTTTCCTCACTTCTGTTTTTTTAATGTTACCTTTTGTCTATTAACTGGTTAGGTTCTTTATCTAGCCTGCTTCCTGTTGTTTTTCAAGGGTGGAAACCTACACTCTTAACCCTACAGATAGTAGTAGTATTCTTAACCCTGATAAGCTGTGGTGATGTTAAAAACTTTTCATTGAGGTTTATAATGCATAGAAAAGTACACAAATCAGTGACCTTCCATAAAGTAAGCAACTATAACCATAAAACAATAAGGTGTGGTTTTGGTGAAATAGCTTTATGGTTTATGTAAACGGTACGTGAATGTCTTAGAGTCACACTGTATGCACCGTTTCCGAGGTTGTGTGAGGGTTTCCGTGGAGCAGAGTTAAGGTGAGAACCGCCCCTGGAGGCCTAGTGTGGCTTAAACCGCTGTACTGGAAAGGGGCGCAGCTCCTCTCTGTTGCCTAATATACAGTGGGTATGAGAAAATACCTTTGGAACGAGGGATTCTTGGTGGAGATTCATAAAGAGTACTTTCTTGAAGAACTCTGGGACAGGAATGGATTAAGGAGGGGGAATAAAAAAAAAAGAAAGTGATTCAGTATCTCCTGGCAACCACTTTGCGTAATTAGATCAGCTTTTAATAGAGTCTTAGAGCTGAGGATGCCGTCCGATCCAGTGATAAGGAACCCATGCCTCAGCCTTTTAGGTTTACAGAATTGTGGGGCAGGGGATGGAATAACTAACAGGTTAGCAGTAGGGCATAACTAGAGGAATTCGGATTTCTTAAGTTCTAATCCTACAGCATGCTGTCCTGTTTCTCTCTGGTTTTAAATGATATAGGTGCACATATTAAAAACAGCCTTTCAATACCATACTTCATGGAATCCGAGCTGGATAAGCCTTCCTACTCAGTTTTGTATTCTGATACACAGGGTGGCAAACTGTGGCCCCATAAATAATGTGGCCGTCCATAAATGATACATTTTTTAAGAGTTAAAATGAAGGACGAATATGTAACAGAGACTGTTTCTCAAAGCCTAAGATATTTACTTTTCTGGCCCTTTTACAGGGAAAGTTTATCAACACTGCTCTGATACATTGTTCCTTAAAGCTTGCTACTGAAATACACTGATTCTCTTTAACTCAGAAATCTGGGGGAAATCTGGAAAACAGCCCATTGAAGCCTGAAACTGAAAATCACTTAAAAAAAAATTAAGCCATTTCACATGAATTCTACTGCACAATGTATTTCTACCAAAAAAATGCCCCCCTTCCCAAAAGCGTCGCATAAATTAGCGCTTGCACAGAAGATGTACACTGTTGTCCTGCTGCTACTTTTACACTCTGGTATGTTGCCTTATTCCCCAGTTTGAGAAGCTCAGAAGTGAATCATCCCAGAGAAAACACAGGAATAAACTCTTGTATTTAGATTTTTCATGTTGGAATGAATAGGTGAGATGGAAGAGTCTGTTCAATGAGTTGAACTATTCCCCTTTAGAGGTAGAACACTTTGTCTATTTTGTAAGTTGAAAAAGTATATTGCCTATTAGGATATATTTTTTCACTTTTATGTAGCTAAATTTTTTCAGTGTACAGATTAGAGTTACCACTAAAAGCCTATTACAGTGAATAGTATTTGTCAGGAATTTGGCATAACAGATGTCTCATCATTGTTGATCTTGATGGAAGTTAAAAAGGAGGAAGATATTTGCCAGCCCTGGAGGGGAAAGAAAGTTGGAAGTCAATGCTTTAGAATCTTGTAGAAATACTTTTCAGTTCTCCCTAGATTTCCTATCTATATTTAACATTCCAGCTACAGAACAGAGATCACTAAACTAATACCTGTCCCTTCCCGACCCCCCCAGAAGACAACCAACTCCCAAAGCACTTCTCTTAATTTAAGTGTAGCTTTTGGAATTAGCAATGAATAAATTGTTTTCTTTTTGTTTTGCTTCATTACACATTCTTTTGTATGTGTCATTATTGTAAAAAAAAGTTTTAGTATGTAAATTGTGAACTAGCTATGTGAACTTACAAATACCTGTATTTAATGGATAGTTTGTTTTGTTTTAGGTTAAAAAAAATGTGGTACCCATACTTATCCCTTGAAGTTTCTCCATTCCTTTTCCTTTTTAATTGCTTATGGACCACATATTACTACCACTTTTAAGTCTGTTCATTTGAGAACTTTCTCTATTTATTTTAGAACTTCATCTCACAGGTAAGTAAGTCTATGAATGTTGGGTTGTTGGGCTAGGAGTAACTAAAATTAAAAGTGCCAATAAAATCATGCCTAGTTTTAGTTTATTTCAAATGCCTTTAATTTTGTCTTTTACAGCTTTTATAATTCTTCCGGTGAAGTAAATGAGCAGGCACTGAAGAAAATATTATCGAATGTCAAGAAGGTATTCCCTGATTTGCCCTTTCTCTTTTTGTATTATATGTATTATTTTAAGCTCCTGAAAATGTGTAATACTTTGACAGAACTTTCAAGCAGCATGTCTTCACAGTGTCTTCTATAAAGCAGGTGAGGAACGGCTTGTGCTTTCCAGAAATTCAGAGGGGTTTCTCTGAAAGCAAAGCTAGTCATGAAGAATCTTCATCTTGTTCTCTCCTTCTCCTGGCTGTTCTGGCTTACCTAGTGTCTCCCTTTTCTCCATCCCCACCATGCCCCTTCCCACACCACTTATTACGGATTCACGCCACTGCCGTCCTTTTCCGTGGCTGCAGTTAGTTTCTCCTATTGCAGGGATGGTTTCCCACACAGCACCTCACCTGGGTCCTCCCCAGCCTGCTTGGTGTTCAGTTAAAACTTGCTGAATGATCAAAAAACATTTTTGTTCAAAGACAATATTTGTTTCTTGGTACTTATTTCCCCTTAAAACTTCTTGATCTCTTAGTCGAGAATAAAAGTAGATTTAGTAAAGGAAGTTTCTTTCAAAAAGCATCCCTTGTTGAAAATGCTTGAGCTTTTCCTCCAATTATATTTGGGTATTTAAAAATGTACCTGTAAATAGCTCGGACATGGAGGAACCCTAGATGGCCATCGACAGATGAATGGATAAAGCAGCTGTGATACATATATACAATGCAACATTATTCAGCCATAAAAAGGAATGCATTTGAGTCAGTTTTAATGAGGTGGATGAACCTAGAGCTTGTGATACAGAATGAAGTAAGTCATAAACAGAAAAATAAATATCATATATTAATGTATGGAATGTATGGAATCTAGAAAGATGGTACGGATGAACCTATTTGCAGGGCAGCAGTGGAGACTCAGACATAGAGAACAGACTTATGGACACGGAGGTGAGGGGAGGAAAGAGAGTGTAGGATGAATGGAAACAATAACATGGACACATACACTACCATATTGAAAATAGATAGCCAATGGGAATTTGCTATATGACTCAGCAAACTCATACCCAGGCTCTGTAACAACCTAGAGAGGTGGGATGGGGTGGGAGGTGAGAGGGAGGTTCAAGAGAGAGGGGGTATGTGTATACCTGTGGCTGATTCATGTTGATGTAAGGCAGAAAACAGCACAATTGTAAAGCAATTATCCTTCAATTAAAAATAAATTTTTTAAAATGTACTTGTAAAAATGTTTTCATTTTAAAATAATTTTAATTTCCTCAATTTAAACATGCAAACATTAAAAAATTAGTTGCTGAAACTGTCAGAGATCTCCAAAGTGGTAGTTTTTCTCTTAGTACTAAGTTTCCAGTAAATGAGATTTTTCCCAGTTTGAAGAAAAAGGTTTAGTGATACTAACAACACATTTGTTTAGCACGTTATAATTTACAAAACCCTTTCATATGGTCTTAATCTTGCAACGAAGTCTGTGATAACATGCCTATTGTATAAATTTCAATTAAAAGCTATTATTGGCTTCAGTTTACTTCCTTAGCAAACCAAGGATCCAGACAGAAGTTAATTAGTTTTCATTGACACTTTCTTCATTTAAATTTTGACTAAATATTAAGATTTAAGATAGAAAATGCCATCAGAGAACTAGAGGAAGTTAAGAATTTTTCCTTTAATCCATATTGAATAAAATTGTAGCCCTGTAACTGAATGCAAAGTAATTTAACTGCAAGTCAGTTTGCACACTATGTACAAGGTTAAAGCATATTCTTAAGTGTATGTTCTGTTTATTTAGGCCCCAAATCTTGCTGAATATTAAGAAAGCCATTTTTAAGATTGTCAGTTTCACTACTTAATTATGACAGTAAGACACATAATAATTGTAACCATGAAGGTATACACCTGATATATTATTTTCTTTCAGGATGTGGTTGGTTGGTACAAATTCCGACGTCATTCAGAGCAGATCATGACATTTAGAGAGAGACTTCTTCACAAAAACTTACAGCGGCATCTTTCAAGCCGGGAACTTGTTTTTCTGTTACTAACACCAAGTATAATAACAGAAAGCTGCTCTACTCATCGACTGGAGCATGCCTTATATAAACCTCAGAAAGGGTAAATGTTGGCCAGTTACTGGCTCTTTTCAGATAACAGAAAAATGTGCTCAGTATTTTCATTGTACTTTTTATGGCTTACTGTTTTTGTGTATTGGCATTAGATTGTCACAGTAATTCTTTTTGGTCTGTTTTAACATTGGTTCTTTATAGATGGGAAAATGAAGGTCAGATAAGGAAATTAGAAGTCCAGTATGGCAACCCATACCAGTATTCTTCTCTGGAGAATCCCATGGACAGAGGAGCCTGATGGGCTACAGTCCCTGGGGTCACAAGAGTTGGACACGACTTAGCAACTAAACAGTGGAATGATGACTTGTGTTTCTGACACTGAGAATTCGCTGTTATTTGCCATAAGGTGGAAAGCATATGCATGCTTTAGATATTGGTTGCTAAGGAATATAATGTAGTACTGAAGCCTGTGTACCTGAGCAGCTTTTCTGTTAACCTCTGCCAGGAAACAAAGTGTTTCTTTTTTTTTCATTTATTTTTATTAGTTGGAGGCTAATTAGTTTACAATATTGTTGTGGTTTTTGTCATACATTGACATGATGTACAGAACAGAATTTTGGACTCTGTAGACAAAGTGTTTCTTGTTGATCCAACAAAATGAGTTAATAGGACTCTTCACAGGAAATATAGACAGCATTTTCATGGAGTATGAAAATGAAGTTCAGAGTACCAATAAAGAGTAATTATATCATTCATGAAAGATAGGAAGAATTGCAATGGTAATACCTTATTTTCACATGTGGTGATCAGTTAAAATAGCCATTAAATGTTTTTTCACACAATAATTGTACACTATGCACATCTCACAATTTTTAAAAGCCACTTGCCTCAATAAATTTTTCTTGGGTAAGTAGTAAGAAATGGGGTTTTTGTTTGTTTTTAAATCTTGTAGGGAAAAGGCAGTCTATACTAATAACTAGATGCTAGCCTTTCACTTTAAATTTATTTTAAAAATTATTTCTTCAGACTTTTTCATAGGATACCTTTAGTGGTGGCCAATCTAGGCATGTCCGAACAACTGGGTTATAAAACTTCATCTGGTTCCTGTACATCCGCTGGTTTCAGTCGAGCAGTAAAAACACACAGGTGAGATTCCTCAACTGCTTTCCCAGTAAACTTAACTCCTATTCATTTTTTGAAGTTAATTTTTTTTTATTACAAAGAGAATAAAAATGAAAGGAAAACTGACTAATGGCCACATTCCTGAAGTTTATTCAAGTAAACGAGACCTTTAACTTCTCTATTTCCTTCCAGCATGAGTCCATTTATCAAATATGAAAGGGGGTGGTGGTGTACAGCCTACATATTGTGACATATTTACTCTTAGATTAAGGAGCTAGCCTCAATAATTTTCTAAGTTAGCAGTTCAGATTATAAAGGCAAAAAAATTATATTGGATATTAAATAAAGAAAAATAAGGCTTTGGTCAAGACTCACAGTGTCAGCTGTGGAACTGCAAGTTTTGTGAGCAGTAAGGGAATAATGAATGTCAGGACTCACAGCACTGGTATGTAGGGTACTTACTAGATGTAAATTTTTATGAGACTAGTGAACTCGATTTTATTTATTTTTGTGTTCCCACAGTGCTTAACAGTGTCTTATTGAAATTGAATATCATGTTTCATTGATTTTAAGACACAAAGTTTTATATTTATCTCAATCGGGGGGGGGTTTATAAAATATGCCTTAGAATTGTTTTTCTTTTATATATATAGTGTGTGTATATATATATAATGTTTCCTTTTTCAGTCAATGATGGCTTGAACCTAGTGAAACAACTGACGGATGGCATTGCCAAGACAGAGCCCTCCTCTGCCCCTCTCCTTGAGTCTTTGTCTGCTTTCACTTAACCTCTCTTTTTGAGTCCTGGAAATAGTATTTAGGAGGCTAAAAAGTTTGCTGAGGTGAAGACAGATGAACTAGGTTTTCTGGTTGGTTTTGCTGTATACAAACAGGTTAACAAAATGATGGTCCCTGCAAAGCCAATAAAAACAATCTTCCATTGTTCCTCAACTACAAAGAAGTTTTTTCATTGTATTATTAAAATGAGTTCTGTACATTTGCCTGGAAGAAAATGGTAATTTTTTTTACAGCTCTGAATTTTTTAAAGAAGATGGATCTTTAAAGGAGGTACAGAAGATAAATGAAATGTATACTTCTTTACAAGATGAATTAAAGGTAAGTTAAACATTTAAAGATCTCTTATAGAATAGACTTGTGGACACGGCCGGGGCAGGGGGGTGGGGGGGGCGGCGGGGAGGAGAGGGTGGGGTGAATTGACACAGTAGCCCCGAAACATACACATTCCCATATGTGGAACAGAGAGCTAGTGGGAAGTTGCTATGTAATAGCAAGCTCAATCTGGTGCTCTGGGACAACCTAGAGGGGTAGGATGAGGGTTGGGGGTGGGGGGGAGATTCAAGAGGGAAGGGACATACATGTATTCATGGCTGATTCACATTGTTGTATGGCAGAAACCGACACAACATTGTAAAACAATTAATTATCCTCCAATTAAAAAATTTTAAAAATATTTTACAGAGTTCATATCACATTGATCATTGAGTATGTACTCTGGGACAGCTTCATAGTTGACTAGACATAAGTTTTTGTATTAGTTTAGCTTCATTACCGAAGACCTCCATCTCAGTGACCTACAGAAATAAAAGTTCATTCACACGGTGTCTTGGCTGCATTCTCTTCTAAATGTCATCTTCATTCTGGGGTCCAGCCCTTAATGTGGGGCAAGTTCATCTTATGACAGGGGAAAGAGCAGTAGAACTGGTGGAAAGTCACAGCAGCTCTTAGAACTTCTGCTCAGAGCTGGCATGTCACCTCCACTCACATTTTACTGACCAGAGGATGCCATGGTAGTAGGCATGACCCTTTTACAGGATAAAAAGAGGAGCAAATATTTGAGAACAAAACAGTCTGCCACAGTATTGAGTTGTCTCACTGTGTCCACTCAGGTCCCTTGAGAAGTAGACGTCAACACGGGAATTCAGACATGCAAGTGGTTTGTTAGGCCTCTGAAGAATAAAGCGGAGGGCCCAAGAGTGACAGGGAGACTTGCCATGTTAAGTCTGACACCTGAGAGGGGAGACAGGGAAGAAGGGTTGAGGGGGATAGGAAGAGCTGTGGACTAATGGCCAGAAAAACTTCAGCCAGATGATGCAGAGTCTGAGCAAAGGTGTCCTATAGGAATACTGTCATATCCTCACTGTGCTCAGTCATTGGCTAAGAGAGGCCCCGGGGGAGCTGACCTAAGCACGAACACAGTAGTGGAACCAGGATAGCAGCAGGAGCCATCGGTCAGCTCTGCTTCCTGCAGATGGGGATCCGAGTAGCATGCTCCGTGCCCACCACACTCAGGATAGCGCACCAAGAGAAATGGGGTCAATACATTTTACACACTAGTAATATTGTACTACTTTTTTTTTTAATGTGAATAACATTACAGAAACTTTAGAAAATAGAGAAACGTCAAGAGTCTCACCATTGTAACTGAACTGTTTGCACTTTGTCACATTCTTCAGTTTTCCCCCAACATATACATGCTTTTATCCTGTGGACAGTGATGGGGACATAGAAATTTGTATCATGATTTTTATTTGATGTATCATTAAGTAATTTCTCATATTTTAGTTCCTTTTAATAGTATATTTCTTAAAGTGGTATATTAGAACTCTTACCGTTAAAAGTACCAACTTGGGCTAATTTAGGGAATGGAGAGGTCTGTGAGAGGAAGAGACGGCAGGTCACTGAGCCTAGGAAGGAACTAGAACCAGGAGCTTGAACGCCATCTGGACTCCTGAGTCTGCACACTGGTTTCCTTCAGTCTGTACGGATCTTGTTTCCTCACCCACTGGCTGGCGAGAAAGCAGCTAACCCACAGCCTCTGCAGTTAGATCTCCTCTGTTCGAGAGATTAGGACTTGGCCAGTTGGCTGCTGTAGTATTTCTGCTTGGGTCGGGCTGGTGAAAGGTTGCTGGTGAACTCTGAGGGCAGGATGCGTAAGTTCATGAGAAATGGCTGGGTGGAGAAGTGCCATAAGTATGCACGAAAACAGGCTTACTACACTATAGTTGGAAATTAGTTATTTTTCATCTGATAGTATTTTGAGAACCATCATCATATATAAATTTTTCTTATTTAAGATATATTCCCAAAATGAAATCACTGAATCAAAGGGTGTTAGTACTTAAAAACTGATGACACATTTAAGACCATTCTGCATTTCATAAATAGCTTTACAGGAATTAAAACCATCAGTTGTTTTATTTTGTAATAGTAAAACAATTTACTTTTTTCATATTTATTGTTTCTTAATGTTACATGTTTGCAGTAACTATGCATCTCAAAATAATTTGTTTCCAAGCAAGTTAAATATCTTTTTTCTGTGTATTATCTAGGAAATAACTTGAATGATAAAACTGTGTAAGTGGGAACTTATTCCTTCAGAAAACTGCAAAATAAAATGTTAAAGGAAAATAATCAATGATATAGGATTTTGTATTATTTGTGAACCTAGACTGTAGTAACAATTTGGAACTTTAGCTATGCCCTTAAATTATTTTACTTTGCAGAGTATATGTGAAAAAGTAGAACACAGTGAGAGAGCCGTAGAAAAACTACTAAATGATGTAAATAGATTAAAAGGAGAAATTAAAAAAAGAAAACAAGCACAGATGCAAGCAACACGTAAGTAAAAAGTTCATGTTATCACTACTTTCTTTGCTTTAAAGAAAAATTCTCACTGATTGGAATTATGGATGAGGTGATTGCACTAGCTGATGAACTTGCCACCTGAAGATTAAAAATAACTTCTATTAATATTCTTAAACCCCACCCAACAAAGAACATGGTACAACTGCAGCTATACTATGTTGATATTAAGAAATATAACTTTAATTTCCTTTTAGCATAGTGTGACATACAAATTTGGGATTATAATTTTTCTTAATGTAGGTAATCTGGTAGAATTCTTTAAAGTCCTTTTTTGACTTTACTTACAAATAAATACAAGAGCTTTGTAGTACAGATCCCGTATGTTGAACTGTTTGTTTGCTTGTTTAGGAGAGAAGAATGTCCAAAAAGACCCTCAGGAGAACGTTTTGCTTTGTCAAGCCTTACGGACCTTTTTTCCAGATTGTGAACTTCTTCACTCATGTGTTATCTCCTTGAAAAATAGGCGCATTTCTGGAAGTAGCTGTACTACCACCCACCCTCTCAGTGGGGTAGACAACCTAACCCTAATGGTGGAATACACAGACTTTCCTGAAGCTAGTCCAGCTCGTAGTGCCCTGCCGGTGACCAAGCGGAAAGCCTCAGACACCGATGATGGGTGGCAGTTCAAGAAGTCACGGCTGGGAGAGATACAGACTAGACCCTCTAAAACAGATAGCAGTAGCAGTAACCAAGAAGAAGCATCCACAGTGAGCAGCCCAGAGACAGATGAAGAGGTTGAGAGAAGGAAGGGTTCTGGTGAATATCCACAGTCTCCTACCTTCTGATTCTTTTGGGCCAAAAGGAGATTTTTGATCAGCTGAAGGGGAAAGCCAGATGTATTTTTTTTTTTTTTTTTACTGTGTTCAGCTCTAAGAATTTGAGTACAGAACAAGCCTGGTAATGCAGTGTGTTTGGATCAACACTTGTTCAGTTAGGTGAAAAAGCCCATTAAGTGGGACCCAAATGATACATATAAATATGAATGATGTCTATCACAGAGATTTCATTTTAACATAAAGCAGAAGTATATATTCATTTGTCAAACTTTCGTCGGGCCAGGAACATTTTTATGACTGTACTGGGGTTCCTGGGCTTCCCTGGTGGCTCAGATGGTAAAGAACCTGCCTGCGGTACAAGAGACCTGGGCTCAATCCCTGGGTTGGGATGACCCCCTGAAGAGGGAAGAACACCCATTCCAGCATTCTTGCCTGGAGAATGCCATAGACAGAGAAGCCTGGCATTCTACAGTCCACGGGGTCACAAAGAGTGGAACACACCTGAACAACTAACACTACTGGAGTTCTATGTGAATCACACCCATCACTTAGGTAAGCCCTAGTTTTAGTTTCTTTAAAGACGTTTGCAAAGCAGCCTAAGTACAAAAGGCTACTAGGGTTTTTTCATTTCCCACTCCCAATCTTATTTGTCTTAACCACACCTAATTTGACTAAAAGTTAGTTGCCTTTAATCAGGTCTTCTCAAAGCATTTTACTTGGTTTTCATTGCAATAGTAACGTCTTTTTAATGCTTATATTCATCAGTACAAAAAAAGAACTGACATAGATCTGGGAACAAAATAACTGATTCTTGGTAATACAGAACTCAACAGATGAAGAGAGTTGTGGGCTTCCATGTGGTTTTTACGGAGGATGTAAAGCCCCTGTTCAGTGAGTTGGTTAAGTGGAGGTTGGTTAAGAGCACTTTTATGGTTTGGTTTTTGTATGTCTTTTCCATAACAGAATTTCCCATGAAGACACATCACATGAAGACTTCATGTTTTACTCTCTGGGTGAAATGCTGAACCCACACATTGCTCTTCCATCAGTGACCTCCTAAGTGATGGTTTTTTTAATATTAGCTATGAATTTCCTGTCATCTTTTATTTATGTGTTAACAGACATTAGTTACTGTGGGGAGCTTATGGAGCCCACATAGTACCTGGGATGATGTGTACAAATCATGAGTTGCTGTTTGGATTGCTTCACTGGTTACTTAAGCAGCACAGGACAGGAGAGGAAATAGGGTTCTGTCTGAGCCCTAATTTTAAAATAAGCTTGATGTCCCAACCTTCAGGGAATGAGGAGAGAAACAATGCTTGTAAGACATTTTTTTCTCATTCTCTGTCTTTTGGGGATTTGTTTGTATTACTAGAGTAAGAGATGTAGAACAGATTGCGTATGGATCGGCTTATTTAGAGGACACTACTAGTTTATGATAGACTAGTCCAGAGCTGAGTGTTGGGTCCTGTGACAGACTGCACCACTGGCCATCCCCATGTGACATCTGCAGAGAGAAGACGTCTGGTCCCAATCAGGCTTACTTACCTGCTTGTTAGGAAATCTCCCTTAACAATTTCAAATCCACACCCTGTCCTGTGGGATTTGTACACTACACAAGCATCCCACTGCCCTGCACCCACACTCTACAGTCCTGTTTACAACACAAAATCTGGGGATAAAGTCAAGTTCCAGTGCAAGTCAGCCCTGCCGTGTTTGACATCACATTGTCAGCAGTGTGTTGTATGAACTGTTTGGGGGGCCAGATCTAAGACTCCACAGTAACAATTTTTTAAATGTATGTGTACGTTAAATGTAACAAGTGTTAACATTTTAAAATATATATGTAAATGTGACAAGTATTAACATTTTATTTTATTTTTAAGTATTAACATTTTAAATAATCTGATTTACCTAGTGAGCATTCTGACATGAAGAGGAAGCCTCACTCCTGAAACACTTTTTACTCATGATCCCAAATTACTATAAGAATTAAAAACTTAATACTTTATAGTTTGACAAGATTTAGCCTGTTAGTTTTTCTACTCAGTGGTTATTAAATCTTATAGGTTGAGCCAGTATTAGCACCACACAACCACTTATTGCAAAATATGTTTATTGGTAATAACTTTATATAATTTACTCCCTATATTTGATGTTACAAACTTTAGGGTCTTTGAGATAGGCAGGATCCTTGTATGTAACTGGCATAAACCCTGTGAAGAAAGAATGAAAGTTCTTCACAAAAGACAATGAGCAAAATTTTGTTTAGCATAATTCAGTTTTTCAGATGCTCTTACCCAATATTTGAGCTCTCTTAATTGCTTTTGTGACTTCTTTTTGTTTCTTCCCACAAAGACCTATAAGAGAAAATACTTTCTTATTCATAAAAAAATGCCAGCATTCAAAATGCATGACAGTTATGTCACAGAATGGCTGGAAAACTGTACAGAGCCTTAGAATAAGTATCTTGGGCTTTGTGGGCCAGGTCTCTGTCATCATTAATTCTGCTCTTGTAGCTCAGACATTGTGGAAACTAAGCTATTTAGCAAGTGGCAGATCCGATCTGGCCTGTAGGCAATAGGCCCCTGGTTTAAATGAGAGCCTGAGGATGACTACAGTGTATTCCAGAACAGCAAAGCCCGAGTTCTCTCTGTTGTCACCTTATATAGTTAGCTGAGTATAAGAAGATACGCAAAATAATTACCCTTTCAGCCTCAGAAGAGACTTTCTCAAAGTATCCATAGTTTTTGGTCTAATAGTAATTTGTGGCAATATTTGAAAATCTGCCCATTTTTTAAAATAACAGAAGTAGGCTTATCTACATTTAAATTGCTGTAATAGAAAACAAAATACCTGTTATGTGCCTTCCATAAATGCATCCAGTAAATGGAGAAATAAACTGGGATAAAAGCTGGTTTGAGTTATATTTGGAAAGGAAAAAAAGTATATGTTAATACACTTGTATTCAACCTTGTGTACATTTCAAAACACAAACCTTATGTCACCTTCAAGCTACAAAAGGCTTATTAATAAATTTTAGACAAACTTCAAAAATACAAATAAAAACACTGAGTTATGTTCATTCTATTAACAGGTCATCCTTTTTAAGTAACTAAAGTAATTGGCGAAAGTTAACATCTCTTCCCCAGTGTGTCAAAAAAAAGTCTATACAACAAATTAATGAGCATGTTCTTTCAGTGCTAAAGCTGTTTTTTTGACTTTTCCATAGATAACTTTTCAGAACATCCCATCTGTCATGATAGGCTGTCCCATAATATCAGACTATAGTGAGGTCTTCAAGATGTACAGGTATATCAGGCCATTTGCTGTTACTTATGTTTTATTAATCCTAATACTTGCACTTTACAGTTTCTTGGATTTTCTCCCACCAAAGAAGCTATCACTTTATACTATCAGTATACTTAACTCCAACACCATCTTCTTCCCCAAATTTGCCACTTTTAATCTGCTGAGCGCTCGACAACAGATAAAATGAATTCAAAATAGTGATACTGGTGGTGAGGTACAGATAGCAACTTCAACACAGGAGCTTTTCCCTAACTACTCAACTCCAGCGACAGAATCACTGCCACAGGGAGCTACTGTTAAGAGGTTTGGGGCAAAGCGAAAAACAAGAAACACTGAGATGATTAAGAGTAAATGAAGGACAGCCAAGAGGTTCCTATTTTAATAAAACAGCTGCCTTATACATAAAAGTATAACCAGATTTGAAATTACGAAGCTGAAACAGTCACTCCTACACAAAGCCTATTATAAAAGCCAACTTGCTTCTCTACTGTATTAGTAAAAGAGCAAAAGTCCCAAATCAAGTATCACAGTGAAGTAAAACCAGATCTCACCTGTACATTCTTATAATCTACACGTTTTTCACACAAGATACATTTTTTCAGAGGCTCCTTATAAGGATTTTCCATTGGAATAGGCTAGCATAAAGGAAGAAAACAAAAATCTGATAATGCATTTTGTGTTAACTTTGAATCAAAAAAACTTAAATCTTAGGGTACCACATTTAAATCTCTCCAAGGGATTAGTTGTACCTTTCTTACTGTGAAAATGAATAAACAACAACAGCTTGGCTTAGAAAAGAAAAATAAGAGTTATTTCTGAAAAAGGCCATTTTAAAGGTTTGCATGTACCCACACATATTTTGTACAAATATCTTGCTTTAGTTTGGCTAAGGAGGGATTTATTGATGGAGGATGATTCTGTGAAAAATATAATCTTTGGAGAAAAAATCTTCAGTAAGTGATTAAAAATGCTTTGCCCAGATTGTAGGTGACTAAAAATTCTTATACTTAAGAAAGACAGCACAACAGATAACATATGCAATTCTTAAACTAGTATAATCTCGAGATTCATCCCTACAATTCTCTAGATGTTTCACTGATATTTTTGTGTTATAAAAAGACAATGCCCCCATGTGTGTGCTAAGTCACTTCAGTCGTGTCCAACTCTTTGTGACCCATGGACTGTAGTCCAGCTCCTCTGCCCATGGGATTCTCCAGGCAAGAATACTGGAGTGGGTTGCCATTTCCTCCTCCAGGGGATCTTCCAGACCCAGGGGTTGAACCCACGTCTCTTTATGTCTCCTGCATTGGCAGGCAGATTCTTTACCTCTGTCGCCACCTGGGAAGCCCCAATGTCTCCACAGGTTATGGAATACTTCCCAGATTTAATTTTTCTTTTCTACTACAATTTTATAGTAGTATAAAATTGTTTTATAACAATTTAAAACAGTCCCAGACTATAAGTTTGTGCCAGCCTTTTTGGTTTTTCTTTGTTCATTACTGCTTCTAAAGCTTCCATCACACGGCTTCCGTCCTAAAATCACTTTAGGTGTCTCCAGTATACAGATTCTGAATCTAGAAATGGCTTTGAAGTCTTCAGCCCCTGTAGTTGCACGAAAAACTTCAAATAAATGGGACGTTGTGCCTTTTTCTGAGGAACCCTTAGCTTTCATGAGAGTCTCAGTGGGATTTAAGGACCTAAAGAGAAGCTCTAGTAATTTCATTTACTCTCTTGACTATGGTATGAATTAGATGACCAAGATGGATGCTCAAAGAGACTATAGGAGTTCTTTTGTTTCTTCCAATTCCTCAAATGTTCCTAATGCAATTTGCATTCAACTCACGTGTAATGACTATTCCTTCTCTATGTGTTTCATGTGGTCTAACTAGTATCAAATTGTCTTTGTATGTAGCAAGAAAAGCTATACTGCCTAAATCCAATGCTAGTACTTGAAATCCATAAAAAACATACATCTACTGTTTAGAAGAAACTGTATTTAACGTCCTGGTATAAAAATTTAATGACTAAGATAAAAATAGAATTGAATTTGAAATGAGGACAGGGAGTCAAGGTATGGATAAACTTTGCACAACCTCTTTGTTGGACTTTCTGCAATTACAGCATGCATCAAAACTACCTTTTTAAATTCCCAAAGCAGAAGTGGCGTTGCAGAAGTCATGCTTCTTGCTAAGAATCTAGGAATTCGCTTACCTCGAAGTTCACTTAAGTGGCTACTCATCAATAAATTTCCCTGGAGAAGGAAACGGCAACCCACTCCAGTACCCTTGCCTAGAAAATCCCATGGACAGAGGAGCCTGGTGTCCATGGGGTATCTCAAAGAGTCAGAACTGAGCGACATCACTTTCATCAATAAATTACAATTTTCAAACTCAGATTAATGATTATCATCTTAATTGTCTCTGTCCTTCAGCTGAACTCTAAAAGCTAAGACATAATCTGGTCTTAGTTGCAAATGCCTTATTAAAAGGAAGAAAAAAAAAAATCTTACCAGGTCCTCATTGCTGGTTACCTGTTTATATTGTGAACAACTTCTCCACAGCACTGCAATTAAACAGAAACAGCAACAAAGTATTTTTTGTTAGCTCAGCAGCTAAGGAAAGACTGTTTCTGTTGAGGCAAGATGAACTAAGGGACACAATGTAAAAGGTTTATGTTCATTATTACTAACAAAGTAAAATAAAGGGCTTTTAGGTTTGAGGCAGTGGTAGACTTAGGATAAATATGCTTTCTGGGGCGTTGGGGAAAAGGCATATATACCTCTAGCCATACAACCTGTTCCTGAAATTTATTTCCCATGGGTAGAGACAGATTTTAATGCAAACTGAAAGGCACTGTCATACCAAAGGGAAAATGAAAACAAGACTCTACAAAAAATACACAAAGCAGATAAAAGTGCAGAAGTGATAGATTCCGTGGCCTATGTCACATGGCCCTCGGATATCTGCGACTGAAAATGCTCCTTCCTTCCCAAGTCTACCTGAAGATCTTGGGCAAGTCCCTGCCTCTTTTCGAGAATCGCTCCTCGTACGTTAAAACACTGTACTGGAAGACATCTCACGCCCTCTTCGGCTTTAAAATACGGGCCATTACAGATGCCCACTTCTTTTGGAGAAACAATCGCCTAAACACCGGCGTCCTTTAGCTAACAGCGACGACTCCAACGACCTAATTAGAGCTAAACCAATGGCTGCAATGCTACAAAAGAGCCTAGGATATGGAGACTTTACCTGCACGAGTCCCGGGGTTTGTGAGGCAGACAAAAGCCGCTGGGAAACGCGTAAACTTTCTCTTCCCTAGCCCACTGCAGAGAGCTACCAGAGCAGCCATGGTTCCTTGCTCCTCCCCTTCCTTTCCTCTTTCCTAAAACGTCCTGACAAGTCCCTTCCGGTGTGCTTCCCCTAGAGGCCCGAGGACTCGGGTCAAAGGTTCCGCAGTTTGCCGGGAATCAAAAGAGCAGGTGGGGTTTTCAATACGCCTGCGTAGTACCTTCCCTTTCTCCGCCCCTTCCCCCCACCCCGCCCCCACCGCTTGCCGAGCCGCCCGCCCAGCACACTTAACGACTGGACGAGGAGAGGGCGGGCTCCCAGGTTTGTGCCTTCGCTTCCGGTCCCAAAACAGTCCTCCCAAGGTGGATGGAGAGGGGAGCGCAGCTTCCACCTGTTGCTACCCTCCCCTCGTTGCTGCACTTACCCCTCCACTAGGGGGTTGGCGGCTGGGTCTCGGGAAACGAAGTTGGGGCTGGGCCCTTAGGCCCTGCCATGGACGAAGGTGGTTCCCGCATCCGCAGGCGGGTGTCCGTCCGCAAAAGAAATCGTCCTTGCCTAGACAGCGTTTCTGCCGCCTGCCCCGCGACCGAACTTAAGCCCAGCGATGAAGAGGATGACAAGGAGATGGAGGCCGGGAGCCGGCGGCGGAAAACCGTGGACGTGCAGCCGGTCGAGGTACAGCCCCATCACCTCTCAGATTCCCCTGAGTTCCTCGTTCTATTTCCCACCTTTGGAGTGTTGATACAGTCCCAGGTCCCCACTGCGCATGCTCACTGAAAGGCGTGGAACTTGAAACTGCCGCGTTCGGCCGTTCCCGTCTCAGGTGCAAGCAATTGACAGGTCATCTACTAGCCTTCTTGGGCTTACCTCATCTTTGTTATCGCTGTTAATCCTCGCTGTTAGCCCCCGTAGATATATATTGTTGTGAAACATAGACCTTGAGACATAAAAGGAACGGCATGACACAAGCCTATACTTCCAAGTTTTTGCTTCTCCTTGTACTAAAAGTACCCAGACCTGTTATGGGCTTTGCTAAGCTATTTGCTTTATCCAGGTTTTACAACAGAAACGAGACCGAGAAGTAAAGAAACTACACTTCCTATTACAAATCTTGTGTTCTTAATCCCTTCCCTATGTTGCTACCCCCAAATTATACCTCTTCTGTTTATAGACCGTCCCAAGTCAGACTTTCCCTTTCAATTCTATTCTAAGAACAATCTTCTTGGAGTGCCGGGTAGCACAAGCATGATTTTATTGCAGGCCAGTCTGCAGATGGGATGGGAAACAGTACTGCGGTTATCAGAATCTCCTAGTGAGATGATATCTCTCCCAGTAGATGGCCGTTGGTCTTGCTACCATTTTAAAGGATTTAACGCTAGCTTAAGAATTAGGATCCCAGGATCACTAGGAGTACAGTTGATATCAGTCACTTAACGTCTCTGGGCCTCCGTATCTACATCTGTAAAATGGAACAGTAGTATCTATTTTATAGGATTATTTACATTTAGGTCTGTGATCCGCATGTGACCATACAATTATATATCTGAGAGCTTTCAGCTGAAACTTTTATTCTTAATGAAGCTAGACTCCACGATAAATCTTTTTGTTTTCTTTCCAGATTATTGACAGTGAAGAGGACATGTTTGGTGACTATGATAGCTTTGCTGAGAACTCTCTTTTAGCTCAAGTTGATGATCTGGAACAAAAGTATTTGCAACTTCCTGAACATAGGAACCATGCTACAGACCATGCCACTGAAGATCTTTGTTCAGAAAGCAATAAACATAACACACTCAACGTTCCTACTGTAGGTGACTGCACAGAATTAAATATAGATGAGCATACGAAGAACCAGAGCAGGCATGAAGATGTCTCTATTGAACCTGAAGCTGATATTTTGTATGATGTACCTTCTTCTCAGGTTTTATTCTTTGAAAATTTGCATAAGTCTTCCAGTGATTTGGGTGATCCATCTACTGAAGAAAAGAATTGGAACTCATCCTCTCTTAAGACTGTGAATGAGAAATTGCCCGTTAATAGCAGAGAGCAGCCCCAGCAGACTGTTGAATCCTCTTTGAAAATCAGAACTAGTTCAGATGCAAATAGGAGAAAAAGTCTGAAAGATCATCTAAAAAGTACCATGACTGGAAATGCCAAAGCCCAAACACCAATATTTTCTAGGACTAAACAGCTCAAAGAGACTCTCCTATCTGAAGAAATTAATGTTGCTAAGAAAACAATCGAGTCATCATCAGATGACCTTGGTCCTTTTTATTCATTACCCAGCAAAGTGAGAGATCTTTATGTTCAGTTCAAGGGAATTGAAAAATTATATGGTAATGTTTTTTGCTGGAATGAAAAAACATTTACCCTTATTACTGTAATATTGGTGCAAATCAGTAGAAAAAAGATGCTGCCATGGTCCTATTTCTCACCTTAAATCAAAAACTCAGTCCTCTCAGCCTTCCACCCATATCCTGCTGCTATTGAGTTTCTTTTCTTCCCTTCGTGGCCACACTGCTCCAACCTGTTATCCTTGCTGTCTCCTTTTCCTCACCTCAGATAATTCCCAGCCCATTCCACCTCTGGGGTCTGTGTTGTCACTTGTTATATAATGACTGGGGTGTAAACCCAGTGAGACTTTAGTTCTTCCCAGACTTCTCAGTTGCTTACCTAACATAACTGACCAGACCCTTCTTGAAACACCCATTTCTTGACATTCCACTCCTGGTTTTTTGTTTTTTTCCTAATTAGCTGGCTGCTCCTCGGTCGTCTTAGCTTCCTTGACTGACTGTTACTTTGCTACCAAAACTTAGTTGCTGAAATTCCTTTGACTACTCAGATGTCTTGAGTGAATCAGTATTGATAATATTGTTAATTAAACATCTTTAAAGACAGCTTAAGTTAGGGTTTAAATGCAGAGAAATAGTAGTAATAGCTAATTTGTCTTCTAACATTTTTTTCAAAAATCCTGGCTCGTTGCGTATCTTCAAATATGTGTCCTTTTAGACAAAGAAGGGACACTTGCTGCCATCCTGAAAGAGCATCCTATCTAATCACTTCATAGTTACTTCTGAAACTCCTAAGTTAGTATTGTGAACCACCTGAAAACGTGGGTTCTTATCTCAGGGGGAAGATATTGAGGTTGGAGAAGTAGGACTACAGGAAACAGTCTAATACAAGCTTTACAAGAGCCTAACAAACTAAATTGTGAGGTCTGCAGTTCAAGAGCTAAAGGTGTGTCTTGTCCTTGAAGTAGATGTTACTTTTCTGCCCTCTCCTTTTTTTACCAGCACCTTGTTCTGTGTTTCATCTGCATCTCCTGCTCTCAGGACAAGACTTAACTAACTCATCTTTTTCTTTTTTTTAAGATTTATTTTTATTGATTTATTTTTGGCCGCACTGGGTCTTCATTGATGAACGCGGCTTTCTCTAGTTGTAGCGAGCTGGGGCTACCCCCTAGTTGCCGTGTGCAGGCTTCTCGTTGCAGTGGTTTCTCCTGTTGCAGAGCACAGGCTCTAGGGCTCATGGGCTCAGTAGTCGCGACTCCAGGGCTCTAGAGCGCAGGCTCAGTAGTCGTGACTCCGGGCTCTAGAGCGCAGGCTCAGTAGTCGCGACTCCGGGCTCTAGAGCGCAGGCTCAGTAGTCGCGCCTCCGGGCTCTAGAGCGCAGGCTCAGTAGTCGCGACTCCAGGGCTCTAGAGCGCAGGCTCAGTAGTTGTGCACATGCGCTTGGTTGTCACATGACATGTGGGATCTCGGGGATTGGTCAATATGATGATGAGTTCTGGCACTGTCACTTAACCACAGGTTTTGGACTCTGAGCCTTAGTTCCTGATCTATTAAAAAGGGATAATCATTTTTTTGCTAGTTATATTGTGTCAAGAACTTGCCAACTTGAACTTTGGTTATGACTGTCAGTAATTATATATTGTTTGCTTTAAGGTAAGAATTTTGGAAATAATTTTTAAAATCTCAGTATTTGTAAATCTGATGACGATACGACCAATTTAAAGCATGAATATGTGTGTTACTTTTCATTGAGCTAAAGCAGTGCTTCTCAAAGTGCAATTCCTAACTGCAGCATCAGCATCGCCTGGAAATCTGTTGAAATATGCATTCCCAAGTTCTGCACCAGCCCCCCTGAGTCCGCACTTTGGGCTGAGATCTGGCATTCTGCTTGGATAAGCCCTCCTGATACTGATGTGCAGAAAGTTTGAGAGCTCCTGAGTTAGAGAGCCTCAACCTTATACAGTACTGTTGTTTTTGCCTTTTAGGCATAGAATTACATGCTTAGTGTGTTTTATAAAAATATTGGGAACTAAGTTAATGTAACTTTTTTTAGTATGTGAAGAAAAATGTTATTTCCAAGTATTTATTATTTTGGTCATTTTATACTTTAAAACTCTGAGTTGGATAAAATGTGGACATGTAGTTTCACATAAACATCTGCAGTTTGATAACTAATGGGTGATAGATACTAGCCTGAAGTATTTTCTAATATTTAAGTATTAAATATTTTTGAAAATTTTTTTATCAAAGCATAGTTGATTTACAACATTATAGCAGCTTGTGGCGGAGAAGGTAATGGCACCCCACTCCAGTATTCTTAATTGGAAAATCCCATGGACAGAGGAGCTTGGTAGGCTGCAGCCCATGAGGTGGCTAAGAGTCGGACACGACCGAGCGACTTCACTTTCACTTTTCACTTTCATTCATTGGAGAAGGAAATGGCAACCCATTCCAGTTTTCTTGCCTGGAGAATCCCAGGGACAGGGGAGCCTGGTGGGCTGCCGTCTATGGGGTCGCACAGAGTCGAACATAACTGAAGTGAGTTAGCAGCAGCAGCTTGTGGAAAAACCCAAATGAACTTTGCAGCCTACCCAATGTATTAGTTTCAGGTGTATAAAATAGTGATTCAATATTGTTATAGGTTACATATTCCATTTAAAGTTATTACAAAATAATGGTTATTATTTCCCTGTACTGTAAAATCCTGAAATGCTTTTAAAGTAAAAAATACATAATCATTTGCATATATTTCAGGCTGCAAATAATTAGCTCATATGATTGTGTAATAATTCAGTCTTTACCCTGTTGGCTGTTTGTTATATAAACAATGCTATGGTGAACATCTTGCACATAATCTTTACATATGCACATGCTTTTTATTTCTGTCAGTGTAGAGTTCTATAAGCAGTACTGCTAGATCAAAGGCAGCATGCAGTTTTATGTTTGTTGCTGATAGATTGCTTCCCAAAAAGACTGTAACAGTTAATACTTTCATCAGCCACACACAGAAGTGCCTGTTTGTTCCTCCTCTAGTCAACTCTGTATTTTACATGTGGGGGGCTTTTTGTTTAGGTAGTTATTTAATGCTTTTTATTGGTTTATTTCTTTTGCCAAGCTAATAGGTAACAGTAGAGCATCTTTTCATGTATTTATAAACCATCTGCATTTCTCCATACTGTGAAATGTCTTATCATATCTTTTGCCCATTTTTCTAGAGGTAAATATAATGCACATTTTAAAGACTTTTGATGATCCACATTGTCCACTTTTCCTACAAAGTGATTATACTAGTTTTCACATTTTGTTTTGGATCTAATATGATCCTTTTCATGAATTCCACCTTGCTAACTTGTGGAAACTCTAGATTTTGTTGTGTAGTCACTAAGGCATGTCCGACTCTCTTGCAACTCCATGGGGTGTAGCTCACCAGGCTCCTCTGTCCATGGGATTTCCCAGGCAAGAATACTGGAGTGAGTTGCCATTTCCTTCTCCACAGGATCTTCCCAACTCAGGGATCAAACCCATGTCTCTTGTGTCTTCTACATTGGCAGGTGGATTCTTTACTACTGAGCCATCAGGGAAACCCTAGATGTTGTAGTTAATAACCCTAGTCTTTTATGGTTTAAGCAATCTCATCAGTTTACGGATTTTTTTTTTTTTTTTTTTTTTTTTTTTTTTGGCTGCACCAGATCTTAGATGCAGCATGCGGGATCTTATCCTCTCATCAGGGATCAACCTCAGTCCCCCTGCACTGGGAGTGTGGAGTCTTAACCACTGGGCCACCAGGGAAGTCCTTCTCATTGGTTTAAAATGGTATTCAGACCATTCAAACCAGCTCCCTGTGAAAGCTGGTTGAATAGTTTCTAGATTTGTGTAAATTCTCAATTTTTTTTTTCCCTCTTCACTCTGTTTCTCTGTTGGGTGAATGAGGAAGGGAGGCTTACACAGTGTCCTTACTGAACATAAGAGAAAGGCCTTAGAACTCACACAGATCCTTGAAAGGCCCCTTAGCCCTTCTGATATCGCAGGCGATACCTCTTGTCCAGCAGGCCTGCCTGCCCGGTGGAATCTTAGACCTCAGTCTGCAGCAGGCAATTGGGTGAGCTAGTTGCCCACCCCACCAACCAGGCCTGAACTAGTATGCACACCATGCATTGGAGATTTTTGATATTTATATATAGTTGCGTTTATTACTATGAGAAGATGCTACACAGGATAGGATTTGATATTTTTCTTCTTAGAAAACTTTGTAGAAGGGAAAAATAAGGCTTTTTTTCTTTTTTCAATTCCACAGAATGGCAACATACTTGCTTAACATTGAAATCTGTGCAAGAAAGAAAAAATTTAATATATTCCTTGCCAACAAGTGGTGGAAAAACCCTCGTGGCTGAGATTTTAATGCTACAAGAACTACTATGCCGACGAAAAGATGTTTTAATGATCCTACCATATGTAGCAATTGTTCAAGAAAAGGTGTGATTTTTTTAAATGGTATTTGTTAATGTTATTCTCACTTTCAGATACAAAAACTAGTATAAATGTAACAACTTTTTCTTGACTGAGAAGAGGTAGCCTTACTGATGGAGAATTATTATTTTTAGGATGTGTAGAAGCTGTGTGGTGTACTTATTAAAAATATCTTCTAATACTAATTACCTGTTGAAGAAAGAGTTTTTTTCCCCCTAAAGTTGTGAATTAAACTCCATTTCAAATGTTCTACTGATATTTAGCATGCTTTTTCAAGCAGAAATTAACCAATTATTTTATCAAAATAAATGAGTTATTCTGATTTTTAATATCAGAAGAGAATTAAAATTTATTTTTACATTCATTACATAGTTTAAAAGTGGCATTCACTTCAAGGATCAATACATTAGTTATGACATTTCTTAGATGTATATGCTTTATCTGTAACCTTATTCTCATTGATTTATATTAAGCACTATTTTAGATTTTTTAAATCCCTGTGAACACTTAATACAGTTCTTATTTATCTAAATTTTTTTGTTTATTTTAATATTCTAGATTTCAGGTTTGTCAAGTTTTGGTATAGAACTGGGTTTCTTTGTTGAGGAGTATGCTGGAAGCAAAGGAAAATTTCCTCCAATTAAAAGAAGGGAAAAGAAATCATTATATATTGCCACTATTGAAAAAGGACATAGTCTGGTGAACTCCTTGATTGAAACTGGAAGAATTAGCAGCCTGGGTCTGGTTGTTGTAGATGAGGTTGGTTACTATGTTTGTTGATTTATCAACATTTTTATTGTACTAACAGTATTATGTGTATCCATTTAATACCTTATGAGGATGAGTATTTTAAGATATAGACAGTATTTAGATGAAGGCATTTAATGCTTGGTAATCAAATTCAGTTTTGTGTCAGTTGTTTCTTGAAGAGTAAATTTATGTGTATATGTTCAGTTTTATAATAGTACTGATGAATTCGTGATGCCAGGATATTGTCCTAGGGATAACTTCATTAACTTAAAATATCAGTGAAATAATGTATATGTACTCTAGTTGCCATAACTAAAATGCTTGAGTTATAAAGCAAACATTGCTTCTTCATTTCATCAAATATATGCTTGTTTTATGTAGGTATTATATGCAGATTTACTTTTATCCTTTTTTTTTTTTTTAATCTCAAAGTTGCACATGATTGGTGAAGGAAGCCGTGGGGCTATACTGGAAATGACTCTGGCAAAAATCCTCTACACAAGCAGTAAGTTTTTTTTTTTCCAAATGTGGTCACTAGTTGATTTATAATCAAGAGACCTATAAAAGACTTAATTCTATCACTAGCTAGATTATGTAACCTAGAATAAGATGCTTAAGCTTTCTGTCTTAGTTTTTTATTTCTAAAGTAAGCTTATACATTTTTGTTGGATGCATGAGTAGAATCATGAAGATAAATGAAGTTAGCATTTGAAGATGTCCCCATCAGTATCCTCCACTTACTAGCTCTGTGTGCTTAGGCATGTGACTCAACCACCCTTTCCTCATCTGTGAAATGGGCACAATAATGGTATCAACCTGATGGGATTGTTGTAAGAATTACATGAGGTAACACATGTGACCCATGCATTCAGCCATGCTCAGCACATAGCACACTAAAGGTTTGCTGCTATCGCCACCATCAATATCATTTAAAAAACATCTGTATACTATCTATGGTGAAACGGACCACCAGCCCAGGTGGGATACATGAATCAGGTGCTCTTGCCTGGTGCACTGGGAGGACCCTGAGGAATCGGGTGGGGAGGGAGGTGGGAGGGGGGATCGGGATGGGGAATACGTGTAACTATATGGCTGATTCATGTCAATGTATGACAAAACCCACTGAAATGTTGTAAAGTGATTGGCCTCCAACTAATAAAATAATATTTAAAAAAAAAAAAAAAATCTGTAAATAGTCACTTTAAGGAACTATTTTGCACCATCAGATAGTTTCTAAATTTATATGATATATTTATTCTAAATGTTTATCTATTTTTATATACTATTGCAATAGCCTATTAGGTACTATAATAGTTTATAGAAAATTATCCATCATAAAGATCAAATCTTAAGAATTATTTTTAAAATTTTGATAACTGTTATTTAGGCAGATTGTATCACTTTATAATCATTGATTAAAAAATGTTTATTGAGTACCCACTGCATGTCAGGCCCTATTTTGAGTGCTAGGGATGTAGCAGTGAATAAAACAAAGTCCCTGTCTTTATGAAACCTATATATTAGTGAAAGTGAACAGATAATAAGCAGATAAACAAGGAAACAGATAGTATCAGATGGTGATACATTCTATGGAAAAATATAAAGCAGAGGATGAAGGGAGAATGATCATCTACTTGTCACATCCAGTGTACACTGATAGTTCTTGTCTTAATTTCTTTTCAGTATTTGAGTACTCATTCTTTTTTCCCTTGGGTGCTGAAACACCATTCTCTTTTCACTTCTCTATTGTCCTTCTGTAAGACCAATCATGTGTTAGCACTGAGAGGTAGAACAGTGTAATGACTAAGGGCAGACTCTGCAGCTGGATTCAAATCCTGGCTCACTTTTAACTTTGTATGTGACCTTGGGCAAGTATAATATATAGTATAGATCCAACCAGTCCATCCTAAAGGAGATCAGTCCTGGGTGTTCATTGGAAGGACTGATGCTGAAGCTGAAACTCCGATACTTTGGCCACCTGATGTGAAGAGTTGAGTCATTGGAAAAGACCCTGATGCTGGGAGGGATTGGGGACAGGAGGAGAAGGGGACGACAGAGGATGAGATGGCTGGATGGCATCACCAACTCGATGGGCATGAGTTTGAGTAAACTCCGGGAGTTGGTGATGGACAGGGAGGCCTGGCATGCTGCGGGATTCATGGGGTCGCAAAGAGTCGGACATGGCTGAGCGACTGAACTGAACTGAACTGACAGTAACTGTGCCTCTTTTTCCTTGTGCATCAAAAATGGAGGATAGTAATAGAACCTTCCTCACTAAATTGCTGTGGAGATAGCATGAGTCTTTGTGAAGCATCTAGCATAGTACCTGCACATAATGGACATGTGTTTGCTGTGTACTTATGTACACTGCCGCTGTGTACTTACACGTATATTTATATACGCTGCTTCTGTGTACTTATGTGTGTACCTATGTACACTGCCGCTGTGTACTTACACGTATATTTATATACGCTGCTTCTGTGTACTTATGTGTGTACTTATGTACACTGCCGCTGTCTACTTCCATGTATATTTATATACGCTGCTTCTGTGTACTTATGTGTGTACTTATGTACACTGCCGCTGTGTACTTACACGTATATTTATATACGCTGCTTCTGTGTACTTATGTGTGTACCTATGTACACTGCCGCTGTGTACTTCCATGTATATTTATATACGCTGCTTCTGTGTACTTACGTGTGTTCTTATGTACACTGCCGCTGTGTACTTACACGTCTATTTATATACGCTGCTTCTGTGTACTTACGTGTGTTCTTATGTACACTGCCGCTGTGTACTTACACGTCTATTTATATACGCTGCTTCTGTGTACTTATGTGTGTTCTTATGTACACTGCCGCTGTGTACTTACACGTATATTTATATACGCTGCTTCTGTGTACTTATGTGTGTACTTATGTACACTGCCGCTGTGTGCTTACACGTATATTTATATACGCTGCTTCTGTGTACTTATGTGTGTACTTATGTACACTGCCGCTGTGTACTTACACGTATATTTATATACGCTGCTTCTGTGTACTTACGTGTGTACCTATGTACACTGCCGCTGTGTACTTACACGTATATTTATATACGCTGCTTCTGTGTACTTACGTGTGTACCTATGTACACTGCCGCTGTGTACTTACACGTCTATTTATATACGCTGCTTCTGTGTACTTACGTGTGTTCTTATGTACACTGCCGCTGTGTACTTACACGTCTATTTATATACGCTGCTTCTGTGTACTTATGTGTGTACCTATGTACACTGCCGCTGTGTACTTACACGTCTATTTATATACGCTGCTTCTGTGTACTTATGTGTGTACCTATGTACACTGCCGCTGTGTACTTACACGTCTATTTATATACGCTGCTTCTGTGTACTTATGTGTGTTCTTATGTACACTGCCGCTGTGTACTTAAACGTATATTTATATACGCTGCTTCTGTGTACTTATGTGTGTTCTTATGTACACTGCCGCTGTGTACTTACACGTATATTTATATACGCTGCTTCTGTGTACTTATGTGTGTTCTTATGTACACTGCCGCTGTGTACTTAAACGTATATTTATATACGCTGCTTCTGTGTACTTATGTGTGTTCTTATGTACACTGCCGCTGTGTACTTACACGTATATTTATATACGCTGCTTCTGTGTACTTATGTGTGTTCTTATGTACACTGCCGCTGTGTACTTCCATGTATATTTATATACGCTGCTTCTGTGTACTTACGTGTGTTCTTATGTACACTGCCGCTGTGTACTTACACGTATATTTATATACGCTGCTTCTGTGTACTTATGTGTGTTCTTATGTACACTGCCGCTGTGTACTTCCATGTATATTTATATACGCTGCTTCTGTGTACTTATGTGTGTACCTATGTACACTGCCGCTGTGTACTTACACGTATATTTATATACGCTGCTTCTGTGTACTTATGTGTGTACTTATGTACACTGCCGCTGTGTACTTCCATGTATATTTATATACGCTGCTTCTGTGTACTTATGTGTGTACTTATGTACACTGCCGCTGTGTGCTTACACGTATATTTATATACGCTGCTTCTGTGTACTTATGTGTGTACTTATGTACACTGCCGCTGTGTGCTTACACGTATATTTATATACGCTGCTTCTGTGTACTTATGTGTGTTCTTATGTACACTGCCGCTGTGTACTTACACGTATATTTATATACGCTGCTTCTGTGTACTTATGTGTGTACTTATGTACACTGCCGCTGTGTACTTCCATGTATATTTATATACGCTGCTTCTGTGTACTTATGTGTGTACTTATGTACACTGCCGCTGTGTGCTTACACGTATATTTATATACGCTGCTTCTGTGTACTTATGTGTGTACTTATGTACACTGCCGCTGTGTGCTTACACGTATATTTATATACGCTGCTTCTGTGTACTTATGTGTGTACTTATGTACACTGCCGCTGTGTACTTCCATGTATATTTATATACGCTGCTTCTGTGTACTTATGTGTGTACTTATGTACACTGCCGCTGTGTGCTTACACGTATATTTATATACGCTGCTTCTGTGTACTTATGTGTGTACTTATGTACACTGCCGCTGTGTGCTTACACGTATATTTATATACGCTGCTTCTGTGTACTTATGTGTGTACTTATGTACACTGCCGCTGTGTGCTTACACGTATATTTATATACGCTGCTTCTGTGTACTTATGTGTGTACTTATGTACACTGCCGCTGTGTACTTACACGTCTATTTATATACGCTGCTTCTGTGTACTTATGTGTATACCTATGTACACTGCCGCTGTGTACTTATTTATATAAGTGTACTGGTACATATTTATGTGTCTTTCTGTCACCAGTGCCTTACACTTAATAGATATTTGAACCAAAGGGCTCTCTTCAGTTTCTCCTTTTGTTCTCCTTTGTGACACTACTTTTTAAGTGTGTTCATCGTATACGTTGATCGTATACCATAGATTCATCCCTTGTTTCCTTCTTCATACAGTTTCTGCAAATTCTCATCCATACGCATGACTTCAAAGTCTTCTTGTGTTCTGATGGCTCCCAATTTGTGTGACTAGCTTATTCCTCTCTTCTGAGTGATATCATCTGCCAGGTTAATAGTCTGGTTTTACAGAGTTGACTGTTGAACAGCGCGGGTTTGAATTGCACGGGTTCACTTGTAAGCGGGTTTTCTCAGTAGTAAGCGCTGCAGTGCCGCAGGATCTGTGGTTGGTTGAGCCCAGAGAGGCAGAGCTGGAGATAAGGAGGGCCACCTCCAGGTTTTACACGGATTTTCACCTGCACAGAGGGGTGGTGTTCTCAACCCTCATTTCGTTCACGGTCAACTGTGTTTGTCTTACCTGCCTCCTCTTTCCCATGTCATTCTGTAAAAATTACAAACACAAAAAGGTTGCTAAAGTTACTGTTATGATATACTAAATAACACATTTTTCTCAATACTTTTTTTTTTAGAAACGACTCAAATTATTGGTATGAGTGCAACGCTAAACAATGTTGAAGACCTGCAAGAGTTCCTGCAAGCAGAATATTACACGAGTCAGTTTAGACCAGTATGTACCTAAGGTTTGATTTGTTATGTGCCATCTTCTGTTTGTAGCAAACGTGCTGTATAAAAATTCTGAGAGTGATGAAGGAGCCACTCACTGTGTCTAAATGCTGACAAGTCTGTGTGGAGAGAACATACACTGTGGGGTCCGGGAGCTTGGCCGGGATGGGTGCCCAGCTCACGGGCCTTCAGTGAATATTGATTAAATGAAAATTTTCAGACCCATTCTGCTTTTCCACTCTACATTCTATAAGGTAAATTTTTCCATCTGGTGAGAATTTAGTGATTCACATTTTGAGTTACTGACACATAAAAAAGTTTATCTTAAAAGTTAAAATGTTTTCAAAGATTTAAGTTTTGATAGTTATAATGCTTTTTTTAAAATAAATTAAGACCTCACATGGATATAAATTTAAACTCCGCAGTAACAGTCTTCCCAAAAGGCTTGAAGAAAGTAAGTCCATGTTGTTCTTAGTTATCTGAAAGAAGCTTATAATGTACATGTACTCTGTAGTCTCTGTCTAAATAGGTTTTCAAAATATAATTTTTTAGAATCACCAAATTTTAACTTGAAATTTGGTGTTTTTATATTTGCACCAAATGTGAGAATTTTAAAGAGATAGTTCCTGACCTTAATTGTCAAGTTAGGTGGTGTTCTGTAGGTGGCTGTGTGGTACAGTGGCTAGTGCATTGAGCTTCTCAATGCTATTCTTGAAAAAATTCAGTAAGCTCTATTTACAAACTTCCTTTTGTCTACAGATACTTAAGTTGAAAATAATTTGATGGTATTCACATTACAACTGGTGACTAATAAAGTTTTAAATCTGAAGGAGTAACACAAATAACTCCTTAATAAAAGAGTGTGAACTCTTGACTCACTTTTACTTCCTCTTGTGACAAATGTGTCTGATTTTCCTTTTAGATATGTGGCTATTTAATTCAAAAGTATTTCTTCAAGGATAGTAATCCCTATTTTGATTTAAAAGGAAAAAGAAACTTAAATGGAAAAGAAATAAATTTAAGTTGAAGTATTCTGCATACCTTAGAGAAGATAAAGTTTTTGTACTGTTTTATAACATATTGTACAAAATTTGAAACTCTATAAAGAGGAATTTATATATGATATTAATTACAAATGTCCTTTTAATTCAAGGTTGAATTAAAAGAATACCTGAAAATAAATGATACAATATATGAAGTTGACAGCAGAGCTGAGAATGGCATGACTTTTTCACGCCTCCTTAATTATAAGGTAACCTTGATAATCCCTGATGGTGAGGTTCCTAGACTTCGTGCCCAGCTGCCCTGGGACACCGCAGAGGAGTCACATGGGTACCATGGGACAGTTTATATATTTCAGAGACACCATACAAATGACTGCTTCAAGACAGTTTCCAATGTCAGTATTAGATCACACTACATTACTTCCTAGGATAGTATATCTTTGTGAAGTTGGTGATTTTATCTTTCTTTTTTTTTTTGCACTTACTGTAAGCAAATACCATGTGAAAATCAATGTGGAACAGGAAATAAGGGTTTCCTGGTTTGAAAGACTGCAGGGCCCAGGTGTGCATACTTCTCATTAGTGGGTTATGATAGTTATTTAAGAATGAAATGAAAATTTTTTTTCAACTGACATTTATTGTTATTCAGATCGCTACTTATTTGTGAAGAAATGCATCCTTGTTCTTTGCACCTGACTACCTAATAATCAAAACTTTCTTTTGACCTTGGGGCTCCATGGACCAAGAAAGCTTGGAGACCTTTCCCATAAATGTTTATTCATTCAGCAGCAACAGTAATACAAGAAGAAATATTTGTGAGCTCTACAGCTCAGATATTGGTGTATGAAAATATGGATGTCTACTGTGCTAATGTTCTGTGGTTTTCATGGAGGACATTGAAAAGGGAGAAAGGAATTTTACAGCAGTTTTATTATTCCCTGAAGGTATATTGGGCTTCCCTGGTGGCTCAGTGGTAAAGAATCCGCCTGCCAATGCAGGAGACAGCGGTTCGATCCCTGGGTCAGAAAGACCCCCTGGGGAAGGAAATGGCAACCCACTCCAGTATTCTTGCCTGGGAAATCCCATGGACACAGGACCCTGGCAGGCTGCAGTCCATGGGGTTGCAAAAGAGTCAGACACAACTGAGCGACTAAACAACAACCTAAAGGTATATTATTCTAAATCTGTATCTTAATTAGTTTTCAGTCAAGTCGAAGAAAGTGAGGAGATTTTAAATAACTTTACATTTTTCTTTGTTCTTTGAGTTCTTTATGTCTGTTTGATAAATATATTTTGTATTTCTGAAAACATGTCCTGCAGTATGATTGAATATGTTTTTGAAAGTTGTTAGTAATAGCAAGAGGTTTAACTTATTTATGCAGCTCTTTGACTATTATTAGGATCAATTTGTGTTTCTCTCTGAGGACTTTTTCTGCTTTGGTGAAGATGGGCGGGCCATAGAGTTATTAATAAAATTGACTATTTTCACTTCCTTTATTTAAAATTAAATACACCTAACAAAACCCTAATAACAAAAGTGGGACTTAACATTTTGCTGTGTAATATAGGTTGCATCTTTTCTTTTAAATGGTCATATTTATTAAATGAGAAGTTCAAAATTATGGTTGATTTACTTACCTTTCAAAGCACACTGGTAAAATGAAAGGCTTTCATGGCTGCTAACTACTTTGTTCCTAAATCTTGTCGTGCAGTATTCCGATACTCTGAAAAAGATGGATCCTGATCAATTGGTAGCACTGGTGACAGAAGTTATTCCCAATTACTCCTGCTTAGTTTTTTGTCCCACTAAGAAGAACTGTGAAAACGTAGCAGAAATGATATGCAAAAGTTTAAGCAAGTATGTTAATCTTTTAAAAATATTGTTTCATTTTTTATCATGATCTACATGCCTGTATTCTGTTTATTTAACAAGCATTGATTACTTTTTGCAGACATTATGCTAAGTTATTATACTAGATTCTAAAGGTCCTGGCCTTGAGGGAAAAAAGCTGAACTGTGAAATTCACAGATGTGAAATGGTCAGAGAAAAATTCTAAGGCTACATGTAAGAGAATGCTGATTAAACAACAGCTTGGCTCCACAGTGAGTCACCTTGGGGCCTTTTTAAAATCTCAGTGCCCAAGATACCTCCAAGACAAATCAGAATATTTGGGAATGGGACCCAGGTACCACTGTTTTATAAAGCTTCTAAGCAAGTCCAACATACAGACAAGGTCAACCGCTGGCCTATGTCATCAGAGGACTAATCAATAATCACTGTAGGGATGAAGGCCTATGTGATCAGTGTGTTAGTCACTCAGTCGTGTCTGATACTTTGCGACCCCATGGTCTGTCCATGGAATTCTCCAGGCAAGAATACTGGAGTGGGTTGCCATTCCCTTCTCCTGGGGATCTTCCCAACCCAGGGATTGAATCTGGGTCTCCTGCATTGCAGGCAGATTTTTTACCATCTGAGCTACCAGGGAAGCACCATGTGATCAGAAGACTAATCAATAATCACTGTAGGGATGAAGGCCTGTGTGATCAGAGGACTTAGCAGTGTAGGGATTAATTGTATCTTTGGCTTAACTTTCTCTGTAATTAAATACTGTTGCCTTTGTTTTCTTAATAAGCTTCACATTTGGATTGTGTGTACATTGGAACTGAATTTGCTAAATAATAAAGAAATGTACTGCTTTGTAATTGTATAGTATTTTACCATGGGCTCTGTTACAGAGATAAGTATAAAATGACCTTAAGTATGAACAGTTTTAGTTTTCTCTGTACCTTTTTGTCCCATGTGTTGTGTTAGCATATTTTTCAGACTTTTTATGGGCCCCTGAGCCAGTGCTGTGTGACTCTGCACAGATCAGTACCCTGGATCCAAACCCAGCCTTCCTCCACCTGCCCCCACAATCCTACTGTCATGGATTGGCCTAATACAGAGTTAAATTCATTGGCTAGCACAAAGATGCAGATGTTTGGGATAAAGTCAAAGAGTGTTTCCCATTTCAGTAACAGAGTCTGACTTTAAAATGATGATGTAGATTATAAAAACCTAAGGAAATTAAATTGTCATTGAGGGATGCTCAGTGAGTCATTTGTTTTCTTAGAATAAGGTAATATAGTACCGAATAAGTGATGGGGAAATTTAGAGACAGACTTTTGACTGTGTGAAATGAGACTGATTGTTGGTCAACTTATACCCTTGACTTATTTTGCTTTTCGGGGGTAATAGTTTATTTGGGTCATAAATGTTGATGTTTAATATTGACATACTTAAAAATTTGGTTGTTCCCCGGGACCTTGTGATGGACCCTTGATACTTTGGTAAAGAGATAGGACTTAACTCTTTCTGAAGGAAAATCTCCTCTAAATACATTTTCCATATTACTTGCTGCTTTCTTAAGGTAAAGGTCCTGAGTATACTCAGCAGCAGCCACAGGACTGGAAAAGGTCAGTTTTCATTCCAGTCCCAAAGAAGGGCAATGCCAAACAATGTTCAAACTACTACACAATTGCACTCATTTCACATGCTAGCAAAGTAATGCTCAAAATCCTTAGAAAAATCCAGAAAAATACCTACTTCTGCTTCATTGACTACACTAAAGCCTGTGTGTCGATCACAACAAATTGTGGGAAATTCTTAAGGAGATGGGAATACCAGACCACCTTACCTGCCTCCTGAAAAATCTGTATGCAGGTCAAGAAGCAACAGTTAGAACTGGACATGGAACAACAGACTGGTTCAAAATTGGGAAAGAAGTACATTAAGGCTGTATATTGTCACCCTGCTTATTTAAGGTCTGTGCAGAGTATATCATGAGAAACGCTGGATGAAGCATAAGCTGAAATCAAGATTGCCCGGAGAAATATCAGTAACCTCAGATATGCAGATGACACCACCCTTATGGCAGAAAGTGAAGAGGAATTAAAGAGCCTCTTGATGAAGGTGAAAGAGGAGAAAAAGCTGGCTTAAAACTCAACATTTAAAAAATTAAGATCATGGCATCCAGTCCCATCACTTCATGGCAAATAAATAGGGAAACAATAGAAACAGTGACAGATTTTATTTTCTTGGGCTCCAGAATCACTGTGGATGGTGACTGCAGCCATGAAATGAAAAGATGCTCCTTGAAAGAAAAGTGATGATAAATCTAGACAGCATATTAAAAAGCAGAGAAATTACTTTGCCTACAAAGATCCATATAGTGCTGTGGTTTTTCCAATAGTCATGTATGGATGTGAGCGGAACCATTAAGAAGGCTAAGCGCTGAAGAATTGATGCCTTTGACTGTGGTGCTGGAGAAGACTCTTGAGATTCTCTTGGACTGCAAGGAGGTCAAACCAGTTAATCCTAAAGAAAATCAACTCGGAATATTCATTGGAAGGACAGATACTGAAGCTGAAGCTTCAATACTTTGGCCACCTGATCCGAAGAACCAACTCACTGGAAAAGACCCTGATGCTGAGAAAGATTAAAAACAAGAGGAGAAGGGGACAACAGAGGACGAGACGAGATGGTTGGATGGCATCACTGACTCAGTGGACGTGAGTGTGAACAAGCTCCAGGAGTTGGTGAAGGACAGGGAAGCTTGGTGTTCTGCAGTCCATGGGGTCGCAAAGTCAGACACGATTGAGCAACTGAACAACAAACAATAAAATAGTTTAGCTCCCGTCTTGGTGGCTGTTAACTAAAATGTTGTCATATTTAGAGCATACTTTTTTCTGTTTTTCTGTAATTTATACATAGATGAATATAATCTAGGGCTAAATGGTTTCTGATCTCAGTAGTATCTTCAAAAGATAATTTCTTGAAAGTCATGGAGTTTCAGCCCTTATCTTAATTATTTGCCTCCTAATCATAACTTTCACAGGAAGCAGGTATAGTACAGTCTCCTAGAATATGCTTATTATGTGTGTTTAAGTACAAAGACTGAAGCAGAGTTTTCCCCAAGTGATTGTCTCAGCCTCAAGGAAAATTATCTTTTTTATGGCTGTTAGTGCTTTAGACTTCTAAGTAAAGAATGTCTTTTAAACACTATTTCCTGACAATGGCCAAAGCTCTGATTGTATCACTTTCCCTAAAAATCTCCCTAATAGTGATGCCACAGTGCATCTTAGCCTAGATTCATGCTAAAATCTGACCCAATGTACTTTTTCATCCTTATTTCTTCTACTCTTTATCTACCCAGCACATCATCCAGATTGAACTTCTTGTCTTCTTTTATTCATTTATTTCTGGCTGTGCTGGGCCTTCGTTGCTGCCCACAGGCTTTCTCTAGTTGCAGCAAGCAGGGGCTGCTCTTGGCTGTGGTGCTCAGGCTTCTGGTTGCAGATCACAGGCTCTAAAGCTCAGTATTGTGGCACACAGACTAGCTGCTCTGCAGCATATGGAATCTTCCCTGACCGGGGATTGAACCCGTGTCCCCTGCATTGGCAGGCAGATTCTTAACCACAGGACCACCAGGGACGTCCCTACTTGCCGCCTTTGTTTATGCTTTGAACCACCCATTTCCATGCCTGCGATCATGCTTTACCTTCTGCCAATACTTCCCCACCGCCTCACTGTGAGAGTTACCTTAGGCAGGTTGATAAGGAGTCCAAGCCTAAGGCCCCTTTAAGGAGCAGGTCAACATTCTTTTTCACATTCTTTTGACATAGACAAGTAGGCCTTGTAGGCAGCAGTATCTCTTGTTCAAGGACATGCCTTTTTTTGAGCTTTGGATGTATGTTGTGGGAGAAGGTCTGGGTAGAAACTTCCACAGCCCTGAGCGCTGGGTTAACCTGTTCCTTCTGGCTAATCTTGTGCTGATGTCATCCCAGGGTGTATGTTATGGGAAAAGGTCTAGGCTAAATTCTCACAGCCTTGAAGTGTTTTTTATCTGTTCTCAGCAGCTGGGTGAGCAGTGTATAAGGCCCCACTTAAATGAGTGAGGCGGGTACTCTCTGCCCTCTTCTGATGTCTTTGTCAGAAGCTTTTTCTGTCACTTTCACTTTAGATAAAATCTACACAAAGCTCCCAGTGACTGAGACTGCCTTTGGTCCCGGAGTTAAAGCTTCTCCTTCGGAGATGACGAATCTGGCAGTACTGTTCACCACCAAGCTATCAACTGCCACCTCTAACCTGTTCTTCAGGACCCAGCTCACATCTCAGCTTCCCCCCACAAAACCCTTCTCCATAGATCCATGTCTTATCTGGTCATTTACAAATAATGTCTCCCTTCTCTTAAATTATAGGGTAATTGTCCTTAAGACTTAATTCCTTGAGAAGAATTTGTCCCTTGCAGGACCTCAAGCTCTGACTGGAAAATAGTAACATAAAGTCTGTAGCTCCCTACCCAGCTCTCACTTTTGGTTCTTTCACTGTTGACTCTGGATTACTTCCTGCCCCATTGTTCATCGTCTCTCTGCCACCCATTTCTCAGTTTCTTATGAAATGACTGAACTTGTGCATTTGGCACCAGTCAGAGCTGTCTGTGCTTTCCATGAAGCTTGCTACAACAATACAACAAGCCTCAACGAGCTTGCTACAAAAGCCGCGTGTGTTATATTTATATGTCAGACTATATTTTTCGGGTTTCCCAGCTGGCACTAGTGGTAAAGAACACAGCTGGGCTCGGTCCCTGGGAGGGAAGATCCCCTGGAGGAGGGCATGACAGTGCACCCAAGTATCCTTGCCCAGAGAAAGCCATGGCGGGCTACGGTCCTTAGGGTCGCAAAGAGTTGGGCACGACTGCAGTGACTCAGCATGCACACAGACTGTATTTGTTCGCTGCGGGTGTTCAGAAGCTGTTGCTTTACAGTCAGTTAGTAGTTGTGCCTAGGCTTTCCTTTTTTCTTTTCTAGAAGGGAATTGAGAAAAATCAGTGCTTCTAGATAAGGAGGCATTGTCGGATATTGCTGGGGCTTCTGAAGTGCTAATGTGTAGGTAGTGTTTTACATATAATTCTTTATAATGCTTTAATAATATATATATGTTTTTCTCTTCAGAGAAGAATGTTTATGACAAACCAATTCATCTTCACTGAAGATGTATTTTCTTGTGAAAAAAAACATATAACTTCTAGAGCAGATGTTTAAACCCAGCATTCATGAATTCATAGGAAGTACAGGATTGAGCTTCAGGAAGTACACAAGACCTCTAAAATTATGTGCAGAGCGTTGTATTAATGTGAATATCTGTTTTTTTCCCTTAACTTTAAGCAGATTTTCATAGGACTCGGTGATCCCCAAATAGGTTGAGACAAACTGCCTGTTAATGAAATCGGAAATACAATTCTAAGAACATTTTATGTACTTAGGTCAATAAAAGTAACACGATTTTAAAAGGAAAATGTTTACATGTAGCTACTAAAATTCAAATGGTACGTGCTCTGTCCCTATGAGATCAAGGGTTCTAACAGATCTTTTCCCTAGGGAATATCTGAAGCACAAAGAGAAGGAAAAACAGGAGGTGATTAAGAGCTTGAAGAATGTCAGCGGTGGTAACCTGTGTCGCGTGCTAAAGCACACCATCCCGTTCGGAGTTGCTTATCACCACAGTGGCTTAACCAGCAGCGAAAGGAAGCTCTTGGAGGAGGCCTACTCCACAGGGGTCCTCTGCCTCTTCACCTGCACCTCCACCCTCGCAGCAGGCGTTAACCTGCCGGCGAGAAGGTAAGACACAGCCATTGTCGGCCGGCTCCAAACTTTTCAGTTCCCAGCTTGCCAACAGGTTTTTTTTTTTTTTTTAATTGTTTTATTCTTTTTCAGTAATGAATGCAAATTTATCAAATGTTTTCTTCAGCATTTGCTGAGTTGATTGTTTGGTTAATTTCCTTTAATAGCTTAATGAAAAATGGCATTAGTAGATCTCTCTCTCTTTTTTTAAGTTTATATTTGGCTGTGTCTGATCTTAGCTGCCCCCCATGGCCTCTTTGTTGCAGCACATGGGCTTCTGTCTAGTTGTGAGCAGGTTCAGCTGCCCCACCGCAGGAGGGATCTTAGTTCTCCAGCCAGGGATCGAACCTGTGTCCCCTGCATTGGAAGACAGATTCTTAACCACTGGACCACCAGGGAAGTCCCTTAGTAGATCTCTTGCTAGTATTATTCCTTCTTTCTTTAGTCCTCTCCCTATCTGGTTTTGATATTAGGATTTGTTATTCTAGTTATGTAGAAACAGTTGGCAAGCTTTCGACCATTCTTTTTTTTTTCATCTGAAAGAGTTTATTTAACATAGAGATTTCCTTGACACCTTAGAGAACTCATCTATGAAGACTTTTGAGTCTATTAATAATATCTTTTTTTTTTTTTTCAGAGTAGATACTTGTTTACCTTTTCAGTTATTACCAAAGCTGTGGGCCTGTGCAGTTGATTTCCACTCTTAGTTATTGATGACGCTAAAATTTGTGACTATTTTTTTCCAAATAAATGGTCAATTTTTATAAATCATCCAAGAGCTTTAAACTATATATTTTATATTGGGTATGCACTTTTATATATCTCAATGAGATCGCAGTTATTAGTCATGTTATCAGCTCCTCTGTTTTCCCTGTGATTCTTTGATGTGTCAGTTCCAGAGACGTATGTTAGTTTCCCACTGTAATTATGGAATTATCAACTTCTCCTCTTTACATTTTTACAATTTTTTGCCTTGTATTTCACAACTATTTAGGTATATAAAAGTTTACTCCAAATATCTTGTGGCTGAATTACTCCTTTTGTCAATAGAATAAGTCCTTGTTTTCCTCAGAGTGACTTTATTTTAACATTAGAACTATATATATATATTTTTGCCAGCTATATCTTTTTCTATTCTTTTGTTTTCAAACTCTGTCACTTAGTAAGTTTTCCATTTTTTTCAGACAATTGTTGAAATAAAAAAGGAAGTTATATATTTTATTTCTCTTGTTAGCAATGGTTACTCTTAAAATTTTAACAGTGGTAATCAAATGTGTTTTTCTATTATTATTTTAGGATTGATAACTGTATCCTCTGCTCAACATTACAAGAGTCTTAGCGTTTGTATATTTTTTCTACACTGTCTCGTGTATTGTTGCAGTTTCCTAAAATATTAGGTCTAGATTTTTAATTTTCTCTCATTTTTAAAAAAATTTATTTACCTTTAATTGAAGGATAATTGCTTTACAGTATTGTGTTGGTTTCTACCAAACATCAACTTCTCTCATCTTATAATCAATAATTATTTAAACTTACCAATAAATCATACTTTGGGGTTTTTTGTTTTTTGTTTTGTTTTGCCTACCACTGCCCCTTGTATCGAACATCTTCCTTCTGTGATCCATTTTTTATTTTGCCATCCTTGGGTAATTCTTTTTAAATGATGCATTGGAAATAAAAATTTTTGAACCTTTGCATAGTTGAAGCTATCTTTAGTTTAGCCTCACACTTGAACACCTCACAGCAAACAGAATTCTAGGTTCAGTATTTTCCCTTAGGAGCCTTTGTAGCATTCTTCTATGTCTTTAGGGAACTAGTGGTGGACATTTTTGTTCTTACATAGGCTTGCTATTTTTCCCTCTCCAGAAGCTTGTAAGCTTTTCTCTTTTTTTTTTTTCCCCATTTATTTTTATTAGTTGGAGGCTAATTACTTTACAATACTGTAGTGGTTTTTGCCATACATTGACATGGATCAGCTATGGATTTACATGTGTTCCCCATCCCGATCCCCCCTCCCACCTCCCTCTCCACTCAATCCCTCTGGGTCTTCCCAGTGCACCAGCCCCGTAGGCTTTTCTCTTTAACCTCAACATTTTATGTGTGTACTCAGTTGTATCCAGTTCTTCAGAACCACATGGACTGTAGCCCACCAGACTCCTCTGTCCTTGGGATTTCCCAGGCAAGGATACCAGAATGGATTGTCATTTCCTACTCCAGGGGATCTTCCTGACTCAAGGATTAACCCACATCTCTTGTGTCTCCTGCCTTAGCAGGCAGATTGTTACCACTGGACCACCAAAGAAGTCCCTAGCTACTTCTGATTTATACAGCAGAGCCCTTGGGTACATGCTTTCAGTCTAAAGTTTTATGCTTTTCTTCATCTTAGAGTAATTATTTTCCCTTATTTCTTGTATTATCTTTCCTTCCATTTTCTCTGTTTCTCTGCTTTTATAACTTCAGTTAGACAATTAAATTGGTCTTTCATTTCTCATAACTTTTCTTACACGTTTTTCAGTCTATATGAGTTATGTAACTCCTTTACTTTCTACATTACAATATCAGTTTTTAATTATACCCCAACTAACAACAAAGCTAGTCGAGGTGATGGAATTCCAGTTGAGCTATTTCAAATCCTGAAAGATGATGCTGTGAAAGTGCTGCACTCAATATGCCAGCATATTTGGAAAACTCAGCAGTGGCCACAGGACTGGGAAAGGTCAGTTTTCATTCCAATCCTTAAGAAAGGCAATCCCAAAGATTGCTCAAACTACCACACAACTGCACTCATCTCACACGCTAGTAAAGTAATGCTCAAAATTCTCCAAGCCAGGCTTCAGCAATACATGAACCGAGAACTTCCAGATGTTCCAGCTGGTTTTAGAAAAGGCAGAGGAACCAGAGATCAAATTGCCAATATCCGCTGGATCATCTAAAAAACGAGAGATTTCCAGAAAAACATCTATTTCTGCTTTATTGACTACACCAAAGCCTTTGTGTGGATCACAATAAACTGTGGAAAATTCTGAAGGAGATGGGAATACCAGATCACCTGACTTGCCTCTTGAGAAACCTGTATGCAGGTCAGGAAGCAACAGTTACAACCAGACATGGAACAACAAACTGGTTCCAAATAGGAAAAGGAGTACGTCAAGGCTGGATATTGTCACCCTGCTTATTTAACTTATATGCAGAGTACAGCATGAGAAAGGCTGGGCTGGAAGAGGCACAAGCTGGAATCAAGATTGCTGGGAGAAATATCAGTAACCTCAGATATGCAGATGACACCACCCTTATGGCAGAGAGTGAAGAGGAACTGAAAAGCCTCTTGATGAAAGTGAAAGAGGAGAGTGAAAAAGTTGGCTTAAAGCTTAACATTCAGAAAACTAAGATCATGGCATCTGGTCCCATCACCTCATGGGAAATAGATGGGGAGACAGTGGAAACAGTGTCAGACTTTATTTTTGGGGGGCTCCAAAATCACCACGGATGGTGACTGCAGCCATGAAATCAAAAGATGCTTACTCCTTGGAAGGAAAATTATGACCAACCTAGACAGCATATTAAAAAGCAGAGACATTACTTTGCCAACAAAGGCCCGTCCAGTCAAGGCTATGGTTTTTCCAGTGGTCATGTATGGATGTGAGAGTTGGACTGTGAAGAAAGCTGAGTGCCAAAAAACTGATGCTTTTGAACTGTGATGTTGGAGAAGACTCTTGAGAGTCCCTTGGACTGCAAGGAGATTCAACCAGTCCATCCTAAGGGAGATCAGTCCTGGGTGTTCATTGAAAGGACTGATGCTGAAGCTGAAACTCCAATACTTTGGGCCACCTCATGTGAAGAGTTGAGTCATTGGAAAAGACCCTGATGCTGGGAGGGATTGGGGGCAGGAGGAGAAGGGGATGACAGAGGATGAGATGGCTGGATGGCATCACCGACTCGATGGGCATGAGTTTGAGTAAACTCCGGGAGTTGGTGATGGACAGGGTGGCCTGGCGTGCTGCGATTCATGGGGTCACAAAGAGTCGGACATGACTGAGCGACTGAACTGAACTGAACTATATTCATTCATTATTCAGTTCTTCAGTTAAATTGTTTAAATGAATTCATTTTTTTATTTCTAAGAACTCTCTTCTTTTATTATTCTTTCTTTATAGTACTCTGTTCTTCTACTATAAATAAAGTACCCTGCAGAATTTTCTGTGTATACTAATTCAATTTTTTAAAGTTCTTCTTTGTTCCCTGTAGTATCTGTCTCTGTCAGATGTATATTCTATATGTTCTCATTGTTTTCTTCTATGTTGTTTGTTTTCTTTATGTATTCGATAATCTTGTCTGTCCATTGAGATTAATAAATAAAGGAGTTGGTTGAATAGTTTAGGTAAATAGCACAGGTTTTCTCTCACCTTTGAACAGGAAGGTTGGCTATAGACTTCTGTATACATAAATAGAATTGAAATCACCATGTTGTAGGTCAAAAACAATTGAAATCTGCAATTTTATGTAGTTGACAATACAAATTCATAAATAAATATACATATGTTAGTGGCCTGTGGTCAGATTTTTCATTTATGGAGTATCAAATCAAAAACCTTTGAGATTATTCCTATAGTGGATTGATCATAAGCTTTGCAGCTAAGCAGACTTAAGCTCAAATTATGGTTCTGTTAATTACTAATCTTGTTAGTTTTGATAAGCTACTTATCTGTGCCTCAGTCAACCACTTTGTAAAGGAAAATTAAAGTACATAAGAATATTATCACCACAAGTTTTGTAAGATTACAGATAATATACATAAAGAACCTAGAACATCATAACATAGATTACTGGTAAATAGCAGTTACGTATTATTTTGAGTTAATATGTCACTAAATTGAATATCATATAAAAATAATGAAACAAAGAGTTTAAAAATAGATGCTAATGGTATAGATCTAATATCACTTTTAATTAATTTTATCAATTCCATAGAGTTATATTAAGAGCCCCCTATGTTGCTAAGGAATTTTTAAAGAAGAATCAGTATAAACAGATGATTGGCAGAGCTGGCCGTGCTGGAATAGATTCTGTCGGGGAGAGCATCCTTATATTGCAAGAAAAAGACAAGCAACAGGTAATAATCTGGTTGTTGGTTGTTTTGTTGACTTTTCTCAATCTTTAATTTTGCCCATTGATACCATCTTTTAAAAATTAATTATTAACATTCCTTTGAATAATGTTTCCTTCTCCTCTGTGATTAAGCATTAGAAAGAGTAGCTTGAATAGTTCTCTATTTCAATGAAAAGCATTTTCCCTGTCTTCTTCCATTTTCATGTGGATACCTGCTAAATTCTTATTTTTTTGTCTTTCTGTTTTTTCTCTCTCCCAGCCTCCACAAGATCTATGCAAATTATAAAATTTTATATGAAGCACAATTTATTTTTTATAATGTGAAACATAGTATTGCTTTAACTCTTGTAGGTATTGGAGTTAATAAGCAGACCACTGGAAAACTGCTATAGCCATCTTGTTCAGGAATTCACGAAGGGAATCCAAGCCTTGTTTCTTTCTTTGATTGGTTTGAAGGTATTTTTATTATTATTTTTATATCTTATTGCTATTATTTGAGACAGTGGCAATTGGAAAGTTTTGAAAACTGTAAAGAAAGTTGAAAAAAATGTTCACGTCTATATAATGTGAAAAAGAGCAGTCTGTGACATGATAAATCTGAATCTGGATTTATATGTGCATTTTTAATCCTTTAAATTGTATGGAACAAATAATAACTGGGCATCCATTACAAGTAAGAGACTTTGGTGGATACTGTGGGGGATAAAGGAGCCTTAGAAGCATGGGTACTGATGTCAGATAATCCAGCATCTCTGCCTTGGTAAGAAAAGATCCCCTGTAAGTCCTCTGACCATAATAAACATTTGTGAAGTCAGTATAGCTTTATCAGGCAGAAAAATTTTTTAAAAAGTTGGGTGGGGCACAATGGGAAAACACTCTTTTCCCTAGGATTAGAAATTGACTCTCTTTTTTTTCAGATTATTCTTGAGTAAAACCTCTTTTTCAGGCTTATTCTCTTGTGCCCAAAGCCCCTCAGTCCCAAACTGGTAAAGCCAGGGTTTGAATTCAGCTTTATCTAACTAAAATCCAGGACTCTTAATCTATCATATAGCCTACCTTTATTATCCCAAATTGGTGTAAGTGAAAGTTCGAAAGGTAATTGATAAGTAAAAGATATCATGAGACTGTTTTGGTTGCCTGGTAGATGAATGGTGTAATATTTTATCCCCTGGCATTTTTAAGAGCAAAAGGCTACAGAAAAGAAGAGGAATTAGTCCCCAGTATTGAAGGAGGTAGAGGTTTTAGATAAACAGAGGGAAGGAATAAGCCATTCCAGGTACTTAAATTGAAAGATGAGAAACCTTAAGATGATGTGGAATAACAATCAAAAGACTGGATATTGTAGCTGTAGAGGAGGGCTGAAGATAACCTAAGAGTAGAAAGTTGGGTGGGAAGTTGGGCCAGACTGTGTACCTTGGTTGGAGAGGATGGGAAGAGTGCTTAAACACTAGACTGAAGAACTGTAACACAGTCACGTATCAGTGGAGAACGCGTCCAAGTGTTCTGTGCTGGTTTAGAGCAAGGGCTCTCGTGTCACACACCTGTGATTCAGCCACAGCTCCGTCTCCTGTTCCCCTGTGTAAATTGCTCTCGCCGAAAACTATAAACGCTGCTGAGAGGAATTAAAGAAGACCTAAGTAAACGGAGACACCATGTTCATCACTTGGAATGCTCACTTTTGTTCGGATGTTACTTCTTCCCACATTGGTCTGTAAATTCTGTGCAATCCCAATCAAAATCTTTTTTTTTTTTTTTTAGAAATTAAAGATTGATACTGAAATTTATTTGGAAATGCCTTAGGGTAGGCAAAGATTTCTTATAAGGAAAACTAAAAAATAAATCATGAAAGAAAAAAATCAATAGACCTTATATTTTTATAATTCTCTTCAAAAGATGCTACTTAAGCAGTGAAAAGGTGGGAAGAAAATACACATCTGACAAGTAGGAGTATGTCATGAGTTAGGACTCCATGCAAGACAGTGGAATTGAGGCTGCACTTGAGGCCAGTGCACTCAGGTGCAGGGATCCTGGGGGAACCGACTTGGTCACAGGGGTGTGCTTTTATGGGGCTGCAGTGCCAGATCCATAGGGCTCAACGGTTTCAGTTAAATCCTGTGTTAACAGTTGGAGTACAGCAGCAAGAAGACCAGGCTGAGTCAGCGCAGGAGATTAGCTGGTGGGCAACTGCTGTTCCAAACCTGCCCTCACGAGGCTCCTGGGCTCCGTGCTCAGAGCGGGCCATCAGGGTTCTTCCTGCGTGTTGGGGTAGGACTTCATCTCAGGGCCCTAGTTGTGGGAGGAGGCTGGAGTTACAGACGCGGTGGAGGGGCAGAAAACTCTTTGGAGTTAGAATTGAAGGAGAAGTCAAGTCCTCCGGACAGAAACAACCAGTGGGATAGGGGTGGGAGGCTTCGAGAAGGGCAGTGTGAGGTCAAGAGGCAGGAGGTGGAGGCAGGCATCCTTGGGGACACTAGGTTTTGGGTGGAAGAGATGGAAACTTCAGGAATTAGAACGTCAGTTGTTGCGCCCTGGGACGCAGGGAGCCTCCAGTGATCGTTTCTCACCACTATGTTTCAGACACCCTGCTAGACACTTGATATGTTTATCTCTGATCTTTGTATACCTTTGAATGAAATAATATAGTTCTGCTTTCACAAGAAAAGGGATCCGAGGCAAAAAGAGGTCACACAGGCTGCTTGCACTCTCTTTTCCAGGTGCTGAGGTCCTGCCTAGATCCCTGTGATGGTCGCCCAGCTGGTCTCCTGGCATCAGCTCTGCCCTGCCTTCCCACACCCCCTCCATATTGTTCTTCAATAGGCCAGTCTTCCCCAAGTATAAACCCCTTTCCGCCTGACGTTTGTTAATGGTGGCTTCCCACTGCTGTCAGGGTTGAGTCCAGGCCCCTTATCACTCTCTCGTTTAGTCTCTGAATCGTGTCTGACTCGTTTGCAGCCCCATGGACTGTAGCCCTCCAGGCTCCTCTATCCATGGAATTCTCCAGGCAAGAATACTGGAGTGGGCTGCCATTTCCTTTTCCAGGGGATCCTCCCGACGCAGGGATCGGATCCGCGTCTCCTGCATCGGCAGGCAGGTTCTTTACTGCCAGGCCACCTGGGAAGCCCTTGTGAAGCTGGCGTGCTGCGTCCATGAGGTCGCAGAGAGTAGGCATGACTGAGCGGCTGGACAGCAGTGCCGTGTAGGTCTGCCTCTCTCTGCGTCCTACCGCCTCTCAGCACGCTGTCACTCTGCGCTCCAGACACACTGTCCTGCTCTTTTCATTTCATATCCCATGCCCTTCCTGCCGCAGTGGGCTGCGAGCCTGGGACTCATTCGTCTCAGCTCTCGTCTCGTTTCACCCTCACCCACCCCTACTCCACCAGCGGACTTTCACTGCACCACCCTTCCTCGGGGAAGCCTTCCTTCCCCACCGAGTGCAGTCAGTCTCTTGGATGCTCTTTACAGAAACACACTTCTTTCCTTTAGTAGCACCCGTCCGTTTGTAGCTGTATTCTTGTTAGTGACTTTCTTTGGCTGATGACTTTACCCCCCAGGAGTGAAGCCCTGGGACAGGTCCACGTTTATTCTCCTGTATCACCAAATCCCAGTGACTAGCATAGTGCCTGGCGTGTGAATTATGGTCTGGCTTTGGAGTTGGTCATGGCTAAACTTGCAGGGTGGGGCAACAGTGGAGAACCCAGCTTTGAGAAGCCAGATATAGAAGCTATCCCAGTGGGTTAAAATCAATTACAGAGGGATACAAAGATAATGTGATGGTAGCTAGAAGGATCAAGTAGACGGGTTGGTTGGTTGGTTTGTTTACCCCTAGTGTTAACGGTACTCAGTTAAAAAACAATATAGAAGCTAAGTATGTTGATAATCTATAAACTGAGTATCAGTTCTTAAATATCTTAAAAGTGCAGTTTTGGCCTGAATGAATATTATATTAAGGATGGACTTTTATTAAAAGGAGAAAAAGCATTAGGAAATGTCCCTGCTCCATAATATTTTTTGTTATCCTTTATATTGGTTTACTGTGAATTTACTACTTAAGTTTTCCCACTGAAGTATCATTGGAATTGAAACAGAGAGAAATATGCTTATTGATCAACTGTATTTTAGTATAACATGCTGATTTCATTGAAATTGGCTAATGTAAGTTATGCACACTCACAGTCAGCTCTACGTCTGAATACCACCATTGCTATTAAAGTTTTAAACAGTGAGTTGGGGGGAGAAAAAAAAGGCAGCAAAAGAACAAGGAAAGGAAATGGGGATGCGAGAGACAAAAAGAGGTAGAAAACTGCTGTTTATTTTCAGGTAAAATGTCAGGGAGAGTATTGCCAGACCCTGCTTTAGTGGAGACTTTCAGTTGTGTTTTCCATATGTGTTTTTTTAAGTACAGTTTTTAGAGCTAAAGAATATTTTCACATGTGGCTGGAGGTGGGTGGAGGGAGGATTTCTGAAGCAGACTGAGTGGGAGTTAGTGATAACTGGTGGGGAGTGAGCAGAGGACACAGCTTTGGAGATACTGTGAAAAATTACTCAAAAACCTAAGGAGTTTGTGAATCATAAATGTGTAGATGTCTTCATTAAGAGTATAAGTATGGTAAATATATTCTCCCTTCAATTGTTTTTTCTTGTCATTTGAAAATATTATTATAAAAGTACCTTTGTGCAACTATGTAGATTTTATAATGATTTTTTATTTGAATAGCTTTGAGGTATGGAAATGAGTCCTCATGTTGATGAATTATTCATTCAAAATGATGCCTTGAATTAGAAGAGCTGCTCTAATGGTATCCTGAATTGTTTCAGATTGCAACAAATCTGGATGACATATATCGTTTTATGAGTGGTACATTTTTTGGTGTTCAGCAAAAGGTTTTGTTGAAAGAAAAAAGTCTCTGGGAAATAACTATGGAATCACTTAGATACTTGACAGAAAAAGGACTTCTACAAAAAGATACTATTTATGGGTCTGAAGAAGAGTTCCAAAATAATTTTCATATCACAAATTTGGGACGAGCTTCTTTTAAGGGTAAGAGCTTACCTGAATCTGACTGTGAATCTGAGGAAATGCATTGGAAAAAATAGAAATTTTCTGTAACTCTAAATTAGATTTGTAATTTTATATTAATAGTAATAATCTTATTTTACAAACTGCTAAACTACTTCAATTTTTAAAAGTTGAAAAATGTTTGAATTGCAAGTAATTTAGAATACTGTAGAAATACATGGAGAAAAAGATGGTCCCCCCTCCTTTATGCTCACCTCCCCCAGCAATCATACAAATCTTAGTATCCTACCAAGAGTAGCAATTTGGTATGTATCTTTCCAGACATTTTCTGAAAATTTCATAACAAATTGGTATATATACTCTTCCAAATATTTTGTGTATGTATATTTATGCTTGTATTACATGTATGTATGCATATATATATGTACACATATATGTATATATAGCACACACATGCACACACATGCATATTGCATAGTGTAAGTGTTTGGAGGCAACTTGCTTTTCTCACTTAAAAAATATCATGAAAAAATGAAAAAAAAAATAATCATGAGCATCTTCCCACATCAATCCCTTTAAATCTACCTCATTTTTATTTTAGTACAATAGTGATCTATACTATGGATACTGTAATGTATTTAACCATTCCCCTTTTGATGGACATTTACACTGTTTCTGGTTTTTCTCTGTTATAAACAAGGGTATCTGTGTTCATGTATTTTTGGATATGTGTGGAAATGATTCTCTAAGTTAGATTCCCAAGAATAAATTAATTAGGTCAGAAGGCATGTACTTATTAAATGTTGATGGATACTATAATATCAAAATGACCTCCTAAGTTTTGTGCTAAGTTACATAGTAAGAAATTGTAAAGAATTTTTTTTTTTTTAATTTATTTTGGGGCAAGGGATCTTTAGTTGTGGCACTCGAACTCCTATTTGTGGCAGGTTGAGATCTAGTTCCCTGACCAGGGATAGAACCTGGGCCCCCTGTACTGGGAGTGTGGCGACTTAGCCACTGAAACACCAGGGAAGACTTTTGCTTTGTTTAAGTAAACCAGACTTTCTTTAAAATCACCTCTTTCCTCCTTTGGTGATTATGAAAAATGAACTCTTTGTGTCTTTCTTTTAGGAACAATAGATTTGGCTTATTGTGACATTCTTTACAGAGACTTGAAGAAAGGTCTTGAGGGACTTATGCTCGAAAGCTTTCTTCATCTAATCTACTTAACAACTCCCTATGATATGGCTTCTCAGTGTGACCCTGATTGGATGATATACTTCAGGCAGGTGAGAAGATAAGATTTTGCAATACAGGCTAAAATAATCACAATATGATTTTTATCGTGTGATTATTCATTTTTTTTGCTATTAAAATATATTTGAAATTGGGCCTTTCGACAGATGAAAGGCCCAATTTCAAGTATAGTTTCATAGCCAGAAAAAAGACTGAAGAAAGGTGCAGAAGAGAAAAAAGGACCATGCCTGGTCCCCATCCCCTCAAGGTGGTTACTCTTGGGGTGTGGTGACCACTCCATTCTCTAATGCCTGAAATGTAAAGAAAACCATCGCTGATGGTTGAGAGTTTAATTACATGAAAACTCCATCAGAGTCACACACACAGTGTCACGTCCTGTCACACCAAACCCAGTGATGTTGATACCTGAGAAGGAATAATCCTCTTTATCACCATTGGCAAGGTGGAACTGGCTGTACGTGTTACAAAACCAAGTGGTATAGTACAGTCTACTGTGGTTTTACTGTGAACAGGCAGTGGCAGTATGCGGGTCTTCCCAGGTGGCACAGTGGTAAAGAATCTACCTGCCAATGCAGGAGACGCAGGTTTGATCCCTGGGTTGGAAAGATCCCCTGAAGCAGGCAATGGCAACCCGCTCCAGTACCCTTGCTTGGAGAATCCCATGGACAGAGCAGCCTGGCAGGCTACATTCCATGAGTTGGTCATGACTGAGCACATGCACAGAAGCACATGTATATAAGCAATGCAATTACTTCCAAAGCTTTCCCTCCTCTCCCTCCCCACAGGCATCTCCCGTATGAAACATAAGCACAGTCCATGAAAATCATGACCATGGTTACAGTATTTGCGGCCACGTCTTTAAGTTCATTCTACTAAAGTTTGTTATATTTTAAAATACATTAAAAATATTGTAAAGCTTGTAAGCAAATATTGCAAGCCTGTAAGTAAATACTTGTGTTATTTGTATTACTTGTAATATAGTATTTGCAATACTTATAAGTAAAATTTGTGTTATTTTTTCATAGCTTTTATAATAATGAAAATGTGATATGACTACTAGATTTGGTTGATGGCAGACTTTTTAAAGTTACAATTTAATTTTTCTCTATATTCTTTTTCTGTGTAGTTTAACCAACTCAGTCCAGCAGAACAAAATGTCGCTGCTCTGGTTGGAGTCTCTGAGAACTTTATTGGGAAGAAAGCATCAGGTCAAGCTATTAGGAAGGTATGTACCATAGTCATTTTGTTTTCTTTCCTAAATAGCTGAGTTCATGTAACAAAATTAATGGTGTCATCTCATCTCCTTTGTTGATTTGATCGTTTTGGTTCACTTTTTTCATCTTTAGTATAATTCCCACTTTACTATTCAAAACATCTGCAGACCAGAAATTTAGGTATTTTTTAAAAAAATAATGTTACTTCTGGGTGGTTGTGATGGCCCTTTTTTGCGTACCTTTGTATTTCTAAAATAGTCATGCACATGTAAGGCTCTTAGCACAGGAAAAGGTAGACCGTATTAATCTATTTTTCTTAGGCTATTTATTATGGTTTAAATTATAACAATTGTAAAATATTTTCACAGTGTTATAGAAAAGAATCCTGAAATAAGTTCAGTTCACAGGAGAAAAGTTTCCTAGAAACTTTTTCTTAAGAATCCACTTCCTAACATAAGATGAGTTTTTGGATTTTTGTTTTTGTTGGTGCTTTTCGTTGTCCCAAAGAACCACCAATGTACTTGAAGTACATAAAGCCTTTTAGAAGGTTGAAGCAGAGAAGACAAGTACTCTTGTGTGATATCTTATATTTTTGCCTTTTAAAGTTAAGTCAACAAACAAGAATCAAGTGCTGAGTGCGCCACTAACTGTATGAGAAGTGAAAATAATTCTTTGGCAAACACACATTCATTTCCTTAATTAACATAATTATCTACCTCATAATAATTACAGGTTTTTTTTTCAATTTTCATTTTCTTTGGTAATCTAATCTTTGTTGAAGCCTAATAATCTTACCTACCATTTCCCTGTAGATCTTTTAAATTTATATAGATATTAGTTTCATTTTGAAAAATGGAATGTGTTTTACTTACATTTGAATTGAATGGTGTAGCTGTCCCCTGTATTGAGGTATCATAGAAGTATAAATGCATGGTACTTCAGTATTCCTGTTGTCAGTATTTAGATTGGGTCTTTTTCCTCAGAAGTGACTATTGTTTAGACCTTCAGAACATTGAATAAAAATATTTCTTAAACCTTTTGTTTCAAACTCTAAAATATATTAAAAAATATATTAATCTGGAGTAATAAACATTTCAGATTCTGTATGTTTGATACTAGATCACCCTTTTAAAAGCTTTAACCTGAAAAAGCATGATAGTTGAATAACAAGTAGGAAAAGATCACTTTTTAATTTCCCAATTTTAGTGCACCTTCATTATTAACTATAAATTAACTATAAATATACCAAGTAATAAACATTTATAAAATCATGCTACAATAATACATCTGTTGAAACTTGAATCAGAATATATTTTCGTTACATTTTATAAAACAGTCAATAAATGTTTGTTCAATTTATAATTATTTAAAATAGTATGAGCATGGCTTTATCTTAATTACAAATGAACAAGTTACTAGTTTAATACTTTAGAAGTATCTTTTCAAAAAAATTTCTAGAGAACATATTTGCTTAAAATCTACTTGATTTCTCCACATTGAAAAGGACCTTTAAACATTTCTTGTAAAAGATTTGAAATTGGCATAAAGTGACTTATCTCGCCATGTAATATAATCATGTCATTTTTCTTGGCTTAGAAAATACATTCTAGGCAAAAATCTGCATTGACTCAATTTATAGTTAATAATGAAGGTGCACTAAAATTGGGAAATTAAAAAGTGATCTTTTCCTACTTGTTATTCAACTATCATGCTTTTTCAGGTTAAAGCTTTTAAAAGGGTGATCTAGTATCAAACATACAGAATCTGAAATTGTTACGTCCTTCAATGTGCTCATCTAAGTTCTCAAACATCCTAAGTTCTCATCTTAAACATTCTTTTACTATAGTAGAGGATATAATTTTATATTTTAAACCTCCCTTTTCTCTTTAAAGTTCATTGTTTTTTTTCTCTGATTTCAAGCATGTGTTACTCAGTTTCTGAGTTAGCTTGGTGTTAGCTATGAAATGCTTTACACAAAAAATAATCACTAGGCACCACAGGCCAAAGCAGATATACAGAACAGAAATTGTCAACTACAGGAAGCATTTCTCTTTCAGTGTTTTGACTTCTGGAAACATTAATTATTTACCATGACCAGGTCTAAGTCATAGAAGCTAGTATTTACTCTTAGTTTACAATATAAACAAGCTTATTAACATATTTATCTAAATAAACACATTTGTCTAATTTATAATCACAGCCATATATGTATATGTATATATGTGTGTGTGTGTGTGTATATATATATATATGTGTGTGTGTGTATATATATATACACCCAACCTGTAAGTACTACCAGGGGCTTCCTTGGTGGCTCAGTGGCTCAGACAGGAAAAGAATCTGCCTGCAATGCAGGAGACGCAGCAGGAAGATCCCCTGGAGAAGGGCATGGCCACCCACTCCAGCATTCTTGCCTGGAGAAGTCCATGGGCAGAGGAGCCTGGCGGGCTACAGTCCATGGGGTCGCAAAGGGTTGGACATGACCAAGTGACGAACACTTAACACTCTAAATACTACAGTACATGTAAAGGTTTCCCCAACTCCTCCTCTTCCCATATTCTTTTCCTGAAGCTGCCATCACAAGTTAGCACAAACCAGGTGTCTTAGAACAGCGGAACTTTATTCTGTCACAGGCCAGGAGGCCAGAAGTCTGAAATCAGGATGCTGGCAGAGTTGCTCCTTCTGGAGGCTTGAGGAAGAACCGCCTTGCCTCTCTCGCGGCCTTGGATGGTGGTTAGCGATCCCTGTAGTCACCGTCTCGTCAAAGTCTGCCTCCTTCGTCTTCACACCACCTTCTCTGTCACTCATGTCCTCTCTCTTATAAGGATATCAGCCATTGACTAATGGGCTCAAGGGCCCCCTGTATATCCAGGATGGTTTCATCTCAAGATCCTTCGCTAATTACATCTGCAGAGATTCTATTTCCAAATTAGGTCACGTTCAGAGGCACCAAGGGTTAGGAATTGAGTATATCTTTCGGGGAGGGACCGTTCAACTCATTATACTTGCTACAGAAGGAAATTTAAATTGGAAACAGTTCGACATATCTCTTTTTTTTATAGACTTGAAAAAATAATACTTAGAACTAATCTGAAGTACATTTGTTAGGACTTAGATTTATTTCTGTGGAACCACTCTATCCTGTCTCTGCTGTATGCAGCTTCATTCTCATTGCCTTTTGTCCAGTTTGAATGGGATGTACATTTTAAGCAGGTCTAATACGTGAATTTATTTGTGTCTTTCTAGAAGGTGGACAAGAACATTGTCAACAGACTGTACCTGTCTTTCATTCTTTATACTTTGCTCAAAGAGACCAACATTTGGAGCGTGTCTGAAAAGTTTAACATGCCTCGAGGATATATACAGAGCCTTCTCTCTGGAGCTGCGGCATTCTCCTCCTGTGTGTTACACTTCTGTGAGGTAATTCCATTACTAGATGGTACACGCTTTGCACATCTTGTTATGTTTTGATCAAAGTGGACAAAACCCTTTTTTAAAATATTTATTTTCTTATTTTAATTGGAGGATAATTACAGCATCGTGATGTTTTTTGCCGTCAATATGAATCGGCCGTAGGTATACATGTGTTCCCTCTCTCCTGAACTCCCCTCCCTAGAATTCTTCCTGTTGACTTATTTCTCAGTTTACACTCTTTGTCCTCATCCTAAAACCATTCTGTTCAAATCTCTCCGCCTCTGCCGTGTTTCCTCATAGTAATTTTGCTCAGAGTCATTGTTCACCTCTGGTTTTATGCAACTTCCAGAGTTTACCAAAGGGCGAGTCCTTTCTGAGCCCCCTATCACACGTACTGGATTCTGAAATAACTTATGAGATTTCAGTTCTGTGTATCTCTCTGCATTCTGCAGGAGCTTGAGGAGTTCTGGGTTTACACGGCCCTTTTGGGAGAACTCACCAAGAAGCTGACCTACTGTGTAAAGGCAGAGCTAGTCCCGCTCATGGAAGTGACTGGGGTTTTAGAGGTTAGTAACTTCTTAGCTCCCCAACTGAGATGATTTCAACTCACAGAAAAGTCAGATTTTACTGTTGTCTCACAGGGTAAGTGACAACAATAGCCGTATTGCTCATTTATCATGGGAATCTTTTTTTATTTGTTTTTAATAAACTGCTGCCATGGCCTCCCCGAAATCCCTGTCAATCCAGAGGCAGTCCTGATGAAAAATCACACCTGTGGATAAATGTAACAGCAGAGACAGGGTGATTCTCCCCGAGTACACATGTGTGCCCCCCCGCCCTCCGCTCCAGCAGAGACTCGCCTCTGTCGGCTGAGACAGTGCTTGCTGAAGGTGGTGGTCACCCGGTGGCAGTGAGGGTCATTTCCATTTTCTTAGAGAATGAGATGAAGGTTTCCTCAGCTGGTTTCTCAGCTTTCTGTTTTTGATCAACCCTTGTTTTCTGTTTATTCTGTTATTCAGTTCTTAAGCCAGAGGAATTCTGCTTGGGAAAGCGTGCACATACATACCCACACTCACACACACACTCCAGAGGTGCCTGTGTAGATAGTGAGAACATTCTAGGGATACTGAACTAAAACATTTGATTGGGGGTCTGAACTAATGCCCCTTGCCTAAGTGGCCTAAGGAGTTTTTTATTTCTGTTTTTTTTAATATCTAATTAATTAATTAATTTATTTTTGACTGTGTTGGGTCTTAGTTGGAGCACGGGGTATCTTCATTGTGGCATGTGGGACCTGTGACTGTGGCACATGGGCCTAGTTGCCCCACAGCATGTGGGATCCTAGTTCCTTAACCAGGGATCGAATCCACGTCTTCTGCACTGGAAGGTGGATTCTAAACCACTGGACCACCAGGGAAGTCCCCAGGTTTCTCATTTCTGATTGCAGCACACATCAGTTGACCTCAGCTGCACAGAAAGCTAGCTCTCTTGCAGTCAGATTGGAGCCACCCAAATTAATTTAAAATTCTTTTAAAACCCTTTTAAAATTCCTTCAGATTCTGATGTGTTATCTTTTCATATTTACTTTATTATCTTAGTTTATTCCTGTCTCTTATAAGTGAATTTTTCCCTTCAGTAAAACACTTAATTATTTTTTTCCTAATCCCCAATTCTTATCCTAATGATTTTTATAAATACTTTGCAGGGTCGAGCAAGACAGTTATACAATGCAGGTTATAAAAGTCTGACGCACTTAGCTAATGCAAATCCTGAAGTGCTGATAAGGACAATTGATCATTTATCAAGACGCCAGGCCAAGCAAATTGTTTCATCAGCCAAGGTAAGCAAACAAGGCATTTTTTAATCTTTATGCTATTTTACAGAGTAATATCCTTGTACTTTAGACATATTAACTACAGGCACAAAGATATATATCACAATATGTGGATAAAAATAGTGCACGTGTTATGATACAAGGCTTGTTAAAAAGAGAAAAAGGATCTCCTAAAAAATAAAGGCACTTTTAAGAGTTCACTGAAATATAAGGAACTCTGAACTCACTGAACTCTGCCTCCTACTACTCTTGTCACAGAAGTCCTTTCCTCAGCATCCCCACCATCTGGTCTTCTCACCTTTAAACACCCTCCCTGACAAGAAATTTACAACCTCAAGAACTAAGTTCTATTTTTGGACTCAGTGTTACAAAAAGCATCCCAGTATGATGAGGCTGCCTTAAAATGCCTCCCATGGCATCGTAGTACTACCCTCTTCCTTTGTTCATTCGGTGGTTTTTCACATACTTGAAAACAGCTCTTGTGGCCTCCAAAGGTTTCTCTCTTCTGTCTGTTTCTCCTGGAGTCAGCAGCCTGCTTTTAGGTCATTCACTGTCCTGGTTACACTTTCCTAGGTGCCGCCCAGTTCGTCACCACCTCCTGCTCCATGCGGGTAAATCCAGTAAGCAGCAGTTAGGGATTGTTTGGACTGCCCAGGTGGCTCAGCGGTAAAGGATTCACCTGCCAGTGCAGGGGACATGGGTTCAATCCCTGGGTCGGGAATATCCCGTGGAGAAGGAAAAGGCAACCCACTCCAGTATTCTTGCCTGGAAAATCCCATGGACAGAGGAGCCTGGAGGGCTACAGTCCATGGCATCGTGTCCAAAAGTTGGACACAACAACTAAATAGCAAGGGATTATTTCCTTCTTGATCTCAACTATATTTCCATCCTTGTGGTCTGAAATTGTACAGTTGTGTGTGTGTGTTCTTTAAGTTCATTGTTATACTATTGTCATATATAAATCAAACTGACTGAAAAGTAAGTTTCCAGCTTACTTTTTTGAAAGGCTCTCCTGTTGTTTGTATGACTGTGATTGATCTTTGTGACAGCCCTCTCAGGACACTACAACTTGTCCTATTAGATAAGGAGTTCTTTGGGTTGATAGGGTTGAAATTGTAGTCATTTCATTGCTGGAGCACCTGGCTTGGTATTCAGCCTATAGTAGGTGTTTAACAAATATTTGAATAAATAAATAAATGAGATTTAAAGAAATGAAGTGATTTACCCAAGGAAATACAGATAATCAGTAAGTAGTAGACAAAACTATAGTATTAGACTATATATTTTTAAAGATACAAAGGGGAACTTCCATGGTGGTCCAGTAGTTAAAACTTGGCCTTCCAATGCAAGGGGTATGGGTTTGCTCCCTGGTCCAGGAGGTAAGATCCCACAAGCTTCACAGCCAAAATACCAAAACACAAAACATAAGCAATATTGTAACAATTTTAGTAAAGACTTTTAAAGTGGCCCACATCCAAAAAAAAAAAAAAAGCTTTAAAAAAGATGCCAAGGGAATTGCAGTAACAATGACCAAAATATTTAATAAGTGACTTTGAATGTTAAAAGTATTAGACAAGTTCAGGCACAATAATGCTCATAATGTTGTGCTTTATATCAAATTGGTAGAGAGAGTAGTTTTATCTTCTATGATTTTTATTGAGCTTTTTATTATTAAATGATGTAAGAGAAATAGTGTAAGTATTTCACACCAATATACACAAACCCAGCTGCAGTAAATACCAACATTTGATTTCTGTTGTTCTTAAAGAAAGGGGAAAAATCATTATTCAAGTATTCATTGACATCTACTATGTACCAGGTTTAGGAATACTTTCTTTGTTTATTATGCTCCTTTTGAAATTAACCATATTAGTTTTAGGAGCTTGAATAAAAGTTTTGTTTGAAACACCGATAGTGACAGCTTATGGTAAATGGTGCTGCCAGATTTGTGGTCTCTGAAGGAGATTTAACTCCAGGATCAAAGAAGATTCTCAGTCACTCAGAGCTTTGTGTGCAAAATTTTATTTTAAGGTGACAGAACAGAGAAAGCTTCTGACATAGACATCAGAAGTGGGTAGAAAGAGTCCCCGCCTCACTAGTTTAAGCTGGGCCTTATATACTTCTCAGCTAGCTGCTGAGAATAGATAAAAAGAATCCCTCAAGGTTGTAAGAGTTCCACCGGACCCTTTCCCAAGGCATACATCCTGAGATAACTGGCGTAAGATTAGCCAGGGAGAATGTGTTCAGCGCAAGGTCTCTGGGCCAGATACACTGTTGCTGTGTAATCAGGGGTACAAGTCTTAAGAATCAGGTTCCCAGGCAAGATTTGTTACAATTATAGTCATTTAACATAGAGCCTAAGAAAAGCATTTCCATGAGTAAGACATTGTGTTGTACATCATTAGTTCAGAACCTAAAGAAAGCCTAATGTATCAGGCAAGATACATTGTCGCACAAGGCTTAAGGAAAGCCTGAGCCAACATGTTCACTTCCTCCTTCAGTTCAGTTCAGTTCACTCAGTCATGTCCCACTCTTTGACCCCATGAACTGTAGCATGCCAGGCCTCCCTGTCCATCACCAACTCCTGGAGCTTGCTCAAATCCATGTCCATCAAGTCGGTGACACCATCCAACCATCTCATCCTCTGTCATCCCTTTCTCCTCCCGCCTTCAATCTTTTCCAGCATCAGGGTCTTTTCCAGTGAGTCAGCTCTTCGAATCAGGTGGCCAAAGTATTGGAGCTTCAGCTTCAGCATCAGTCCTTCCAATGAATATTCAGGACTGATCTCCTTTAGGATTGACTGGTTTGATCCCTAAAGGGTCCCAAGCTTTAACTCTCTCAATAGGTTTTTAAAAGAATACTAAACTGTGAGGATTAATAAAATCTATATATAAAGGGTAACATTTTTACGAACCAATTAAATTTTTTCAAAATTGTCTTAAATTTTATAGGTTAAAAGTTAATTTTAAGTGGCTGAGTCTTCAATAAAACAAACCTTTGAGAGTATTAAAGCTCCATTATTTTTGATATACCAAATGCAGTGATCAGCTAAAATGGCTTTAAATGCCTCAGCTTCATTTACTATAATTGCTGTTCTTAAGTGACCATTTTTCAATCTCATTATTAGTTTTAATGTCTAGATTATGCTGATACATAAGGATTCAGGTATTGAATAGATGGTGGTAAAATGTTAGCAGTTCCCTAACAATGCACATTTTTGCTTCACATCTTGATTTTTATATTGTAGATGCTGTTGCATGAGAAAGCAGAGGCTTTACAAGAAGAAGTAGAAGAATTATTGAGATTGCCCTCTGATTTCCCTGGTATTGTGGCCTCTTCCACTGAAAAGGCATGAAGCTATCTGATGAGCATTTTTAAGTATGAATTATTTATTATACATGCATTTTATTAAAGCTCTCCTATAAGTTATAAATGAAAAAAATATATTTTAACTATATATAAAGAACTGTGGCTGATGTTTGAATGTTCCTCTCATCCATACTTACATAAATAATTATGCATTATTTCTCTGATCCAAAGTCTGGTGTCCACCACAAAATGAAATCCAAGTTTCCCAGTGTATCCCCAGCCTACCTTTACAACCAGACCTTTCATTATCCTCTTACCCATTTCTTTCATCAAACTGAACTATTTGCAATCCCAGAATTTTCTTTGGGATTCACAAACCCGCTATTTCCTATCTGCCTTATGCTATTCCCAGTGCATGGAAAATTATCTTTGAAATTTATCATATGCTTTGTTTCAACCAAAAATGCTCAAATACTGTCTCCTCTACGAAACTGTCCAAGTTCAGCCTTATCGCCACCCCATCTGTGGGTTCTTTCCCTTCTCTAGTTATTGTGAGCCCCTCACTCATGTCCAGGTCTTTATTAATGCTGCTAGTCTGAAATCCCCTGGAGGGCCAAGACCTGTGTTATGGTCTTTGCATGCCACGTCGCACCTACACAGTTTGCTGCACAAAGTAAGGACCTCTGTGAAAAATGAATTCTTACTCAAGTTGATAATTTAAAGATTCACTTTAACACAACTTAAATATTACCTCTTTCCCTTCCCTTTTCTGATTCTTAGCTCAAATGTAGATGACTGGTTAAACTGGGAAAAGAGTAATAACTATTACTGTTTATAAGTACTGAACTGGTTTAGTTAAAGCTTTCCTCGTGTGTCTGAGAGACATCCATTGGCAACTTTGCAGATAGATCCACAGTCTAAATTCTTTGTGCCTCAACATTTTAGCTCATTGTAATATGGGCACACCTCAAAGATGGTATGGTCAGTTCCAGACCACCACAAAAAAGTGGTTGTTGCAATAAAGCAAGTCATATGAATTTTTTGGCTTCCCGATGCATATAAAGTTATGTTTACACTATACCAGATTCTATTGTGTGCAATAGCATTGTGCCTAAAAGAAAACGACATATATCTTAATAAAAAATACTGTTGACAAATTCTAACCATCATCTGAGCCTTTGCTGAGTTGTAAAAAAAAAAAAAGTTGTACTTTTTGCGACAGTAACATCAAAGATCACATTAACAAATGTAAGAATAATGACAGAGTTTGAAATATTGTTAGACTTACCAAAATGTACCACAAAGATACAAAGTGAGCAAATGCTGTTGGAAAAATGATGCTGATAAAATTAGAGTAGTTTGACCAAGGTCATGTACTGTTGATGTTTGTTGCAAAGCAGGGACTTCAGACCTGGGCTATCTCAATCTGATGTCTATACATGCATGCTCAGTCATGTCAACTCTTTGCAACCCCACAGACTGTAGCCCACTAGGCTCCTTCGTCCATGGGATTTCCCAGGCAAGAATACTGGAGTGGATGGCCATTTCCTCCTCCAAGGGATCTTCCTGACCGAGGGATCAAACCTGCATCTCCTGCATTGGCAGACAGGTTGTTTACCACTGAGCCACCTGGGACGCCAAAGTCTGTGCACTTAACCACTAGACAGTCTGGCCTTGGTAGAATTTTCCCCGTTTTGTCCTTCCTAAGTGTCCCTTTCACCTGACCTTGATTTTGTCTCCAGCATGACATCACATCGCCACATCTCATGCCCTCATATGAGGTACAGAACAGCATCCTAATGCCCTGGTGGAGTCCAGGGCTGCACTGAATGTATTCCATTTGTAGCAGCTAAAAAAGTTGTAGGAGGGCAGCTGGCCGCCTGCTGGCACTTGGGCTCAGCCATGAGGTGTCCACAGTCCACTGGTCCACAGTCGAGTCTTCAGTGTTTTAAAATCTAGACACCCCAGCTCTATTAGTTTGCCCAAGTGAGTAAGGCTATAGGTAAGCCCTGATTCTTGGCTAATCAATTTATGAGGCTGATATATAATTCATTTTATTAATTTATTAAGATTAGAGGCAGCAGGTTGGAGGGATACCTTTTCAGAAACTAGAAAACCTGTGCCTGCAGTTCGGGACCATCTGCCCTGCCCCCAGTGTGTCAGTAAGGCGAGCCAACTGAACGTGTACCAAGGGGAGTGATGGGTGATCAGCCCTAAAAGATGTTAAAATATAAAGACATTGACAGTTCAGCTGTAGAGAAGAGACGTAGATTAGTGGGAACACAATAGAGAAAATAGATTCAAAGACATTTTAAGAATTTAATGTGTAATAAGCATGGTTTTTCAGTTTTGATTGATAGAAACCCAGGTATATCTAGCTTAAACAAAAAAGAAAATAGAGTGGCTACCTTCTTAAACCATGACAGCAATAACACTGGTCTCGGAGCAACTGGAACCAGAGACTAGGATCTCAGGGCTTGCCACCTCTTCTTTGTCAGGCAACCTTAGACCTACTGACTCAATGGCTTCAAGATGAAAGCAGAAAGAACTCTCTGCTGCCATCCCAGGTGGAGAAATCCCTGAAGAGATTCTCATTGGTCTAGTTGGTCCTTTGCCCGCCTCCGAGGCCAAGATCTAGAGTTTTTGCTTTGTGTTAGTTTTTTCAGAAGTTGGAGGGAAGGAGTGGTAGGCAAAGAAGTACAGGGAACACTTAAGTCACAGTGGAGAAGATGCATCACTCCAAGCATGTCCTTCAAACAATGGCTGCATCATGTTTAGGAAAATATTCAGCTGAATTTCAACCTGTATTCTTAAACCAACTTAAGTTTTAGGTAAAATGAAAAGAATTGAATGTAGACTTTTTGGTGGTGTCATCTGACTCCTCTGAAGCGTCAAGAAATGTACCTGTAGTTCCCTTATATTGAGATTCCGCACATTAAAATTTTAGCAATTCCAGTGTTGCTGTCCAGTTTTCCTTTTTGGATTTTTTTCAAGCGATGAGCAAGATTGCCCATTTCTAGAGTGCTTAACTTCACTAAGACCTTTCTTATGTCCTAGGTTTTTTGGATTTGCATTATGAGCTTAAACAAGCACCACCAAAAGAAAAAAAAATTTTTTTTCTATTGGGTACATCAATTTTCTGATCCAGTTTAAGCATTTCAAATGCAACTATTCTCTCAACAAATATTCAAACTGCTATTTTCTTCAGGAAGGACTAAGAATCACTACAGCTTTTGGATTCCATACCAATATGACAAAAAGTAGCACGAGGACATGTAAGCATTGTTATACTTAGTTTTCTTTGACAATTTCTAGTAATTTAGAATCATACTGATAAATTTGCATTTTCTTTTGTTACTGTCAATGATAAATAATAAGGATGACAATAAATCACCATTTATTGAGGGCTTACCCTTGCCAACAATATGTTAAATATTTTGTATGCGTAGAGATTCCTTATTGAGGAATCTGAGGTACATTTTCGTTTTCTACCCTATGTTACAAATGAAGAAAGTGTGGCTTGCCCAGGATCACTCCACTGATAAGGAACAGAGCCTAGGTCACAGCTAGATTATACTGGTAATTCTTTGTGTTTATTCTCATGGGAATGGCAACCCTCTTACCTGGAGAATTCCATGGACAGAGGAGCCTGGTGGGGTACAATCTATGGGGTTGCAAAGAGTTGGACATGACGGAATGACTAACACACACACACACAAATTCGCATTTCAGGCTGCCCTATGTGTGTTTGGAGAGGAGTTGATCAAGATGGCAGACAGCATATATAATAGGCCTTCCTCCTGCCTAAAATGCTATGACGTAATGACAAATACGATGTGATAAATTAGCATGCTTCATTTATAAAATAGTCTTTTGATCTCTCTCTTCCATAAGTGGTTCCCCAAGTGATATGTGGTCACTTGGAGTACTTGAAGATATGATAATTCTCTTTCAGGAGAGCATATATATGTAATGTATCAAAATTCTGCTATTAGAATTAACACTGCCACTTGAGAGGAAATGAATGATTTTGCTCTAGCTGAACCAAATGTATTAGATGATTAAGCCTCCCCCAAAGGAGATTTATGCACAGACAGGGTTCCTTCTTTGTAGAAGTTAACTATGGCAAATACCTACCATTTTTATTAATTGCATCTTCTCCAGTGAAAAGATTTTTTATTTATCCCTTCAACAACTTAAGTAAAATGTAGAAGTTCTATCCCTACTCGACTAAAACAAAACAACAGCAAAAAAGATCCGATTATCACGGAGATTGGAAGTTTGCATCCCTAATTTCGGAGGGGTTTTATGAGCCATGTATTCCATATTTCCCCTAAGTTTGTTTTCTGTCTTCAAAGAGGCATAAAGTGTGTTATTATAATAAAGAGATATGCATAAAGCTAGGGAAATGTAGGCTTCCAGCAATGTAAGTATAAAGAACCAGCTATTATATTGCTGTGTGCTAAATCAGCGTCTTTTATAATATTACTGTATGATCACACACAAAGTTGGAAAAAATCTACTCACTCTACATGAAGTACAGTAACACTAGTTTAATTCTGTGTAAATTTGTAAGTACTTTGAGAGTCTACTGCCCATTCTAGAAATGATGAAGGAATTCAGCATTTTGCTGAAATTCATCAGAGTCATTCAAAAGCTCAACGAAAACATTTACGTGCATTTTACTGAATAGTGTCGATATGCTTAGCCTGATGATAGTTACAGGTGGAAAACAAGAGGGGGAATATCTGATTCTTGTTTCTTTTAGGACCAGTAGAGCATCAGTGGCTTCCCAGGCGATGCTAGTAGTAAAGAACCCACTCGCCAATGCAGGAGATGTAAGAGACATGGGTTCAATCTCTGAGTCAGGAAGATCCCCAGAGTAGGAAATAGCAGCAACCCATTCCAGTATTTTCACCTGGAGAATCCCATGGACATAGGACCCTGGCGGGCTACCGTCCATAGGGTAGCAAAGAGTTGGACACAAGTGAAGTGACTTAGAAAAAGTGACATGAACCGTGAGCCACTGCTGGTATGACGGTAACAAATGAAGCACTACGTGACAGAGAAATGCTTACAAGGCACTAGAGACGGAGAAGTGGGAGGCGGTGTCTTTGAGGGAGAACTGGTGAAGGAGGTCAGCCACAGGCTGAAAGCGAACAGAACAGAGGGCGCGGGGCAGAGAGGGAGAGGAGACATGAATGGCGACAGGAGGGTTGTCTTCTAGCTGAGCTGTTCTAAGGGAACGCTGCAAGCCACACCATCCGAATATTTGCGCTTTTGAAGCAGTAACTAGAAACCACAAAACAGCAGCAGGTGACCTGTGCTGAGCCATCGCTACGTTCTCACCTGGACCACCTTGTGATCAATGAAAAGCCCTGGTGAGACCTTACTTAACAGGTGGACACGTGTGACAGTGGGCCATATGGAGAACAAGTTCACAGCCTCGGCCTTGTTGGCACTGTGATCTGTCTGTCCAGTCCTTGCTCCCTAGGGCAGAAATAAAATGTAGGTCTGAGCTTTGTCAAAGATAAGCTGGACACTAGGTAAAGCGGTAAGGACAGAATTTATTCAGTACTAAGTGCAGAGTGACTACGCTGAAGCCTTTGTGTGGATCACAACAAACTGTGGAAAATTCTTTAATGGGAATACCAAACTTGCCTTACCTGCCTCCTGAGAAACCTACATGCAGGTCAAGAAGCAGCAGTTAGAACTGGACATGGAACAGTGGACTGGTTCAAAATTGCAAAAGGGGTACATCAAGGCTGTATATTGTCACCTTGCTTATATAATTTATATGCAAAGCACATTTGCACAATGCTGGGCTGGACAAATTGCAAACTGGAATCAAGATTCCCGGGAGAAATATCAACAACCTCAGATATGTGGATGATATGACTCTAATGGCAGAAAGTGAAGAAATAAAGAGCTTCTTGATGAGGATAAAAGAGGAAATTGAAAAAGCTGGCTTAAAACTCAACATTAAAAAAACTAAGATCATGACATCTGATCACATTACTTCACGGCAAATAGGGGAAAAGGTGGAAGCAATGACAGGTTTTATTTTGGGCTCCAAAATTACTACGGGTGGTGACTGCAGCCATGAAATTAAAAGACATTTTTCCTTGGAAGAAAAGCTATGGCAAGCCTAGACAGCATAATAAAAAGCAGAGATATCGTTTTGCCAACAAAGATCAGTACAGTCAAAGCTATAGTTTTTCCAGTAGCCACATATGGATGTAAGAGTTGAACCATAAAGAAGGCTGAGTGCTGAAGAATTGATGCTTTTGCACTGTGGTGTTGAAGACTTCTTAAGAGTCCCTTGGACAGAAGGAGATCAAACCAGTCAATCCTAAAGAAAATCAGTCCTGAATATTTATTGGAAGGACTGATGTTGAAGCTGAAGCTCCAATACTTTGGCCACCTCATGCAAAGAGCTGACTCACTGGAAAAGACCCTGATGGTGGGAAAGATGAAGGTGAGATGAGAAGGGAATGACAGAGGATGAGATGGTTGAATGGCATCACCGACTCAATGGACATGAGTTTGAGCAAACTCCGGGAGATAGTGCTGCAGTCCATGGGGTCGCAAAGAGTCAGACATGACTTAGCAACTGAACAACAAGAAGCGCAGAGGCAATGGGCATTTTTATAGGAGAACGAGGGAGCAGTGGGGAACGAGCGGGCACTCCAGCAGAGCCTCTGTTTATTCACTGATGCTTATCCAGAGGAGAAGCAAGCTCCTAGTATCTTTATGACAGGAGGTAGTGGTGCAAAATAGAGCAAGCCATGCACAGCCTCCTAAAGTAACTGCTCAAACAGGGATGAGCGTGTTCAGGGGCCTATCTGTCTATTACCAGGTCTAAGTTGGAACAAACCGTAGTCCTCCTGGTGGTTTTCTCAGACTGAATGAGAAAAAGGGAGACTGGGGTCATCCTAGGTGGCAGCCTTGAGCTACAAGGCTCTATGTTTGTGTCTATCGAACCTTTTAGAGGAGGCTTGGGAGGGAGGGGGTGGAATCAATTGTGCTGAGAGTCTGCAGTTTTTCTAGGCCAGAGTTAAGGGCTGGTCAAAAAGAGGGCTCAGATGAGTCCATCTAAAATTTGGTAAATAAGAGAATCTGTTACTTTCTAGAATTTGTTCAACATGCACCACTTGGCTCACTTTAAAACATGCCACCACTGGGACTTCCCTGGTGGTCCAGTGGTTAAGACTCTGCTTCCAATGCAGCGGTCGTGGGTTTGATCCCCAACTGGGGAATTGAAATCCCACATGCTGTACAGCCAAAAAATTAAAAAATAAAATGCAAAACAGCATGCCATCACTAAGGTTGATATTTGGTTTCCTTCCATCTATGTTATGAAACCTAGGCCTTGCTCTTTAATTTTAGTTCTTTTTCTCAGCCTGGTCACAGAGGAGTAGGAAGGGGGTTTCGCAGGAGTCATTCCAGTTCTTCACAAAGCTCATAAGTTCATCTCTCAAGACTCCTGCAGCAGGAGGAAGCCTTCAGAAACTGAAACAACCTTGAAAATCTCCCTCTACTCATCACTTGTGCCTGAGCAGGTGCAGTCCAGAGTGACCTCAACGGGGCTTGGATTTTTATAGGAAACAGGCTGCACGTTAGTTGCTCCGGCCTGTGCAGACACACTGACTCAAAATGTTAATGATGGTGGTGTCTGTTCCACTCTGCTGGCGAAACTAAAATGCAGAGAAATGAGGCTCTAACAGCTGTCAGTAATTGGGTCACGCCTTCCCTGGCGCCCTGGCCTCCTAGATTTATGCCAGCACCTATTATCATTAATACGCCAAAAAGACTTGCCTTTGCCAAGAAGTTGGCTGGAGGAACATGTGTTCTCACCTGAGAGGCTGAAAGTCCTTGAGAGAAGCACAAAAGGAAGGCACAAGTCCATACGTAGAGAAAGACGAGTGTGGTATGATGCTTCACCAAATGGTCCCATGTGCAGATCAAGCTCAGCTGTGGCTGCGTCTGCCCTTCTCTTACCAAGGGCAGTGTTTCCTTCCGGTGGAAACTGACTAGGAGGTGACCTTGTTGCTGTTGTTTCCCTCGAGAAGAGCAGATCCTAGCAGACGCTGCTGAAACAGCTTTCTTGTCAATTCAACAGAGAGAAAACGTCTTTCCCATTATTTATTCCAAATGCATGATTGGCATGTTCCTGATTCACAGTGGCTAGTGGTTTCTTTCACACACAGTGACCGACTGACTGAGTCTTATGTCTGTAGAGGCTGCCAGGCAGGCTAGGGTCTAGGTGTCTGTTTTGCCAAAAGCTTTACTTTTGTTTAGGTTCAAAGGATTTGTTACCAAAAGAAACCACTCAATACACACATAAACAATTTCAATTTTTCTAGAAGATTCACAGTTCAGTTCAGTCGCTCAGTCATGTCCGACTATTTGCGACCCCATGGACTGCAGCACGCCAAGCTTCCCTGTCCATCACCAACTCCCGGAGCTTGCTCAAACTCCTGTCCATCGAGTCGGCGATGCCATCCAACCATCTCATCCTCTATCATCCCCTTCTCCTCCCACCCTCAATCTTTCCCAGCATCAGGGTCTTTTCCAATGAGTCAGTTCTTCGCACCAGATGGCCAAAATATTTGTCTAGAAGATTATTTGACTTAAATTTCAATATACAATCATTAAAAGAAAAGAAATGGAAACAATAGAGAGTAGCATCGTACGTGCCTGCGTGCTCCTGCCTGACTCTTTGCGGCCCCATGGACTGTAGCCCACCAGGCTCCTCTGTCCGTGGGATTTTTCGGGAGGAATACTGGAGCAGGTCCTTCTCCACGGGAATCTTTCCCACCCAGGAGAGAACCCACTGTCTCTTGCATCGCCTGCATTGGCAGGCGGATTCTTTGCCACTAGCGCCACCTGTAGATCACCGAATTGGGCCAAACTACATTCAGACTTGAACAGCACTGCTAAATCCCTGGTTAACAGCAATCTGGAGTCCCAATTGGGAAAGGGTCGTGGGCAGCACATCCACCCTACAGAGGAGACTTCAAATTGCAGTTTCCGGGGCTCTCTCTTGTAATCCCAGGCTGCAAACCGATTTCATCATCAGTTTGCATGAAAAATGCAGCCCTGGTTTTCCTTTCACCTTTTTGCACCTTTGTTTCATCTTGTGAGCAGCCACAGGATTTTGTCAAACCCGAGGAGCTGGTCAGACTCCCCAGGACGCAAGAATTCCAAGACTTGCTCCCTTTTTTGTATAAAGTACCACCTGACTGACTAGCTGTGCTTGCATCCAGGCAAGGAAACCTCCAGCTCGGAGGCCTGCTCTCCTGCTTCTGAAGCCCGAACAAGGCTTCCTCCATTTCAATTTCCCCAAGAGCATCCCGTCCTACATTCCCACTCCTCCGCAGGGAACTTTGGTGATCTCTGTTGAATGAGAAGCTTGACTTCAACTCCTGAAAACTGGTGCCCTGGCTGGTCTCTGCTGGAATTGTACAGGAAACTGTTCCATAGGGACTTCAAATTGCTTGGAAGAGAATGAGCTCTGTTCTTTGTTTTTCCTGGGGCCATTTGTCACATCCATATTGTGAGTTAAGAGACTTTCAAGTGCTTTTCTGGTGTTCTGTTTAAGCACTGAAGTTTGCTGTTGCTTACTTGCTGTTGTTCAGTCGCCAAGTCGTGTCTGGCTCTTTGTGATGCCATGGACTGCAGCACACCAGGCTTCCTTGTCCCTCACCATTTCCCAGAGTTTGCTCAAGTTCATGTCCATTGAATCGGTGATGCCATCCAACTTTCTCATCCTCTGTCACCCTCTTCTCGTTCTGCCTTCAATCTTTCCCAGCGTCAGGGTCTTTTCCCATGAGTCAGCTGTTTGCATCAGGTGGTCAAATTATTAGAGCTTCAACTTCAACATAAAATCATAGTTTTCATGCATGCAGCTGTTGGGGGCATGGTAGAGGTATCTCAAAAAAAAAAAACAAACAAACAACAAAACAGGAAGTGACTGGCAAAGTGACAGTGAGCTGTTTGGCCATAGTGTCTGTCCATAACTATGAGTAAAGAAGACAGAGAGAAAGGACAGATGGAATCCAATGGACAAAGGGGGAATAAACAGGCCCAGTTTTCAGCATCGGAACATTGCTGAAATTGTTCCTCTACTCTTACTGTGGAAACCAGAAGGGCCTCGGTTTAAGATACAGGTCAATCACAGCATCTGGTACCTGCTGAAGTTGCTTTATGCAACCTGTACCTTCTATTGAGGGCCAGCTGTGCACTGCAAAGGATGTAAAGGTGAATCTGATAGGTCCTGGTCCTTAGGAAACATAGAACTTAGTAGCAGAGAGAAGGCATCTTTATGAACTGTAACTATAACAAGAGTGAATAAGGAGAGGAGCTTCAGAGCAGCGGTAGAAGCACAATGATGAGGCAGATTAGGGGAGGATGTTAAGACCACGACCCCTTCCATTTCCACCTCCCTGATCTATTTCGGAGAAGAGGAAAGGGTAAAGAGTCTGAGTGCTGTGTGCCACTTGCTTGCTGAATTCCCAGTCACAGCTGTGATGACTTACATCAACAAAGAATTCAGAAGATGGCTTCAGGCATGGCTAGATCCAGGAATCACATTTTCTCCATAAGACGCTGTCTCTGTTTACTGTAATTCTGCTTGCCCCAGAATTGCCTCCATTCTCAGTCAGCCTTATCCTCACAGTTGGGAAAAAGAATTCCTCTTTCATGTTTTTCATGGTGGGTAGAAGGATGAACAGTTGACCGACCAGTCCTTAGATACAAGACAACCCCTAAAGCTACAATGATTTGGGTCATAACCCACCTCTCTGGATTGACTGAGAAAGACAATCGAGGTGTTTGTTTTTTTTTAAAAAAAAAAAGGAAGCTAGGTGGTGGGCTAGAAGAGAGATGTCTTCCACTAAGAAGACGGACTCTGAGTTCCTCTGAGAATAGCCGGGCTCAGCCCATGCTTGAGCAAACATTACCGCAACATGCATCGTACAGGCGTGGCTCCTGGAGTGAGAGCAGAAGGCTTACTAGCATCCCAGCCCAGTCTTAGACTCAGCTACCTGTTTGGGTTGCATGTCTTGATCATTCACTAGGCCAGTGTTTCTTAATGGAGGATGGTTCCCATCCCCATGCCCCAGGACAGTTGCCACCATCTGAGGACATTTTTCACTGTCATAGGTTCAGTGAGGAGGGGATGCCCAGCTGCCATCTAGTGGCTAGAGGCCAAGGATGCTGCTAAACATCCTACAATGCGCAAGACAATTCCCGCCACAAAGAAATATTTGGCCCCCCAAATGTTGACAGTGCCACACTTTAAAAACCCTGGTCTGGGCAATCAGAAAAGGGTATGTTTCTGCATTTTGCCAAACAAAAAAAGCGGGGGGGGGGGGGGGCGGTGGGAACTAAACTTCACATTTGCTGAATTACATTTTTCTTTTTTGTGCTCATTATTTGACCAACTGAATTGCTAAATTACCCCTCAGTATGTGTAAGGACAAATAAGAGGTTTAATCCTTGCTGGAAAGAGCCCCCTTACTTTTTCCTTTTCTTTCAGAAGTTCTTGTTCTGTATACATATACATCTTTTTATTGACTAAATAAGCCTCTTACTGGTTTCACAACTTGGGGATATTTCCCAAGGACCTGGGAGCCATATTTTAGAAAGTTGCATGGGGATTTCCCTCAAGGTCTGGTGGTTAAGACTCCACACTCCCAATGCAGGGGGCTTGTGTTCAAATCCTGGTCAGGGAACTAGATCTCACAGGCCATAGCTAAAAGAAATTTCATACTGCAACAAAAGATCCTGCATGATGCAACAAAGATCGAAGGTCCCTTGTGTTGCAACTAAGATCCAACACAGCCAAATAAATATATAAATATAAATAAATAAACATTTTTTTAAAGAAATAAATTTACATCAAGGAAGCCCTCACCCCTTCCCCTACTTTCCCAGGAGGAGCTGCACCTAACGTCAGCTGTCCCCAACTGCAAACCGAAAAACCGACCTAACGCCATGGGTTGCACCCTCTCTGTTATGAGTGTGTGAGGTGGCCTTCTATCTCTGCCGTCTCTTAGCAGATGGCCTGACCTGCACATCGCATTCTGGTTTACACTTCTTCAATAATACAATGGTTTTCTTCCTCTTCTTCGTAGGGGAGTTTTTGTGGGCTGTGGAGAGATTTTGTTTTTAATTATATTGCCCTCCCCCCATGCCAATTGATTAGTGAGATTAAAGCGCAAACTCTTTAAAACTCAGAGACGGGGATGCTCACATCTCTCCGTGGTTTTCTAATAAGATGTGCTCAGTCACTCGGTTGTGTCTGACATTTTGCAACGCCATGGACTGTAGCCTGCCAGGTTTCTCCATCCATGAGATTTTCCTGGCAAGAATACTAGCATGGGTTGCCATTTCCTCTTCCAGGGGATCTTCCTGACACAGGATTGAACCCACTTCTGCTGCATTGCCAGGCGGATTCTTCACTACTGAGCCACCAGAGAAGCACTCTAATGAGGATATTTCATACCAATTTACAGTGATTTTCTTTTCATCTTGATTCAGTTCAAATTCCGTTTGTTTCAATGTTCTTATAACCTGTCCTTAACCAAATTATAATAAATATTAGTACTGTTTTCAAATAACTTGTATGTGACCTTCAAATCACCTTTGTTTCATAAGAAAGATTTCCTGTTTCATATTTCTTTCCAGGAAATCATTCTATTCACTTAAAATTTTCTCCTTTCCTTTATTAATGGGAGCTGTGCTTAATAAAAACAATTCCCATAACTGAGCTCCAGAAAGAAATAGTGATTAGCTGGGGTTTTTTGTTTTTGTTTTTTTTTGCAAAAAAGTATAGTATAATGAGCTCTGGTTTCAGGTTTGGGAGGCAAAAGTTGAACCGCTGCATAGATGGCAAAATCCCAGAGGAAATGACTTCCCTGCTGCTACTTATGTAACTGTCCAAAGAGCAAGGAGTGCTGAGTATGCGGTAAATACTTAAAAAGCAATGTCAAATCAGGATAGAAGGTAAAACAAAAACAATAAAATATCAGCAGACAAGAATTATCTATAGGGCATCGTCTATCTTATATGATTAATGACTACTTTTGTTTTTAAATATTATTAATTGTGGAGAAAAGAGCTTTTTTATACTATAATACTAGTATTTGCTGCTAAAAATTTAGAAAATAAAGAAAAGCCCAAAAAAGGAAATTTAAAATGGTCTGATCCTACAAAACATTGCAAAAAAAATTCTCCAATAAAAATCAATATTAAAAATTAAAATTTGAGTTGTAAAAAAATGGTCTCATCCAGAAATAACTCATACTGACACTTTGGCATTTCTTCTTCCCTTGAAAACGTCTACATTCTTAACAAGGTTATGAATGTGCTGTCTATTAGTCCTGTGTCAGGGAGTGAAGGGTCATTGTGAACATCTGTGGATCAGACATGGTCCAGCAGTTGCTAGAAGCTGATGAGAGCAATAATGATCACATCTTATTTGGAAGAATCATCCATCCTTGTTAAGATAATGAGCTGGGAAGTTTGCATTTGTACATAGTCAAGCCACACAGCCACAAATGAAAAAGCAGTTCTTTTCCAAAGCCTTTATAGGGAAGGAAAAACTTTTTCTTCCACCCCCTTATGTTCAGTCCCTGGGGCCTGTGAATTAAACTGACAAGAGATTAACAGGAGAAAAAAGTTTAGTGGTATACACACAGAAGCCAATAAAAGAAGCTGCTGGCTAGTTAAATGGTTAGAGGCTTATCTATCAAGCAGAATTAGTTGTTTTGAAGCTGCTTGTACCCTTCTTCATCAGTCACTGGACAACTGGACAACTCAAGGGCGAGTGAGAGGGTAACAGAGCCTCCTGGGTGGGCCGAGTCAGCAGCTAGGTAGCTGAGGGCAATTCTCCAGCAAAGGCAGCTAGTATGGGATGTTATCAGTCCCCACGCCTAGAAACTGGGGCGGCAGTGGTACATCTGATGGCAAAGCAGACCTGGGCCCCCCTAGCTGCCTCCAGCACAGGGAACCTGCTGCAGTCCTATTGCTTCAGCCTGGGTCAGGGAGATGCATATCTGGGGGAAATAAAATGGAAGAACCAGACCCAGGAACAGCCCCTTCCTCCTGCGCGTTCTTCCAGTGTCTTCTCTTGACAAAGCCCAACAACGTGCTCTCCAGAAATGAGAAGTGATGTGAGGGTCTAACCCATTACCACAGAGCAGATAACAAACAGTAGATTTTGAGCTGATGGGCAAGAAGTTGATAACTGACACACACATTGAGATCACATTTAGACACCAAGCCTTCCTTGGCTTTTCTTCTTTTTCTCCATTCTTTTTGAGTGTTTATAATGCTTAGCCCTGGATTGACAAAAGAACCTGTATTACTTGCTCTCATGATCAGTCCTGCAGTGCCGGCAAGAAGCTCCGAGCCGCCCGTGGGACCAGAAGTGGCATGATACAGGGAAACCCAGATAGCACAGACCTGAGAGCCAGCACCTCTGAGGGGCTGGGAAAAGTATGGCCGAAGTCAAACGCTGAATTCTGCCAGGTGTCTGGCCAAGCAGTGATGGCTACTCGAACTGCACCGAGGAAAACAGTGGGTCTGTTGGGTTTGGCCTCAAAGGCTGTGGTATGGATGGTTTTCCTGGAGCCTGTTTCAAGGCTATCAAAGTAGCAGGTATCTTAATGCATACATGTGGAATCTAGAAAAAAAAGTACAGATGATGTTGTTTGCACAACAGAAATAGAGACACAGACATAGAGAACAAAAGTCGGGACATGAAAGGGGAAAGGCAGGGAAGAGATGAATTGGGAGGCTGAGATCGACGTATACACACTGCTTTGTATACAGTAGATGACTGCTGAGAACCTGTTGTAAATAACACAGGACCTTACTCAGTGCTCTGTGGTGGCCTAAATGGGAAGGAAATCCAGAAAAGAGGGGCTATATGTACACATACGGCTGACTCACTCTACCGGACAGCAGAAACTAACACAGCACTGTGAAGCAACCATACTCCAATAGAAATTTGTTTTAAAAAATAGACTTCCCTGCTGGTACTGTGGATAAGAATCAGCCTGCCAAGGCAAGGGAAACAGGTTCAAGCCCCAGTCTGGGAAGATCCCACATGCCTCAGTGCAATTAAGCCGGTACTCCACAACTGTTTGAGCCCACGCTTCAGAGCCCCGGAGCCAAAACTACTGAAGCCCATGGGCCGCTACAGGAGAAGCCACTGCAATGAGAAGCCACTGCAATGAGAAGTCACTGCAATGAGAAGCCACATGCTGCAACAAAGAGAAGCCCCCGATCTCTGTGACTAGAGAAAACACGCTCAGCAACCAAGACCCAGAGCAACCAAAAATAAATAAGTAAAGCTAATTTTAAAAGTCAATTTAAAGTGGTCTCAAAAATTTCAAAAACTGACTTCAAAAGTAGCCAGTGTCTCTTTCAGCCTTAAGCAGAGATCAAAGATCATAAACTGTGATGATGCAAACATATTAGGAGTACATTCCGATAAAATATGTTTATATTTTACATTAAAATAAATTTGAAAATAGATTTTCAAAAAATAACACAAGAGAATAACATTATATTCTCCAAATAACATCTTTTTTCATTGTCATGAAGAGAACCCAGTGTCATAGATACCCCCGGAAAATATACAGATACAGAAGACCACGCAAAACCCCAACCAGGTAAGATTTGTTTTTAAATATTTTTTGTCTATGTTGATTGACCTCTAGAGTCAATTTCAAATAATGTGTTCCTGTCTTAGAACTTTAGAGCTGAGTGAAACTGTCAGGCTCGGCACTCATTTATACTCCTGAAACTTGCAAAAAACAAAAAAAAAACCCGAACTGCTCACTGGTGTTATATACTTCCTATTCCTAGACATAAGGAAATAGATTTATATAGCCTGTATTGCTGGCTTTTTAAAATGTTTTAACTGTGCACTTACATGTATCAGAAAAGCTATTCATTTTTTTCCAGGGATCAATAGAGAAATGTACTAAAGATCAGCAAATGGGAGAGATTTTAGAAATTATTATGTACTTCCATTTCTGGGAACATTACCATTTGGAAGATTAATGATATTTAGTGAAAACCAAAATAAAGTATATTCTATGAAAGCTGTCACTGTTCTTATTCTATTTATTTAAGTCTACTTACTCTATTTATGACTACTTTTGTGAATGAAACAAATGCTTTAAGATGTTTGTCCATTTAAAAAGGATATATAGGACATCAACCACTGGTGGTCCAGTGGTTAAAAATCGGCCAGTGCAGGGGACATGGGTTCAATCCCTGGTCCAGGAAGAGTCCATACGTCGCGGGGCAACTAAACCCATGTGCCACAGCTACAGAGCCTGTGCTTAGAGCCCGTGCTCCGCATCAAGAGGAGCAACAAGAGGAGCAACCACAGTGAGAAACCCACTCGCCCCTGCTCTCTGCAAGTAGAGAAAGCCCATGCACAGCAGTGAAGATCCAATGCAGCCAAAAATACATAAATTAATTAATTTTTTAAAGATTTAATATATACAAGTACACATGTTAAACTGAATCATTTTGCTGGACACCAGAAGCATTGTAAATCATCTATGCTGCTGCTGCTGCTGCTAAGTCACATCAGTCGTGTCCGGCTCTGTGCGACCCCATAGACGGCAGCCCACCAGGCTCCCCCGTCCCTGGGATTCTCCAGGCAAGAACACTGGAGTGGGTTGCCATTTCCTTCTCCAATGCTTGAAAGTGAAAAGTGAAAGTGAAGTCGCTCAGTCGTGTCCGACTCTTTGCGACCCCATGGACCTCAGCCCACCAGGCTCCTCTGCCCATGGGATTTTCCAGACAAGAGTACTGGAGTGGGTTGCCATTGCCTCTGTAAATCATCTATACTTCAATTTTTAAAAATGTTTGTTGATTTGATGATCTAGATAGGCCAAGACTGGGGAACAGTGTGGAGTCTTTGAATACTAGTGATGTCTCTGTAGCTAGGTCCAATGGCCTGTTCTCAGTCTTCTTTCTGTATAACCTCGTTGAAATGCCTGATTCTGTCAATCAGTCCCATGGTCTTATTTATTCTCAGGCTTTGTACAGACACCGATTCTCTGAGCACTACTCCACACCTTCTGTTTGTACATCTTTCCCCTCTGAGCCGGCGTACACCAGACAGACCTCACTCTTCACTATCATCCTAGGTTGGCAATGCATCTTGCTGGTCCTAAATTCCACATTCCTGTCTCCAAATCACCTTTCCCCAAATGTGACCATGAACACCCAGTGAGACTCTCTTATTCACCTACAAGCCTGCAGCCATGGCTCTTAGAAGCTGGACTGCAATTCAGAAAGCCTGGATCAAATCCCAGGTTTGTGTGAGCTTGAGGGTGTCACCTTGCCTCTCTGAACCTCAGTTTCCAAATCTGAAATGGGGATTTCTACCCTGCCTTGTGTGAAGGTCGTGTGACATTACACACTTGGAAACACTTTGTGAAAAGGTAACTGTTCTTCATCAAGATCTCAACAAAATGCAGGTATTTTTGAGGATATTTGCACTTATTGTTTCATTTGATCTAACAACTCTGTAAGATAGATATTCTTCCCTTACAAAATGAAAGAAATTTGGGGCTTAGAATGTTTAAGTGTTTTGCTCAAGGCTGCAAAGCTAGTACTAGGGCTGAGATAAAAAGTGAAATTGTTAGTCACTCAGTCAAGTCCGACTCTTTGCAACCCCATGGACTGTAGCCCACCAGGCTCCTCTCTCCACGGAATTCTCCAGGAAAGAATGCTGGAGGGCTAGCCATTCCCTTCTCCAGGGGATCGTCCTGACCCGGGGATTGAACCCCCATCTCCTGCATTGCAGGCAGATTCTTTACCGTCTGAGCCACCAGGGAAGCCCTTAGGGCTGAAATGAAAACCCGTGCTTAGATCCAGAGCCCATCTGCAAGCGACAGTCAGGTTTCTTGGCAGCAGGTCACAGAAATTGACACTGTCTATTATAACAAAAGGAATGGTGGGTGTTCACTATATTGGCTTGGAGCCTAAGAACCAGACTTGGAAAATTAGTTGCAACCAAGGAAGCTCCAGGAATAAAAAAAAAAAGAAAGAATATGGAGTCATCTTTTGAGCCATGACAGTTGGGAGGGACACTGGCGCCAGACGCTGCTGCCATCTCGACAGAACATCACTGCAGGTGCCAAGGACGGCCGCTTGTCCCAGGTTCAAACTCCCAGCGTCAGGTGGAGGGAGCCTGGTTGCTAAGGGATGGGTGAGTGGTGTCCTCCCATTTCTACTTCCACTATCAGAGGGAGGGCAGTGGGACAGTCAGGCAGGGACTCCTGCACACACACCCCTGCCCAACACACACACACACACACACACACACACACACACCCCCTCTCCTTTCCTCCCTCCCCAGAAAGGATAAAGTATTTTCTTTCTCGTTCACTGTCTCCATCTCTCCTCTGATTTTAACCTCTCCACGCTGTTTGTTTTCAATCCCCACAAAAGGAATTCAAATCTCTCCAGTCCCTACTGAAGAGATTTACACGATGAAGCTGCAGGTGTCCACATTAAATTCAGGATCACCAACCTCAAATGGGCTCAGTCCTGCCCAGAAATCAGACTGCATATCTCTGATCAACTCCCTCTTCCGCTCAACAGAATGGCTATTTCAAACCTCCATACCCCTCAGATCTCTGAAGGTTGTAAGGATCCATTGCAGAACACGGTGAAATGAAAAATCCATCTTACTGTCTCAGAGGCTAGGAGCAAGTGATCCCACCAACCCCAACAGCTAGGAGTGAAGCAAGATGAGGCTGGACCCTGCGGTGCTGCAGAGGAGACCAGAGCAAGGAAGCAAGTAAGGCCATTTGCAAATTACCATCCTAAGATGCCTCCAGACAGACTAAGGGATGTGCCAACTGAAAATATAAAGAAATATTATGTCATTCATTCTGGTAAAGGCCTGAACCTTATATAGGTCTTGGGTGCAAAACAACAGAGTTATATAAAAATACAACTTTATTTATTACTTCTTTATTTTATTATTGTTTATCTGTTATTACTATTTATTTTGTTATTATTACTCAAATGAGTAAAGAAAGATATATTTAGAAGATGATGTTGAGATAACTAGTTTAAAATTTAAAGAAATAAAGACTCTTTAAGTTCTCACTTAAATAATATCAAAACCACCTCAAGATACTTTAAAGTTATATGAATAAACAGAACAAAAGTAAGCTTTAAAATTCTTTTTACATTTTTATCTTTTCAAATTATGAAAGTATGATAACACATTTACATGAGACTTGGAAAATACAGAACAAGTGTTTTGTTAAGAAATAAGCTTTTGTCAAAGAATTGGAAGATGGGCATATTTGACCACATAAAATTTTTATCTATTACATGTAAAAATAAAATTAGCTTTAGAAAAAAAAATCTATGTGGTATGAAAAATGCTGGGAACAAAATACTTTAATTGGCAAAGGGATTTGTTACAAACTGGATTGTTTTCCCCTAAACTCATATGTTGAGATCACAACCCCAACATCTCAGGATATGACGGCATCTGGAAAGAGTCTTTAAAGAGGTCATTAGGTAAAATGAGGCCATTGGGATGGATCTTAATCCAATTTTAATGCTGTCCTTACAAGGAGCAGAGATTAGGACACAGACACACAGAGGGAGGCCATCCGAAGGTTCAGGGAGAAGGCAATTGTCTACAAGCCAAGAAGAGAGGCTTCGATAGGAACCATCACTGTCAACACCTTGATCTTGAGCTTCAAGCCTCCAGAATAGTGAGACAATAAATTTCTTTGTTTAAGCCACCCAGTCTAGCATACTTTTTTATCATAGCCCTAGCAAATGAATACAGACATGTATAGATCTTTTACAGAAAATAATACAATTAATAAAATTACTCAAAGGCAGAGATCTCTGGTCTTTCCCATTCTATTGTTTTCCTCTATTTCTTTGCATTGATTCCTGAGGAAGATACCAAGGGAACATGATGGGCTCAATAAATGACAGAAATGGTAGGGACCTAACAGAAGCAGAAGATATTAAGAGGAGGTGGCAAGAATACTGTACAAAAAAGATCTTCATGACCCAGATAATCACAATGGTGTGATCACTCACCTAGAGTCAGACATCCTAGAATGTGAAGCCAAATGGGCCATAGGAAGCATCACTATGAACAAAGCCAGTGGAGGTAATGGAATTCCAGTTGAGCTGTGTCAAATCCTGAAAGATGATGCTGTGAAAGTGCTGCACTCAATATGCTAGCAAATTTGGAAAACTCAGAAAAAGGTCAGTTTTCATCCCAATCCCAAAGAAAGGCAATGCCAAAGAATGCTCAAACTACTGCACAATTGCACTCATCTCACATGCTAGTAAAGTAATGCTCAAAATTCTCCAAGCCAGGCTTCAGCAATATGTGAACCGTGAACTTCCAGACGTTCAAGCTGGTTTTAGAATAGGCAGAGGAACCAGAGATCAAATTGCCAACATCCGATGGATCATTGGGAAAGCGAGAGAGTTCCAGAAAAACATCTATTTCTACTTTATTGACTGTGCCAAAGCCTTTGAGTGTGTGGATCACAATAAACTGTGGAAAATTCTGAAAGAGATGGGAATACCAGACCACCTGACCTGCCTCTTGAGAAACCCGTATGCAGGTCAGGAAGCAACAGTTAGAACTGGACTTGGAACAATAGACTGGTTCCAAATAGGAAAAGGAGTATGTCAAGGCTGTATATTGTCAGCCTGCTTATTTAACTTATATGCAGAGTACATCATGAGAAATGCTGGTCTGGATGAAGCACAAGCTGGAATCAAGTTTGCCAGGAGTAATATCAACAACCTCAGATATGCAGATGACACCACCCTGATGGCAGAAACTGAAGAACTAAAGAGCCTCTTGATGGAAGTGAAAGAGGAGAGTGAAAAAGTTGGCTTAAAGCTCAACATTCAGAAAACTAAGATCATGTCTTCTGGTCCCATCACTTCATGGGAAATAAATGGGGAAACAGTGGAAACCATGGCTGACTTTATTTTTCTGGGCTCCAAAATCACTGCAGATGGTGATTGCAGCCATGAAATTAAAAGACGCTTACTCCTTGGAAGGAAATTTATGACTAACCTAGACAATATATTAAAAAGCAGAGACATTACTTTGTCAACAAAGGTCCATCTAGTCAAGGCTATGGTTTTTCCAGTGGTCATGTATGGATGTAAGAGTTGGACTATAAAGAAAGTTGAGCGCTGAAGAATTGATGCTTTTGAACTGTGGTGTTGGAGAAGACTCTTGAGAGCCCCTTGGACTGCAAGGAGATCCAACCAGTCCATCCTAAAGGAGATCAGTCCTGGGTGTTCATTGGTAGGACTGATGCTGAAGCTGAAAATCCAATACTTTGGCTACCTGATGTGAAGAGCTGACTCATTTGAAAAGACCCTGATGCTGGAAAAGATTGAGGGCAGGAGGAGAATGGGATGACAGAGGATGAGATGGTTGGATGGCATCACTGACTCAATGGATATGGGCTTAGGTGGACTCCAGGAGTTGGGAATGGACAGGGAGGTCTGGCATGCTGCAGTTCATGGGGTCACAAAGAGTCGAGCACGACTGAGCAACTGAACTGAACTGAATGACTGAAAAACTCGAGACTGACTCCAAAAGCTCTAATTTGCACCCAGGGAGTACAAAGAAGAATCTGGTTGGAATAAAAAGCCAGATAAATAATGCAAAAGCAGAGAGTCTGGGCCAAGGTGGAAGTCATATTTGAGAACTCAGGTGCCGATGGAAAGATTTAAAGTTTGTTGTAGAAAGGTGTGTGTGCCTGCACTCAGTTGCATCTGACTCTGCGACCCCAGGGACTGTAACCACTAGGCTCTTCTGTCCATGGAATTTTCCAGGCAAGAATACTGGAGTGGGTGGCCATTTCTTTCTCCAGGGGATCTTCCTGACCCAGGGATCGAACCCACGTCTCTTACATCTCCTGCATTGGCAGGCAGGTTCTTTACCAACTGAGCCACTGGGAAAGCCCTTGGTGACCATAGCAAATTGATTGACCTGAGGTTTTGACATCGGGGTGTCAGTATCCAGCACACATACCATTGTAGATACATATCTGAGTTCGGAGTCAAAGCCCCAAAATGTCAAATCTGAACTTTTGTAAGAGGAGCAGACTCCTATTATCACTGCTTTCTAGGCTTCCCCTCCTTATACAACTTGTTCTCTTCTTCAACCCTCATCTAAAATAAGTTTCCTCCACTGCAGCAATAGATACTGTCAACGTCTTCTTTTTTTTATTTTAATGTCCTCATGGGTAGTGTCTGTGCACAGAAAATTATTATTTTTTAATTAATATCTCAGTTATTTAAAACCTAATTATTTCTTAAGCTTTTAAGAAGTCACAGTCTTTAAATTTTATTTATTTATTTATTTTTGACCATGCTGGCTCCGTTGGTGCACGTGGGCTTTCTCTAGTTGTGGCAAGTGGGGGCTACTCTCTACTTGTGGTGTGCGAGCTTCTCATTACTGTGGCTTCTCTTGTTGTGGAGCGTGGACTTATTTGCCCCATGACATGTAGGATCTTAGTTCCCTGACCAGGGATCAAACCCATGTTCCCTGCATTTGGCAGGCAGATTCTTAACTACTGGACCGCCAGGGAAGGCCCACAGTTTTTAAAACATGTAATTCTTTTTATATATGTGGACAATTTTAACACTCCCCTTAAGGATAAGTTTTTTAAGTGAGTAGGTTCCCTTAAATATTTCCACCTATGTTTATACTTTTAACATATTTGATTTACCTTTCAAGTACTATTCAAACAAACAAAAGTTTCCTATGTTAAAATCTCATAAATTAAACTTATAACACCTCAACTTAAAATCAGGAGCCAAATCAGTTGCTCAGTTATACATTTAACTGGGGTTTACAAAGCTAAAATGTTATGAAAACAGGCCAAATTCTCTTAAGGATTTAAAAATCAAATATGTACAATTTCTTTAACCCGAAGATATTCGTGTGATTTTCCTAAACACTCCTATACTTGTTGCCTTCTAAGGTGGAGAGGTGCTTACCCACCAAGGAAAAGATGATGTCATTCCACACCCAGGAAATTATCTTCTCAGGTTCTTGAGACGTTGCAGAACAACCAGAAGTTGCAGCCTGACCCGCTTTTCTCACAACCCGGCCTCGGCTGAGTTCCCATCTCTAATTACTATCATTTTTTGTGCCGTAATTTAAGGGAGTGGGCAGTGAACAAGGAGGCTGACATCCATGAAGCCGAGTGGCCCAGTGTCTAGGACTAGCTTTTGTGTGTGGGTGCCTGCTCCCAGTCTTGTCCAATTCTTTGCGATATCATGAACTGCAGCCCACCAGGCTCCTCTGTCCATTGAACTCTTCCAGACAAGAATACTGGATCAGGTCACCATTTCCTACTCCAGGGGCTCTCCCTGACCCAGGATCGAGCTGGTGCCCACAAATATATTCTAATTTTAATTTCTTTTAAAATCAGAAGAAAATATTAATATGATAACAATGCATATATAATACCAAATCAAGTTTGGATTATATTCATCTTTATTCCAATGCAGTAGTAAAAATACAATAAGATTTTTTTTCCCCACAAAGGCAAAAGTGCCCAAAGCTTGCAAAAATCATAAGGCGACTCTGGTCCCTTGGCCCACTTCCCTGGATGTGAACTCTATCAGGTCCTCATTCTTAAATCAATCTACAGAATTTTCACACCTCACCTAGATGTATTCCTCATGCCAGTGCATTTCCTTGGCTTTTAAGGTACTTAAAGGTCAGAATTTTGTGTTCTTTTTAAATTTTTACTGTCTTGAAAGACATACAACCCTTATGTATGTTAAAATGCTATACAGTTAACAAACTTTTAGACAGTCATTTCATAAAAGAAGCTTTTCAAATGGCAATTGAGCACATAAAATACATCATTAGTCGTCAGCAAAATGAACATTGAAACCACAATGAGATAAGTTTTTATGCCCTATATGGGCATATAATGGGTACAATTTTTTAAACTGACAACACTAAATGTTAGCGAAAGTATGGAAAAATCAAGATGCCCAAACATGGTTTATAGGAGTGTGAAGTGGTACAGTCACTTGGGAAAAATTTTGGCAGGTCCTATGACCCAAATAATTCCACTCCTGGATATTTATCCTGGAGAAATGAAAATATATGTCCACAGAAAGACTAAGATAAGGATGTCCTGGGGACTTCCCTGGCGGTCTAGTGGTTAAGACTGCTTTTCCAATGCAGAGGCCGCGGGTTCAATCCTTGGTCAGGGAGCTAAGATTCCACATTCCTTGTAGCATGGTCAAAAGATAAAAATAAATAAAATAATAAGAACTTTTAAAAAAAGAAAACAGAATGTTCTAAGTAGCTTTATTCATCCTAGCCCAAAATTGGCAATGCCCATTTATAGAAAAATGGATAAACAACCAGTGGTGTATTCATAGGATGAAAGTGAAGTCTCTCAGTCATGTCCGACTCTTTGCAACCCCGTGGACTGTAGCCCACCAGGCTCCTCTGTCCATGGGATTCTCCAGGCAAGAGTACTGGAGTGAGTTGCCACTTCCTTCTCTGCATAGGATGGAAATTGTTTAGAAAAAAATGAATGAATTCTGATACATACAGCAACCCGAATTAATTTTGAAGACATCATGCTGACTGAAAGGAGTATTATGCAACTGTACATAATGTATGATTCTAGTGTTTTTTTGTTTTTGTTTTTGTTTTAGTTTTAGAGCAGGCTGAAGTAATATTTGATGAAAGAAGTCAGAACAGTGATTGCTTTGAGGGATGGAGGAAAGGATTTACTGGGGAAGGGTTTAAAGAAAGTTTCCCGAGTGACAGAGATTTGGATTTACACATTGTCAAAAGTCATCCAATGTTACAGGTAGAATTTGTGCACTTCACTTGTTAAAAACAAAATTCAAGCGAGTAAATTTTAAAGATTTTATTGACTTTATTCAATGATTCTTGAATCAGGGAGCACCCAGTGTAGCAGTCAGAAAAGAGTTCTGAGGAGCTGGACAAAATGCAAGACTTTTATAGGTAGAAGGGAAGGGAATAAGGAAGTTGTAACAGGCAAAATAGCAGACTAGTTATTGCAAGGTCACTTGCCTTAGAGGATGGCAGGGGTCTAACAGGCCAATTACCTAACTAGTGCTGATCAAGTGATTCCTGATTGACTGGTTGATGGTTCCATTTCAGTGCTGAAACTGTCCCATCTCAGTTTAGTGACATGAATCTTTACCTAAGTGACTCCATCTGGGCCTTGAAGTCTTGTTTTTAACATACTATATGTAAATTTTTCCTAGAAACAAAGAAACCGTAAACAAATATTGAACTATGGGTAATAATTTTCATGTTGAAGTGTTGAAACTATCACACAATTGCCCTCATCTCACAGCTAGTAAAGTGATGCTCAAAATTCTACAAGCCAGGCTTCAGTAATATGTGAACTGTGAACTTCCAGATGTTCAAGCTGGTTTTAGAAAAGGCAGAGGAGCCAGAGATCAAATTGCCAACATCCGATGGATCATCGAAAAAGCAAGAGAGTTCCAAAAATCATCTATTTCTGATTTATTGACCATGTCAAAGCCTTTGAGTGTGTGGATCACAATAAACTGTGGAAAATTCTGAAGAAGATGGGAATACCAGACCACCTGACCTGCCTCTTGAGAAATCTGTATGCAGGTCAGGAATCAACAATGATAACTGGATATGGAACAACAGACTGGTTCCAAATAGGAAAAGGAGTATGTCAAGGCTGTATATTGTCAGCCTGCTTATTTAACTTATATGCAGAGTACATCATGAGAAATGCTGGTCTGGATGAAGCACAAGCTGGAATCAAGATTGCCGGAATTAATATCAATAACCTCAGATATGCAGATGACACCACCCTGATGGCAGAAAGTGAAGAAGAACTAAAGAGCCTCTTGATGGAAGTGAAAGAGGAGAGTGAAAAAGTTGGCTTAAAGCTCAACATTCAGAAAACTAAGATCATGTCTTCCAGTCCCATCACTTCATGGCAAATAGATGGGGAAACAGTGGAAACAGTGGCAGACTTTGTTTTTTGGGGCTCCAAAATCACTGCAGATGGTGACTACAGCCATGAAATTAAAAGACACTTACTCCTTGGAAGGAAATTTATGACTAACCTAGACAACATATTAAAAAGCAGAGAAATTACTTTGTCAACAAAGGTCTGTCTAGTCAAGGCTATGGTTTTCCAGTGGTCATGTATGGATGTGAGAGTTGAACTAAGAAAGCTGAGCGCCAAAGAATTGACGCTTTTGAACTGTTGTGGTGGAGAAGACTCTTGAGAGTCCCTTGGACTGCAAGGAGATCCAACCAGTCCATCTTAAAGGAGATTAGTCCTGGGTGTTCATTGGTAGGACTGACGTTGAAGCTGAAACTCCAATACTTTGGCCACCTGATGCGAAGACCTGACTCATTGGAAAAGACCCTGATGCTGGGAAAGATTGAGGGCAGGAGGAGAATGGGACGACAGAGGATGAGATGGTTGGATGGCATCCATCACTGACTCAATGGATATGGGTTTGGGTGGAGTCTGGGAATTGGTGATGGACAGGGAGGCCTGGCATGCTGCGGTTCATGGGGTCTCAAAGAGTCGGGCACGACTGAGCGGCTGAACTGAACTGAAGTCTTTAAGGGTATACCGTCTATAGCTTACATTGCAATATCAATAAAATAAGCTGATTGACAAAGAATTTAAATGGCCTTTTCCTCAAAGAAAATGTACAAATGCCTAATAAGAACATGAAGAATGTTCAGCATCATTTTTCATTAGAGAAATGTAAATCAAAATCACAATAAAATGTCACTTCACAGCTCCTAGGATAAGTATAATAATAATTTTTAAAAAGGAGAGAAAATAACAAGTGTTGCAAACCTGAGACCCAGCAAGTCTGCTTCAGCAAATTAATCTAAGGAAATAAAGACAAGTTAGCTGAAAAAAATGTATGTGGAAAGAAGTTTCCCAAAGTGTTGCTTATCATAACACAACCTTTGGAAATACAGTAAATAAACTCTGTGACAGAGATGAATCCCAGAGAACAAATTGAGGTATGCCTTAAGTATAAAACTATAAATACTTCTTCTATGACAACTCAATTTTTACTTTGAGCCCATTCCATAGGAAGAGTAGACACAATCTCAGTCAATTAATAATTTTCCCTCTTCATGTGTAAAAAAAGGGAACCCTCTTACACTGTTGGTGGGAGTGTTAATTGGTACAGCCACTATGGAGAACAGTATGTAGATTCTTCAAAAAACTAAAAACAGAGCCACCATAATCCAGCAATCCCTCTCCTGCACATATATCCAGACAAAACTAATTTGAAAAGATGATTGTACCTTTATGTTCATAGCAACACTATTCATAATAGCCAAGGTATGGAGGAACCTAGATGTCCATTGACACATGAATAGATAAAGAAGATATGGTGTATACATATATATATGTATATGTATATATTTATACATATATGAATATTACTCAGGAATTAAATAATGCAACAACATTGATGCAACTAGAGATTATCCTACTAAGCAAAGTAAGTCAAAAAGAGAAGAACAAATACCCTATAACATTACTTATACATGGAATCTAAAACATGACACAAATGAAAACATCTATGCAACAGAAATAGACTCACAGACACAGCAAATGGGCTTATGGTTGCCAGGGGTTGGTGGTGAGGTGGGGTGAGGGATGAATTGGAAGTTTGGGGTTAGCAGATACAAGCTACTTATATAAAATAGATCAACAACAAGGTCCTATTGTATAGCACAGGGGACTACATTCAATATCTTATAATAAAGCAAAATGGAAAAGAAAAGTAAACAACATTTTAAAATAGAAAAAAATTTAAGAATTTTTCCACCTGAAACTATCACAACATTGTTAATTGGCTATACCCCAACACAGAATAAAGAGTTTTAAAAAAAGGGAATATTTCCTATCCTGCGGGATTATATCTGAGTTTGAGGAAGGGGCACTTGCATGGTGTCAAGAAGTAGGATTTGTAGGGAGCAGGCAGATAATGGACCGAACTGAGCTTCCAGGTATCCATCAGCCCTGGTGTCAGCGGGAACACCTACTGGCCCACCTGCCTCCTGGTCATTGTCAAGACCTTTCTGCCAATTACAATTTCATCAGTATTTTTGAAACACTTACTATGAAAAAGTTCAATTGTATCTAAAAACATATTCACTTTATCACAGGAGATTTCAACATTATCTTTGTCGTGAAATTAAAAAGGAGTTGCTGTAAGATTCTTACAATAGAATTATAACTATTAAAATTTTTTCGCTGTTTATTATATATTTGTATGAACAAAGAATTTGATCAAGATGGTGGCCAACCATTTCAAGCACAACACTGGATATTAAAATGTTTTGTTCATGGAATCAAGCTCAAGTCTTTTGTTAAGAAAATGGAAGAGATAGTATTTGGAAGTTGTGTACAAATCAAATATTTAGCAACTACATGCTCTGTATTTTATTTTTCTTATGATAGTTATATAATACACAAAATAGAATGATTTTTTTCACCAAGTGTATGAGGTTGGGCAACTGCATTCTTGTGACATGTTACCTCTGATGCACCTCACACAATTTCCAGAGGATTAGGCTTTTGGAAATGAGAGGTTTTTTTGTTTTTTCAATTTTTTCTTCTTTTTTTGCCTTGTTACATCCCTCCCATGGGACAATGAGTCTGGCGGACTACTTGTTCTAAAGGGAAGACAAGAAAAAAAAAGTATAAGTTGGTAAAACAAAATTTCAACTGTAAGGTGAATAAGATCTCAGGATCTAATGTAAAACATAATGACTATAGTTGATGACACTGTATTGCATATTTAAAATTTGCTTAGAGAGTAGAACTTAAATGTCTTCCCTCTGCCACACATACACAATAAATATGTGAGGTGATGGATATATTAGTTAACTAGATTGGGGAGTCTTTTCATAATGCATACATGTTTCAAATCACCATTATGTACACATGAAAAATCTTAACATGTCAGAATACTTCAATAAAGCTGAAATTTTTAAAGTATTCTTTAAAAGACCCAGAACAATATCAATAAAACAACTGTTCTTTTTTTTTTTTTTTAATGGGAGGAGAAGCCAATGTAATGGCTAGTCTTTACTGGAAAGAAGAAATTCCATATCACATTCTTTTTTCTTTTTTTCAGTGGGTTTTGTCATACATTGACATGAATCAGCCATAGAGTTACACGTATTCCCCATCCCGATCCCCCATCCCACCTCCCTCTCCACCCGATTCCTCTGGGTCCTCCCAGTGCACCAGGCCCGAGCACTTGGCTCATGCATCCCACCTGGGCTGGTGGTCTGTTTCACTATAGATAATATACATGCTGTTCTTTCGAAACATCCCACCCTCACCTTCTCCCACAGAATTCAAAAGTCTGTTCTGTACTTCTGTGTCTCTTTTTGTTTTGCATATAGGGTTATCGTTACCATCTTTCTAAATTCCATATATATGTGTTAGTATGCTGTAATGTTCTTTATCTTTCTGGCTTACTTCACTCTGTATAATGGGCTCCAGTTTCATCCATCTCATTAGAACTGATTCAAATGAATTCTTTTTAATGGCTGAGTAATATTCCATGGTGTATATGTACCACAGCTTCCTTATCCATTCATCTGCTGATGGGCATCTAGGTTGCTTCCATGTCCTGGCTATTATAAACAGTGCTGCGATGAACATTGGGGTGCACGTGTCTCTTTCAGGTCTGGTTTCCTCAGTGTGTATGCCCAGAAGTGGTATTGCTGGGTCATATGGCAGTTCTATTTCCAGTTTTTTAAGAAATATCCACACTGTTCTCCATAGTGGCTGTACTAGTTTGCATTCCCACCAACAGTGTAAGAGGGTTCCCTTTTCTCCACACCCTCTCCAGCATTTATTCATATCACATTCTGAGTGCGTTACTGTAACGGCTCAGTGGGCCAGCTGGTGCGGCGCCAGCTTGTAATGGGTTCCACAGCTGGGGCAACGCTGGGCCTCACCTTTGTGCAGCCAGAACCAGATGACAGTACTGTTGTCTTCTTCACAGATGCAGCCCACTATCCGCTTGTTGGTGATGGAGGGGACTAAATTAGGGTCTTCCTTGGTACCTAAGGTTACCTTTGGGGCAAGTATATTGTATGGGTCCTGTCCCTTGCGTGCAGCCAGCATGACCTCCCTCTCCAGCCCAGTCGCCTGCTCTTCATCAGTAGGAACACCACCTCCAGACACCATAGAGCGCACCACGGAGACTCCATTTGGACCCCGGGCCCTCAGGGCCTGGGAGGCCAAAGCTCCAGCTCCGCGGAGTAACCTTGAAGCCATCACGCCCGCTACAAAATCAAAACAACTGTTCTTAAAATGCAGCCCATAGTCCATAAAGGATCCCAATATCCTGGCAGGAGGTCTAGGAGATCAAAACTCTTTTCATAATAATACTATAATGTTATTTGCTCTCTTCATTCTCTTGCGAGATAACTGCAGTTTTCCAGAAGCTACACATGTAATATCATAACAGACTGACTTTAGCAGTTGATAGAGAATCCAGCCATCTTCTATTAAGCCAGACATGAAAAGGATTTGCAGAAATGTAAAACAATGCCACCCTTCTCACTAATCGTCTTGCTTTGTTATTGTTCAGACACTAAGTCATGTCTGACTGCAACCCCATGAGCTGCAGCTCGCCAGGTTTCACTGTCTCCCAGAGTTTGCTCACACTCATGTCCATTGAGTCAGTGATGCCATCCAACCATCTCATCCTATGCTGCGCCCTTCTCCTTCTGTCCTCTGTCTTTCCCAGCATCAGGGTCTTTTCCAATGAGTCGGGTCTCACATTAGGTGTCTTACTTGAGAAAATATAGTTATTTTCACAATTGTGTTACTTATATTGATTTTAAATGTGTTTATAATAATCATTTTTAAATGAATAAACATTAACATTTTTTCAGTTTTAATACCGAGTACATTAAATATCACAGATATAACACACAAAAATGTTTTTTGACTTTCCAATAAATTTTAATTGTGTAAAGCGGTCCTGAGGTCAAAAACTTTGAGAATCACTGCCAAAGTTTTATTCTGCCACACATCTAGTATGACAGAAAGCTCTGCAGCCACTGAAATGGAGCATGGAAATCTATCTATTGAATGAAAAGATAGCCGGTTTATTGTTAAAGTGGATATGATATGATTCCATATTTATTTACTTAAAACATTTTTTATGTGGACCATTTTTAAAGTCTTTATGCATTTGTTACAGTATTGCTTCTGTTTTACGCTTTGGGTTTTTGTCCACAATATGTGGGATCATAGCTCCTTGACCAGGGATCAAACCCACATCCCATGCATTGGAATGCAAAGTCTTAACCGCTGGACCATCAGGGAAGTCCTGTGATCCCATATTTAATTAAAATAAGTGTGTATGTGTGTCACTATAGGAAAAATGTACAGAAGGATATATGTCAATTAATGCTAATTATTTCTAGGCTATAGGATTATGAAGACACCTATTTTCTTTATTCATTTCTTTATGTACTAATATAAAACACTTTATTGTGGTAATAAATACATAACTTACAACTCACCATCTCAGCCTCTTCAAGTGTACAATCCAGTACTGCTAAGTATGTTCATATTATTGTGAACCATATCTCCAGATCTTTTACATCTTGCAAATTTGAAACTTTATATTCATTAAACAACCACTCCCCATCCCGCCAACTCCTAGCCACTAGCAGCTACCATTTTACTTTCTCTGTGAATCTCACTAGTCTAAGAACCTCACATAAGTGGAACATACAGTATTAATTTGTGTGTGTGTGTGACTGCCCTATTTTACATAGAATTACACCCCTTAACGCGAAAGTGTTAGTCGCTCAGTCGTGTCCGACTTTTTGCAACCCCATGGACTGTAACCCGCCAGGCTCCTCCGTCTGTGGGATTCTCCAGGCAGGAACACTGGAGTGGGTGGCCATGCCCTCCTCCAGGGCATCTTCCCGACCCAGGGACTGAGCCCAGGTCTCTTGCAGTGCAGGCAGATTCTTTGCCATCTGAGCCACATCCCTTAGATTCACCTATGGTATAGCTTGTGACAGGATTTCCTCCCTGTTTAAGACAATAATATTTCATTGTATGTATATACCACATTTGTTTACATGTTTATTCACCAGTAGACATTTGAGTTGATTCTGAACATACTACTTTTTTAATTATTTAATTTTTTAAAGAACATGAATTCACTTTAGAAATAGAAATAAAATAAGGCTATTCCCATTTTTGGAAAAAGATGACACTTTCTCCCTTACAAAGCCCAGGGAACAGAGAAGGAAAGGGAGGTACAGAGTTCTCTAATTTAGTTGATCAGTCTGTTTTGCGGCACTCCTGGGAACTTAATCACCTGTGAAAGAAAAGATTAGCCATAATCCTGTCACTGAAAAATTAATCAAGAAAGAAAGAAATGGAAATTTGTATTTGAATCAAATCTGAGAATTTCAAAAAGCTCCAACAACTGTTCCTTTTTTAGAAGTCAAGGCAGAGGATGGTCTAGTGCCTTAGACTCCAGACTCCCAAAGCAGGGCACCTGGGTTTGACCCCTGGTTGGGGAGTTAGGATCCCACGTGCCGCTTGTGGTAAAGCCAATCAAAAAAGAAAAAGGCGCTTTTCTCTCTACGCCAGCCCTTCAAGTTGCTGAAGGGAAAGCAGGCCAAGGAGGAGAAGGTGGCCCCGGCCCCGGCCGTGGTGAAGAAGCAGGAGGCCAAGAAGGTGGTCAACCCCCTGTTCGAGAAGAGGCCCAAGAATTTTGGCATTGGACAGGATATCCAACCCAAGAGGGACCTCACCCGCTTTGTCAAACGGCCCCGCTACATCCGGCTGCAGCGACAAAGGGCTATTCTCTATAAGCGGCTGAAGGTGCCTCCTGCAATTAACCAATTCACCCAGGCCTTGGACCGACAAACAGCTACTCAACTGCTTAAGCTGGCCCACAAGTACAGACCAGAGACAAAGCAGGAGAAGCAGAGGCTGCTGGCCCAAGCTGAGAAGAAAGCTGCCGGCAAAGGCGACGTCCCCACCAAGAGGCCACCTGTCCTTACAGCAGGGGTCAACACTGTCACCAGCCTGGTGGAGAATAAGAAGGCTCAGCTGGTGGTGATCGCTCACGATGTGGATCCCATCGAGCTCGTGGTCTTCCTGCCTGCCCTGTGCCGCAAGATGGGGGTTCCCTACTGCATCATCAAGGGCAAGGCCTGGCTGGTCCCTTCCTGGCCCTTCCTGGTCCACACGAAGACATGCACCACCGTAGCCTTCACACAAGTCAACTCGGAAGACAAGAGTGCCCTGGCTAAGCTGGTGGAAGCCATCAGAACCAATTACAACGATAGATACGATGAGATCCGTCGTCACTGGGGAGGCAATGTCCTGGGGTCAAAGTCAGCGGCTCGCATCGCCAAGTTGGAAAAGGCTAAGGCCAAAGAACTGGCCACCAAGCTGGGCTGAGTGTACACTATTGAGTTTTCTGTACATAAAAGTAATAAAAAGGCTTCTTCAGCTGGTATCAAAAAAAAAAAAAAAAAAAGGCAAGGCAGAGCTGTGTCAGTTTTGTGAGACAGAGGGTTGTACATTAGATGACGTATTTTTTTAATTGTCAAACATTTACTTTCTTTGTGTGTGTTTGTGTCTCAGTTTTTTAAAATTTTTATTGGAGTATAATTGATTTGCAGTGTTGTGTTAGTTTGAAGTGTACAGCAAAGTGAATCTGTTATATAAACACACATATCCACTCTTTTTTAGATTCCTCCCCCATATGGACCATTACGGAGTATTGAGTGAGTTCCCTGAGCTATACAGGAGGTCCTTATTAGCTATCTATTTTATATACAGTAGTATGTTTATGTCAATTCCAATCTTCCAATTTATTCCTCTTTCCCCTTACCCCTTGATAGCTATAAGTTTATTTTTTACATCTGTAACTGTATTTCAGTTTTGTGGATAAGTACATCTGTATTTTTTTTTAAGATTACACAGATAAGAGATACCATATGACATCTATTTTTCTCTGGATGGTGTAGCATTGACAGTTTACACAATCCAGATCTAAGTGTCATCATGACTGCTTATAAGATCAAAAAGAAATGCTACCTTTTAAGGAGTTGTGCTACTAATGCTGGAAGAATGTTGCCTCTTATGGCTGAGCAGATACTTCTGTCTACAGGGGAGGTTTGCTCAATGCAGTAACACAGATACACAATAAACAATGTGGGGAATGATGAAACCAAAGGGTAGAGAACATTTCTCATGTTTAAATTTTTCTTGTCTTGCCATAAAATATGAATTTTATTTCATAATCCAAATATTAGTGAAGAAGAAATATGGGTTTGGACAGCTTCTCTGCACATAAAATGTAGAAATCTACCCAGAAGTTGCAATTTACTCTAATTTGACCCTTTTACTCTGAACACTAGAGTCTCCCCTGCCCACTATCTCCCCAAACTCTCTCCTCTCCGAACTTATACAAGAAATCTCATCTAGACATCCTCTGACGTTCTCATAGGCTGTGTGTGCATGATCAAGGAATCTGAAAATTTACCATATTGTAAGATGTATTCTATCCCCAGGGAGCTAAAACCATTGTAAAACCCTTCATGGCATCATATCTTTTAGACAGCCTGATGTTGTATTTCTAGCATTCTATTTTTTAAAAAATTTATTTATCTGGCTGCAGGTCTTAGTTACAGCATGTGGATTCTAGTTCCCTGACCAGGGATCAAACCCCAGGTCCCCTGCATTGGGAGCTCAGAGTCTTATCCACTGGACCACCAGAGAAATCTCTCTAAGCATTCTTTTTTAGTGTCCATACAAATCTTTTGAAAACTTTTTATTATGGACAGTTTCAAATATATACACAAGTAGATAAAGAGCAAAATGCCCCTCTATTTCATTCCTCTGTTGTTATATAACCTCAAACTTTATGATATAAATCAAGAACCATTTTACTACGCTCCTGGCATCGAAAGATCAGGAATTTGGATAGCACATGGCAGACGTGGCTTGTTTCTGCTCCGTAGTGTCTGGGTCCTCAACTGCAATGAGCAAAATGAGTGCTGTAATTTGAATCAGCCAGGCTGGAAGCGTTTGGAGGTTTCTTCACTCACAGGTCTGTCCCCATGCTGCGGTGACGGCAAGGCTGAAATTAACTGAGATTGTCGACTGGAGTGTCTCCCTTTGACTTAGGTTTCTGCTAATATGGCAACTGGGTTCCCAGAGGGAGCATCCCGATTGAGCAAGAGAACCAAGGGGATCAGGTGGGAGCTGCACGGCTTTCATGACCTAGCCTCAGAAGTCACCTTGCGTCATTTCCCTCATGCCATGTTTTTTATAAACTGGTCACACTATTGACAATCATTAACTCCTTATGAAAGTAGGAAAGGCCAAAAATGAAAATCCTCATAATTTTGGACAAAAGGAAATAGGTTATCTCTATTCTTGTGTGTTAGTCATTCAGTCATGTCCAAGTCTTTGTGATTCCATGGACTATAACCCATAAGCCTCCTCTGTCCATGGAATTTTCCAGGCAAGAATCCTGGAGTGGGCTACCATTCCCTTCTCCAATTTCTATTCTTAGTTAATTGAAAATCAGAATATTTTACATGGTTAACTATATTTGACAAATCTTATCTGCTCTGAAGAGAGAGGTCACAATACTCTTCATTCAGTTTCATACCTGAAGGAACTGTGAAACTTTCCCATTCACCTTTATATTTCTTTCTTTTTTAGTTTTTATTGGCGTGTAGTTGCTTTACAATGTTGTGTTAGTTTCCACTATACAACAAATCGGATCAACTATCTTATGCCATATTGATCAAAGTCATTATAAATCTGACTAATATTCAAGGGAAGAAGCATAGGTCCTCACCTTTCTATGGGAGGATGGAAAGCTCAAGTGACAGAGGACATGTGGTTTGGGAAATACTGCTACTTCTATATTTAGAAAATAAAATTGCATCCCCATCACCCAGCTTCAGTAACTGCTCACTCAGGGTCAATCTTGTTTCATCCATACCCAAACCCTCCTCTGGCTGAGTCTATTTTGAAGAAAATCACAAACATCATATCCCTGTAACCATAAACAATTCAGCATACATCTTTAAAAGATAAAGATTCTTGAAAAATAGCCACAATGCCACTGTCCTACTTAAAAAAAAAACTGACAACTTGTCTAATATCATTAAATATCCAGTCTGTATTTCCTAATTTCCCCACAAATGTTTTAAAACAAAGTTTCTTTGTTTGAATTGGGATTGGAATAAGGTTATTTCTAGCATTTTTGGATAGATTCTTTAATACAAATGCACATTTGGCCTGCATATGTCTGAAGAACTTTGGATTGAGGATAAACATTTGTCTCTAGGTGCAGCCACTGTGAAAAACAGTATGAAGGTTCCTCAGAAAACTAAAAATAGAATTGCCATATGATCCAGCAATCTCACTCACAGGCATAAAACCCAGAGAAAATTATAATTAAAAAAGACACCTGCACCCGTGTCCATAATAGCACTATTTACAAGAGCCAAAGCATGGAACTAACCTAAATGTCCATCAACAGATGACTGGATAAAGAAAATGTGTGTGTGTGTGTGTGTGTGTGTGGTGTGCGTGTTTAGTTGCTCAGTCATATCTGACAATTTGCAGCCCCGTGGACTGTAGCCCACCAAGCTCTTCTGTCCATGGAATTTTCTAGGCAAGAATACTGGAGCAGACTGCCATTTCCTACTCCAGGGGATCCTCCCAACCCAGGAATCAAACCCTCATCTCTTGCATCTTCTGCATTGGCAGGTGGATTCTTTATCACTAGCACCACCTGGGAAGCCCCAAAGAAGATGTGGTACACATATACAGTGGAACACTTCTCAGCCATAAAAAGGAACTAAACAATGCCATTTGCGGCAACATGGATGCAAGTAGAGATTATCATATCAAGTGAAGTAAGTCAGAAAAACAAATACCATATGATATCACTTACATGTGGAATCTAAAATATGATACAAATCAATCTATCTGTGAAACAGAAACAGAATCATGGAAACAGAAAATAGACTGGTGGTTGCCAAAGGGGAGCAGGTTGAAGAAGGGATGGAGTGGGAGGCTGGGGTGAGCAGATGTAAGCTTTCAATGTGTAGAATGGATTAACAACAAGGTCCTACTGTATGGTACAGAGAGCTGTATTCAACTCCCTATGATAAACCATGATGGAAAAGAATATATGTGTATGTAGGTATAACTGAATCACTTTGGTGTACAGCAGCAATTAACACAACATTGTAAGTCAACTATACTTCAATTTTTAAAAAATGAAAAAAAGTTTGCCTCTATCACCACCCCTAATGATTTCCCACCTGGCTGCAAATGAAATAAGTTAACAAGACACAAGTTTCTCAGCCATAGTATTTTCCATTTTCTATTCATTTTATGAGTAGATGACAAAGCCTAATGCAATATTCAAATAATTGCACAATCATGCCGAAATAACTATTCAATGAGAGTTCTAGAAGCCACTGACCATCCAGCTCATTGAGCATTCCAACATGCACTTTGGCCACAATCTGGATGCAAACAATTACCATTACAAGGCCCAAGTCACCAGCACTGAATCAGTTCCACCACAGGGCCGCTCTCCTACACAGGCCGCCTTAATGCCTTATCTGGAGTCAACAAAGCAGGAAATATTTCCACTCCACTTCATAGCACTTATTTCTTAAGAGAGCCCCAAGCTACCTGATTGTTTAGTCACTAAGCTATGAGATTCTCCAGGCAAGAATACTGGAGTGGGTATTTCCTTCTCCAGGGGATCTTCCCAACCCAGGGATCAAATCCACGTCTCTTGCATTGGCAGTTACCTGATGCCTGGACCCAAACCAAGAACACAGTAGATAACGTACACTACATGTAATATGGGATAGGATAGCGCCTCCCTATGTCCCCAACTATGTCCTTATTTCCAGGGCATTTGCAGGAAATTTCCTTCTTTGTCCACATTTGCATTGTTTATACTGTGTATAGAACCGGAGATAACAATGAATAATGTCCCACTTAATTCACTTTATTGTGCTTTTTTGGCATGAGTATAATAATTATCAGGGTCTTCCAGGCCCTTCAGGCTTCCCCGGTGGCTGAGATGGTAAAGAATCTGCCTGCAATGCAGGAGACCCAGGTTTGATCCCTGGGTGGGAAAGATCCCTTGGAGAAGGGAATGGCAACCCACTCCAGTATTCTTGCCTGGAGAATTCCATGAACAGAGGAGCCTGGCGGGCTATGGTCCATGAGATTACAAAGAGTTGGACATGACTGAAGCGACTGAACATGCATGCATGCCCAGGGCCTTCGTCATCCCAGAGACAGGTGAACAAAATCGAGCTGTCTGTTTCCTCTGGGGAGCTTTGAATAAATCCTCAGCCCACACCACAATAACCTACCTGGTTACCGTGTGCGCCCATTGGAACTGATAGGTCCTTATTCTAGGAATACTTCCTGCTTTCTCTGACACCCCTAGGCTTACTTCCTGGCTCCAAGTACCTACTTTTCTACAGACATAGAGTGAAATACGTATTTATAGGTATACATAGACATAAAGCTAATAGAAACAAACTGGGAACCTAGTCTAGAGCTGTAGAGAGATGCACATCCATGTTGTACAGACAGACATCCACCCAAGAGTGGAAACAGAACATCTACAGTTTGCTTTTTAAAATATAAATCTAGGACTCTCCTGGTGCTCAGTGGTTAAGAACCTTCCTGCCAATGCAGGGAACATTGGTTCAATCCCTGGTTTGGGAAGATCCCACATGCTGAGCTCACAAGTACAATGCTACAATTACTAAAGTCTGCATGCCTAGAGTCCAGGCTGTGCAACAAGAGAAACCACGGCAGTGAGGAACCCAAGCACCGCAACTAGAGTGGAACCCCCACTTGCTGCAACTTAAGAAAGCCCCCATGCAGCAATGAAGACCAACATTTAAAAAAAATTTTAAATATTATATAAAATATATATCTGATCATATCACATCCTTTCTCTGCCTGCCAAAAGCTTGAAGCCCTTCCAGTGACCCCTCTAGCCCCATTGCTACAGGGATATTGCAAGACCCTACAATGCCAGTCCCCGCACTCTCTCGGTCCAACACCCTCAACCATGCACAAGCCATCTCCTTGGCCTCGAATGCTTCCCACTCCCCAACTTTGCCAAGTTGTTTACTCATCATTCAGCTTTCAACTTAAGTTTTACCTCCATTGGAACAGCCCCACCCACCCAAATTCAAATCTTTCAACATACGCATGTAAAGCACCATGATCATCTTTGAAACATCTGCCACGCTTGCAGTTTCACTTCTGTGTGATTTTTATTTTTAATACTGTCTGCCTCCCCAGGGGACTGAGAGTTGCAGAGCGCAGGGACTCCTTCTGCTTGCCGCTTCCTACTGCCCAGCCCAGTGCTTGACACATTATAGGCACCCAGTACATCTTTGAGGGGCTTCCCAGGTGGGGCTAGTGGTAAAGAACCCACCTCTCAATGCAGGAGACATAAGAGATGCAGGTTTGATCCCTAGGTTGGGAGGATCCCTTGGAGAAGGGCATGGCAACCCACTCCAGTATTCTTGCCTGGAGAATCCATGGACAGGGGAGCCTGGTGGGCTACAGTCTATAGGGTCACAGAGAGTTGAACACAACAAGCGACTTAGCATGCATGCACGCACAGCTTGGAATGACTAGAGGAATTAATAAACATGTAAGAGCTCCTTGAAGAATAACATATGCTCAGTACACATTAACTTCCTTCTTTCCAACCTCTGGCATATACTTGCTTTTAGTTTCTCTTTGCTTTAGACTACAGTGGGATCATTAAAATTTTTTTTTAAAACTTCAGTAAGTCTTAACCCCATAACTGACAACATAGTAGCTGTGTACCATGCTAGTGGTAAAGAACCTGCCTGCCAATGCAGGAGACATAAAGAGAAATGGGTTCCATCCCTGGGTTGGGGAGATTTCCTGGAGGAGGGCACGGCAACCCACTCGGGTATTCTTGCCTGGAGAATCCCATGGACAGAGGCGCCTGGTGGGCTACAGTCCATTGTGTTGCAATGATAACGACTGAAGTGACTTAGCAAGCATGCACCACAGTCTGGAGGGAGCCACAAATGCCTGAGAGATTGCCCTCACTAAGGGATTTCTGCTTTAGGAAAATCTTAATTTTTCTAGACAGACAAGTGAAAATACTATTTTCTGATGATGCTCTGGAATCAGCTGTTGTTCTATAAGTGTTTGCAGTTGGAGAACAGGTAAACCTTCTGTGAGTACCTAAAAACCCAGTGTCACAACTGAAGTCAATCCAACGTCACATAGAAATGATGCCCCTGCATAATTATTGAGATTCGCATGTACTGGTCCTAGTTTATTTGAAGGTTTTTATTTCTAAATCATGATCATCACAAAATTTGGGTGTCACTGAATCTGGGAGAAAATAGGGGGAAATCTCTGGACTTAGAAACAGAGAACTGGGTCCAAATCTGCTTTATGAGATTATTGTGAAGATTAAATGAGTCATAATAATAATGACTCATCTCTTGAACACGTACCTCATATTGCATATGCAGCTAGATTGTATTACAGGTATTAGGTTAATTGAGTCTCAAAACAAGCACTGTGAACTATGCATTATTACACCCAGTTTCCCAATGAGGAAGTTGAAGCTCTGGGATGTTGAAAAACTGGCCCAAACTTTCACATCCTCTCAAACTGCAGGGCTACAATGCTTGTGTTGGGTTGGCCAAAAAGTTTATTTGGGGTTTTCTGTAAGATAGGGGTTTGTAAAAACAAACAAACAAACAAAACCCCAAACGAACTTTCTGGCCAACCCAATTAAAGGGCTCTAGCTAGGATGTGGAGAAGGCAATGGCACCCCACTCCAGTACTCTTGCCTGGAAAATCCCATGGACGGAGGAGACTGGTAGGCTGCAGTCCATGGGGTCGCACAGAGTCGGACATGACTGAAGTGACTTAGCAGTAGCAGCAGCTAGGATATAGTAAGCTGGAATTTGCCATAAAAATGTAAGGAGTCTAATTATAAAGTGTCTCTGAAATGACAAGATCTATTAATATCACCATATAGCCTCCCTCCCGTGTTGACTGTATACTCTTATGTTATTAATATATTCTTATCTGGCATAGTGGATCAAACCAACTGAGATCAGGATCCAGGAACTCATCAGATCTCAACCATCATTTATGCAAGTCAGTTTTCTTCACTTCCTCATTGATGTTTTCCCCATTTCCATATTAGTAACTCGCATGTGGACCACACTGACCCACATCTCAGGATGTCACAAGGACTTCTTTAAGAAACTTGCAACGATCACTTTTTCAAATCGCCCAAATATTCCAGAGAAACCGGTGTGACTTTTGCCCCATGACAACAAGGGCATGGGTGGGGTGGGGTGTGGTGGTTGTAGAAGCAATGTCATGACAGAGACAGAAAAAGAGCCCAGACATCTGCTTTTCCGCTTCCATGTCTGTGGCCACATGATCTCCTGGGAATTTGGTGCTTATGCAGGAATTTTTTTTCTTATGGATTGCAGAAGGATATAAACCTGATTCAAATTGTAAAATTACTAAGTAATGGATACATACACATGTAAAATCTCCAAACTGTAACCTTCCTCAATTAACTATACTTTTAATTTTTAATGAGAATTTGGAGGCCCAGTGGTTAGGACTCAGAGCTTTTGCTACTGGGGCCAGGGTTCCATCTATGGTTGGGGATCTAATATCTTGCAAGCCCCATGGTGTGGATGAAAAAAAAAAAAAAAAAAAAAAAACAACTTCTAAATTGCTTAAGAATAGACTGATCTGTGAAAATTAGATATAAATCTCAGAACAATTCATTTGTACTTATTGCTTTATTGGAGGCACAATCTAAGCAGAAAATTCTAAAGGTTTTAGTGTACTTTGCTTGCTCAGTGTTGATTGATGTGAGGGTGACTTGAGTTTCCATGAATGCAGTAGGCAAGACAAACCCCATCTCTGGAGTTTATAATCCAGCAGGTGAGGCCAACAGGGGAGCAATACTAACAGATGTGGTTTCAGTTCTATGAAGTTCAGAATGCTGCGAGAGTGTGTCTTGGGGGAATTCAGCTGCCTGGAGATTCAGGCAGAGTCTTTGAGGAAGTTAACATTTCAGCTGAGACAGGCTGCTGTTTCCTCTGGGTTCTATAAGTGCTTTCCCATCCGGATTCTGACTCTTGGAAATGTCAACGTCTCAGAGCTTGGGTGCTCACACGTAAAATGAAGATAATGCCCACTTATCAGCGTTGTGGGAGTAAGTGAGAAGACATCACTTACCACGAGAAGCATCTCTCGTGGTACCGGGCACAGTTAATCCCAAGGGCATGGCTGGACTTCCCAGGTGTGCTCTGTCACCTCCAGCTCTTTGCAACCCCATGGACTGTAGCCAGCCAGGCTCCTCTGTCCATGAGATTTTCCAAGCATATATACTGGAGTGGGTTGCCATTTCTTCCTCCAAGGAATCTTCCCAACCCAGGGATCAAACCCAAGACACCTGCATTGCAGGCAGATTCTTTACCACTGTGCCACCTGAGAAGACCAGACCATGGAGTCGCAAAAAGTCCAACAACTGAGCAGGCACTCATGCAAGCACATGGTGCTTGTTATAATGTTGTAGTCACACGTTCTGGGAAACAAACTCACTCAGAAGGACAATGCAGATAGTGGAGTGCAGTTTATTACAGCAGCGGGCCCAAGGTAGAGTCTCCTCTTAGCCAAGGACCCCAACCAGTTTTTGTGAAAACCTTATATACCCTAGGTGTATGTGCCCAAATCCACTTCCCCAAATTCCCTGAAACTAGTCTGAACAAAGGAAAAGAAAGATACAATCAAATTTAACCCATGATTCATATGCCTTAAGCCTAGGTAGTTGGAACAGTACTCAATTATCAATAGGACTGTGGTCATATCCCAATAAGCATAATAGAATGTATGATCCTATTCGGTTATACAGATAATTAAGGTATTCTTTTAGGTGTCGGGCTCTGGGGGCCTAGTTTTCAAGTTGGTATGTCGTTTCCATAGATACTGGGCACATAGCTCAAAGTCCACAGTCCGGCCCAAGTTGGAGTCCTGCTTTCAAGATAGAGCCTGTTCTGTTTCCTCCTTCAATAATGAATCATCAGTGTAGGAATCAAAGGGAAACTGAAGAAAAATTTGGCCAACAGCTAAAGAAAAATGCATCGAGAGGAAACTTGGCAAAGGGTCCACGTTCAAGGGACAGTTGCTAGCCCATTTTTGTAAGGCTTTCAGTACAGTTTAGTTCAGTCACTCAGTCAAGTACGACTCTGCAACCCCCATGGACTGCAGCATGCCAGGCCTCCCCCTGTCCATCACCAACTCCCAAAGTTTACTCAAACTCATGGCATGTCCATTGAGTTGGTGAGGCCATCCAACCATCTCATCCTCTGTCATCCCCTTATCTTCCCACTTTCAAACTTTCCCAGCATTAGGGTCTTTTCCAATGAGTCAGTTCTTCGCATCAGGTGGCCAAAATAATGGAGTTTCAGCTTCAGTATCTGTCCTTCCAATGAACATTCAGGACTGATCTCCTTTAGGATGGACTAGTTGGATCTCCTTGCAGTCCAAGGGACTCTCAAGAGTCTTCTCCAACACCACAGTTCAAAAGCATCAATTCTTCAGCGCTCAGCTTTCTTTATAGTCCAACTCTCACATCCATACATGACTACTGGAAAAACAATAGATGACTAGATGGACCTTTGTTGGCAAAGTAATGTCTTTGCTTTTTAATATGCTGTCTAGGTTGGTCATAACTTTCCTTCCAAGGAGTAAGCATCTTTTAATTTCATGGCTGTAGTCACCATCTGCAGTGATTTTGGAGCCCCAAAAAACAAAGTCTGCCACTGTTTCCACTGTTTCCCCATCTATTTGCCATGAAGTGATGGGACTGGAAGACATGATCTTAGTTTTCTGAATGTTGAGCTTTAAGCCAACTTTTTCACTCTCCTCTTTCACTTTCATCAAGAGGTTCTTTAGTTCTTTGTCACTTTCTGCCATCAGTGTGGTGTCATCTGCATATCTGAGGTTATTGATATTAATTCTGGCAATCTTGATTCCAGCTTGTGCTTCCTCCAGCCCAGCATTTCTCACGATGTACTCTGCATAAAAGTTCAATAAGCAGGCTGACAATATACAGCCTTGACGTACTCTTTTTCCTATTTGGAACCAGTTTGTTGCTCCATGTCCAGTTCTAACTGTTGCTTCCTGACCTGCATACGGGTTTCTCAAGAGACAGGTCAGGTGGTCTGGTATTCCCATCTCTTTCAGAATTTTCCACAGTTTATTGTGATCCACACACTCAAAGGCTTTGGCATAGTCAGTAAAGCAGAAATAGATGATTTCTGGAACTCTCTTGCTTTTTTGATGATCCATCGGATGCTGGCAATTTGATCTCTGGTTCCTCTGCCTTTTCTAAATCCCACTTTACATCTGGAAGTTCTTGGTTCATATACTGCTGGAGTCTAGCTGGAAGGATTTTGAGCATTACTTTGCTACCTGTGAGATGAGTGCAATTGTGCAGTAGTTTGAGCATTCTTTGGCATTGCCTTTCTTTGGGATTGGAATGAAAACTGACCTTTTTCTGAGTTTTCCAAATTTGCTAGCATATTGAGTGCAGCACTTTCACAGCATCATCTTTCAGGATTTGAAATAGCTCAACTGGAATTCCATCACCTCCACTAGCTTTGTTGTGGTGCTTCCTAAGGCCCACTTGACTTCACATTCCAGGATGTCTGGCTCTAGGTGAGTGATCACGCTATCATGATTATCTGGGTCATGAAGGTCTTTTTTGTACAGTTCTTCTGTGTATTCTTGCCACCTCTTCTTAATATTTTCTGCTTCTGTTAGGTCATACCATTTCTGTCATTTATTGAGCCCATTTTTGCATGAAATGTTCCCTTGATATCTCTAATTTTCTTGAAGAGATCTCTAGTCTTTCCCATTCTATTGTTTTCCTCTATCTGTTTGCCCTGATCATTGAGGAAGACTTTCTTATCTCTCCTTGCTATTCTTTGGAACTCTGCATTCAAATGGGAATATCTTTCCTTTTCTCCTTTGCTTTTCGCTTCTCTTCTTTTCCCAGCTATTTGTAAGGCCCCCTCAGACAGTCATTTTGCTTTTTTGCATTTCTTTTTCTTGGGGAAGGTCTTGCTCCCTGTCTTGTACAATGTCACAAAACTCGGTCCATAGTTCATCAGGTTCTCTATCAGATCGAGTCCCTTAAAATCTATTACTCACTTCCACTGTATAATCTTTAGAGATTTGATTTAGGTCATACCTGAATGGTCTAGTCGTTTTCCCTTTCTTCAATTTCAGTCTGAATTTGGCAATAAGGATTTCATGATCTGTGCCACAGTCAGTTCCAGGTCTTGTTTTTGCTGACTGTATAGAGCTTCTCCATCTTTGGCTGCAAAGAAAATAATCAATCTGATTTCGGTGTTGTATGGCTTTACGTCCTGAGTTTCAGATGCTGGCTCACCAAATAGGTCTATGCTCTGCTAAATACTGTTTTCATGAGAAATTGATAAGAAATGTTTGGAGTTTTGATCTCTTTCCAGGTGTAGGTTAGCTAATGCCAAGGTCAGATTTTTTTTCAGACAAAAGTAAGATGGCTGGGAAACAGCACTCCGGCCAGAGGACACACAGTTAATCAGATCCTGGCAAGCTCTAAGGGCTTCCCTCATAGCTCAGTTGGTAAAGAGTCCGCCCGCAATGCGGGAGACCTGGGTTCCATCCCTGGATCAGGAAGATTCCCTGGAGAAGGGAAAGGCTACCCACTCCAGTATTCTGGCCTGGAGAATTCCATGGACTGTATAGTCCATGGGGGCCGTAAAGAGTCGGACACGACTGAGCGACTTTCACTTTCAGTGGCTCAGTTGGTAAAGAATCCGCCTACAATTCAGGAGACCCCGGGTTGATCCCTGGGTCGGGAAAATCCCCTGGAGAAGGGAATGCGAACCCACAACACTTATTCTTGCCTGGAGAATCCCATGGACAGAGGACAGAGGTTCCTGGCGGGCCCCAGTCTATGGGGGTGGCAAAGACTGGGACACGGAGTGGCCGGCAAGTGTTCCAAAGCCAGAAGAGAGTGAAGCGATGTATGCTCACTGGAGGCTTGAGTTGAAGTCAGAAGACCCGGTGGGCGCCACCGGGAGGACCTGGAAGGAGGAACCGCTGGCTTTTTCGCTAGCTGACTTCATGCTTCAGGAAGCCAGGTCCGGGGTGCCCAGCGCTCCTCCCGGGAGCTGCCTCTCCGGGCTTCCCGGGCTCTTGGATCCGGGCCAAGTCCGCACCCTTCGAAGGGGCGAGGGTGATCTCGTAAGTGGACGGGACAAAGCCGCCGCGGGGGAAGCGTACCGGGAAGCGGGAGGGAGCCGGGAGGCGGGCGCGGTGGGAGGGGTGAGGGGAGGAGGGAGCCGGGGAGGACGGAGAAAGGACGCCGCGCCCGCGGCGGGAGGAAGTGCGCAAGGTCCCGGCGGTGGCTGCGCGCGGCCGGCGGGAGGGGCGGCCAGGTGAGCCGGGGATGCTCGCGCGCGGGAGGCCGGGGCTGCGGCCGCCGCTGCTGCTGCTGCTGCTCCTGGGGCCGCTGGGTCCCTGCTCCCCGGGCGCCCCAGCCTCCGGCGCGCCGGCCGACGACACCGCGGAGCTCGAGTTCTCCACCGAGCGGCCGCTGCACCTGGTGAGTCCCGCGTTCCTGTCCTTCACCATCGACGCCAACCTGGCCACGGACCCGCGCTTCCTCACCTTCCTGGGGTGAGTGCCGCCCTGCGCGTCCCTGGCCTCCTCGCTCCTGCCCTCCCGACGTCACTCCTCCCTTCACTCCGGGACCTTCTCACCATCTGTCTTTCTCTCCTTTCTCTCTCTCTCTCTCCCCAGTCCACCCCCGCGGCTGGGTCCCCCGAACCGCCCTTTCCCGCCTTCATTCATTCAGCAAGTGGTGCCTGAGCGCCAACTGACGGCTAGATATTAGGGGAGAAACTGAGAAAAGAAACTTTCCATCTGCCCCAGACACTCGCCGGCAGGAGGGGACCCGCCAAGCGCACCCGGAGGGCTTTGAGCGCTTGAATTCGCTGCCCACTAACTGTGCCAGGCTCCATTCTCTTACACGCTGGTAGGAAGGTTAAAGAAAGAAGGAGGAGGTGGAGAAGGCCATCAAGGAGAATAAGCTTACTTATTATCCTATAGTAAAACTTTTACTTTTTTTTAATGTTTACTTGGCTGCATAAGCACTCAGGAATTTTTGTTGCCGCGTGTGGGGTCCAGCTCCCAGACCAAGGATGGGACACCAGCCCCTTACATTGTGAGTGAGTGTGCCCCTTCCATTGTCTCAGCCACTGGATCACCAGGAAAGTCCCAATAAAACTTTTAAACGGTAGTTTTAGGTTCACAGCAAAGTCGTGCCCTAGGTACAGAAATTTCCCATAATACAGTCATTTAAAAATTTTTAATGTTATATCAGTAATACCTGGGAGATACAGTGATTTACAGAGCCTTAACGAAAAGCTGTCTCCAAGATGAGGCTGCAAAATGTGGCGTTGCTTTGTCAGCTGGAATTTTTTTCTCCTTTGAGGAAGACTGAGCCTGATGTAGGCAGGTTCCCTGGCCCCTGCCGGTGAGTGTAGGCTGATCCTGAGACAGAGCACTGCCAGACCCAGATCATCTAGGCCATTCATCTGGGTCAGGAGAGCCTCCAGAGAATGCCACACCTCTCACCCAACTCAAAACTACCAGGAGTCCTGCCATTACCAAACACCTACGGGCTGGCCTTCTGCTGTCATTGCTAATTCTAGTTATTTAGTATGCAAATAGGGCTCAGAGGTAAAGAATCTGCCTGCAATGCGGGAGACCTTGGTTGATCCCTGGGTCGGCAAGATCCCGTGGGAAGGGAATAGCTACCCACTCCAGTATTCTTGCCTGGGTAATACCATGGACAGAGGAGCCTGGAAGGCTACAATCCATGGGGTCGCAGAGTCAGACAGGACTGAGCGACTAAGCAGGAGCCGCAGCACTATGCAAATAAAAGCAGATAGCCTAATGGTCGCTCGGCTACACTGAGACCAGCCTTGATTCCCAACTCTGTCGAAACCCGTTGGCTTGGTTTTTACAGGCTGCTTGGCAACTCCAAGCTTTGATTTCTTCAACTTTACAGTGGAACTTCTAAAACCTTCTTGTAGGATTGTGATGAGCATTTGATGAGATAATAAATAAGTACTTAGCATAATGTTTGACAGTGCTCAAATTTTAATTGCTTCTTTTAATTGTTTTTTGTTTAATTTAATTGCTTTTTTGTCAATTGCTTCCTAGAAATTGGTGAGTATTTGCTAACCATTCATCAGTTCTCTGTGGATTTCTTTTGATGGTCATTAACCTCTATCTTTCCACCAAGAATTTCCTGGTGGGAAGGAGTTCCCACGTTGCACCCTTCCCCTTACCCATAGTGAGCTGATACTAGGCAGCCCCTGGTGCTGGTTGAGAGAAAGATTACTCTGGAGAAACACTGGGCTACAGGGCTCCATATGTGAGGACCCCAGGCCTAGAAGGGAAGTGAGGAGTGGGGATGGGAGGATGTGATAGGGGAAGAGAGAATGGGAGGTGCCTTACTGCAAACAGAAAGACTTAAGTAAATAACCATTTACTGAAATGTGAGAACTTAAGTCCTTTACTGCTACTGTGGCCAGCATATACCCTACCCCAACCCTCCCCAAAGAAGAGCATTTGAGGATCCCTTCCTGGGGAAACAAGTTCAAAAAAACCCTTGAAGTATGACTTTTGGGGTTCAGGTCTGATCACCCTGCAATCAAGCTAACCAACTCACAAGAAATACCCTCCCCACCACGCCCCCGGCCCAGTCCCAGTCCCAAACACACACACACAAATTCCATCCTGTGATTTAGTGAGTGGGATACCCTCTCCTCTTCTTAAATGCATCTCTTAATTTCTCATAGCACTCTTTCTTCCCCCACTGGTCTCCACCTTTTTGTCAAAGGCTGGAGGATAATGAAAACCAAAACAGTATAGAGTGCAATTAATAAAACTGTTTGCTTACAAAACAGAGAGTATTGTTCTTCACAAGGGCTCCAGGGCTGGCTCCCAGATGAGCTCCTGCTCGTCTTCCGTGTCTACTCCCAGAGGCATCTGCAGGAATATCCATGCAATTCTCATCTGAGACCTTAAAGACTCCAGCTCCAGGAGTCTTAAAGACTCCAGCTCCAGGAGGCATAAGCTCCCTCCCCTTCTCACCTAGGACAGAGCTTCTGAATTAGAACTTCTGGTGGGTCCATCTCCCCAGGATGGTTGGCACAGTGCCCTAAGTGACCTTGTCATCTCAGAAGACAAAATATTTAGCTTCCATCACAGAAGATGACCCAGGGCTTATCTGTCACAGGAGCAGAGAGTCACATGGACATCTTTGTATTTCATTTCCTCAAAAGTTAACTGCTTGGGTGAAGAACTGAGCAGATAAAAGCTGAAATACTAAGAAGGAAAGAATTATAAAAATAGCTGACACTCATTGAGCCGTCGTCACAGGCCAGCCCCCATTCTAAGCATCTCCTGGGTATTCGTTCATTTAGTCCTTGTTACAAAGCTCTAAGGTCAGGAGTGTTATTATTCCCATTTTTAAAATGAAGAGGTTGAATCTTAGGGAGATTTAACAGCTTGCCCATGGTCAGCCCGCTACGAGATGAAGGAGCAGAATTTGAAACCAGATGCTAACTGCACAGACAGGAGGACACAGAAAGAAAGTAAAGCAGTTTATATTTTTTTAAAGGCAGCCGAGGAGGGATGGGAGAAAAAGACTGTCTGGAAACAAACTGAGACGACTGATGGACGGAAGTGAGAATAGGAAACTCAAGGCCCATTCCTCGACGGTACTTCAAAAGAGACCTCAGCAAATTCAGTCAGATGGTTCTGGTTCCGGATTCCCATAACGGCAGACAGATTGTTTTAGGGTTTGTTTGTTTGTTTCTTTGTTTGTTTCCCACATTTGCAATTAAAGAACATGGAGTACCCAGCACTTCAATGCCAGTGAAAGAACAATCTAGAATCAGAAAGGAGCATCTTTTTAGTTTGCCTCTTCCCGGAGGAAACTCATAGACAACCCTGGCAAAAACTTCCTAAGCCTGAAGATCTGGTTCTCAAAGATGGGAGGGCAGAGACCAGCACAACGCAATAGAAATAGAATGTGGGCCTCATGCGCAAGCCTCGTTGTATAAAGTTTTCTAGTAGCCATACTTAAAAAAGGTAAAAAGAAACAGGAAGAACTAATTTTAATATTGTACTTTGCTTAATACAAAAGTATCCAAATTATTATCATTCAACATACAAATCAATGCAAAATATTAATGAAATATTTTACACTCATTTTTGAACCAAGTCTTCAAAGAAGTCTGGTGTGTATTTTATATTCACAGCACGTCTCTGTTCAGACTAGCCACATTTCAAGGGTTACCGTGTGTGGTTACCATCTTGGCAGCGTAGCCACATTTCAATCAAGACACATATCAAGCACAGTTCACTAATTCAAGATAAAAATTAGAGTGCTGAGCCAGTGGTAGAAATCGGGAATGCTACAGAGAAAAAACAGTGGCGCTACACAGTGACTATGCAGTAAAAATGCAGCAGTGTTTGCTTTTCAGAAGGATTTAAACTTTGGTTCCAGTGGTTAAGACTCCGAGCTCCCAATGCAAGGGGCCCAGGTTCCATCACTGATCAGGGAACTAGTTCCCACATGCTTCGTAGCATGACCAAAAAAAAGAAAAATGGTTTGCTTATTTTATTTCAGCAAAGTGCATCCCTTTTTGCCAATTTGACAAATACTTATTATTTGTAACTTTCAGTAATCAGATTCCTTTGTCTTCATTGACAAAGTTGCTTTTCATCTTGGGAAAAGCACTTATCAGCCGTGCCAAATGCGTGTTTGGATAACTGATGTTTGCTTCCCTCGTGGCTCAGACAGTAAAGAATCTGCTACAATGCAAGAATACAGGTTAGATCCCTGGGTTGGGAAGATCCCCTGGAGAAGGGAATGGCAATCCACTCTATTATTCTTGCCTGGAAAATTCCATGGACAGAGGAGCCTGGGGGGTTCCAGTCCATGGAGTCGCCAAGAGTCGGGCATGACCAAGCGACTAACACTTCACCCTGTGTTCCTGTTGCTGAAAGAAAGAACCACAGCCAACAAGACAACTGAGGACAATCACAAGCCATAGGCTCATATGTTTTGATCCCTGAGACTACCCCCTGGTTGAACAGGCTCACGGTTCCCTTCCCTCCCAAACCATTCACTGTGCAGCCTGGAGCCCTGCAAAATGGTAGCCTGGAACCATGCAAAATGGTGACCCTGCTGCATCTTCCTTGGAGAACATTCCTGCTTGTTCTTTGCCTTAGCTCAAACTGAGCTCTTCTCTGAAGACCCAAGTGGAGAAATAGATGCCACTCCTCCTCTGAAGTAGCCTCTCGAGTAGAAGGTGTTCCTTGTCCAACACTGCAGCCATTACCCAGGGCAGCTTCTAGATCATTGCCCACTGACTTGAACTCCAGATTGCTGTGGTTCAAATCCCCAGTGGTTTGTTAGCTTGAGCAGATGACCTAGCCTCATTTTGTTCAGGTTCCTTGTCTGTAAAATGAGAGTAATAAAGACAGCTATCTCTTTGGGTTGTTTGGGGATGAAGTGAAATAATCTATGCAAAGTGTCTAAAACATCCAGCTTGGATAATTGCTGCCCGCTGGAGAGGACTGTCCTGATCCGTGTGAGGTTCACTGTCTCCACGTCTGGCTCTCCTCATCGGCTCCTTGCCACTGCATCTACTCCCTTCTTGCTTACTCCTCCTTATTGATGACCAGTACTGATCTCAGTTTCCTCTGCACTCCCACGCCCCACCACCTTCCTAGGTGACTTCAAGTCCACTTGAATACTGTCTTTCAGTTTCTTCACATCCGCATTTTCTGATAATCTTCACTCAGTGTGTTATTGGAACCAGCTTCCACTGGCTTGTGAAATGTGTTCATTTCTTCCCAACTCCACACCCAGTGACATTAGTACCATTATCCTGAAATCAGCCCTGAAGGGAATATTTACATCATGGCAATTGTTAAATGCAAAAAAAAAGAAAAAAACCAAAAAAACAGGGCAGTTTCCTAGCACACACCACTTCATTTCAGCCACCTGATGCCATGCCTGTGGCTGGACTCTTTCCATCACTAAGAACCTTTCAACATCTGAACTCTTAAAACTTCTATTCTTGGACTATACTCCTCACTCTGTTAGGTTTTTTTGAGTCTGTGGATCCCAGTACAGCCATTTTTTAAGTACCTCTACTGAATAGCCTCTTTCTTTTTCTATTCCTTCCATATCTGATTTAGGCCTCTTGGCTTACTCCATGAGTCATTCTCATGATAACACCCCTCCTGTCTCATTTTTCTTCTTGCTAAAACCCAAACCTAGCTTAGTCTAGCTATATTTTCCCTCTTGGGATTCTACAAGGTGGCCATAAAGCCTGGAAATGGAAAACATTACCTAATCATGAATAGTCATGTGTATTAATAAACCAGTTTTAGGTATTTGCCTCTGCTTCCCATCTCAATAGATACCCTGTATAGCTGGGCTGTTACACTCTTAGGGGCAAAGGGGAATCTCCCAGCCACATGGATTGATGCTGCACTGGAAATTCCTGGCCTCCAGATTTAATTGCTCTTTTTTTTTTTTTTTTTTTTTTAGCTGTGAAACTGTATTGATGACCTTTTATTTTTATTTATTTATTTATTTTTTAATCTGGTGGAGCCAATGTCATCCCAAGTGTCCTTTTTTTTTTAATTAATTAATTTATTTTTTTAATTTTTCAGTGGGTTTTGTCATACATTGATATGAATCAGCCATAGAGTTACACGTATTCCCCATCCCAGTCCCCCATCCCACCTCCCTCTCCACCCGATTCCTCTGGGTCTTCCCAGCCCACCTAATTGCTCTTTTTTAAAAACAATTTTAAGTAAGTGGATGAGGTGTTGTTATAATTTAATTTATTTATTTATGGCTGAGCTGGGTCTTCCTTGCTGCATGGATTTTTCTCTAGTTGTGGTGTGAAGGCTTTTCGTTGTGGTGGTTTCTCTTGTTGCAGAGAACGGGCTCTAGGGCACACGTGCTTCAGTTGTTGTAGCTCCCAGGCTCTAGAGCACAGGCTCAATAGCTGTGGCTTAGTTGCTCTGTGGCGTGTGAAATCTTTCCCAGTTAGGAATCGAACAGGGGTCTCCCGCATTGGCAGGTGGATTCTTTACCACTGAACCAACCAGGGAAGCCCCCAGACTAACTTGGTCTTTGATGCTACTCCTTCATGCTCCTTTTCCTGCCTCTCTCCCTCTCCAGTTCCTTCAAATCTCTGATCCCACCTCCAACTCATCACTCTTAGCCTGTGACCAAATTTCTCATTCCCGAAGAAAATGAAGTCACTAGACTAGAACTTGGGCTTCCCTGATGGCTCAGTGGGTAAAGAGTCCGCCTGCAATGCAGGAGGCCCCCCGGTTCAATTCCTGGGTCGGGAAGATCTGCTGGAGAAGGGATAGGCTAGCCACTCCAATATTCTTGAGCTTCCCTTGTGGCTCAGCTGGTAAAGAATCTGCCCGCAATGCGAGAGATCTGGGTTCAATTCCTGGGTAGACTACCCACTGCAGTATTCTGGCCTGGAGAATTCCATGGACTGTATAGTCCATGGGGGTCACAAAGAATCGGACACAACTGAGCGATTTTCACTTTCAGACAGGAACTTCTTTTTCTTCCTGCCATCGAACCTACAGGTATAGCGTGGGTGTGTCTAGCTTTCTTCCTTTCTCTCTTCTCAGGCCAGTTCTAGCTCTGCTGTTGCTCCTGTCCACTCCTGCCTCCCCAAGGACTTTGCTCAAGCACTCACCTCTCCTCTCGCCTGTATCTTTTACCTCTCCTTTATTACTGGATCCTTCTTAGCACAGAAACATCAAGTCTTTCCCCTCTCAGGCACCTCTGCAGGCACTGCTGTCTTTCTCCTCTGTTTGTAGCCTTTCTAACTGCTCATGCTTTCCGTGTTCCACCCGCATGATGTCATCATCATGTCAAAAAATCTCTCTCCAACATCATCGGTGATCTTACTTTTTCAAGCATTTTTTTTAAATTGTGGTAAAAGTCATATAAATCATCCTATTTTAACCATGTGGAGGAGGAAATGGCAAACCACTCCAGTATCCTCGCCTGGAGAATCCCATGGACAGAGGAGCCTGGTGGGCTACAGTCCATGGCGTCACAAAGAGTCGGACACGATTGAACAACTAACACACACATTTTAACCATGGGGCTTCCCTGGTGGCTCAGAAGTAAAGAATCTGCTTGCCAATGCAGGAGACGCAGGTTTGATCCCTGGGTTGGGAAGATCCCCTGGAGAAGGGAATGGCAGTCCACTCCAGTATTCTTGCCTGGGAAATCCCATGGACAGAGGAGCCTTCAGGGCTACAGTCCATGGGGTTGCAAAAGAGTCAGACACAACTTATCGACTAAACAACAAAAATTTTAACCATGTTTAACTGCACAGTTCAGTGGCGCTAAGTACATTAATGTGGTCGTGCAGCTCTCCCCATCATCCATCTCCTGAATTTTCCACCTTCCTACACTGAAACTCTGTCCCTATTAAACACTAACTCCCCATCCACCCCATCCCCTTGGCCCCTGGCATCTACCAGTGTACTTTCTATGATTTTTACTATTCTAGGTACTTTGCCTAAGTGGATTCAAACAGTATTTGTCTGCACCTAATGTATACTGGAATGCATTTTTAAGTTTCACTTAATGTAAGATCCATGGAATCTATACAGTCCATGGAATTATCCAGGCCAGAATACTGGAGTGGGTAGCCATTCCCTTCTTCATGGGATCTTCCCAACCCAGGGATCAAACCCAGGTCTCCCGCATTGCAGGCGGATTCTTCACCACCTAAGCTACCAGGGAAGCCCAATATATGATCAGTGACCTTCATTTATTGAGAAATCCAATAAAAACCTTTCAATCCTTGTCTTACTTGCCTCTATTGTGGGTTGAATGTCTGCATGGCCCGCTACGGTTCCTATGTTGAAGTCCTCATTCCTGATACCTCAGTCTGTGACCTTATTTGGAAAAAATGTCATTGCAGACACAATTGGGCTTCTCAGCTGGTGCAGTGATAAAGAACCCGCCTGCCAGTGCAGGAGACACGGGTTGGATCCCTGGGTCAGGAAGATCCCCTGGAGCAGGAAATGGCTACCCACTCCAGTATTCTTGCCTGGAGAATCGCATGGACAGAGGAACCTGGTAGGGTCACAAAGGGTCAGACACAACTGAAGCAATTAAGCATGCCCACACACAGACATAATTAGTTAAGAATTGGTCATACTGGAATGGAGTGGGCCCCTATTCAATATGACTGATGACCTTATAAACGGGGAATTTGGCAACAGACACGCACAGAGAACACCATGTGTACTTGGAGCTGTTCTGCTCTGAGAAGCTTCCAGAAGCCGGGAGAAAGGCCTGCAGTAGATCCTCCCCCAGCACCTGCAGAGCGAGCGTGGCCTTGCCAACATCTTGATTTCAGGCTTCTTGCCTCCAGAGCTATAAGATGACACAGGTCCGTTGTTCAAGACACCCAGTTTGTGGTGTCTTGCGACTACAGCCCTAGCAAACCAAGTCAGTCTCCCAGAAGCACTCGGCAAGAGTGACGACTGAAATACATTCTCACCCCTTCAGATCAGTGTCTCTGCCGTGGCTGGGGGTTCATCCCACCACTCTAAGGTTCTTCACCACCTCTTCCTCTGGTTTGTCTCAATGGTGCTGTTCCCCGGGCTTCTGACCTAGGCCTTCTCCTTCTTTTTTATTATATTTTTAAAATTTATTTGGCTGTTCTGGGCCTTAGTTGCAGCATGCAAACTCTTCAGGATCAAACCTGGGCACCCTGCATTGGGAGCACTGGACCACTTAGCATTGGGAGCATCGGGAGCACTCAGCCACTGGACCACCAGGGAAATCCCAAGGCCTTCTTTTTTCACTTCACATACTCTCCTGAGTGGTTTCACCTCATCACTTGAATTACTGTTCAGACAGTGGTGTGTCAAGCAATGTTTCACAGCTGGCTCTCTGAGAGGAGAGGAGACTGATTTATGTTTTTTTCTGATTTCTGTAGTCTAAACACCCCTGCCATGGCTGATTTCAAACTGCCAACAGTTAAACACTGGTTCTTAAAACATAACAGTTGGCTCTCACGAGCTGGTACCAGCCTGTGCAGGCTCCCACACACCTCTGCTTTTGTGTCAGAGATAAGCAACTTATTTTTACACATACAGTAAAATAAAAATACCTGCAGACATTTCTTTCCACTAACGAATTGTTCCAGAAACACAACACCCACCACAGCTTTCGTGTGTTCTTCGGTTATTTCCATGTCATTGTGGTGGTGGTGGTGAATTATTTTCCTCCTTTCTTTTTTCCGTGTGTGACAGAAATACTGTACCTTTGTCCAGTTTTGTTTTTAGGACAAGCTCACAGGTGTTTTAAATCTGGCTTTTGTCAGAGAGCATCAATATTTTTTCTCAAAACAAGAAAAGATTCCATTGCAAAGGAGACAAACAAAAAGGTCCTTGATACAATACTCTGAAACATGTGATTTTGTTTACTTGGCAGAAGCCACAGCATTGGGTTTTAATTCCGTTCAGGATACGGTCTATGTCTGACCCCTCATGCCCTGTTGTCAGGCTGGACTCGATTGTTCATGCACTTGGGCATGCTTGCTGAGTCGCTTTAGTCGTGTCCGACTCATTGTGACCCTATGGACTGTAGCCCACTAGGCTCCTCAGTCCATGGGATTCCCCAGGCAAGAATATGAACCTTTATTAAGCACCGGCTGTGTGCTAGGTACTTGTCTAGGTGCTTACCTGGACTCTGAGGAGATTCTGATGAGCCACCGAGTCCCTCCTTTCACAGAGCTTAGCTCGAGGTGGGGGTGGGGACAGATAGTAAACCAAGGAAACGCAATAGAAGCTAATCTCAGAGACTGCTGGATGCTCAGAAGAAAGCAAAGGCAGAGTAATGTGGTCAAGAGTAACTTGCGCCACCCCTTCCAGGAGCCAGGCTCTGGTGCTCCGACTTCAGAGGCAGGCTGTACGGGGACCCCCGCCTTGAGATCCCACAGCTCCTGCCTGCACGCGTGTCCCCTGCCTTTCCCAGACAGCACCATTTCAATTGCTCTCCCATCTCAATTGCTTGCAGACATCAGCCCCACAAATCTAAGAGAACTTCCTCTGTCACCACACACAACCAAAATTGAAATCAAGGACCAGTATCAGTGCCTGGTCAAAAAGCAGTGGAACGGGGCCAGCCTGAAGTGACTCCGCAGAAGTTCCTTATATCAGGTTTAGGGCCGCAACTCTGCCTGTGGGCTAGGGGTTCACTAGTTCACATCAGTGGTTCACATTAGTGGAACCACACTAGCCAAAGCACCTAGGCTGAGCACCGAGGAACTGATGCCTTTGGTGCTGGAGAAGACTCTTGAGAGTCCCTTGGACAGCAAGGAGATCCAACCAGTCCATCCTAAAGGAAATCAGTCCTGAATATTCATTGGAAGAACTGATGCTGAAGCTGAAGCTCCAAGACTTTGGCCACCTGATGCGAAGAGCCGACTCATTAGAAAAGACCCTGATGCTGGGAAAGATTGAGGGCAGGAGGAGAAGGGGACGACAGAGGATGGATGGTTGGATGGCATCACTGACTCAATGGACCTGAGTTTGAGCAAACTCCAGGAGATAGTGAAGGACAAGGGAGCCTGGTATGCTGCACTCCATGACATTGCAAAGAGTCGGGCATGACTGAGTGACTGAACAATAACTAAAGGGTAACCACACTAGTGGTTCACACTGAGCATTCACTGACCTTTAGACTGAGGACTCACCTCCCCTTTATGTGTCTTCTGAGCTCCAGACACACATGGCCAAGGGCCTGATGGAAATGGTTTTTGGTGCACCACTGGTATCTTGCAACACTGAGTCCCATGCCTGCCTTCATCCCTGTCTCCAGTCTAACGCCTATTTATTTTTCATCTCATCAAATGATATTACCATCTTCCAAGATGCTTCCCAGGAGTAATCTTGGATCCTTCTCCAACATTCCGTTAAATACTCAAGCTAGTATTTCTAGGTTTCCCAGGTAGCTAGCTCAGTGTTAAAGAATCTGCCTGCCAATGCAGGAGGTACAGTTTCAATTCCTGGGTGGGGAAGATCCCCCAGAGGAGGAAGTGGCAACCTATTCCAGTATTCTAGCTGGGAAAATTCCATGGACAGAGGAGCCTGGCGGACTACCATCTGTGGGGTCGCAGAGTCAGACACAACTAAGCATGCATGCCCACTAATATTTCTATCTCCACTTGTGTCTTGAATTTATCCACCTCTCTTCATCCCTACTTTTGTTGCCTGACCTCAGCCCATCACTTTCTTTTGATATTAACACGACCACAGTCTTGGTCCTTCTATTCAGTGATTTACATGGCAGCCTGGGATTCTTTTCTAAAACAAAAGTCTGGTGCATTGCTTTAAATCCTCCCATGGCCACCATCTTATAAACCAGAACTCCTGGACATAGCAGCTCACCGGCCGTCTATGATATGGTCCTGCCTGCCTCTCCAGTCTTTCCTCTCCCAGAACCTCCCTGCCCCCATTCTCTAGGCTCAAGCCACACCTTGAACATCTTAAAAGAACTTGAAGTATTTTTGAGGGTCCCTGAACCTATGGTGAGTCCCAGCACAAGGAGATGAAGTGCAAAGTGAGATTTATTCAGGGATGTTATCACTGTGGAACAGACTGAAATCCCCAACAGCACCAGAGAACTCTGGGAACGGTGGCATCTGCCAGAAAATCCTCAGAACCTCTTGAAAACAAATGGGAATGTTAGCTCGGACCAAGTAAGGATTCAGAAGAAAGTCATTTCCACTTTGCTACGAATCCAAATAAAACTAAACCGCAGGAAGGGGGAACAGGATGTCAAGAAATATTGGCATTTAGATAGTTCTCTGGTATGATTTTCCAACTTGAAACAAACCCACACATAAACTAATTAAATGGGCCATTTTGAGAACACACAGCACCAATCCCATGTGTTTTAAGAGCTTTCCAGAGAGCATGGTGGCCAGGATCCCATATGTGAGGCTTCAGAAATACATGGCAGCTTGTTCCTGTTACCTGCATCTTCTGTTTTCTTAGTTTTGTTCACTTAAGTATTCATGACATCTTCATCTTTCTGAGAGAATGGATTATAAATCACTTGAATTCAGTTCTATAACATTCTGTACCATTCTGAGCACCTAACAGGAGTGTTTTTGGCTTGATTACATATGCATTTAGAATTTCTTGAATTGGAAGTGTTCTTGGTGGATAGGAATTAGAATCTTACACCATTCTAAGTCATTTGACTTAAATTGAAAAGGATGATTTTCCTTGGGGTGGAGATGGATGTTGGTGAGGGAGAGGAGAAGGACTCATAAGTCTTCATGAACTTCTCTGGGAACATAGATTTTTGACGACAATATATTTTTCAAAGAGACACAGAGTCATCTTTCCTGTAGTTTCCACTCTCTTGTGTCTTTTCCTCCATCAGTCACAGAAGATTATGAATTCTCTGAAAGCACTAAACACTATCCTGCTAGTCAGGCTGAAATATAAGTTCTTGGCTGAGTCAGATGCCTCCCAGTTGCCTTCAGATGCCTTAAGAGCAGCCCTGCAATTAGGAAGATTCCAATTGAGACGATGTCCCTATTTGAGTGATATGACTTCTGTCTCCAGCGCCCTTACAGTTAGATGTTAGAAATTGGGCCCACCAAGAGAGAAGGGAGTCAATGTGTAGACGTCATTGTCTTGGGGGGAAAAATAATTTTAATTTCTTGCTTGTCTTCATAACAGTTCTTCAAAGCTTCGTACCTTGGCCAGAGGTTTGTCTCCTGCATACCTAAGATTTGGTGGCACCAAGGCAGACTTTCTCATTTTTGACCCCAAGAAGGAACCAGCCTTTGAAGAGAGAAGTTACTGGCTGTCTCAAGTCAACCAGGGTGAAACTTTTTAAAGATTACCCATTTATTTGAATTCACTTGAGTCGGTCATGAGCATTCTCAGCGAACTGTTTGTCCCATCACCAATTGATAAGAGATGAAGGGCTCCCAGTGGAACTGTGGGGATGCCTACACAAAAGGAGGAAGCGGCGGGCAGGTTTCCTCCTCTTGATGTTCTCAGGAATGTGAGACGTGGGGGGCATGGGGAAGGTGCTGAACACGGCTTTAAGAGAGTTAGTGTTACTCGCTCAGTTTTGTTCGACTCTTTGCGACCCTATTGACTGTAGCCCTCCAGGGGATCTTCCTGACACAGGGATCGAACCCGGTCTCCAGCATTGCAGGAGAGTTCTTTACCGTCTGAACCACCAGGGAAGCCCTTAAGAGAGTTAATTGTGCTGTAAACAGAACAAAGATCATAACTAAAGGGCAGAGCTGCCTAGAGCAACCTGTGGGGAGAAATGCACCAAAACAGAGAGTCCCTGCTAGTGTCCCTGCTAAAGAGACAGCGCTGATTGAAACTCATTTATTCCGGAAAATGTGGATGAAAGGTGTAATAAGGGGATGTGGAGATACGCTCTTCGTCTAAGAATGGATTTTAAGGCTTGGTTTGTTGGGCAGTGGTTCTCAGATTTTATTGACTATACACGGTCACCCAGGGGGAGTTTGAATATTTGAATTCCTGGACACCAGCCTTAGATTACAAGTTGAGCAAGCTCCTGCTTGTGATTCTAAATATTAGGAGTCTGTGGGCTTCATCTGAGAAACACGCTAAGGCACCATGAGGATTTGCCCTGTGTCTTTCGTAAGTGCTATACAGACATCAAATGGAAGTTAAATTAGTATCATAACAATTATTGAAAATACCATATACATCTGAATTACAATAATGTATTATGTATATATTAATGAACAATATTTTGCTATTTTAAATATTACATTTTTTTGTGATTAGGAAGTGTTTAGAACAGTTAATCAGTAACTGGGCCAAAGTTATTAGAATAGTAATTAGGAAAAAAATGAACAAAAGCAGGAGGGTTTTCCTAGAATAACATGTCAAAATATATTTAGACCTGGCCCTTTCTCCCCAGTCAGTCATATGCGTTTGGAAGTTCTCATAAGTTTACATAGGAGTCTGTCCATCATTCATCAGTTTTCTTCATCCTGGTGGGCAGAGAGGATCACTGGGATTATCCAAGTGCTTCTGAAACATCCTTTATGAGGGACTTCCCTGGTGGCTCAGGCTGTAAAGAATCTGCCGGCAATGCAGGAGACCCAGGTTCGATCCCTGGGTCAGGAAGATCCCCTGGAGAAGGGAATGGCAACCCACTCCAGTAGTTTTCATTCTGCCTGCCCTCTGATGGATGAGGATTAGAGGCTTGTGGAAACCTCTTGATGGGAAGGACTGACTGTGGGGGAAACTGGGTCTTGCTCAGATGGGCAGGGAATGCTACTCAGTAAATCTTGAATCCAATTTTCTGCCAATGGGTGGGGCTGTGTTCCCTCCCTGTAGTTCGGCCTGAGGCCAAACTGTGGTAGGGATAAAGATTGAACGGAGGAGGAGAAGGGGACAACAGAGGGCGAGATGGTTGGATGGCATCACTGACTCAATGGACATGAGTTTGAGCAAGCTCCGGGAGATGGTGAAGGACAGGGAAGCCTGGCATGCTGCAGTCCATGGGGTCTCTAAGAGTCGGACACTACTTAGTGACTGAACAGCCCACTGGAGTATTCTTGCCTGGAGAGTCCCTTGGACCGAGGAGCCTGGTGGGCTACAGTCCATGGGGTCACAGTGTCGGACCCGACTGAGCAACCAACACTTTCTGGAACATCGTTTTTACAAACACAGGATGGATGAGGCACCAGCTGTCAGGAAGCCAGAATGTGAAGCTTCTGAGAAAGGAAGTCACGGGGGGTCAGCCAGTCCTGGCAGCTTGAGCCTGGCAGCCCTGCTGCCTCATGATAAAGAAGTATGACAAGTACCATCCTGCCGGACAGGATGGGGTGGATTTGTCCAAGTACACACGCTGTGGTCTCGGGCGCTCTGATGATACCAGATATGAAGGAATACAAGTCAGCATCCCCTGTCCTACCATTTTGGCAAGAGGAAATTGCCGCAAAGCAGATACAGTCCATGCAAAGCAAACTGCTGTGTATTTTGAAAATGAACCTTAAGAGAACTGAACAATGTTTTGTCTTCCAGGGGGTTCTCTAAGTAATTTCAAGTTTCCGAGGAGCCTCCTGAATTGCTAAATAACTTGAAGTTATGTGCAGTGTATCTGTGACCAGTATATGTGTGGTGTTTCTTAGGAAACATGCCCTTTGGCTGTTTGTTGTTGTTTTTGTGTGTGTGTGTGTGTGGTGATTGATCAAGCAGCAAATTTGACATATGTAACAGAATACATCTTTGTCTGATCTTAGACCCCCAAACCAGAAACTAAGCTATCCTGCTTTAGTTCACATATATAGCTAGGTAAATAAGTGTATGGGATGTCAACCTTATCATTGTAAAAGTAGATTCTCTGAACTTTTCCTTCCATTTGCAGATATTTGCAAATCCGGATCCATCCCTTCTGAGGTGGAGAAGAAGCTACGGTTGGAATGGCCCTTCCAGGAGCAACTGCTGCTCAGAGAACAGTATCAGAAAAAGTTCAAAAACAGTACCTACTCAAGTAAGAAATGAAAGGTACCCTGCTGGTGTCCCAGCCCCCGAAATATTTGGATGGGCTTGAACTTGGACTGAAATTTCAGAAGCCCTGTGGTAGTCATGGAAAGCTGCATAATCCTCAAATGTCAGCAAGAGTTAGTGGACAATCTTGGACAAGTTTCTGTTTTCTTTATCTGACTTTGCCTACTAGCCATTCATTCTGTTTTATCCATAGTATCAATAGTATATCTATATCAATCCCAGTCTCCCAATTCATCCCACCGCATCCCCAGCTTTCCCCTCTTGCTCTCCATACATTTGTTCTCTACATCTGTATCTCTATTTCTGCTTTGCAAATGAGATCATCTATACCATTTTTCTGGGCTTCCCAGGTGGTGCTAGTGATAAAGAACCTGCCTACCAATGCAGGAGACATAAGAGACTCAGGTTCAATCCCTGGGTCGGGAAGATCCCCTGGAGGAGAGTATGGCAACCCACTCCAGTGTTCTTGCCTGGAGAATCCCAGGGGCAGAGGATCCTGGTGGGCTATAGTCCATAGGGTCGCAAAGAGTTGGTCACAACTGAAGCAATTTAGCATGCATGCACACACGCATATCATTTTCCTGAGTAGATAACTAATGGGAACCTACTGTATAGCTCTGGGAACTCGGCTCAGTGCTCTGGAGTGACCTAAAGGGGAAGGAAATTCAAGAAAGGGAGTGTATGGTTATGTGTAGCTGATTCACTTTGCTGTAGAGCAGAAAGGAACAGAGCATTGTAAAGCAGTAACAATTTATAAAAAGAATCATTCATTCACGAGCTGATAATGACCTTAACTGCTCTGAAGAACTAGGAAGTCAAGGAAGACATGAATACTTTCCTTGAGAAAAAGTAAAATACAAAAAAGTGTGAAGAGTGAAATGTGAAATCATTCACACCTCATTGTCCATTCTGTTTCCCCTCCCAGAAGCAGCCCCTGTGATGAACTGTGTATCACTGGCAGGGCAGCTTTCTCATTTTCTTTCCTGCATGGCTTTGAAAACACAGGACTAGCTCAACTAGCCAGGAATTCATTTCCATTCATGGACACAGTTTTCCAGTGTTTAAATAGGATGATGTTGTCACACATGTGTGTGTGGGTGTGCTCTGTGCTCGGTTGTGTCTGACTCTTTGCAACCACGTGGACTGTAGCCCACCAGGCTCCGCCATCCGTGGAAGTCTCCAGGTAAGAATACTGGAGCAGGTTGTCATTCCTAAACCAGGGCATCTTCCCAACCCAGGAATCAAACACGTATCTCTTGCATCTCCTACACTGGCAGGCAGATTCTTTACCACTCCAACACCTGATGTTGTTACGCAGATCTCTAAAACAAACAAGCAATCCTTATCTAACTGTAAAATATATTTTTATCTGAAAATTGATGCTTTATTAAGGGATGATGTTGCCCCAGATCTCAGTTAAGAAAATGTCCTGCGTAGATACTCTACAACTATCTTCTTTTGACTTCTGAGAAATAAATGATCTTGAAGTTAAATTGGGCTAGTCAACATTTCTAAGAGTATATTTTTGACACTAAATTATTTCTTTGTAAGATTTTACTATAAACTATCTGGATTCCAGTGTATCCAATGAATTTTTTAAAATATTTTTTATGTATAAGGTACAGGTGGAAAGTAACATGTAAGAAACCAGAAAATAGGTTATATGCTAATAGAAAATGTAGTCCTCTAAGTTATCTTTTGCATTTTGAAGCAGAGGGCTGTGGGGGAAATACTCTAATCCTTTACTAACATGATCTATGGGACTTCCCTGGCAGTCCAGTAGTTAAGATTCTGCACTTCCAGTGGGGGGAGTATTCGTTTGATCCCTGGTTGGGAAAGTAAGATCCACATGCCACGTGGTGTGGCCAAAAAATAAAACATATTTTTTTAAAAAAGATTAAAAAAAATAATATGATCCATGGTTGAACAAAATCTGGCATGATAGGGCCTTCTCAGACCCCATTAAAGGAATGACAGAAGTCCAAGAGGCCTGCAGCAGTAGGTCTCATTTGTAATAAATCATCATATAGGCCTGCTAAAAAATGCCATGCTATTAGGCATATAGAGTTGCAATTTTTTTCTTGGTCACCTTAAACATATGCCAGTTTACCTTAAATTTTTCTTTAAAAATGTTTGCCACCTCACATGATCTTTTTAGAACCAAGATGGTAGGTTTACAACATCTTTTCCCTGCCCCCTGGAACTTGGACCTTCCTAGTTTCTATACCAGGGGAAAGCCCTTCTTTCACTAACTGTGTTGCTGGGTTAGTATAATCCCAACCACCCTGTTGGCAATGCTGCAATGTATGACAAATACTATACAGAGTTAATTGTGTTTGGAAATATTTTGACTTCTGATTTAAAAATTTCTATTTTAATCTGCATGTCTTAGAAACATACAGATAGAAATCTAATGTGTTTGGTCTGGGCAGCAACTCATTGTAGGGATTAGTATCTAAGAAGCTCATAGATGTTGCTACACTTGTTTCTGCATCTGTGGCCAAGGCTGATAATGTCTGAATACCTGAGAGTGGCATCATATGATGGAAGAGGTAGCAAAAGTCTGTTGCGTTCTTTGCTTAGTTAATGGCCTGCCCCTTTGAAACAGGTGTCCTAGGAGCTCTAGGTAAGTTTTCTAATTACAGAACACATCGGATGCTGTGTTTCACTTAAGTAGAGGATGACAACAACATTTGTCATGAGAATATAAATTCACATTGTAAACCTGTCTGGGCAGGAAAAGGAAGCAGTGTTACAGGTGTAATTTTGGGTGTGACTGCAGAAAGGAGGATTCCTTTATTAAAATAATCATCTTTAATGAGCTAATTGTTTTCTCTCTTTCTTCTCCACCTTCCTTCCTCATTGTCCCACTCCCAGACTGGATGCTGGACACAGTGACATAAATGGAAATGGCACAATAGTCAGTGCCTATGCTTAATGGTTCATTTAGATTATCTTGGTCCCAGGGAGTTTTCCACCCTCTCAGACAGTGAGAGATAAGAGACTGGATAACAACTGGGAATTGGATAATTAACTATGAGTTTTCTTATTCTTATTTTGAGGAGGGAATAGGTTGTGTGAGTTTTATTTTATTTTTAAAATTAATTTTTATTGAAATGTAGTTGCTTTGCAGCGTATCAGTTTCCACCGTACAGCAACATGAATCAGCTGTGCGTATACACCTGTCCCTTCTGTTTTGGATTTCCTTCCCACGTAGGTCACCATAGAGCACTGAGTCGAGTTCCCTGAGCTATAGAGTATGTTCTCATTGGTCATCTATGTTATACAAAGTATCAATAGTGTCTATATGTCAATTTCAATCTCCCAATTCACCCCATCCCTCACAAGCCACCCAACCACCCCCCAACTTGGTAGGTGTTTTTAAATTTATTTATTTTTAGCTGCACCGTGTCTTTGTCACTCTACCAGGGCTTTCTCTAGTTGCAGTGCGAGGACCTCTCATTGCAGAGGTTTCCCTTGTTGGGGAGCACATGCTCTAGGGTACCAGGGCTTCAGACTTGGGGTGCAGGGGCTCGGTCATCTAGGCTCACAGGCTCTGGAGCACAGACTCAATAGTTATGGCACGTGGGCTTCGTTGCTCCTCGGCATGTGGGATCTTGCCTGACCAGGGATCAAACCTGTGTCTCCTGCATTGGCAGGCAGATTCTTAACCAATGGACCACCAGCGAAGTCCTGCAGTTTTATTTGTCAGGAGTGGATTTGAACTCTGTAAGATACAGCCCTTATCCTAGGAGATGTTACTGCTATAGAATGTGAAGCTACTTAAAGTGTATTTGGAAAAATGAGGAGATAGAGGAAGAGTAAGGTATGAACTGAATAAATACTCGGAAATGTAAACATTCTAGGTTTCTTGACAATGCTGTAACTTTTGTTTTGGTTCTAGGCAATAACAGGGCTTTACATCTATAAGAGTTTTCTATGGTTTACAAAGCGTTTTCCCATGTGCTATTTCAACTTGGTTCTGTGAGGTAGATGGATGATGGTACTAGTTCCAGGTCTGTAGATCAGTACCTGAGGCTTATGCAGGTTGAAGGGTCATCGCTGATCATTCAGTCTTTAAGTGGGAGGGTAAGGCCCAAACTCAGGTATGTGATTCTTGATTGAGGACACATTCTCAACTTGATTTGCTATAGATGTGTAAAATATAGCTGTGACTGTGACAGTTAGAGGGCCTTTATAACAGGCTCTAGTAATAACGGCTACTGCTGCTGCTAAGCCGCTTCAGTCGTGTCCGACTCTGTGCAACCCACCAGGCTGCCCACCAGGCTCCCCCGTCCCTGGGATTCTCCAGGCAAGAACACTGGAGTGGGTTGCCATTTCCTTCTCCAATGAATGAAAGTGAAAAGTGAAAGTGAAGTCACTCAGTCATGTCTGACTCTTCGCGACCCCATGGACTGCAGCCCACCAGGCTCCTCCGTCCATGGGATTTCCCAGGCAAGAGTACTGGAGTGGGGTGCCATTGCCTTCTCCAAGTAATAAGGCACTGTCACCAAATAGCTCAGTGATACCGGGCAAAGCTCTTTATTTCTTTGGGCGTCAGTCTCCTTATAGAAAAATGAGGATGGGCACCAACTCATTGTAGGAATAAGTCTCTAAGAAGCTCATAGATGTTGCCACACTTGGGGAGGACTCCATAAAGGCCATAAAGGACTCCATAAAGGCCCACGCTGTCCTCCGGTCTAGCTCTAAGATCCCAGGAAGAAGCTGCAAGACTCAGAGAGCTTTTCAGCCCCCATGTCTGTAAGTCCTTGATGACAGGCAGCAGTTTTGTGGAAGTGGGTGACACAGCAAATATCAAAAACACCAAAAATAGCTTGCTAGTGTCATTACCGCGCCTCAGCTATTATGGGCAGTATTAAATTTATGGTTTCACTGCTATGGTAACCCAAGTAGTTCAGGCCGAAGACTTAGAAACAAAACCACTTTTAAGAAGAAAGGGGGTAAATCTGCCAGATGCAGATTTTTTTTAAAACTGGGGAGGGACTTCCCTGCTAGCCCAATGGTTAAGAGTCCGAGCTCCCGATATAGGGACATAGGCTCAATCCCTGGTCAGGGAACCAAGATCCCCACTTGCCACAGGACATGACCAGAAAAGATAGAAATTTTTAAAAAGGGAAATGAACTAAAGGAGTGAGTTTCTACTTAATAGATAACTCTAAAATATACATTAAGATCACCAGATTTATGCAGATACTGATTTAAAAATGATACTCAAAAATACATTGTTGCCAGGCTTCCCTGGTGGATTAATGATAAAGAATCTGCCTGCCAAAGCGGGAGACACAGAATTCAGTCCCTGGTTCAGGAAGATTCCATGTGCCACGGGGCAACTATGTCCATGTGCACGAACTACTGAGTCAGCTATCTACAGTCCGAGCTCCACAAGAGAAGGTACCGCAGTGAGAAGCCAATGCACCACAGCTAGAGAGTAGCCACCACTGTCCTCAGCTAGAGAATAGCCCATGCAGCAACAAAGACCCAGCAGAGCCAAAAATAAAAATAAAGAAAATAAATACACCGTTGCCACACTCTCAGAAAGAGATTATAGGCTAGCTAATGGTTAAAAAGCTGAGTTCAAAAGTTCCAAAGCTTTAATAATCCCTTAGTGATTCTGTAATTTTTACTCACAGCACATCTAGCCCAAAAGAAATGCCTAAGAGTTTCAATTAAACTGTTAGGTTTGAACAACCTTATAGTAATAGTTTTCATCATGTCCAACAGATGTCAATGTGTTCCCTTGCAAATTTAAAAGACCCTGCAGTGCCCTTGTAAGTCGGGTTGCCTGGTTAAATTTTAATTTCAAATAAACAATCATTTCTTTACTGCAGGTTTTTCTCAAATATTGTATTTGACATACACTGAAAACTATTCATTATTTAGCTGAAGTTCAAATTTAACTGATGTCAGATGTCCTATATATTCATCTAAACTGTCCCAGTAAATTCACTCCCCAGGGTGCCTTAAGGCCAAAGGAAAAGAGGTCAACCGAGGTGGTTAGAACGCATCACTGACTCAATGGACGTGAATCTGTGCAAACTGCAGGAGCTAGTGGAGGACAGAGGAGCCTGGCGCGCTGCACTTCATGGGGTCACAGAGAGTCAGACACGACTTAGCGACTGAACAACAACAAAAGGCTACCTTGACACTGAGTTTGGAAACCACATCCCTAGAGCCCTAAGCCAGTTTTTTAAATGTAAAATTCCATTTGTTAATATTTTGGATTAATAAATTATATACATGATTTTTTCAAACAATATTTTAAAAAGCTAATCAAAATTACCAAGTCATTTTGTGACTGAGTTTGTGAGTGGAGATTTTTAGGTTATGAAGAGTGGGATTTGTGTTGACTAATGAAAAGTCTGGCCTTGCATGCTGAGCACTGAGTTTCCCCAGTTCACCTGAGGTCACTTGAGCAAAACCAAGTGTCAGACCAAACCCTCTGGTACGTTCCATGGACTTGATTCAGCAGCTAAAGCAAGTAAAGTCATACTGGCTTTTTTTTTTTTCATCCAATTTTTTGGGACTCCTATTCATCATTATAAGCACTCATTAAGACTAGAATTCCTTCCATTTAACTACAGAAATAGTAATTCATTATGAGGAGCAAATCTGGAAGCCTTCATCAGTTTGACATCACTTTGACAGGTGCTGACCTAACCATGAAATGGCAACATTTTTCTTTTAGAACACTCAGTGGATATGCTGTACACTTTTGCCAATTGCTCAGAACTGAACTTGATCTTTGGTCTAAATGCATTACTACGAACCGCAGATATGCACTGGGACAGTTCCAACGCTCGGTTACTCCTGAACTACTGCTCTTCCAAGAATTATAGCATTTCTTGGGAACTAGGCAATGGTAAGTGCCTCCCACCTCCAGAAACATTTCCATAATAAGGAGATTCCCCTTTGGCATTATTTGTTCCTATTTATGACCTTTTTAATAATAGAAAATATGCCTTTTGTCTTGGAATAGTTGTGTAAGTGCTCAACGGTACAAGTTTGGAATTCTGGCAGAAAACTCCTTACATAGCCCAGACGTTATTGCTCATCCCAGTTTACATTTGAGCACTTCCACAGCTCCCTTGCCTACCAACTCAGGAGATTGTAAGAGATGAGGTTTCAATCCCTGGGTCGGGAAGATCCCCTGGAGGAGGAAATGACAACCCACTCCAGTATTCTTGCCTGGAGAATCCCATGGACAGAGCAGCCTGGCGGGCTACAGTCCATGGGGTCACAAAGAGTCGGACACGATTGAAGAAACTTAGCATGCACGGCTCCCTGATTCCTTTGAGATCTTTAGGGTCACTTGGCAGGTCGCTTGGCAGGTTGGACTCAAGCAGTTTGCTTCTAGCTTTCTATCCCTTCCTCTGTTCTCCGCTTGTCATTTAATCTCAGCAACCCCATCCTGACATTCATAATAGGTTCAAGCTAGAAGTTCCAGGACAGAGTCCCTCTAGGTCAGGCTCTTGAGTGTCTCCTTCTTCATTCTTTTTTTGCAAGGAACTTATAAATTCTAATTAAAGTGGGTCTTCTCTGGTGGCTAAGAGGTAAAGAATTCTGCCTGCAATGCAGGAGGCCCAGGTTCAATATCTGGGTGGGGAAGATCCTCTGGAGAAGGAAATGGCAACTCACTCTGCTATACATGCCTGAAGAATTCCTCGGACAGAGGAGCTTGGCGGGTACAATCCATGGGGTTGCAAAGAGTCAGACACAACTGAGCCACTAACACTTTCACTTTCAAAGTGCTAATTAGCTACATCCATTCAAACGTATTGACAGTGCTTTGTCCATACATCAGCCAGTGGAACTGAACATAAAATGGAAAGTGGGATGGTAAATACAATTTTGACCTTCATTTTATGGATGACCAAAGAGACACAAAAATGTGAGCTAAATATATAGCTGTGTGCGTACATCTGTGCTTAGTTGCTCAATCATATCCAACTCTTTGTGACCCCATGGACTGTAGCCCACTGGGCTCCTCTGCCCATGGCATTCTCCAGGCAAGAATACTGGAGTGGGTTGCCCCATTTCTGCCTCAAGGGGATCTTCCCGACCCAAGGATTGAACCCACGTCTCCTGTCTCCTGCACTGTAGGCAGATTCTTTACTTATGATGCTAGGCAGTTATGAGTTAGAGAAATCTTAGAGGAGTTAGGATTTGAACCCAGGCAGTCTGGCTCTAGGACGAGGTCATTGCTCTCTTGAGACTTCTGGAGGTAAGGAGCCAGACCTACCAGAAAGCAAGCAAAGAAGTGATACATATCTATAGTGGTATGTGTTATGATAAAGTCTAGCCACAGATTTAGGGGTTCGGTGGCTGAGGATAGCTGACAAGGTGAAGCACTGATGCAGAATAGAAGGAAGGACAGAGGCAACCCTGTCTTAGGTAGATACTCTGACCAAGTCTACTGCAGCAACTGTGTGAACCGTAGGTCATCCTTACCTGTCTCTGTACATCCCCGCCCCCCACTTTTCTACCCTACCCATCCCCAGGTCCTTCTGCTCTTCAGGGCAACATAAAACAGTGATGTCATCTCGTGTCCCTCTTCCTTGGGTTCCATTTTGCAAAGAGAAGCTCTGGTTTCCAGGGTAAAGCAGAAGAATAAAGTAATTTGGAAAGTAGATTAGACATTTTCCGTGCCTTCCTCCCATCTCTTCAGTTTTGTTACTTCCAGATTCACGTGCATACATAATTTGCCCTTATAATTCTCAATAAGACTTTTTTTTTTAAGAATTTATCTTAATTTTTATTTGCTATTAAGATAACTTTTGGCATTATAAGGGCAATATGGAGCTTCAAAAAATTCTAACTAGTGAAGATGACACATGCATATGGCATTTCACAGATAAACAATATAAGCTCAGTAAGACTTATTTACATTGTAGAAATGGGTTTTTAAATGCCTTCTCCCTGCACAATCTTTTTAAAAGTAAATTAGGCTATTAAGTACTGGGTACAGACTATTTCTTGACTATCCATTGGTTTAATGTACCCATCATTAATTTCCAACTGTTTTATTACCCCTTCATACTTCAGTTATATAACTTAAATTTTTGTTTTCCTGTAATATATTCTTTATAACTAGATAACTTACCTTTCTTGACTTTGGATTCTAAGGTTTTGTAATGTGAAAAATGCTCTGTTGCTTTTATGTTGGCTTCTAAATAGAAAAAAATTTTAGGTGAGCATTTATTTTGAGAATTGCTATCTTTCAGAACCTAACAGTTTCCAGAAGAAGGCTGGTATTTTCATCGATGGATGGCAGTTAGGAGAAGATTTTATTGAGTTGCATAAACTTCTAGGAAAATCTACTTTCAAAAATGCAAAACTCTGTGGTCCTGATGTTGGCCAGCCTAGAAGAAAGACTGTTAAGATGCTGAAGAGGTGAGAGCTAGAGGAAGCAGAGCCAATTTTCTTAAAAATATTTTTCTTTGGTGGAGGATTCTCAATAAACCACCTATTATTAAATAATCTTTGGACTTCCCTGGTGGTCCAGTGGTTAAGATTCTGTGCCTCCATTTGAGGGGGTGCGGCCAGGGTTTGGTCCCTGGTCAGGGAAGTTCCACGTGCTGCATGGTGCAGCCAGTAAATAAATAAACCAATTTGTTGCCTGACTAGAAGGTTTACCAAAAGAGCAAATACTGGCTGGCTCAGAGTATCAAAGATTTTGGGGCAAATGGCACCTGTAATAAAAATTTGTATTAGAATTAGGAAGTTTGTGTCGCTTTATCCTAAAGTAGTAACCAGCCCATTTCTAGGGAAAATAATTCGTGTGCATATGTTGTGTGCCTATATTATTCATATAAGGATTAAATGATAATAGGTTTTCTTTTTTTCTAGTTTCCTAAAGGCTGGGGGAGAAGTGATTGATTCAGTTACATGGCATCAGTAAGTATGTCTCCTACTGTTAATACTAAGAAAGTACAGCTAGCTTTACTTATGATCTAGTTTTCAAAACAATGTTTTCATTAAGTGCTAATTGACTTTATAGTGTCTAAAGCAGCATTGCACTAGGATTTTAATATTAATAAAGCAAAATTTTTAACTAATTTTAAGTAACATGGTGGTTTCTACAAATCAAAGCACACTTTCATTTAAGTCAGGAAACAGATAAGTGGCTAAAATGAATATACCTGCCAAAGAACGGATAACCCACAATACCTACACTTGTGACTGTTTTCTCAAGACAGAGTAACTGGTCTCCTTCCATCTTATTCTTGCCTTAGTAGAACCTCTGCCTTTTTTTTTTTTTTTAAATAGCACAGGGGTGGGAAGAAGTAGAAAGGAGGGCAAAGGTTGCTAATTAACTTAAAAGCAGAAAGTAAAGTTTGTTATTTCTTCCTGAATATTTTCTGAATAATTCAGCTACTATGTGAATGGGCGAATTGCTACCAAAGAAGATTTCCTAAACCCTGATATACTGGACACTTTTATTTCATCTGTGCAAAAAACTTTCCAGGTAATAGTCTTTTTTTTTCTCTCTCTCTTTTTAATGTTAAACCAAAGTACTTTGTAGTCTAGCTAGTCCTAAATTCTGTGGGTATATAAATTTACATGTTTTTTCAGTTTTAGAGAACAGGGACTAGGTCTTATTTACCTTCAGTTTCCTCCAGTTAGCATTGGGTCTTACCCATGTTTATTGATTAGAAATTAAAAATACTTCCCACAGCCGTTCAGTAGAATAAACTCTCATAGTTTGTAAGAATGGGGTTATTTGCATTCCTTCCACACCTAGTATTCCAATAAAAGTTAACTACCCAAAGCCTAAATGACTGTGAACATATTTTGTAACTGTATTGGATGATGGGTCTGGGAATGCGAGGGTTTGAATGTGGCATAATCTTTAGCATCATATTTGGTCCTCTTGCTTGCAATTACTAAGGAGATTTTCCTGTTCCATAGGTTGTTGAGGAGACCAGACCCCACAAGAAGGTTTGGTTAGGAGAGACCAGTTCTGCATTTGGGGGTGGAGCGCCCTTGCTGTCCAACACCTTTGCCGCTGGCTTTATGTGAGTGAACCTGTCTCAGGGATGGGATAGTACTCTCCTGTTCTTCTATTCAGCTGAAATAACTCATCGGTCAAAAATCAAAGACAGTTTTTATGGCTGAACTCCAAAATTCATGCCGGATTTTGCAATAAAATGATTTACTAAATTAATTGGACATCTTTAATGTCCAGATTAATCATTATATAAATGAACTGCTTTAGAAGTTTTGTTCCTTACTTATGGCCCATAACTATGTGAGGCATTCCTTTCTCTAAAGAAGTACATGGTAAAAGAGTGTATCAAGAGCCTTGATCCTGAGAAGGATACTGAGAACCTATAGCTCTATTCACAGATTCTCAAGACCATTTAGAACCCGGAAGTAGGAGGTCACACCCGAGGGGCTGCCAATGAGTTTAAAGATTTACTAAATCACCACCTTGTCCAACCTCCACAAACTTGACTGCTTGAAAACCAACTTGTTTACTTACATTCTATTACTCGGTTAATGCTCCTAACCTAACGTTCTGTATCCTCATTGGGTTTTATTCTCTTTCCTCTCCTACCCTCATTCTTAGAAGCCCCGAATAAAGCACATATCTTTATCCTTATGTAGGGGCATGAGGAATAGAGAAAAGAGTGGAGGTGTTTGTTTTGCCACTAAATAAAGATGGAGGGGAGTTCCCTGGTGGTCCTGTGGTTAGGACTTTACCTTCCAATGCAGGGGGTGCGGGTTTGATCAACTGGTCGGGGACCACATGTCTCTAGATCGAAAACCAATTGCCAGCCCAGGTTCGATGCATGAGACAGGGCTGGTGCACTGGGATGACCCTGAGGGATGGGATGGGGAGGGAGGGGGAGGGGGGTTCAGGATGGGGAACACATGTACACCCATGGCTGATTCATGTCAATATATGGCAAAAGCACTACAATATTGTAAAGTAATTAGCCTCCAATTAAAATATAAAGAAAAACCAAAACATAAAACAGAAGCAGTACTATAACAAATTCAAGAATGACTTTAAAAATGGTTCACATTAAAAGAAAAAATAGGAGGAAAGAAGTGTCCATAGAAGCTTATTATTTTGCATTTCACTGACCACCAGCAACCTTTACTTCTATCCTCACATGGGGATGGAGGTGGAGAGGTTGCGGGTGGGAGATGGGTTGGCATGGATCCGACAGGATGGAGAACAATTATATATATTGTATAATTGTCTATAGCTGTAGGCTTCTATGGCTTTGTAAATGTTGTCCTACCCTGATAGGGACTCCTATGGCATATTAATCATCTTCAAGAATTTGTTATCATGCAGGAGTGTGACAGCACATGAAGAAAAGTATAGTCTCTATTTCATCTGAATGTCTTATTCATAACTAAGTACTTTTCTGGTTTTCTGTCAGCTCCTCCCACACAGAGGAATAAATCAGAATAGTGTAGAGGTAAAATGGAGTTATTTTGTTTTCCAAATCTGAAGAAAGCTTGGCCTCACTCTGTTCCAGGTGGCTGGATAAATTGGGCCTGTCGGCCAGAATGGGCATAGAAGTGGTGATGAGGCAAGTGCTGTTTGGAGCCGGGAACTACCACTTAGTGGATGAAAATTTTGAACCTTTGCCTGTAAGTGATCATTATTTTCCTGTTACAGTGAGTCAATTAAAGTCTACCTTTTATGAAGAGTCAATTCTGTCATTAAATTCAGTGCTCTTAGTAAGTAGCCAAACCATGGAAAGGTGGACTGGAAGAAATCTTAGAAGAAACCCATTGTAACATTTTTGTGTCTCAAGAAATTGAGACCCAGAAATAATGATTTCAACGTGAGTCATTTGGGGTATGGCATAAGATTTTTTAAAAAAGAGGGGTAATTTGAAATTTTATGACTTCAATTTTACATGATAACAAACTTGAATCAACGTTGAAATTGCCATTAGTATCCAAAGTTTCAAAATGTTTTTATGTCATGAAATCATCATTTATTTAACTTTTAAGATAAGCTAGTACCATGTATTTCTTCAGAAATATCACCCTAAGATTGGCTATTTTGTTAATAATCTTCAAGATATTTATGAATAGAGTCTCATTTCCACCCTATTTCCAACTACATCTGGTGCTAAATCAGGAACTGTAGCCTTTCATATAAAAGCCACCTTGAAGATATATATATGAAGAGCATAGATATAGCCCTGAGAAGTATGACCTTGATTTTTACAGTCTAAAATAGCATTTGAGAATATCTATTTTCTAAGAATAATTCCTACAGGAATTATTTGAACACTATAGGAAAGCTAAGAAAGTCTGCAAAAAGCACATGTCAAAATATAAGCTAGGCTTTTGTGGTTTGTAGATATCCCCCTAAAATTGCTTTTAATCTATAGTGGTCCAAGTTCATGGAGCACACTGTTCATAATAAAATTTTTAGCAAAATGTCTTTGTACAAAAAGGAATCTCTTCCCCAAGTCATTTATAAAATGAGTTAAACCAAGTGTGATCATTTCATTGAACAAATATCCAAAATCTACTACTGGCCATTTCTTAAATGGACCTTGAACAAGGAAGAGAAGTAAATAATTTCTTCACAATGTGCTCTAAGTACAATATCCAGAAATTAGCTACCTTACCCTGTCACTCTTTATACTATTTAAAATGTTATCTAAAACTTCAAACACAAACTTTTGACTTAAGAATTCTTTGTATATATGCTAAATATATTTCTTCCTTAAGGTTTACAAGTCAGCTAGAAAAACGTGGAAGAGTAAATGGTACCATTGACATCTGCAGGATCCTAGGCAATCAGCCTTAAACCTATTGTACATGTCTGTTTTCTTATTTGATTTGCATAACAGTCCTGGAAGGTGGCAACACAGTTGTCTTAGATTCAATTTTCTATTTATTAATTGTTTAATTGGAGGATAATTTCTTTATAATGTGCTGGTTTCTGCTATACAACAATGCAAATAAATCATAATTATATATATGTGTGTGTATATATATATCCACTCTCTTTTGAGCCTCCCTCTCCCCTCCCATCCCACCCCTCCAGGTCATCACAGGCTGGACTCCCCCATTTTTCAAATGTTGTTGTTGTTCAGTCACTAGGTTGTTTCCTGTTCTTTGTGATCCCGTGAACTGCAGCACGCCAGGCCTCGCTATCCCTCACTGTCGCTTGGAGTTTGCTCAAACTCATGTCCATTGAGTCGGTGATGCCATCCAACCATCTCATCCTCTGTCATCCCCTTCTCCTTCTGCCCTCAATCTTTCCCAGCATCAGGGTCTTTTCTAATGAGTCGGCTCTTTGCATCAGGTGGGCAAAGTACTGAAGTTTCAGCTTCGGCATCAGTCCTTCCAATGAATATTCAGCGTGGATTTGCTTTTTCATTTTTCACACGGGGATGTTCAAATTAAGGGATGCTTGTGGGATTTGCTGGAGGTCACACTGTCTTGTTGTTATTCTAAAGAATCCTATACAAATCCTGGCTCTGAACCTGCTTGCTTTCTATCCACCCACCCACCTCCCCTCACAGAACTGTGCTAAAGTTATGTCTCTTTTGAAAGCATTTAATTGATTCTTCTCTGTAAAATATTAAGTCTCCAGTGTAAAATCTTAAGCAGAGAAACAAAAGCTGTTTACCTAGTAAGTCTGCTTTATCTCAGTTCAAGGGCTTCCCTTGTGGCTCAGCTGATAAAGAATCCGCCTGCAATGTGGGAGACCTGGGTTGACGTATATATATCTAGTGAACTAAAAAATAACTTTCTTATTATGAAAAATTTCAAAGTAGAGGGGAAAATATGTGAAGCCCTAATCTTGTCTAATCCATAATCTTACCTATCCCTCACCTCCCACTTACTGAATTACTTCTAAGCAAACCTCAGGTATATCATTTTATCTGTAAGTATTTCAGTATGTTTCCCCTTTGGAAAAACATGACACAATATAGTTATCACACTTTAAAATATTGACAATAACTTCTCAATATCATTAAATATTTAGTCAGGGTTTCACATTTTCCTTACTGTCTCAACTGTCTTTAACAGTCAGTTTATTCACATCAGAATCCAAACAAGGTGCATATATTGCATATATTACGTCTCTTTTTAAAGCATTTGTTATATCTTTTAAGCCTGTTAATCTTTAACTTCTCCCTCCCTCTCTTTTTTTTTGTCTCTTGGGATTTATTAATTAAACAAACCAGGTAATTTGTTCTATAATGTTTTCCACATTCTGCATTTTACTAAGGTTTCGGAGGCAGTTGTTTTAGTCTGCTCAACAGATAGAAGTTTTTATCTTTCAAACTTGGTTCTGTATGTGTATATGTGTCTGTGAGTGAGTGTGCATCTAAAGTTTTTGCTTTGAGTTTTGAATTCTTGGATGACAGACAACACAGACTATTTAAATTGCCTCTGAGCAATCAGTTGTATTCTTGAGATCTATCTCCTAGCAGACATAGCCCTCTGAATCATGGAAATATAGGCCTCTGGTGATGAACAGCAGCAAACAAGATACTGCCCTCAGGTCCACAGTGGCAACACAGACCAAAAGATGAATCCTTCTTAAATACCTCTAGGATAACAGTCACGCTGTTTGTAGCATAGCTATTTGCTTGACACTGTTTTTGTTAAAAAGTAAGTAAAAATCTATTTTTGTCCCACCCCTCCCCAATCACTTCAACTAGGATTATTGGCTCTCTCTTCTGTTCAAGAAACTGGTGGGCACCAAAGTGTTAATGGCAAGTGTGAAAGGTCCAGACAGAAGCAAACTTCGAGTATATCTTCATTGCACAAACATCAACCAGTAAGTGTGTAACACACCCTTTACCAATCAACAAGTTTTAATAAGTTAAGACACAATTTCCTACTCTAACACCCTGCTGTTTTCTATCTATAGAGTGGGTCTAAGGTGGATCATTGTTCTTTATTTCTTTTCATTCTCATAGTGATATGGTGCCAGAATCTAGCTTAAAAAAAAAAGGTTAAATGTAGGCATTTACAGTCCAGCAAAGATTTGACAATGATTTGATTAACATAATACATGATAAAAATATATCCTGAATGTAAATAAAGAATAGTACAAATGTAAGCACATAAAACAGATTTCATATGAATGATTAATCAATTGAATGACTATGGATGAATATAAATATGAATTCATATGAATAAATAATTATGTGACTATACTTATCATTTTGAATCATATCTGATTAATGAAGAAGAAAAATTTAAAGATGGCTGATAACAACTCTCATGTTTTCACAAGTTTTAACTCAGTTTCTAGAATTGAGAGGCCATAAGAGATTTTTAGAGTACAGTACTCTGGCCTTAGGTAGCAAAAAATATTCCTAAGTTTGAGATTTTTCTCATCTTGGTTTCAGTCTGTCTTTCCTGATAGAATAATGCTAAAAATATTTAGCTACAAAGGCTACCCACGGTTTCCCATTTCATTGAAAGGGAACTCTGTTTCTGGTGAGTGGCCCATTAGAAATGGTGGGGAATGGTTTAGGTGGATAAATTCTGTAAAATGTCAGTAGATTTAATTTTCTTATTAGTGTCAGTCTTTTCTTAAGTTTAGAAAAAGTCTTGGCTTATATGGCTTATAATATGAACTCATGTGAACCCACAAAATTTTCCTTTTACCATTTAATTTTCCTAAGTTTGAACATGTATGAGCTGACTGACTTCCTCACAAGTTAGTCTGGCAAAGCAGCAAAGATCTCAAAGTGCTGAAGCCCAGACAATGGTTGTGTAAAGAGCAATAGTTTCATCACGTTTTCAAAAGAGGACCACGTCAGCAGTCTGATATTGGCATAACTGGAAGATACAGAGAGGGTGCAGCATCACTATAAATACTAAATGCACTTCGTATTATCCGTGATTATATTGTAACCAACTACTTAATTGCTTAAATTAAATAAACACTTTTATTGAGTTCATGTATTTGCTTTTAGCCCAAGGTATAAAGAAGGAGATTTAACTCTCTATGCCTTAAACCTCCATAATGTCACCAAGCGCTTGCAGTTACCACATCCCTTATTTAACAAGCAAGTGGATAAATACCTCATAAAACCTTCAGGACCCGATGGCTTACTTTCCAAGTGAGTAATTTTCTTGGTTCATTTCAAACTTTCACCTAAAGTGAATTTTCTCGGTGTTTGTCAGAATACTGTGTGTTGACAGGGAGCAAGAGAAAAAAATCAACTACTTCAAGTTCTAACAATTCTTAATATTCAGGAAATTATATGTGAATACACACTAATACAGGTGTAACTCATTCGGAGAATCAAAGCAGAAGGATGGGAAGACAAAATGGCAGTTATCGTACAGAAATGTTTTCATTTCAAAACAACTTGATGTATATCTGGATCCACTCAATGCATTTATATTATTTGCTCCAAAAAAAATAATTCTTGGTAATACAGGCACTAAAGCAAAAATACTTGTATGTAATTTCTATATAAAGGCATAGGAGTTGGTATAAAATATCATGTGTCATGGATGTGATTCTCTTACAGTATCAGAATAGTTTGTTATTGGTTAGAGTGAAGAAAAAGAGTGATCAGAAATGTGCCTTTTAAGTGAACTACTTAAAATTGGTTCTTAAACATTTTACTTTCAAAAGCCCATGATTGAATATGTCTTAAGAAGCCTATAGTCAACGGAATACCCAAGGGACTTCCCCGGTTGTCCAGTGGTTAGCACTCCATGCTCCCATTGCAGGGGGCCTGGGTTTAATTCCCGGTCAGGCAACTAGATCCCATATGCTGCAACTAAGAGTTTGCATGCCATAACAAAGACTGAAGATCCTGCATGTGCAAATAAGGCACAGCCCAATAAATAAATATTTTTATAAAACCAGAATACCCAAGAATGAGTCAGGCACAACAGATATTGTAAGATTTCTGTCCAGTGTGTGTTGGAAGGAGCTCTTTCCTTCATGGCTGTTCTCACACTGTTTGTGTGTGTGCTCAGTTGCTCAGTTGTGTCCGACTCTGCCACACCGTGGGCTCTGGCCCGCCAAGCTCCTCTGTCCGTGGGAGTATCTCGGCAAGAGTACTGGAGTGGGTTGCCAGTTCCTCCTCTAGTGGGTCTCCCATCTCTGCAAATGCTCTGTGAGTGTTGTTTTCAGTGACAGCATCAGAACCTGAAAAAGTGTCATAAACATGCTTTCAACAAAGTCCTATCCCCATAGACAAGTATTATTAACTCTGGGTACCATTCTATGATTCTTTTTTCCTGTCCCTTATTTTGCTATATATAACTGTAATCATACAACTTCTAATAGGAGAAATTGAAGAAGAAACCACAAGTTTTCCCAAGTATCTTTCCATCTATAGTCTTTGTAGACATTTTAATGGGCTGCACGTTTTATAAAATACCATGGTTTACTTGTTCATTTTCCTACTGTTTTTTCCCCATACTTTTCCCTCCTGTTATAAGTAATGTATATTTGAATAACAGATACTTCTCTCTTTGGGGATTTTGACACTTTTTAAAGTTCTTATCCTATTTGTGTCTGAGGCAGAGAAGGGAAAAACTTCTCTGAAGTAACTAAATAATAGTTGTAGAGTTAGATGTATCTTAAGAGGGACTTCACTGGTGGTCCAGGGGTTGAGACTCTGTGCTCCCAATGCAGATGTCACAGGATCAATCCCTGGTTGGGGAACTAAGATCCTGAATGGCACAGCAAAAACCAAAGTCTTAGAGATCATTTTAGTCTAGCCTTAGATGGGTATCTCAGGCCATTCAGCCCTTTTTGTTTCCTCTCTGTTGGATCTCACAGCCTCTGCTGGTGATTGCTCTCTGTGGCAAGGATACAGTAAACCTCTCTGCCTTTCATCAGCTGCTCTTAGTTCTATTCTCTGGAGCAGATGGAATCTACACCTCATGCCTATGGACAAGTGGGTTTAGAGGATTTTTTTTTTCTCTTTCTGGTAGGGGCGGGTAGCATACATTCTGTGTTAATTTTTATTTCCAATTAGGTGTCAATTTTGTAAAAATTGACAAGTATTAAATACCTGGATTTCTAACTTTTCTTTGAAAATAGGTGCTCTGGCAACTCTGGGGTGTTTTCCCATTTCGATGGAGCTGAACTGGGATTATTCACTTTAGACAATCATCCAGTTCTCTGTTCCTCTTAGTCCCTATGTGACCCTGCTGTCATAGGCCTGTCCTGCTGCTGGTACATGTCACTTCCTTGACCCCGAGGGCATTTGGGTTTGCCACTCTTAATCTGAAACAACACAGAATGCTCTGTTTTCTCCAGAATAACTCTCAAATATTTGAAGGACAACTGGACTGACTTCTCTCCAGGCTCAATATGCCTAGTTTTTTCAGTGATTCTTCTCTTTGCTGTATTTACCAGAGCCTGTTGCATTATGATCATATATTTCATGCTTTATACTTGGAAAACTGGTGAAATTGTGGACATTGTTGTATTACCCTAAGTTCTCTTTGATGACTATATATTACTTATATTTTTCTCTCTTTAAAATATCTTTAAAGAGAGATATTTTGTCTCTCTTTAAAATGTCACAAAAGTATCCCAGATAGGTTTAATGAATGCACAGTTTGCACACATGCTCATGCTAACGACCTCAGGGGGTTAAATAGTGATCACCTTTAAAAAGTTAGTTTTCACTTAAATAACTTGTATAGTGCCCATAGAAGGTCCTGTATCATAAGTATTTAATAAATATTTGAACTGAATATAAGTTAACATAAAAGCAGTGTTTTATAGTCATCTCAGATGAATTTTGCCCACCGTCTCCAATTCCACCAAATCTGTTGCTTGCTAATTCCTTCCATCTGTATTTCATCTGAAACTTGACAAGCATGTCTTCTATTTCTTGTCACCATAGTACTAGCTTAGAAATAGGAAATAAGATACTACCTTCAAATAAAACCCTACCCTTATTGGCCAGCCCGATGAGGACATATTCTGCATGCTTTAAGCTTACGCTCAGTATACTGATAACATCCTTTAGCTATATTCAGAGCTGATTAAACAGTATAGACAGGTAGATTAGGTATTATCTTGCCCATGTTTCATCTTAACCCAGAGCAGCATTAATTTACAGTGATCAGACTTACCTTTAAACACTGTGACCTCTCCTAAAGACTTTCTGAAACTTTTTTGTGTCCCCTTGTCACGGTCCTCAATCTCTTGCAGAAGAGCTCTAACTATCACCATTCAGAGATGTTGTCAAGACCTATTTTTGTTTGTGGTTTCCTGATGGTGGTCATGGCGTTTCCTCCTCCACCCCTCGCAGGAAGCGCTGTGATACAGATGCTGAGACGAAGCTCAGGTGCATGTGAGCTGAGTGTAGCTGCATGCAGGCTTCTTAGCCTTCGGCACAATTATGGTTACCTTATTGCATCTTGTGGAGAAGGCAATGGCACCCCACTCTGGTACTCTTGCCTGGAAAATCCCACCGATGGAGGAGCCTGGTGGGCTGCAGTCCATGGGATCGCTAAGAGTCGGACACAACTGAGCGACTTCACTTTGACTTCTCACTTTTATGCGTTGGAGAAGGAAATGGCAACCCACTCCAGTGTTCTTGCCTGGAGAATCCCAGGGACGGGAGAGCCTGGTGGGCTGCCGTCTATGGGATCACACAGAGTCGGACATGACTGAAGCGACTTAGCAGTAGCAGCAATATTACATCTTTAGGTACAGAGCCCACAACTGGACATTTAAGCAAGGATTAATGGAAACTAATTTCTCTGCTGACTGATACTTAGTAAGGATACAGTGTGAGAGATCTTTAAAAATTAAAACTTTATAATAATGCTACATTGGAAACAAACAAGTGTCTAACACTAGACAATTCAGTAAATAAACTAATATGCTGGTACAATGGAATCTTGTGCAGTCATTAAAATGATGCAGTGGATGAATGTTTAATGGTGTGAACAAATGTTAGGAAATGTTAAGGGGAAAAGAATCAAGTTTTAAGAGACTACATACTGTATGCTTATTTTTGTCCATATGAAAATATGTATGTTCATACATACGTAGAAAAGAGATTAAGCAATATACATCAAAATCTTAAAAATGGTTATGATGAGATAGGTTGCCTCTGTTATATTTATTTATCTGAATAATAAAGATGATGATAGATAATGCTTTTACATGCTTATATGTAAAGGCACTGTTATAAATGTTCTACATATAATATATGTATTACATGTATGACATAAACTTTGGTATTAATCTAAATATTCAACAATAAAAACCTTTTTTGTTATAAAAATTTCATAATATAAAAACCATTTAAGAAAAAGATAAAAGAGATAAAAATATCCCTTAGAATTATGGAAGTATCAATAAAACTAAAAGTAGACTAAAGCTTTTCTTCCTAAGCTCTTACTTATATAAGATTTGTTGCCGTAAGAATATATTTTGCTATGTTTAGTTGTTTCAGTCGTGTCTGACTTTTTGTGACCTCACAGATTGCAGCCCACCAGGCCCCACTGTGCATGGGATTCTCCAGGCAAGGACACTGGAGTTGCCATGCCCTCTTGCAGGAGATCTTCCCAACCCAGGGATGGAACATTGCATCCCTGGGTTGCAATCTCCCACATTGCAGGTAGATTGTTTGCCATCTGAACCACCAGGGAAGCCCAAGAATATATTAATTTGATTTCAATAATAATAAATATACATAACACTAGTCCTTGATTTTTTTTTCTATTTTTTGACTCAGTTTTTAATTTAAATTTTGATAGTGAGATGCAAAGAAAACATAATTATTTTTTTAAATCTGTGGTTTAGCTAAAGAAAATCATTTTTCTTCACCACAGCAATATATACTCTACCAAAGTAGCTTAACAGCTTAAGAAAATGAATATATACCTCCTGGGAGAAGGGGAGTAAGAGGGTTTACAGATATAGTTACAAGTGGGAAATTGACAATTATTTTGTATATTAAATTCATGCAACTCACATTCCATCCTATGTATTTGCTTCATATATAAATGTTTACAATTACTTACCATTCCCCCCCCAAATGCCACAAATCCAGAAGTATGTCATCTTCATCCTTTTTACACCTCTGTCATCTTGCCTAGTATGGATTGTGTGTGTTTCATTTTCTGTAAAGGGCCGGATAGTAAATATTTGGGGGCTCTGCAGACCATATGGTTTCTGTCACAACTGTTCGGCTCTACCAGTGTAGCTTAAAGGTCATCTTGGCCAAATGCCTATCTGACATAGTGTTCAAATACAAGTTACATAATATAAACTGCCACAGAAAAAAATTGGGGCCTTAAAAAGTTCTCAGGACTTTTATAGAGTAGATGGAAGATGTACAGCTTGGCTAACCTGGACGCATCTTTCCCCTTTGCAGATCTGTCCAGCTCAATGGTCAAATTCTGAAGATGGTGGATGAACAAACCCTGCCAGCTTTGACAGAAAAATCTCTCCGCCCAGGAAGTTCACTGGGCATGCCGCCTTTCTCGTATGGATTTTTTGTGATAAGAAATGCTAAAGTTGCTGCTTGTATCTGAAAATGAAAGACATGTACTAGCCTGGAGATTGAACTTTTGAGTGTAGTGATAAGAGGAAAGCAAAATTCAAACTATAGGAAGGCGAGCAGATATATTACAGACCAACGGGTGGGAGATTTCGAGTCCCTGGGAGACACTCAGTATGAGATTTAGCACAGAATTATGTTCTAAGTAGACCCCTGCTAATAATAAGCCAATGCCAAACACCATGCTTATATTTTTGCATCTACTATTTTAAGGTTATTAAAAATGTACATAATATAATACAGCCAGGAGGCAAGTATGTGAAGGATATATTATTAGTTTCAAGAAAGTATTTAGTTGTTTTTATTTAAAATAAAACAGTTACTAGAAAACTGTCAGATTCTTCCCTCCATATGCTACCTCTATGGGCTGCTATAGAAAAAGTTTACTATCTCAAACTCCAAATCGTCTATGAAAGAGAGACAATCTCTTTGCATCTTAACAGAGAGCTGAGTTCAGTTGCTGTTTCTCTTCCCTGTTCTGTTTGTCAGTAATACCATGTGAGAAGACAGATGGCTAGATGTGACAGTACTTTTAAAAAGTTTCATGACAATTCAGAGGGAAGGGATTATATACACTTCAAATGAAATAAAAAATGACTGCAAATGAAATTGATTTACCAGGAGGAGAAAATTTAACTCCATACATTACAACCATCTGTTCATGTTTACCTCTGTTAGCCATTCAGTTGTGTCCAACTCTTGGCGACCCCATGGACTGTAGCCCACCAGGCTCCTCTGTCCATGGAATTCTCCAGGAAAGAATACTGGAGTGGGTAGCCATTCCCTTCTCCGGGGAATCTTCCCAACCCAGGGATCAAACCCAGGTCTTCCTCATTGCAGGCAGATTCTCTACTCTCTAAGCCACCAAAGAAGCCCCATGTTTACCTTTAATTTACCTTAAATTCTTATTTTAGTTGGCTGCAAGTAACAGAAAACCTTGATTCCAGGGGCTTAAACCACCAGACATTTGTAATCCCACATAATGAGAAGTTCAGGTTGGGTGAGCTCCACTGCTGAAAATGTCACCAAAGAAGCAGGTTGCTTCTCTGTCTCTGCTCTGTCACCAGTTTCATTCTCAAGATGGTAGCACAATGTCTGTAGCAATTCCATGGGCCCAGTCAGACCTGGCAGTAGCCAGAGAAAGATGAGCCATTTTTTCTGTCTTCTTCATAGACTTTTGAACTTCTCAGAGGTTCTCTCAGCAAACCTCTCTTCCTGTCTCCTTGGGTCATATTTGCCAGGAGGGGGTTGCATAGCCATTATCCCCAACTGCCAACATCAATGAGATTCCTCCAATTGTCTCCTAATAATCTTTTGGAATGGAGAGGGTGTTGAGAAGTCTATGACACTGACCACTACAGTTCCCTGCTTTTATCAGTAACAGAATGTATTATTTTCTCCTGTGTCTTAATTCTAAGAAATATAAGTCTCTTTATATTTATGCCTGCTATGAATAGTTTCTCATTTAAGTACATTTATAAGGAGCTAAAACTGTTACCTAAAGTTTGGATGCTTTAATATCCTTAAATTTTATATATCAGTGGTTTTTATATTTTCACATTTGAAATAAAGTAAGTTTTGTAACCTAATATTACAATGATTATTCTTTTAATAAAGCATAAGCCTACAGATCCCTTGTTTCCTTCACCACTTTGTTTATGCCCCGACCTTTGGTTGTCCTTTCAGCCTTCCCTACACCAAGAGTTGACCTTGAAGAAAAGAGACCATCAGGTACAAACATAATATCCTCCCTCATCATGGAGATTGGATCATGATCAAAGTTCAATCCAGTCTATTTTTCTTCTCCCTGTCCCCTCTGCCACTTAATAAATTCAAGGTCCAATTTTCCACTGGTATTGTAACAGTCTCCTAATTGGTCTCCTTGACTTTGCTTAAAATTCTTAAAATTTTAATTGGCTTAAAATGTGGTTAAAAATTAAAATGGCTCTCCGTTCCCTTAGCATATAGGCCCTTCCATAACCTGGCACCTGCTGTTTTCTTTGGCCTCGATTCTTAGTGCTTACCCCATGAATTCTGTTCTCCCGCCCACACACTGGTTGAGCGATCTGGACAAACTGCCTCTTTCACCTTTTGCTCCTCTACCTCTAGTGCTGCTCCTTCTTCTCTCCATCTGGACTCTTCCTCTCCAACTTTTATGTTTATTAAGACTCAGGGTCTTCCCTGGTAGTCCAGTGGCTAAGACTCCGACCTCCCAATGCAGAGGGCCCAGGTTCAATCCCTGGTCAGGGAACTAGATCCCACATGCTGCAACTAAAGATCCCACATGCTAAGTTGCTTCAGAGTCGTTCGTGTCCAACTCTCTGCAACCCTATGGACTATAGCCCACCAGGCTCCTCTGTCCATGGATTTCCCAGGCAAGCATACTGGAGTGGGTTGCCATTCCCTCCTACAGGGGATCTTCCCCACCCAGGGATTGAACCCGCATCTTTTGTGTCTCCTGCATCAGCAGGCGAGTTCTTTACCACTAGTGCCTCCTGGGAACCCCCAAAGATCCCACACGTCACAGCAAAGATTGAAGATCCCCCGTGCTGAAGCTAATACCTGGTGCAGCCAAATAAATAAATACGTAAAAAAGAGAAAAGACCCAGCTCACACAGCAGTTTCAATACCTCCCCTATCATCTGAGTAGCTTAAGTCATATTTCTTTGCTCCTATAGCAGTTTAGACATTTATTTTTGTACAGTTGATGATAGTCCACTAGTTTTTAAATTAGTTCTTAGGTTACTTTATTAAATGCAACTTACATGTTTATTTACATTCCCATAGACCTGTCAAAGGACACTAACAAAGCTAGTTTACCTGAAACTGCAGCACAACAAACTTAATAAGGCAAATCTGCATATTTAATGTAATATTTCTAAACACACCTTAAAAAAATTTAAAACACAATTTTAAAAAATTCTTATACATCTAAAAAAAGTCACACAAAAATTTGGTAGATCAAGTTCCCTAAGCATTTAAACACCTATATAAACACAAAACCTATATAAACCTATATAAACACAATTTGTACAAAAACGTCATTTTCTCATGCCAAAGTTACAAATTTACTATCCTAGCCAGAGTTAACAGAATTACCAGTTCAGGGCCTCTTTACTAAGTATGGTAACAATTAGCATTTGATTAGAGAATCTAGAAACAGGATATGGAGCCACTTAGCGTGTTGGGTTCAACCCCTTCCTATGCTTAGGTAGCAGATGTTGGGGTCATCTAAAGCAAAGTGTGAGACAAGGACTTGGGGTCCAGTAGTTTATTTGGGATGTCAGGAAGCAGGCATGAGAGATCAGGGAGAGTGAGATGGAGGAAAAGGAAAAGCCAGTATTGAAGTTTGTTGTTGAATTTGCTGCAATAGGCAATTAGAGTTCAGTCCCACCAGTACCAATGAGAAACATGACTGCGCTTCATAGTTTTTCTCTTATTATTCTCATGTTTCTTAGCAGCTATCATTTCATACTCACTTTATTGTCAATTATAATTTTCACAAAGAACATCTGCTTCACATAAAAGAGTTTTAAGGCCACAGCGAAAGTGGTTAGGAACTCTCTTCTGACAGGAGCCAAGGGAGAGACATACAGAGAAAGTGTGAAAACAGGAAAAAAGAAATTATCTGGGTATCGCTTGAAACTTGGTTTCGCTATTTGTGACTCGTTATCCTTAGTATTTTGATCGCCTAACCCTGAGGTAGTTACCAAGGAAAGTGACTGAGCAGGTATGCACGTATGCATTTAGACCACCACAGCACAGAATCACATCAGTCTAATAACCTCCTTGTTTAATTAAGTTAACAGAACACATGGAGGAGGATGGTTGTGTGATCAGGAGGTACTCTCTGGCAATGCTGACCCTTGGCCTAAACATCATACCTGTCCCCCAGACACCCTATGAAGACCCGCATCCCCAAAGAGTACCCTTATCCTAGGGCCAGTGCATCCTCAGAAGCTCTCTATTGTCCTCCACTGAATCAGGGTTGCAAGAACGCCTGCCCCTCTGTAGCAGATCCCAACTGGCAAAATATTGTAATGTTTATAACTGGGGGAGGACAGGTAGGAAAAGTTCACCTTAGATGTCTAGACCAGCAAAGGCAGTCACTTTAGAATGTACCTCATCCCCAGAGGCAGGCATATAAACCTTTACCTGAAGTGCTTATCTGCCTGTCTATTTGTTTTGGCTGCAAATGAATGGCAGTCTCTAGATTACTATTTATCACTGACCTCCAGTTATATGTCCTTAACAGTGAGCTCATCTGTTTCCAGCTTCTGAAAGAGTAAGTTGCAAAGCCAGTTGGAACAAGTACGATTCAGCATGCTACTGCTCTCTTGTCCTTGGGGCATGTCTTTTATTTTCACAGAAAATGTCCTAAGCTGAATCTAGTGATCTGATTGCAAACACTTGACTCTTTGTCTGTTTCTTTAAGAAAGGAAGAAGTTTATGCAGGTTTAGTTTCTATTAGGACTAGAATGGCTATACCTTTAAATCCTTCTTTGACTTCTATATACATATACATGCATATATAACATTTATATATGGAACATATATTTACAAATATTTATATATAATATTGTCATATAAGAGAAAGATTTGATCTTTGCCCCCAGTTCTTGGCATAACGTTCCTGAAACCATTAGAATTTCCTGAGTGGTAAGAGTGTCTTATCTTATTCATAAGGAACTCCCTTTGAGCACAGCAGAATTTATACTAAAGAGGGGACTTTTAGAAGTGATGGTGTTAATCGCTCAGTTGTATCTGACTCTACGTGACACCATGGAGTGTATGTATCCAGGCTCCTCTGTCCATGGAATTCTCCAGACAAGAATACTGGAGTGGGACGTCCTGAAGGATGGGGGCTAGTAGCAAGAAGAACCAACCACCTGTTAGTGAGTTGGAACTTTTACTCCCACTCAGACCTCCAGAGGGGGCAAAAGGACAAACGACTGAGTTCAGTCATCAAGGCCAGTGATTTTTTCTATCATGCCTATATGATGAGGCCTCCAAAAACCCCAAAGGAACAGAGTTCAAGGGCTTCAGGGTTGGGAAACACATGGTGATGATGGGAGAATGGTATCTGTCTAGAGAAAGTGGAAGCTCTGTGCTTGCCCTATTCATCTCTTCCATCTGGCTGTTTCATAGTTATGTTCTTTTATTAAAAAAAAAAAAAAAGCAAAACTGATAATTGGTGAGTGAAACATTTTCCTAAGTTCTCTGAGTCACTCTAGTAAATTAATCTGGGTCTTGGGAACCTCCGATTTATAGCCAGTATGACAATGGCAAATGCATGCATTCTCAGTCACGTCTGACTCTTTGCAACCCCATGGACTGCAACCCACCAGGCTCCTCTGTCCGTGGGATTTTCCAGGCAAGAATACTGGGGTGGGTTGCCATTTCCTGCTCCAGGCGATCTTCCTGACCCAGGGATCGAACCTGTGTCTCTTGAGTCCCCTGTGTTGGCAGGTGGATTCTTTCACCACTGTGCCACCTCCACCTGAGAGCAAAATTTATCATCCCAAAATACATCTCTTTGGCATGAGGATTACTGTAGACTGGTTGTTTTTTTAAAAAAAACAAATGGATCAGGAAGAGCTTTTACTTCCTTCCCTCTCCAACTGCCTATAAACTGGAGAGGATGTGTTCCAGGAAGGGAGCTATCACCATAGATAAGTTCAGTACAATGTGAGCTAGGTTTGGTAGACAGGGAGGAACCTAACAAAATCTGTTTGCTAAAATTCTCTGTCTGGGGAACTCCCTGGCTGTCATGGGGTTAGGACTTCAGCTTCCACTGCAGGGGCCACAGGTTCAATCCCTGGCCAGGGAACTAAGATCCCACAAGCCATGCACACACGACCAAAATAAAATAAAAATAAATAAATAAAACTTCATTTAAAAAACATTCAATAAAAAAATAAAATTCTGTGTCCTATTATTTCTATATGGCCCAGCAAATATTTATTTACCAAACATTTGCTCTTCTCATTCTCTCTGTGAAATATCTTCTTTCTCTTTGAAGTCCCAGGCCCCCTTCTCTTTAGTCCAGGAGATTGTATATACCTCATTTTACCTGACTGTCTCTGGGGGTTCTCATGTTAGGATTCCTCCTACAAATGTAATTAAATTTTACTTTCTTTTATTAATCTGCCTCATGTCAATTAAGTCTGAGACTAGTCAAAAGAACCTAGAGAGGCAGAGGAAAACTTTTTTCCTCCCCAACAAGGATAGGTCAGAAGCACAGGTAACAATCTGGACTTTTGATGGGCTTCGCTGGTTGCTCAGAAGGTAAAGAATCCACCTGCACTGAAGAAGACCTGTGTTTGATACCTGGGTTGGGAACATCCCCTGGAGAAGGAAATGGCAACCCACTCCAGTATTCTTACCTAGAGAATTTCATGGGAGGAGGAGCCTGGTGGCTTACAGTCCATGGGGCCCCAAAGAGTCAGACACAACTGAGCCACTTTCACTGAAAGGGGGCTATCAACAATCTTATAGGACTCAGTCTAACACCTGTGGGAACTGATGCAAACTCCAGCTAGAGAGCGCCAGAATTGAGTAAAATTTCAGGACACTTCGGTGTTGCAGAAGCATTTGATGTATGGAAAATCCACGTGTCTGGTGTCACAAGTCATATAGTGCTGTAGTTGAGAATAAACAGGTATGGGAGAATGTGTGTTTTTTCCTTTACAAATATCGAATAAAATTTCCCAGTGCCTGGATCCCGCTGTCTACAATTGAACAAAGTGTTCAGTATGGAAGCCCTTCCACATTCATTATGTTTCTTCTTTCCCATAATGCTGGAAGGGGAAGATAGAGGATGAGATGGTTGGAGGGCACCACTGACTGGATGGACATGAGTTTGAGCAAGCTTCCGGAGTTATTGAACTAACTGTGAACTAGTTTCCTAAATTTATTAAGGGCTACTTCCTAGGCCACCAGCAGTGGAGACTCAAGATATCACTGAATTACTGATCGGGGTTTTAAAGATAGGCACTTAAAGACTAACCTAATTCCCTAGACCACTAAAATTCAAACGCGAGACTTGCCCACAGTCACTCTAATGATTACATGGGATAATACATGTAAAGTGCCTGTCAAGGGGCCTGGACCCAGCGCCCCCCAGGAGTTGACCAGGAAAAGTGCTCAGACCAGATGTTCCAGCTGCAAGCTCACAGGACCCCATACACTCGCTGCCTCTGGGTTATACGAACTCTGAATTTAAGGTTTTCATTTGCGCAATGAACGTCCCTTAACCCTGAATATGGCTTTAGTTTACATTCTTGGCTTTTGGCCGCTTGGTGACCTTTTAGCTTTAAAAAGGAAACCGCTGCTACTGCAAACCAGTATTGGGCTTCAGTAGATTTTTCTCAGGTGGTTTTATTTTACTTTTCCCTAAAATAACTGCTACGTATTTTGATACCAGGAATTCCTTTCTCTGAGGAACTCCTTCACAGCGCTAGGTGACCGCGACACGTTCCATTTCACGTTACTCCAAGGATCAGGCAGGCCACTGGGCTGTGGGGCCGGACCGACGCGGACGGTCATCCCGCTGACGTCACCGCGCAGCCTGCCGCTGACCTGACGCTCGGGAATGACGTCAGGCCCCTGCGGGTCCAGGCTCTGCCGAGCGCCATGCTGGGCGTGGGCGGCGCGGGACTCGCGCGGGCCCTGCGGGCTGGGACGCAGGCATGGCTGTGGGGCGCGCGCGGCCGCCCACTGGCCCTGGTGCACGCGGTCCGCGGGCCCCACGCGGCGGACTGGCAGCCGTCGGCCGGGCGGGGGCCGCGCGGGCGTCCGCTGAGCCTGTCTGCAGCCGCGGTCGTGAACTCGGCTCCCCGCCCTCTGCAGCCCTACCTGCGCCTCATGCGGTTGGACAAGCCCATAGGTGAGTGCGGACGGACGCGGCGGTCCGGGGGCTGCGGGCGTCGTGGAAATGAAGCCCGAAAGCCGCGGCCTGGCCTCCAGGTGCTCGTTACCCTCGAGAAACCCGAACAGGGCGATCTCCGAAGTGCCCGGCCGGCTGTCACGCCTCCCTGAATCCTGAGCCCCGGAGCGGGGCAGAAACTCCGCTCATTCCACAGACCGTGTTTGTAAGTTGTGAATCGAGCGGAAATTCCGTGCCCGCATCCCTGCATTTGCGCAGATTTGCAGTGTGCAAGCACTTCCACATTCAGTGTGTTTCATCTTTCCCATAATGCTGCAAGGCCCCCCCAGCAAATGCAGAGGAAACCAAGGTTCTTTGGAGAGCCAGACCGGATGATGCTGAGTTTCTTAGTTCTTTGCCCTACACTGTTTGTAGCACAAAGATTTAATTCATTCGAATGCTGCAGGCTTTGCACTTGTGTACTACTTATCAGCTCACGGTCGCCTCCTAAGGGAGAAGTTCCTTGAATTTTCTGTGTAACGTATTCACCTTTCACTTCTCTCTTTACCTCTCATTTTTCTTCATAACCTTCGTCGCTAGCCTTATACATTTATTGGTTGATACATTTTTCCAATACAGCGTAAACTCCACTTACATGGGACTTTTATTTCTAATGTCTAGAAGAGCCTGGCAGTAATATTGAAAGACTGAAGTCCTACAGCATCGCCTAGCCTTAGGGATAGAAAGAGCTGTGGCAACTTTGTCCTTTCACAGAACTCCCAGTCTGGTTAAAAAAAAAAAAGTATTGGGTGAGTTGGGAAAGTATGGGATCACATATAAGTGATACAGATAGTAAGTACAGCAGGAAAAGAATAATTATTGTGAATCTTCATTGCTGGAAAAAGTTGAGAAGAAAGTGTACCTCAAAGCAGTGGTCCCCAACATTTTTGGACTGGTTTCGAGAAAGACAGTTTTTCCCAGTGTTGGGGGTTGTGGGAGAGTGGCATGGTTTGGGGATGATTCAAGTGCATTTTGGGCTTCCCTGGTGGCTCAGTTGGTAAAGAATCCAGCTGCAATGTGGGAACCTGGGTTCAATTCCTGGATTGGGAAGATCCCCTGGAGAAGGGAAGGGCTACCCACTCCAGTATTCTGGCCTGGAGAATTCCACAGAGTCTTTAGTCCATGGGGTCGCAAAGAGTTGGACACAGCTGAGCGACTTTCACTTTCACTTCACTTTTCAAGTGCATTACACTTATTGTGTACTTTATTTCTATAATTCTGACATCAGCTTCACCTCAGGTCATCAGGCATTAGATCCCAGAGATTGGGGACCCCTGCCTCAAAGGACAGGTAGATCTTGCAGAGGAGGAAAGAGTTCCTCATTGGTGGGGGAATTATTTTTGCAACGACTCAAGGGTAGAGGGTTGGTACACTAAGGACATAAGCTCGTCTGGAACCCCAGTTGAGCATAGAGAATAGTGGGCATCAAGGCTGGTTAAGAGCTGGACGGAATAAGAATGGACAGAGGAGAGAGAGGGGTGGAGGCTGAACTCTAGGTAATCTGGCTGACGGCATGTACCATTGCATGGATGATAAATACATTCAAATGCCTAGATATAGTCCCCACCTTTGCTCAGCTAAGACCCCCAAATTAGGCCTTCTTTTTTGTATTCTAGATTTAATCACTATCATTTGAGATCAGAGCACTAAGCATTTATAACAATCAGCAATTAAAGTGTAAAAGTCAATTAAATGATAGGCACAGTCCTGCCATCATGACCTGTGACGTTTGGGGGCCAGATTCAAGTTGATAGGCATAAAATTTTAAGCCTAGTTCTAACCTGAAACCTAATCGTTGTTATTCTATTGTTGGGATCTATGTCACAGAGCCGTAGTGTAGGCTTATGGGCATCTAATATCAGCAACTGCTCTAAGTCCCATTTCCATAAATCTCTGGCTTCTCCCTTAGAAGCTGGACCACATAATAAGACTGTAAAGAGTTTATATACGAGTAAAACTCTAGAGCCAGACTTCTTTGAGTCTTCACTCTGCTCACTTGAGGGACCTCTGGTAAGTTACTTTACCCCTCTGGGCCTTCATGTCTCATCTGTAAAATGAAAATACTAAGAATACTGACTTTGTAAAGTTGTCGTGAGAATTCGTTAATAAGTGTCAAGTCCTTAGAACAGTGCTTGACATAATAAATGTACAAGAACGTTAGCCATTACTTGAGAAACTGGAATTGGAGAAGATTGGGTAAATAGTATTAGGTATGTTAGGAGGATACCTGCCTGCTTGCTTTGGTTCTAAATAAGATGACAGTAGGACTTTTCAGACAACCTAGTAACAGTCTCAGTACTGTGCTGTGTGCTAAGTCGCGTCAGTTGTGTCTGACTTTTTGTGAACCTGCAGACCATAGCCTGCCAGGCTTCTCTGTCCATGGGACTCTCCAGGCAAGAATATTGGAGTGGGTTGCCATGCCCTCCTGCAGGGGATCTTCCCAACTCAGGAGTCGAACCCAGGTCTCTTACGTCTCCTGCATTGGCAGGCAGGTTCTTTACCACTAGCGCCACCCGGGCAGTCTCAGTACTATTAGAATTCATTCAGCAAGCATTTTTTTGAGCCCCTACTGTTTGCCAAGAGTAATAAATTGACAGTAGTAGAATTCCAGATTTGATTTTTCTTTGCTTAAATTCTTCTTTTGTGGGTATTATGTGTATGGTTTTATAATTTTTGTTTATTTATTTTTGACCGTGCTGGGTCTTGGTTGCTGTGTGGGTTTTTCCCTAGTTGCAGCGAGCAGGGCCTTCTCTCTGGTTGTGGTGCGTGGGCTTCTCACTCTGCTGGCTTCTCTTGTTGCAGAGCACAGGCTCTAGGCCCACAGACTTCAGTAGTTCAGCACGTGGGCTCAGTAGTGGGAGTTCTCGGGCTCTAGAGCATAGGGTCAATAGTTGTGGCACACAGGCTTCGTTGCTCTGTGGCATGTGGGATCTTTCTGGATTTAGGGATCGAACCCATGTCTCCTGCTTTAGTAGGCAGATTCTTTACCACTGAGCCACCAGGGAAGCCCCTATGTGTGATGTTTTAATTTGCTGAAGTCTGCTCTTGTTAAAAAGTGGGTTTCACTGTTCAGAAGGGATTACAACTTCTACAACCATGTCACAGACTCCATTATTTCAGGAGGTTTCAGCAGGTGGCGCTCTTTCCACTAAATTGGTGGTATTACTGGTTTTACTGCATTTGTGGCTGTTGATGTTGTCTATTAGTCCATGAATCTTAGATTCAGTTTATACAAGCTCTCTGGTCCACTCATCACCTTTCAGAATGCTTTCTCAATTTGTTTGTAATTTCCCAGAGAGTTTTTACTTTTTCTTTTTTTAAAAAAATTGTATTGTGGTAAAAGTCACATAACATAAATCACACTATTTTAACCATATTTAACTGTACAGTTCAGTGGGACTAAGCACAGTCACATTGTTGTGCAGAAAGCTTTTACTTTTTCTGTAATGAGTATATCTTTCTAAAACCTATTTGTATCCTCACCATCTTTCTTCATGGGAGAGAACAGAATGAAAATATCATGTTGATAATCAGTCGCTAAAGTGTCATAGGGAAGACAAAAACACATTGCTGAGTATCAGGAGGGCAAAAGGAAAAAAAAGAATTCATGGTTGTGTAGAGATTTAGATATCTAGAGTGATAGTCTGGAGGCAAACTGCCTGGACTTGAACTCCAGCTACACTGAATTCTGCCATGTTTTGTCTATGTGGTTGTTCAGTCAGTGAGTTGTGTTGGACTGTTTGTGACCCCATGGACTGCAGCTCACCAGACCCCCCTGTCCTTCACTATCTGCCAGAGTTTTCTCAAATTCATGTGCATTGAGTTCGTGATGCTATCTAACCATCTCATCCTCTGCCTCCCCCTTCTCCTTTTGCGTTTAGTCTTTCCCAGCATCAGTCTTTTCCAGTGAGTCAGCTCTTTTCATCAGGTGGCCAAAGCACTGGAGTTTCAGCTTCAGCATCAGTCCTTCTAAGGAATATTCAAGGTTGATTTCCTTTAGGATTCACTTGGTTTGATATCCTTGCAGTCCAAGAGACTCTCAAGAGTATTCTCCAACACCACAGTTTGAAAGCTTCAGTTCTTCAGCAGTCAGCCTGCTTTATGGTTCAACTCTCACACCCGTAAATGATTCCTGGAAAAACCATAGCTTTGACTCCACGGACCTGTGTCAGCAAAGTCTCTGCTTTTTAATATGCTGCCTAGGGCCTCAGAAGGTAAGGAATCTGCTTGCAGTGTAGGAGACCTGGGTTCAATCCCTGGGTCCGAAAGATTCCCCTGGAGAAGGGAATGGCAACCCACTCCGATATTCTTGCCTGGAGAATTCCATGGACAGAGGAGCCTGGTGGGCTACAGTCTATGGGGTCACAGAGAGTCAGACACGACTGAGCGACTCACTCTTTCACGTTCAGGTTTGGCTAGGTCTGGCTGTGTGGCCTTGGGCAGATTACTTTCTCAATGCTTCAGTTTCTGTGTTTGTTAAGTAAGTATAATAGCCTACCGCATATGTTTATTGTGAGAATCAAAAGTATTATATGACAGCACCTGTCGCAGGCAAACACTGAATTTGTAGTTGTTTTTTTCATTATCACTGTCACTAGCATGTCATAACAACTCTAAGAGGTAGATGTTCTTTCATCTCTTTTGTAGATAAGAAAGACTGAACGTTCAGATTTAATATACTTGAGTGTCTGGCATCACTTGCTAGGAGCAGACACTAGAACCTTCCCTGGAGAAACCTTCCTCATCTGTAGGAGTACCCTACAGTTTCCCATCCATGCATGCGGAACCTATAACACAGACTTATGGCCAAGGAAATCTTGACGCCAACATGAAATGCTATAGGTGATTACACAACTTTGTCTTTAGAATTCTCTTTTAAGTGAAACCTTCAATTCTTACTGCATCAGGAAAATGCCTGTGAAGTAGCGTCCTTTCTTTTCTATCAGAACAGGTTCAGCTAGCCACTCCTGTCCCTTTGAACTCTACTGGTAGGGGCAGGGAAAAGGAAGTGCTGAAACCACCCACTGTGTGTTACTTAACCTCTCTGCATCTGTTTCCTCATCTGTGAAATGGGAGTAATAATAGTGCCTGCTTTATGAGGGTGTCTTTGACGATTAAACGAGTTTGCATAGAGAGAGCATCAGGAGCTGTACCTGACACTTCACGAACATGTGCCGAACGTTCTTGTTGGTACTGTTTGAGATGGGACACGCTGAGTGTGAGTCTCCAGGGCGACCTGAATTCCGCTCTAGACGGCTCCTTCCTGTGTTCTAGCCTCTCCTTGCCTTTGCTGCAGTGTGTGTTTAAGCCCCTTTTGGAAAAGCTTTCCTGATTTTCCCCTGCTCCATCCCCAGTTAACTTGGGTGGCCCTGTTTTATGCCTTGTAGGATCCTGCACTTGCCCTGTTGTTGAATTGGTCTATTTTATTGTTACTGTTTGCTTAGCTGGGTTTCTCCCTTTTGATTTACAAGCTGCACGAAGGCAGAAACCATCTCTCTTAGTCACCATTGTATTCCCAATTCCTGGAACATCTCTAGTACAAAGCATGTGCTTTATAAATATTTGCAAATGACTAAAGCTTAAATTTAGTGAGGCTTAAACATGATCCTAAGGGCGTTGTCATCTGATCATTTTCGTGCAGCATCTGATTTCTTTAGCCTCGTGTTCTATTTCACTTTTTGAGGAGGAAGAAATTATCCTCCACCCTTCTAAGTCTAAGAATTAAGTTGACATGAGACAGATTAATAGGAGATAATCAAGCAAAAGTTTAGTTGTATGAATGCTGCAGAGAGACCCAAGAAGACTGAGCAACTCACCAAAATGGCCAAAATATCCTCATCTTAAATACCATCTTCAGCTAAAGACATGGCAGGATATTGCAGGTAGTGGTTTGGAACCTCAGAGGGGTGGGGAGGAAGATAATTCACTGGAGATAGAAAATCAGATGTTCAATAAACAGTTATTTCTGGTCTCCCGGCCCTACCAAGTTTCCCGCAGCACACCTAGCCCATATTTTTTCAGTTATGTGATGATAGCGCTATTCTATAACAAGAAAACTTCCTCAATCTTCTGTTTCGTAAAGGTAATCAGCCTAAATGAATCCTCATGCCAGAGGGACACATTTGAGGGATTGGGGTGGGGGGCGGGGGGTGTTGTACTCTTATATTTCTCAATAGGAAGGAAAAGCTTAGAACTTATCTAATAGGCACTATATCCAAGCAGTCATTGAAAAATTTTCTTTTCAAAATAGGATATCTAGTCTTTTGATCACAGGATATCTACTAAAGTCCATGTGTGAAATCTCCATCCCGATGGTCTCCTTGGTTTTAGCTTAATTTCATCTAGTTTAGGAGCTGAGTACCAGAACTACTCACATTTGTGCATGTATTGTTCTAGCAAAATATTTTTTTAAAAAAAGGTTAATCCCTCTCTCCCCAAGTCATTTTATTATATTGTGTTAATAACAATAAATAAAGTTTTATTCACTTTTTTGAGCAGGTAATACATGCATATAATAATGCATATGGCATGATTCAAAAGGTACAAGGATGTAAAGTGAAAACTACGTCATCCACTCCTTTTTCCCTACCAGTTCTCTGCCCTGAAAGCATTTGTTAGTTTCTAATGTGTCCTTCCTGGCATAGTGAACACACATTCAAATGTATATATTTGTTTAATATGTGTGTGCATGTGCCTACATATACACGTACTCACATATATATAGTAAAAATTCTCAGCTTGCCCTCCACAGGATCATTGGTAACGTCATCAGAAATACATGAGTATCCAAATCCCCAGAGTATGTGTCAGACTGGGTTTTGTCAACCAGATAGGTGAAAAATATTATCTCAATGTAATTTTGATGTTTATTTATCAGGTTGAGTATCTTTTCATTGGTAGAAAAGCCATTTGCATTTTCCATTATGTTTTTGGTCCATTTTTTTCAGTTGGGCTGTTGATGCCTGTCCAGTTTCTGGGAACCCTACATATTAGGGAGAGTAGTCCTCTGTGACATGAGTTTCAAGTTTCTTTTCCCAGTTTTGTTAAGTGCTTTTGACTGTGTGTTCCTTACCTCTTTTGGATGCAGCGTTCAAGCAAATGAAAGCAGTTAGCTAGCTTGAATCTGCACCCTTTTTGTCTCTCTCTTTTTGCTCAGGAACCTGGCTGCTATATCTGCCGTGTACTTGGAGCATCGGTCTGGCGGCGGACCCAGGCTGTCTCCCAGATTGGTACATGTTATCCCTGTTTGGCACAGGAGCCGTTCTGATGCGTGGAGCCGGCTGCACCATTAACGACATGTGGGACCAGGACTTTGATAAAAAGGTAGATTCGTCCTAGGAGGGCGCAGAGGGGCTCCCCTTAGTTCTGCAGAGTAAGACGGTGGCCTGCCTTTTGGACGCCACATAAAGGGGCGGGTCACCCAGTGTCCTCGCTGAAATCCGCAGGGCAAGTGCCGGTGTCCTCTGAACAGCTGCTGCTGCCCAGTACGGGGGGCTGCCTTTCTCAACCCAGGAGCGGGGCGGCGGGGGCCGTGTGCACTTCCTCTTCACAGCACAAATTCAAACTTGGAAGGGCAGAGTAAGGATATTGGAGGTGAGATTGAAAATTCCATCCTGAACCCGTGGGTGCCTGAAAGAACTGTCAGCCCTTCCTTTGAGAACTTTGGGGACCATAACTATTCCTATGTAAATCAAACCTTAGTATAAATGAACCAAGACAGCCCTACTAGCATCTGCAAAACATAATTTCATCTTCTTTTTCTCCTTAGAAAAAACAATACATGCTTACTATGAAACACTCAGTATAAAAATTAGAAAGGATAGAAAATGCCAGTCTTCCTCATCCACCTTCCCCAAGCCCCCAGAGAAAACTTCATTTAAAACTTGATACATTATATTTATTTTCTCAAGGGAAAGGGCCATTTTGTTTGCCTTTTATTCCAGCAGCCATACTATAACAAGTACAAGCTCATTAAATGCTTGAGTAAATAATCAAGTAAACTTTCACTTTGTAAGAAATCCAGGATGAATTATGTAAAGTAAATAATCATATAACACATAACGTGAATAATCTTCCCGGGTTTGCCTTTCCTGTAAGTGTGAGTTTTCCTTAAGTAAAGCACACCTATAATTTTTAGTTCACATTAGTATACTTTTTAATACAAAAACATTTATCAAATACCCACTGTGAATGAGACACAGTGACAGATTCTGGGATTGCATGGATGAAAGATAACATTGTTGACTTCAGTTTAGTACTATTAGCTATCAAGAGATGGTGTCCATAAAGCATCATGGACGGGGTTAGAGAGAACTTTTTCAGATAGGGTAAGGTGACCTTCAAACTATGACAGAATAAGATGCCAAAAATAAAGGCTGGGCTGGAAGGTGAAGGTCACCCTAGGCAAAGGCATGGCATCTGCACCCTAGCAGATCCAGAGGCATGGCTGTGAGCTAAAGTCTGTGATGCCTAATGGCTGCAGCTGTGGGTTTGTCTGCTTGGCTGGAGGGTAAGACAGTGGCAGAGAGTCACATGATGCACAGTAAAGGCGTCTTGATCCATGCCAAGCGATGCATACTCTCTTAATTGGAAAGTTGGGGGTTTGCACATCCTGGTCAGTTTTTCATTCTGTTATAACCATATGAATGAGGCTTCTAGTGTATATCCCTTCAGAATAATTATTGAACACATTTAGAGCAGCTTGGTGTCAGTTTCCTGATTGTGATAGTGTAAAGCTTTGCAGAATGTTCCCCTTGGAGGAAACTGGATAATGGATACATAGGCTTTCTATATTTCTTAAAATACAGAGATTTTTTTTAAATTGCATATTAATCCACAAATTATTTCCAAAAAAAAGTTTAATTAAAAATTTAATTAAAAAATAACATGATTAACTTTAAAATAACATAATCAAACCAAACAACTTTTTCTACTTCTAAAATTAACAAAATAGAGCCATTTTAGTCTTCTCTTAAGTGATTTTTTTTCTCCCTAGATAAAAGGGAACTGATTAGATATCTTACATCTCCCCCATGCTATTTTTCACTGATTAGAAGAATCCAGAGTCAATGTTGACATACAGCAGAGCACTTAAGTGTTTTATAGCTGTGGTTTTGCTAACATGAATTTTAAAATGTTATGAGCATCTCTTTGAGGGAGTGGGTTAAAAAGGTTGGTCAAATTGTCATGCTTACCTTACAGTTTCTTAAAGGCTGTAAATTCTTAAGTATATGTTTACGGCTGAAGGCTTTGCTTAATAGGTGTGTGTGTTGGTCGCTTAGTCATGTCCGACTCTTTGCAACCCCATAGACTGTAGCTCGCCAGGCTCCTCTGTCCATGGAGTTCTCCAGGCAAGAATACTGCAGTGGGTTGCCATTTCCTTCTCCATTTGGTTAATATAGTAGATGACTAAGTAGATTGCTAATGCATTAAATGATAAGTGAGTTGCTATCAGGTTATATGGGTTAAATGTGTTTTGTTGATGAGGTATGCAGTCTGCTAGTCATGTGATAAACATTATGTCCAAAAATCTCAGTGCACAGGTGTTAATGGTTTGATTTTGTCAGCTGTGAGCATGCTAGTTTACTAGATGTGTTTTTAAATCATCATGTTACATCGTTTTTAGTCTTTTGATGGGTGCCTTATTTTCAGCTCTCAGGTTTAGTTAGCCAGGCAGTTCCCATCGTACTGAAAGGGCAGTGTAACCTTGTGATGAGTACCGTGGTTGGTGGGACTGGACTGACTGTGCCACCTTCATATCCGTGACCTTGGAAAGTTACTGAGCCTCTCTGTCTCAGTTTCCTGAAACTTAGAAGGGGCAAGAACTTCGAGTGGCTAAAAACAGTTGTTATAAGGATTCAACAACGTGATGCGAATATAACTCTTAGATTAAGTAGCATACTGTAACACTCAACTACTGGCAGGAATAAGCATAATATCGTAACTCAAATATAAGAACATAAATATTATTTCCACTTGAAACTACAAGAACCAAATCAAGGATAAAATATTCAGTTCTGGCACTAACCAAGATGAATCATTACAGTTTCTGACAAACTATTTCATTGCACAGTGAGGCATGCTCTAAATCTGGTCAGCACATTTTTTCTGTAAAGGACCAGATAGTAAATATTTTAGCTTTGTGAGCCGTGTAGTCTTTGTTGTAATTACTGCATTCTGTTGCACCATGAAAGCAGACACATACAGTATGTAAGAAAATGGGGGTGTCACTGATTCAATAAAATTTTATTTGTGGACACTGAAATTTAAATTTCAACCTACTTGCATGTGGCACAATACTTTACTCTTTATCTGATTTACTTTCAATCACCAAAAAAGTAAAAGCCATTCTTAGCTCATAGTGCCATATAAAAACAGAAGGTTGAATTTGGCTCACAGGCCATAGTTTGCTAAACCCTTGATATAAGTCATACAAAAATATATTAATTATAGTTAATATTTATGGCATCAGACATTGCACTGTGAGGTAGGTGCTATTATTACCTCTTCCTCTCTCTTCTTTTTCCTTTAGTAAGTCAGTAATCTAAACCTGAGGGAGGTCAAGTAATTTGCCAGAATTCACAGAGCCAATAAGGGATGGAATTGGATTCAAATGGTAGGCTCTCTGATACCAGATACTGAGTTCTCAACTTCCAGCTGTGCTGAAAATTTTGGTTATGCTGTTTGTGTTGAGTTTAGAATAATCACTAGGTTTCAAACCCCGGCTCCCTGCATTGGAAATTCGAAGTCTTAGCCGCTGACCACCACGGAAGTCCCATTCCCACTTTCAGACTCAGATAATCTGTCTTCTTTCTTCATATCTGACATCTGATTGCAGTGCTTCCCATACTCATGATAGCATTCACGTGATAGCACCCTTATCTGACATGCTCTGCAGTTTCCTTTCCTGACAGTCCCGTTATTTCTGTCCCTCATTGCTCTCTGAAAATTGAGCATATACTTGCTAAGCTGGGTAGCTAAATAGTTAGATCAGGATGTTACTTTGTTTTGTTTGTAGATGGGTATGGGCGACAGAAAGGAATGAATGGTGGGACTTTTTAGTTCTTTTCAAAGCTGTTTTAAATAGGAACTTTGATTCTTGACAGTACTTCCAGTTTTCACTTTTTATTCATGTATCTGTCTTAGTTGGTACCATGGGCCAGTCATTTGAGTCAATGTTTAAGTAAATAATTGAGCTATTTCTCATCGCTAAGAGATCTGTTTTATGTGTTAAGGTTACAAGAACAGCAAGTCGCCCAATAGCTGCTGGAGACATTTCAACTTTTCAGTCCTTTGTTTTTCTTGGGGGACAGCTGACCTTGGCCCTGGGCATTCTTCTGTGTCTGAATTACTACAGGTACAGTAAATGTATTTTTCATAATCATGCATAAAATCTGTCACTTTGTACAGAAGTAGATATAAGATAGAATTGAAATACCTGAATCACAAAGTCATTCGTTACCTAATCAAGCGTCTGTTTAACAGTCTGAGTTAACAATCTAAGTGAATCACCGCATGTTGTACGAAGTCAGGAATGCTTTCAGCCAAAGGAATGAGGAGATCAGCAATTTCGTTCATCCTACGCCGCCTCCAGGACTTGCACTCTGTGTTGCCTGAAGGACTCAGGGCACTTCTCTAGGTTTTCCAGGTGCATGCGTGGGAGTGTGTGTATAAGCCCATTTGTGTAACTCTTCCAATCCACCTAGTGTCTCTGAAGTGGTCGGGGCAGGAGAGGCAGGAATGATTGTATTCACTTTGCAAAAAGAGGAACTGGGTCTTTCCCAGAGTCATAGTCCTAATCAGCGACAGAAGAAAAAAGGACTCATTTGTGTACCTCTTAAACACGGACAGAATTAAACTTTTGTGTATCAGATGGCTGCTTACCATATAGTGTTTCAATAAGACATTAAAGAGGAGGAGCTCAGCAAATAAGCATATGGAGGCTAGACTTACTGCATATCTTATCCTGAAAGTCAAGTGATATCTTATCAGTCGAGTGATAACACTTTGAAAGGTTATTCCTGGAGGGTAATGCCAGGTGAGCTGTGACCTCCTGAAAACATCGGATGTTGTCCTTTCGTAGGTGCTCTGTGACCTTATCTTCCAGAGAAATAATGCCTTGTCATGCATACAGGGAGGGGTATTTGGACTCCCATTCTCTGTTAGGGCATCTCAGTTTACCTGTTGTCTCAATGTTTTAAAGCGAAATTTAGACAGGCAGTAGCATATGGGGCCTAACTGAAGAGTTGACTCATTGGAAAAGACCCCAATGCTGGGAGGGATTGGGGGCAGGAGGAGCAGGAGATGACAGAGGATGAGATGGCTGGATGACATCACCGATTCGATGGACCAGAGTTTGAGTAAACTCCGGGAGTTGGTGATGGATAGGGAGGCCTGGCGTGCTGCGATTCATGGGCTCACAAAGAGTCAGACACGACTGAGTGACTGAACTGAACTGAGCATATGGGGAATATCATGTTGGATACTGGGGCCAGATGCTTTAGGCCTGAGTCCAACCCTGCTGCTGACCAGCTGTTACAACACGTGGCAAATTACTTTCTCTTTGTGCTTTAGTTTTTCCACCTGCCAAAAACAAAACAAAAACCAACCAACCAAGTAGGATAAAACTGCCCATCTCTTAGGGTTGTGGTGAAGATTATTACGACTTCACATATGTAGAGCGGTTAGAGTAGTCCTAATACATGAAAGCGATATATGTGTCAGCTGTTCTTATTTTGGTTGGTTGTTTGTAACACTGAAGATATTTTCTTTTAAGTTATTTTTAATTGGAGGATAATTGCCTTACAGTGTCATGTTAGTTTCTGCCATACACCAATGCGAATCAGCCATAAATATACATATATACCCGCTCTCTCTCGAGCCTCCTTCTCACCCCCGCCCCCCATTGCGCCCCCTAGGTCATCACAGAGCCCTGAGCTGAGCTCCCTGTGTATAGCACTTCAGGTATTTTCTAATCATCCTGTATACTAATTAAAGTTCAGGAATCAAGGTCTAGGAAGAAAATTTTACCAAATAAAAAGGTATAAGTCAAGATAAATCGTTTCCTAATTAGTGTTACTGTTGTTATCTTTTATCGATTTTTAAGAGATGGTGACACTAATCTTTGTAATATTTTTTTTCTTGATTTCAGTATAGCTCTTGGAGCAGCCTCCCTACTGCTTGTCATCACCTACCCGCTAATGAAACGAATTACATACTGGCCTCAGTTAGCCTTGGGTGAGCTTGAAATAACTACATAAGTATCTCCTTCAATACCCTCAAGCTGTACTTTTATATATAATATCATACACATGTGTGTGTAATGTGACAGAGATAAAATATCAGGTCAGTCTTGAAATTTTGCAAACCAGGAATAGATTTTCATATTTTAAAAGAGGGCAGTTAGCTGCTTTTATTGGCTAAAAAATCTTGGACGTTTACCAAGGTCATCATCATTATTTCCTGAGATGTTCTTAAAAATCTGGGTATGTCACGAAGGAAAAAATTAGCTGCCTCGAACCTACCGGTTTCTTCCGGTGATTGATGTGGATGTCCTGAAGATGCCGTGGACTTGAGAACTAGAGTCACAGTCTGTGAGCGCTTCCTCCCTCTCTGTGAAGCCTTCCTTAGACTTAGCCAGTCTCTCTCGTAGCACTCTAATGTGGCGCTTACTTGTTTCAGCAGCAGCAATTCAATAGGAAGATCCTGAGAGCCTGCCCTCTCTCCCCATTAATAAGCTGTAGACACCTAGATGATAAAGTATTCTTTATATATGGATGGCACCGCATCTAACATAGCACTTGGCACATCACAGTTCTCAACAAACATATGTTGGTAGAAAGAGGAAGATAGGTACGTAAGTCAAAATCTATTGCAGACATGACTGTTCCTAGATTTTTTTCTTCTATTCCTAGAATAATCTTGAAGAGTATTAAGAAAGCTGGTGTATTTACTTTAAGTATTTATTGAAACCCTAACTCTTACTTTGTGTCAGAAATCACACCAAGTGCTAGAAAAATAAAAAGGACCAAAACACGTTCACTATCTTTAAGGAGCGAGTCTCTCAGGTACCTCAGACTCAGTGAGTCCCAGACGTCTTTTCTCAGATATCCTTTTTTTTTTGCCTCCTACGTTGCCTGTTTCCACTTTGAATCTCTCTTGCTCAGCTGATAAGTGCCTCTCGTCAGCGTGTCAGCGTGCCTGAGGGACTTGCAGGTTGGAGATGTCTAGCAGGCAGTTCAGTATCTGACCCAAAGCTGAGGGAAGTGATTAGGCCGACACACAGATATTTAGTAGGAGTTGTTGCCCTGTGGATGTTTTTTTATGGTCCTTAGAGAGAGTGTAAGGAAGCAGTGCTCCTGTCTGTACTCTTGTTTCTGTAACTTGAAGGGGAAATACAGCCATAAAGGAAAGGACCCAGGAGTTGGACTCAGACAGGCCTGAGTGCAAACCCTAAGGCATCTATTTATTGGTTGTGCCAGGCGTCATACTAGGTAGGACACATGTTCTTCCCACAAAACCCCCTATTTATCATAGGATATTATTCTCTCTGTTAGCAATGTAATTTTTAATTAACCTTTCGGATTCTGTTTTCCTGTTTTGTAAAGTGTTGCTAATAACTACCATAGACACTTGGGGGAATTTAAGAAAGAAACATGAGGAAACAGCACACACAGAGCCCAATACATGGAAGCACTTAATACTTGTAGCTGCCTCCTTCCCTCCCTGTGGATTCTGAAGTGCATTTAGACTTTTCTTCTCTTTCTGTTTCACTAATTGTAGGGTTGACCTTTAATTGGGGAGCATTGCTTGGATGGTCTGCTATCAAGGGCTCCTGTGATCCATCTGTTTGCCTTCCTCTTTATTTTTCTGGAATTATGTGGACTCTGATATACGATACTATCTATGCCCATCAGGTAAAGAAATGTCCTTTTTTGTAACTTTGGTTTAACTGTTTTTTTTTTTTTAAAAGAACTTTAAGAAGCAAATTAAAAGGAAAGGTTTTCCCTTTAGGCTTTTTTTAAAAAAATTGAGGTAATTGGTTTATCATGTTGTGTGTGTCATTGTACAGCATTATATTTTGACTTCTGTGTACACTTCAGGGCACTGACCACCAAAAGTTTAGTTTCCACCCGTCTCCATACTGCTGACTCCCTTTGTCTATTTTGCCCTCCCCACAGCCCCTTCCCCTCTGGTAACCACTGATCTGTTCTCTGTATCTATCTTTGTGTTTAGCTTTGTTTGTTCATTTATTTTTTAATATTCCACATGTGAGTGAAATTGTATGGTATTTGTCTTTTTCTGTCTGACTTTTTATTTAATATAATATTTTATCTAGCATAATACCCTCAAGATCCATCTCTGTTGTTGCAAGTGGCAAGATTTTATCTTTTTATGGCTCCATAGTATTCCATTGTATGGATATAACACATCTTTGTCAGTTCATCTGTTGATGGGCACTTAGGTTGCTTCCATATCTTAGCTTGTATATAATGCTGTGATAAACATTGGGGTACATAGGTATCTTCCTAAATTAGTGTTTTTGTTTTCTTTAGTAGATACCCAGAAGTGGAATAGTTGGATCATACAGTAGTTCTGTTCTTAACTTTTTGAGACATCTCCATACAGTTTTTCCACAGTGACTGCACCTATTTATATTCCCACCAGCAGTGCACAGAGGCTCCTCTTTGTCCCTCACCTTGTCAACACTTGTTATTTCTTGTCTTTCTGATAGCCATTCTAACAAGCATGAGGTGATCTCTCTTCATGGTTTTGGTTTGCATTTCCCTATTGATTAATGATGCTGAACATCTTTTCATATGCCTGTTGGCCATCTGTATGTGTTCTTTAGAAAAACTCTTCAGGGCAATGTCTGTTCAGACCCTTTGCCCATTTATTAACTAGAGGTTTTTATATTTTGAATATTAACACCTTACCAGATATATGATTTGCAGATATCTTCTCCCATTTGGTAGTTTGTCCTTTGACTTTGTGGATGATTTCCTTTCCTGAGCAGAAGCTTTTTAGTTTGATGTAGTCTTATTCATTTATTTCTGCTTTTGTTCTGCTTACCTGAGAAGATATATCCAGAAAGATATTACTAAGACCGACATCAGTCAGGAGTGTACTGCCTATGTTTTCTTCTATGAGTTTTATGGCTTCAGGTCTTACATTCAAATCTTTAATCCACTTTGAGTTCATTTTTATGTATGATATAAGATAGTGGTCTAGTTTCATTCCTTTTGCACAGGGCTGTCTAGTTTTCCCAACACCATTTATTAAAGAAAGTGTTTTCCACTTTATGTTCTCTGCTCCTTTGTTGTAAATTAATTGTCCATGTACAGGTGAGCTTATTTCTGGGCTCTCAGTTCTGTTTCCAGTGATCTGTATGTGTCTGTTTTTCTGCCAATACCATGTGATTTTTGACTATGATAGCTTTGTAGTATAATTTGAAATCAGGATATATGATACCTCCAGCTTTGTTCTTTCTTCTCAAGATTGCTTTGACTTGTTAGGGTCTTTTTTAGTCCCATACAAATTTTAGGATTTTTTTGTTCTGTTTCTATGAAGAAAGTTGTTGGTATTTTGATAGAGGTTGGGTTGACTGTAGATTGCTGTAGGAAGTATGGATATTTTAGTAATTTTAATTCTTTGAATCCATGAGCATGGAGTATTTTTCCATTTCTTTGTGTCTTCATTTCTTTTAACAATATCTAATATTTTCAGAGTACAGGTCTTTTACCTCCATGGTTAAATTTATTCCTAAGTATTTTGTTGTTGTGACTGTAAATGAGATTATTTTCTTAATTTCTCTTTCTACAAGCTCAGTGTATAGAAACACACAAGTTTTTGTATATCAAATTTGTCCCCTACAGCTTTACTGTACATGTTTATAATTTCTAATAGTTTTTTGGCAGCATCTTCAGGGTTTTCTATATATGAAACCATGTCATCTGCAAATAGTGATTGTTTTACTTCTTCCTTTCCAATTTGGGTGTCTTTTCTTTCTTTTTCTTGCTCAGCTGCTCTAGCAAGGAATTCCAGTACTATGTTGAATAAAAGTGGCAGGAATGGGTATCCTCATCTGGTTTCTGGTCCTGGAAGGACAGCTTTCAGATTTTCACCATTGAGTATGTTTGCTGTGGGTTTGTCTTATATGACCTTTATTATGTTGAGGTACATTTCCTCCATGCCCACTTTGCATGCAGTCTCTAATGTCACATGACCGTGATTACAACAATAAATAGAAATGCTAACAAATAAAGTTGCTAGAGGAGACCAGTCTGCCATGTGTGAGTGTATCATCAAGACCTAGCTCTACTTAAACAGGAAGGGTTTGACGGGAGAAGCAAGGAATAAACTGAGCTGGAAGTGAAATCTGAATGGATGTGTTAGGTAGCAAGTGATCATTTTTCTACATGTTTGATTTTAGCAAGATTGAAATGTATAGGAAATCATCAAGATTTGAGAACTCTGAAGTGAAGAAGAGCTGTGTGAAGAATTAGACTTGAGTTTGATTTCTAATTTAGTAAAAGTCAGTATAGGATTGTAAAAGTACAGTGATACATAGACCTGGAACATCATTTTAGCAGTAATATTTAACTTCGATTTGGCCTGCACATTCATTTTTGATCAACTGTTTCTGAGTTATTGTCATTTTTTACAACATGTGGTATATCTACATGGTTTTTGTGTTTTTATTTTTTTCGCTATGCTGGGCCTTTGTTGTGGCAGATGGGTTTCTCTGGTTGGGGCTGGCGGGCTATCTTATTGCAGCACACCGTCTTAGTTGCCCTGCAGCGTGTGGGATCTTAGTTCTTCAACCAGGGATTGAACCCATATCTCCTGCACTGGAAGGCGAGTTCTTTACCACTGGACCACGTGGGAGTCCCGTCGTGGTCTTTAAGTCACAGTTTCTACTGGAATTAGATGTTAGTGATGGTTGCACCAGGCTTCTCAGGTGGCCCTAATGGTAAAGAACCCACCTGCCAATGCAGGAGATGTGGGTTCGATCCCTGGGTCAGGAAGATGCCCTGGAGGAGGGCATGGCAACCCACTTCATTACTCTTGCCTGGAGCATCCCATGGACAGGGCAGCCAGGTGGGCTATGGTCCACAGGGTTGCCAAGAGTCGGCTATGATTGAAGTGACTGAGCACGCACACTCGCACTGAATTACCTACTTAAAAATGGTGAACTTTGTGGGATGTGAATTAAATCTCAGTAAAATCGATTTCTTACTGCTCTCCAATGTTAGGATAAGAAAGATGATGCTTTGATCGGGCTTAAGTCCACGGCACTGCGGTTCCGTGAAGACACCGGGAAGTGGCTCGCCGGCTTCAGTGTGGCCATGCTGGGGGCGCTGAGCCTGGTGGGAGTGAGCAGCGGCCTGACTGCGCCCTACTACGCTGCTCTGGCTGCCGTAGGAGCCCATCTGGCTCACCAGGTTTGGTCTTCTTCTTTCCTTTCCCTCTTTTTCCCTTGGCATAAATTATAAAAATCACTTAAACCAAATGCCCTCTCTGTTTTACCAAGCAAGACACTTCCTAAAACAATTGCTTGGTTTATACCGATTGACTGTTCCTTCCCTGCCCCAGTATGCCATATAAAAAAGCTAGCTGTATTATTTCAGAGAAACAGTATAAACCTAAACCTAGATACTTTTTGCCTTCTGATTTTCTTGGAATTGTTTCTGATGCATGTCTAGAAAACTTTGAGTAATGTCTTAAGGTTGTGACTCGAGTTGAATTACTCTGAAAGCAAACTGATCCACTCAACCATGTTTTTTAAATGTGGGCATCTGTTGATGGTTAGCAAACTAATCACTCACATGTTGGGGTCGCACTGGCATTGAGACCAAGGCAAGATAAGAACAGAATGCTAAGATGTAAACAGAGTGAGGGCCAGGTTCATTAACTATCTCTGGATGCATTGGACAGTCCTGCACAGTAGAGAGCTGTCCTGCCCAAGTGTAACTTGCTCTTCTATTGAGAAAGATTGCTTCAAAGAATAAAGCTAAAATGGAGGGTAGGAGCTGGGGGAAGCAGATCTCAGGTCAGTCAGTGTGAGGAAGAACTTTCTAAATAGAACTCAAAATAGCATGCGTTGCCTCTCCAAGTGTTCCTCCACCTGTCAAGTGCTGGTTTTAGGACAGCTTAGAGGCTAGCCATTGAAAGATACAGTCGATTGTTTCCTACGTTGGGAAACACTCTCAGGTGCGTTAAAGGCTTCCCATTGCTTAAAATTCTACAACGTTATCTTCTTCACAGTGACATGTTTATCTGTGATGCTGAGATCTCACCCAGCATGTGCTCTTTCCTCCTAGATTTACACTCTGGACATCCACAGACCTGAAGACTGTTGGGAAAAGTTCACCTCCAACCGAACAGTGGGACTAATAATTTTTTTAGGGATTGTCCTTGGGAACTTGTGGAAAGCAAAGGAGACAGATGAAACAAAGAAAAATATAGAAAATAGAATAGAAAATTAAGATTAAGTTTATCTAGGAATTTTTAAAACAAACTTTTACAAAACACTTTCAGGTTTTGTTACCACATAATTAGATTTGAATAAGTCTTATAGTATGTTACTAAATTACAGACCAGTAGATGAAGTTTTAGAGCATTTTGGCCTAGTGTTAGTTCAAGTATGTATATGTCAGATTCTTCTCCTGTCACAGGAACCAGGGACTGTTTAGGATTTGCAGTGACCAGGAGTATTTAAATTAATGCTTTCTTGCTGTTGTAATCCTCATCTAGAGTTACAGGAATTATATGATTTTTAGCACTTTAGCAATAAAAACTCATATATGTCTCATCTAAATGAACGTCTCTGGGAATGTAAACTCTGTTTTTAGGGGAAAAAATAAAAGCTGCTACAGAAAGTCAGGGCTTATTGTTCTTTGCATTGACCTTTACTTACTGCCAAAAGCTGTAATTCAGGAAACCATTCTGGTTTTTATATTTTAGGAGAATTTAAGTAAGGAAATAAATTATTTTTTTACCTACTCTACGTGTACATACTGGTGTTATTTTCAACCCTGACATTTATTTGCAAAGCCTCTGTGTGCAACCATAGGGACTAGAATGGGCAGGCAGTCACCAGGGACTGTTTCAGTTTCTGTTTTTTATCTCAGCTGATTGTAATTTATAGGATAGTGGTATCTTGGTTAGGTGTAATAACTGTTTCTTTCCTTGCCTCCTCCAGAATATTCTCAACACAGGAGCCAGAATCATTTTTTTAAGTCCTCTATCAGATCGTGTCATTGCTCTGCTCAGAACCCTCCAGGACCTTCCCAGTCACCGAGTACAAACTAAAAGTCTAGTCACCTGGCAAGCCCACCATGACCTGGCCTTGTCTATGACTCGTCGTCTCCAGGGGAATCTTCCCGACCCAGGGATCAAACCCGAGTCTCCTGCATTGCAGGCAGATTCTTTACCATAGGAGCCACCCGGGAAGGCCCCATTAGATAGAGTTTGGTATATGTTAAAACTTGTTACGGGCTGAATTGTTTTGCCCTAAAATTCATATAGCAAAGCCGTAAGCCACCCTCAGTAACACAGAACATAACCATATTTGGAGACAAGGTCTTTAAAGAGGTTAGTAAGTGAAAATGAGGTTGTTGGGGTAAATCCTAAACCACTGTGACTGGTGTTCCTTTCAGAGGAAGTCTGGATACACACACAGACTCGCAGAGAGATGACCGAACACACAGGGAGAAGATGGTCGTCTACAAGCCAAGGAGAGAGGCTTCAGAAAGCTTTGAACACCTTGACCTCAGACCTCTGGCCTCCAGAACATGAGAAAGTGAATGTGGTTTTTAACCACCCTTTTGTTATGGCAGCCCAAGCAAACTTAATACCACGCTGTAGTACTGAACTGTACAGAAAAGATACTTCGCAAATGCAGTTACTAGAAAACATTCCCTTTTCCACCCCGACCATGACTTTTTTTTCTCAAAGCACAAGTTTTAACCCATATGGTGCCCATAACAATAGTAAGCTGAATACAACCCTCCAAAGATGTCCATGTCCTAATGCCAGAGCCAGGAAATATATCACCTTATATGGTAAGGGGGCTTTGCAGATATAATTGAGGAGGATCTTGAGGCAGGGAGATTATCCTGGTTTATCCAGGCGACTGCAGTGTAATCACAAGGGTCTTTCCAAGAAGGAGGAAAGAAGGTCAAGTCAGTAGTAGGAAATGTGATGACAGAATCAAGAGGTTAGAGTGAGGCAATAGAGGGTTCACAAGCCAAGAAATGTGGGTGACCTTTAGAAGCTGAGAAAGACAAGGACACTGCTTATCCCCTCTGAGCCCCTTGAGGGTCCCAACTCTGCTGACACCTTGACTTTAGCACCATGAGACCAAGTTTGACTCCTGACCTCCAGAACTGTAAGATCAGTTCTGTTGTTTCAAGCCACTAAATTTGTGGTAATTTATTGCAGCTTCAACACATAAACTAATAGAACAATTATTTGAGCTCTGTTGACCTGTCCTCTGAATTCTTGGTACCAGTGGAGCAGTGGCTAAGAATGCAAACCAATTTCTCAAACGGGGCTAAAAATAATCCTATAGATTTCAGAATCATCTGTCTGAAAGCAGATGCCATGATAACTGGGGCTTTGTCTTATCCACTAAAATATCCCCAGTATAGTTCACTGTAGGCATTCCATAAATATTTGTAATTTATCATACATCAATGAGCTAGCATTTGAATACATGCCAGAACCAGGGTTGATTGCCACTGTTAGAAATTATGAATGGTGTTCAACAACACATTAAAAAATTCACAATGTGAGGCACCATAATAAAAATGTAGATTTTCATGTTGTTTAGTCATGTCTGACTCTTCTGCGACCCCATGAACTATAGCCTGCCGGGCTCTTCTATCCTTGGAATTCTCCAGGCAAGAATACTGGAGTGGGTTGCCATTTCCTTCTCCAGGGGATCTTCCTGACCGAGGAATTGAACCCAGGTCTTCTGCACTGCACGCAGATTCTTTACCAACTAAGCCATCTTGGAAGCCCAGATTTTCATGTACACATGATTAAGTAAACATATATATATATATATATATAACTAAAACTAAAGAAAACTAGATATGTCATGGGTAATAGGTTATTATAATATGGCTTTATAATAACATTAGATAGGCACTGGTCCTAAATATCATGTTTTAAACTAATGAATGTAAACTTTAGTTCTTCTTATGGCATCACCAACTCAATGGACATGAGTTTGAGCAATCTCTGGGAGATGGTGAAGGACGAGGAAGCCTGGTGAGCTGCAGTCCGAGGGGTCGCAAAGAGTCGGACACGACTGAGCGACTGAACAGCAGCAGCAAGATGTTATTTCTGGGCTTAACTGGTAGCCTGCTGTGTACGCTCTGCTGCCCAGTGGGGCCACCGGCCACAGGAGATGATCAAGTTCTTGACACGTGGCTTGTCTTAGTTGAGATGTCCTGTAAGTGTTAAACACACACCAGATTCCAAAGACTTAGCATAAAAGGTGCAAAATATCTCGTTAGTAACTTACTGATTTCAAGCTGAAATCACATTTTTGTATATTGAGTCAAATATGTTATTGCAATTAATTTTACCTGTTTTTTAAATGTGGCCACTAGAAAAACATTGAGTTGCACTAGTCACTAACGTATTTCTGATAGACAGTAACACACTATATGGGATCATCCATATGCAACATATTTGATCTGTAAAAATTACATAAACTCAGAGCTGTAGTTTCCTTATCTGCTAAACACGGGGAAAAATTTAACTTCACTTGGTTGTTGTAAGGCAAAACTGATAAGTTTCCTGGCACATGATAAAAACTCAAAGAATGTTAGTTCCTTTCTCCCCCATTCCCTTGTTTGAAAGTTAAGCAGCTACGGAAAAAGAAAAACACTGAAGCAAATCAGTATGTCAGCACTTTCTAAGTTCAGTGCTACCAACAGTATATTCTTTCTAATTGGGTGCTTTTTCTTGAATTAGTTGAGAGAGATGATGATAAATAGAAGATTGATAATGGATGGATGGATAAACCGGCCAGTAGAAACATAGATATTCAGTTAGTCCACCTCATCTATTGACATTTTAATCAGAAAATGGGAAAAAACTTCCTAGCTTTCCTTCCCTTCTCGACCTTGAGCTAGAATCATAAAAGCAGTGTGCGGTGCGTAGAACAGTAGGAGCACCCACTAATTGCTTGTTGGATTAATAACTGGAACTCTTGAAATAGGTAGGGGATGTAGAAGGGCTTCCCAGGTGGCGCTAGTTGTAAAGAATCCACCTGCCCATGCAGGATCCCCTGGAGGAGGGCAGGACAATTCACTCCAGTATTCTTTGGAGAATCTCATGGACAGAGGAGCCTGGCAGGCTACAGTCCATAGAATTGCAAAGAGTCAGGCACAGCTGAAGCAACTTAGCAGCAGCAGTGTCCATAGAGACCACCTAGTCCAGTGAATTTCTCAAACTTTTGTTAAATAGGCAACAGAAATGCATTCTGCAAATAGAAGCCTACATAAAGTCCCAATATATAAATTACAGATTAAAGCAGAGACTTGACCCTTTGACCTGTGAAGGCACCTGAGTCCTTCCTCTGAGCCTGCCTTTTTCATTCAGGGGCATCCCTGCTGGACTGCTGGGGAGATTTGGGATTCTGACACCATCCAGTTGGAAAACTGTTTCTCCTCTGATTCTGCACGAAAGGAAACCAGGCCTAAAGAAATAATTTACCTACAGTAATTTATCCATAGGGCTTCCCTGGTGGCGTGGCGTTAAAAAATCCACCTGCCAATGCAGGAGACGTGGGTTTGATCCCTGGGTCAGGAAGATCGCCTAGAGAAGGCAATTGGCAACCCACTCCAGTATTCTTGCCTGGTGAATCCCATGGACAGAGGAGCCTGGTGGGCTACAGTCCATGGGGTTCCAAAAGAGCTGGACACGACTTAGCAACTAAGAACAACAACAGAACAATTTATTGCCAGGTGAAAATTGAGAGAAGAATGAACATTTAAATCCACATGTTTAATAACTGTCTAAGAGCCAACTAAATCTTTCCAGCTTCAGATTCTTTATATCTAAAATGAGTAAAATACTACCTACCTCGTGGTGGTGGTGTAAGGATTGCACAAGAAAACAATCTCATCTGGTCTCGTGACTTTAAATGTCATCTGTATACTGATTATTCCTAAATGAGTACCTGCAGCCTAAACTTTCCCTTTGAACTTGAACAGAATTGACTGTTAAACTGCCTACCTGACGCTACCCCTTGAATTCCAAATAGGTACCGCCAACTCAGCATGTTCAAACTGAGCTCTCTGTCTTCCTTCTCAAACCTTCTCCCACCCTCTGTACCGCCTCAGTAATGGCATCCACTCTTCCAGTTGTTCTGGCCAAACCCTGGGATTGCCCATGGTTCCTCTCCTCTCACATTCCACATCCAAGACATCACAAGAGCCTTTGGACTCCACCTCCAAAATTGGTGCAGAAGTCCACCTTTCCTTCCCTCCACTTCGACCACCCTGGTCCACGTCACCATCTTTTTCTGAACTACATACTTATATACTACAAGTATTATGTGATATGCCCTGAATATACTGGTACTTCCTAACTGAACTCCCTCCTTTCCACTTGCCCCCTCTTGTTCTGTCCTCACCAGGTGATCCTATGAAAACACAAGCCAGCCCTTGTCATGCCTCTCAGAACTTTCCAGGGGTGCCCGAGTTATTCAATGTAAAGCCAACGTCCTAAGCATGGCCTTCCGGTGCTGTGTGATAAGGCTGCCCGTTTCCTCCTGACTCTCCTTCCAGTCTTTCCCTGCTCCCCTGCTCCAGCTCTGCAGGCCTCCTTGCAGTTCCTGGAATTCTTCCCCCGGGGTTCCATCAGTGCTGCTCCCTCACCTCCTTCAGGCTCTGCCCGAATATCACCGTCTCGGTGAAACCTACATGTTTGTCTTCCCTTTCTCAAAGTACACACTCGAAATAGACAAATTTCCTTTTCTCCTTTATTTTTCTCCATAGTAAAACACAATGTAATCTGACTTGCTGTTGTTGCTATTGTTGTTAAGTCGTGGCTGACTGTTTTGCAACCCCATGGACTGCAGCCCACAAGGTTCCATCGTCCATGGGATTTCCCAGGCGAGAATACTGGAGTGGGTTGCCGTTTCCTTCTCCAGAGGGTCTTCCTGGACCAGGGATCTCCAGACTTATGTGGATTCTTTACCACTGAGCCACCTGAAAGTGTTAGGCGCTCAGTCGTGTCCGACACTCTGCGACCGCATGGACTGTAACCCACCAGGCTCCTCTGTCCATGGCATTCTCCAGGCAAGAACACTGGAGTAGGTTGTCATTCCCTTCTCCAGGGGATCTTCCCAACCCAGGGATCGAACCTGTGTTTCTTGCCTCTGCATGTGGATTCCTGGAAGCTGAGCCACCTGGAAAGCCCCATACATAATTTGATTTTACTTATTGTCTGTCCTCATCATCTAGAATTTAAATTCCATAAGGGCAAGGATGTTTCCTGTTTTACCAGTACTTATATCCAATGCCTGGAAGGGTGTTTAAGACAGAGCAAGCCTTCAATAAATATTCGTTGAATGAATCTTGTATGTAAAGCTTTTTATAGCATGGAACATGTTTATTAAATATTGTGATTGTTTGCAGACATCTTCAGCTTTCCTTTTCTTCCCAAACTCCCTCTTTCTTGAAATCACCAAGGAGGAACTACCCAGTTAAGAGATAGCTGATTTTAAAGTTCTATTCTAGGAGAATGATTTTCACATTCAGTTCCTAAGCCTGAGTTTCTTAAATGGTTTCCATTTTTCAGGGGCAGGAGAATGGGGAACAGAAAATAGAGAACTTGTTGAGATTATGGACAAAATTTAAAGGAAATATCCTACCCACTCATAAAGTACAAGTTCAATGTAAAGAAATGGAAAGTAATTATGCTAATGCTAATTAGATTTCTGTTGTTAGAGTTTAAAACTAGGAATCTTCTTGTAAAAATTAAAGTTACTGTTGGTTATTACAAAATATTGGCTGTATAACTGTAAATGGAAAGTAATCTTTAAAAATTGTATATTTTTAAGTAATGAAATACGAAATTAAATTATCATTTAATTTTTCTTTAGGCAACAGTGAGCATTGTACCAAAAATACATGATTGTGACTCTTACTTTCTTTATGCTTAGGCAATAGAAATACTTGCACTGTATCAGTGAAAATTACTGGGATCCAAGTTCAAGTCTTGTTCCAGGAATGCCTCATAAACAATAATTCCTTTCCATTTGCGTTATTTCCTTGAAGAGAGACAAGGGCAACTATAACACTTTAGCATCAAGAATGAGTTTATGTCTCTGACATAATATAATGAATTCTCAATGAATATTTTAAATAAATTCACTTGAAAACAAAGTGTTTTTTTTTGTTTTTTTTTTGGCCACACGGCTTGTGGGATCTTAGTTCCCTGACCAGGGATGGAACCCAGGTCCTTGGCAGTGAAAGAACAGTCTTAACCCCTGGACTGCCAGGGAATTCCTGAAAACAAAGTTTTCAGCACAGATTAATTAACCACCAGCTGAAAATTATTACGATCTCATGATATGCAGAAGATTGTAAGAAAAAGACATACAGTTTCATAATTTTCCCCCATTCCTGCATTCATGTTTCTGTCTTCAATTTGTTTCTGGTTGGTGGATATTGTGTGTGTAGGTAGACCCTCCTCCAAAGTCAGTGAAGTTACAGTAACAGGTGTGAGTGTGCTCTAGGAAAAAGGAACAGCAAGTGCAAACCCTGGAAGTAGAGAAAAACCAAGCTGATTCGAGGAACAAGAAGGTCAGATTTCTTATTTATCCCTAGTGCCATGCTGCGTTATAACTCACGGTGGCCACATGCCAATGGACATGCAAACAGCGCTGTCATTTTGGAAGACAGTTTGGCAGTTTCTCCTAGTTAACTCTGCTTTTACCACCTGACGCAGCATTCCCATTCACAGATATTTACCCAAGAGAAAAGGGAACAGGTTCACACAGAAACCTGCACATGATTGGTTATAGTAGCTCAATTTATAATCACCCCAAACTGGGGAAAAAAACCCAAATGTCCTTCAACTCGTAAAAGGTAAACAATCTGTGGCACGTATTCATGATGGAACACTACTCAGCAATAAAAAGTGATTACTGATCTAGGCGTGTCTCTCAAATGCATTATCCCAGGTTAAGAGAAGGGCTTCTAGTGGCTCAGATGGTGAAGAATCTGCCTGCAGTGTGGGAGACCCAGGTTTGATCCCTGGGTTGGGAAAATCCCCTGGACAACCCACTCCAGCATTCTTGCCTGGAAAATTCCGTGGGCAGAGGAGCCTGGCAGGCTACAGTCCATGGGTTCACAAAAGAGTCAGACATGACTGAGAGACAACACTTTCACTTTCAAGTGAGAGAAAACAGACTCCAAAAGCAGTGTACTGTAAGGATTCCATTTGTATGATATTCTGATAAAGGTGAAGCTATGGGGATAGGAAACAGATCAGTGGTTGCTGGAAGCTGGAGGTCAGAGGAGAGGTTGAGCATAAAAAGGAATGAAGGAGTTTGGAGGGATGCTGCAACTATTCTATATCTTTTTTTTTTTTTTAAGTTTTTGTTGATGTGGACCCTTTTCTTAGGTCTTTATTGAATTTTTTGCAATATTGCTTCTGTTTTATGTTTTGGTTTTTTGGCCACAAGACATGTGGGATCTTAGCTCTCTGATCAGGGATTGAACCTGCACTCTCTGCATTGGAAGGTGAAGTCTTAACCACTGAGTCACCAGGGAAGTCCCTCTTCCATATCTTGATTGCGAAGGTCTTACACAATTGTATACATTTGTCAAAACTCATAGAAATGTGCACACACACAAAGGTGAATTTTACTTGTTAATTATACCACACACACAAAAAGTAAACGAACACCACTTTCATCAAGGTGAGGTGAAAACAATCAAAATGCAATTACATTGCTGTTATGCTAATTAAGCTAGAAGCTAAAATTCTGTCTGCATATGGATTTATGTTCCAGAAGAACCACCTGTTTCCTAACACCTAGAGTCATTCCTTTAATTAATATTTCTCAGATACTATGTGCCATGTGCTGTCAATGAACAAGATGAGTCCCTACCTCCCTAGAACTTGGGTTTTAATAACAAATAAATGAATGAATGCATAGGTAAATAAATAAATATACTATTTAAAATAATATAATTTGGCATAGTGGTTTTAAGTTGTAAAGAAAAATAAAGCATGGTAAAGGGAAAGAGTTGGGTAAAGGGTAAAGGAGGCTATTTTTGATAGAATGCCTGGGAGGACATTCTGAGTAGTAGTTGAACAGAGGATTATGATGTGATGGAGGAACTATGTAATAGGTGTTGGACGATTGCTCCAGGTAGAGAGGACAGCAAGAGTATCGGCCTTGAAACTGGATGAATCAAGCAGATACGAGGAGCGACCAGATTGCTGGACTTCTGGTCTTGTTCTCATAGTCCATAATCATGACCCATTACGAATTCAGGTCATTTTAATTTACACTTATCAAAATAATAATATAGGAGGGGAAATTTGGTCTATTTATCCCAAAATGATAACTTGAAGATACAATCATGCCCAACTACTGTCAAAAAGTAAAGAACACAAGGGTATCAGTTCTTAGTTGCAAACAGGTCACTCTCAGCAGACAGTTTGTCAAGAGAACATCAGAAATCTCACAGAAATGAAGAACTGCCATGCTAGTTATCTAGTTATTGCCTCTCAGCTCTAAATTCAATCCGCATTATCTGCTCTGTGATAATGGAGCTGGACCCTGGAAGCATTTCTCCTTGGCAGTCAGCCTGGTATTAAATTTCGCCAGTAGAGGGTGCTGGAGGGACATTGCAGGAGGAAGGGGCCCCCTTTCCTGATTCAGGTGTGTTTCTACTTGCTTCTTGCTTTCAATACATGTGACTGTCAGTAGCATGTGATCAGGAAATACACATTTTCTATGAGGAAGTACATATCTGTTGTTGAAGCCACCCAGTCTGTGGTACCCAGTTATGGCAGTCCTAGTAAACGAAGACACCAGCTGTGCACATAAAGGTAAGCTCTCAGCCCCAACACAGCTAAAATGCAGCCCTCCTGACGTCAGTCTCAGTCTCAACACAGCTAAGCTGCAGCCCTCCTGACGTCAGTCTCAGCCCCAACACAGCTAAGCCGCAGCCCTCCTGACGTCAGGCCTCATGACTACCCACTGGAAAATGGGTTCTTGTGCCCCAAATCCCCGCACAGACCCACATGCCAGCCTCTGTCCTCCTGGACGTCAGAGTCTTTGCCAGTCTTGCCTGTTTGTATCCCAGAGGCGTGTCCTCTTGCCAGTCCTACTGACCATGACTCCCTGGCCAGCCCTCCTCCTGCCCAGAAGAGTATTTTCTGCTTGGCTGATGTTTAAATTGAAGGCCATCCCATGGGCTGCAACCAGTCCTCTAGGGTTAGGGTTAGGGTTCCACAGGTTTGAGTCCCAGCTTGACAACAGGAACCATTCCAAGTTGGCTTCTTACTCGGGTACTTTTCTCAGTTCTAGGGTACTCTGTAGAGTTTCTCTTTACCTCTCATAGTTATTATTCTGTTCAGTTCAGCCGCTCAGTCAAGTCCAACTCTTTGCGACCCCATGAATCGCAGCATGCCAGGCCTCCCTGTCCATCACCAACCCCCAGAGTTTACTCAAACTCATGCCCATCGAGTCGGTGATGCCATCCAGCCATCTCATCCTCTGTCGTCCCCTTCTCCTCCTGCCCCCCAATCCCTCCCAGCATCAGGGTCTTTTCCAATGAGTCAGCTCTTCGCATGAGGTGGCCAAAGTACTGGAGTTTCAGCTTCAGCATCAGTCATTCCAATGAACACCCAGGACTGATCTCCTTTAGGATGGACTGGTTGGATCTCCTTGCTGTCCAAGGGACTCTCAAGAGTCTTCCCCAACACCATAGTTCAAAAGCATCAATTTTTCGGTGCTCAGGTTTCTTCACAGTCCAACTCTCACATCCATACATGACCACTGGAAAAACCATAGCCTTGACCAGACGGACCTTTGTTGGCAAAGTAATGTCTCTGTTTTTTAATATGCTATCTAGGTTGGTCATAATTTTCCTTCCAAGGAGTAAGCGTCTTTTAATTTCATAGCTGCAGTCACCATCTGTAGTGATTTTGGAGCCCCCCAAAATAAAGTCTGACACTGTAATTCTTTATATTAAACTTTCACTTTCATATTATGCATGGACACTCACTGCTACAGTCTGTTACAGAATCAGTGCTAGAAGCTGCCCTAAGAGGCAGACCTGCAGAGATGGGATTTGGGAGTTTGTCTCGTGATGTCCTGGCATTTGAGCACAGTGTTGAGCTCCTTGCTAGTGGGGTAAAAGTGAAGGTCGTTCAGTCATGTCAAACTCTTTGTGACCCCATGAACTGTATAGTCCATGGAATTCTCCAGGCCAGTATTCCTTGTCCAGGGGATCTTCCCAACCCAGGGATTGAACCCAGATCTCCTGCAATGCAGGCAGATTCTTTACCAGCTGAGCCACCAGGGAAGCCCAAGAATACTGGAGTGGTTAGCCTTTCCCTTCTCCAGCAGATCTTCCTGACTCAGGAACTGAACTGGGGTCTCCTGCACTGCAGGCTTGTAGGGTATAGGAAGCTAATAATTCCTGGCATTCTGAGATAGCACAACCAAACTCTCACCCTGGTTGATGGTGTTAAAGTGCAAACTGAAACAAATGTCTTAGCATCCCAAGTGGTTGCTGCACCTGTTATAGCAGTCAGTGATGAAATAAGAAATGTGGTGCAAGATCAATTCTTTCTGAGTACACTTGAGTACTTTACAGAAAGAAAATGACCAACTCAAATCTTTTAACTCTGAGCTCAAGTCATGATTGGAGAGGAACTTCCCTGGTCCAGTGGCTAAGAATCTGCACTTCAATGCACAGAGGGCTCAGGTACGATCCCTGGTCGGGGAACTAGATCCCACATGCCACAACTAAGAGTTTGAATGCTGCAACTAAAAGATCCTTTGTACTCCAATGAAGATTCTGCATGTGACAGCTAAGACCCAGCACAGCCAAATAACAACATCAACCAAAAAATCACATTTGGAGAACTAGAACTCTTCCATGACAGCCCAAAAAGAAGCTTATGCTGGTACTAATGAGAAATAAACATAAAATTTAATTGTTTGAGTTGCTGAATTATCACAATGATGGAACTTAGTTTCTGAGGCTCTCTTTCCTATAACAGTAGCTTGCAAGCAAACAAGCCTTCCCTTGCTTAGATACCTGTGAGAAACCCACCTGAGGCCACTCAAGATGTCTTGAAAGGGATCTTTCACTCTCAAGACCCAGCAGCCCAGTTTTGTGACTAGATGCATAAGTCAGGTTGAACCTCAACATGTTCCCACAGGACAGGTACACATTATGACCCAAGAAGAAAGCATTTCTGTGCCAACAGAACTGCCACATTTTCTAATACAGCTCATCAGAAACCTGAGAAACACATGTGGGAATTTATTTTCGAGATGCTAAAACCAGAAGAATGAGATACAACCCGAGGTCAGGCCAAATGGGCTTCCCTGGTGGCTCAGTGGTAAAGAATCTGCCTGTAGCGCAGGAGACCCGGATTTGATTCCTGGGTCAGGAAGATCCCCTGGAGGAATGCATGGCAACCCACTCCAGTATTCTTGCCTGGAGAATTCCATGGACAAAGGAGCCTGGTGGGCTCTACACCGTGGGGTCTCAAAGGGTAGAACAGGACTGAGCGACTAACACTTTCACTTTTCAGGCCAGATGTATTGACCCGAGTACACTTACCAGAATGCTTCCCTGGCATAATGTGGAGGAGGACTGCAAAAGCTTAAGGAGACAGGAACGTTGGACCTAATTCATCTTGTGTGATCATCACATCCACCTCCCCGCTCTGTTCCAGGAAAAGGCCCAGAAGATCAGTCCCTTCACTAAGGCACCTACATCCTTGCCAGTCTGTCCTTGCTCTCTTTCATAGGCTAGGTGTGACTGAAGAGGGTGTCACCGTCAGGAGGGGCCCATTGATTTGAATGGGGCTGAGGGCACCCAGGGTAGCAGAGGCCAAGTGACAGCGTTTAACCATCAAAAACAAGATGTGTAGGCACACCCACGGTAAAAGGTGGCAGTGATGTCTCAGAAGTCAGAATGCTTTGGCTCACAGAGATCTTCGGCAGTGGTTAACTGATGGAAAAGAATGGACAGGTTGCCTTGTGGTTTGATTTCTAACACAGGGCAAACTCTAGGACTGGTCGCCCAAAACTCGGCACATCATTGCCTTTCACTTTGGGCTTCTTGATCTAAGTAAATTCATGTCTTTGAATGTCTTTGAAGGAAGAATCTCCCTTATGACACATTCTAACCAGAGCCTCACAGGGAAAGAAATTCTGGGCCACCATGCCCAGTAAGGAACAGAACAGGGCCTTGAATTCCACTCCTATTCTCTCTCTTTTTTTTTTAAGATTGATTTATTGATGGCTGCACTGGGTCTCTGTTGCTGCACCAGCTTTTCTCTCATTGCAGCTAATGGTATGCACTCTCGGGCTTTTCTTTTCACTGCAGTGCATGGGCTTCTCATGCTTCTCTTGTTGCAAAGCATGGGCTCTAAGCATGTGGGTTTCGGTAGCAGCTCGAGGGCTTAGATGTCCCATGGCACACGGCATCTTCCAGGACCAGGGATCGAACCCATGTGCCCTGGGTTGGCCAGTGGATGCTTAACCACTGGACCACCAGGGAAGCCCCAGCTCCTACTCTTAGCCATTATTATCTTTTATCTCCATACGGGACACAAGGTAATGAGACAGTTAGCACTAGTCTGAATGACACGTGAGTCCAGCTGAAGCTAACCCAGCTGTGGGTGTTGTGGACTGCACACAGCATTCTAGATGCTGAGCGGCAGACTTGCAACTGTCGGGGAGTGACTGGGGCTGTTGCTTCTCTTTTCTTCTCGGGGAGGAAAGGCTCCTAGGAGCTTGTAGATGGAGGACAGTACTTGGCACCAATGTGTTCAAGGTGCTGCTCTGCTAGTATTCAGGGCTTTCTAGGCTGGCATATAAAACCTCCTTACCCCCCAGCTAGGGTGAGCAAACATCCTGGCTTGATCAGAACTGAGGTGTTTCCTGTGACTTAGGACTTTTCATGCTGCAACTATGGAAATCCCAGGCAAACCAGAATCCCCATATCCCAGTAATCCAGATACATAAATTCTAGCAGCTGTATTGTCTAGGAGTACAGGAAAGCAGAAAGATGAATTGCTCTTACCTGAGCAATGGGTAAGCAATGAATTGAGCTTAGCCGATTTTGGCTCCACTTCATGATATAATCAAGTGTGTTAGTCTATGTGGAACTTTTAAAAATAAACTACCCTCTAAATTTTACATGGGCTTCCCTAGTGGCTCAGTGATAAAGAATCTGCCTACCAATGCAAAAGGCCACAGGTTCAATCCCTGGATCAGGAAGATTCACTGGAGAAGGGAATGGCAGCCCCCTCCAGTATTCTTGCCTGGAGAATTCTATGGACAGAGGATCCTGCAGTGGGCTACAGTCCATGAGGTTGCAAAGAGTTGGACATGACTTAGTGACTAAACAATAACAAACATGTTACATATCTTTTGGCCATTAGTATTGATTCCAATCAGAAGACGGTAAAATATTTACTGGAAACTCAGGGGACAAATAGTTAACGTGAAGCTCAAAATTACACAATCTGTCATAGACAATTGACTTAAAATAACTTCCTCAGATTTTGCAGAATATCTTAACATCAGTAAAAGTCTGATGTTAAGCCAATGAGAGGAACCTCAAGTTCGATCCTTGGGTTGGGAAGATCCCGTGGAAGAGGAAATGGCAACTCACTCCAGTATTCTTGCCTGGGAAATCCCATGGACAGAGGGGCCTGGTGGTCTACAGTCCATGAGATCACAAAGAGTCAGACATGGCTTAGGCACTAAACAACAAAAATGAGAGGAACAAAGAGTATATACATAAATTCAATGCCTGGGTGATCTGAAAACTCTCTTTTAGACTTTCCTTCAACAGCTGCCTACTGACTTTTTTTCCTTTCAAAAAAATTATTTCAGTTCTCTTTTTTTGAAAGGCTGATAATCAGTTAAATATATAAAAGGCAGACAGCTGATAAACGACAAGAAAAAAGTTATTTTTTTCTATGCTGGAATCACAATCTTAAGCATCTTAAATTTCAAAACAATTCCAACGGCAGCCTGAACCTGGACCTGCGATTCTTTGATGGGTAGATAGTGGGAGTGACATGTTAAGAATGGTAATGGAAGCCCAAGAATACTGGAGTGGGTAGCCTAACCCTCCTCCAGGGGATCTTCCCGACCCAGGAATCAAACCAAGGTCTCCTGCATTGCAGGCGGATTCTTTACCCACTGAGCAACCAGGCAAGCCCTAAAGTATAAAAGTATGTGTTAAAACTAAAGATAGAGCTACCATGCTGTGCTTAGCTGTGTCCAACTCTTTGTGACCTCGTGGACTGTAGCCCACCAGGCTCCTCTGTCCATGGAATTCTCCAGGCAAGAAGGACACTACATAATGATCAAAGGATCAGTCCAAAAAGAAGATATAACAATTATAAATATATATGCACCCAACATAGGAGCACCACAATATGTACGGCAAACGCTAACGAGTATGAAAGAGGAAATTAATAGTAACACAATAATAGTGGGAGACTTTAATACCCCACTCACAACTATGGATAGATCAACTAAACAGAAAATCAATAAGGAAACACAAACCTTAAATGATACAATGGACCAGCTGTACCTAATTGATATCTATAGGACATTTCACCCCAAAACAATCAACTTCACCTTTTTCTCAAGTGCACACGGAACCTTCTCCAGAATAGATCACATCCTGGGCCATAAATCTGGTCTTGGAAAATTCAAAAAAAATTGAAATCATTCCAGTCATCTTTTCTGACCACAGTGCAGTAAGATTAGATCTCAATTACAGGAAAAAAATTGTTAAAAATTCCAACATATGGAGGCTAAATAACACGCTTCTGAATAACCAACAAATCATAGAAGAAATCAAAAAAGAAATCAAAATATGTATAGAAATGAATGAAAATGAAAACACAACAACCCAAAACCTATGGGACACTGTAAAAGCAGTGCTAAGGGGAAGGTTCATAGCATTACAGGCTTACATCAAGAAACAAGAAAAAAGCCAAATAAATAACCTAACTCTACACCTAAAGCAATTAGAGAAGGAAGAAATGAAGAACCCCAGGGTTAGCAGAAGGAAAGAAATCTTAAAAATTAGAGCAGAAATAAATGCAAAAGAAACTAAAGAGACCATAGCAAAAATCAACAAAGCTAAAAACTGGTTCTTTGAAAAAATAAACAAAATTGACAAACCATTAGCAAGACTCATTAAGAAACAAAGAGAGAAGAACCAAATTAACAAAATAAGAAATGAAAAGGGTGAGATCACAACAGACAACACTGAAATCCAAAGGATCATAAGAGACTACTACCAGCAGCTCTATGCCAATAAAATGGACAACTTGGAAGAAATGGACTAATTCTTAGAAAAGTATAACTTTCCAAAAACTGAACCAGGAAGAAATAGAAGATCTTAACAGAGCCATCACAAGCAAGGAAATCGAAACTGTAATCAAAAATCTTCCAGCAAACAAAAGCCCAGGACCAGATGGCTTCACAGCTGAATTCTACCAAAAATTTAGAGAAGAGCTAACACCTATCTTACTCAAACTCTTCCAGAAAATTGCAGATGAAGGTAAACTTCCAAACTCATTCTATGAGGCCACCATCACCCTAATTCCAAAACCAGACAAAGATGCCACAAAAAAAGAAAACTACAGGCCAATATCACTGATGAACATAGATGCAAAATCCTTAACAAAATTCTAGCAAACAGAATCCAACAACATATTAAAAAAATCATACACCATGACCAAGTGGGCTTTATCCCAGGAATGCAAGGATTCTTTAATATCCGCAAATCAATCAACATAATACACCACATTAACAAATTGAAAGATAAAAACCATATGATTATCTCAATAGATGCAGAGAAAGCCTTTGACAAAATTCAACACTCATTTATGATTAAAACTCTCCAGAAAGCAGGAATAGAAGGAACATACCTCAACATAATAAAAGCTATATATGACAAACCCACAGCAAACATCACCCTCAATGGTGAAAAATTGAAAGCATTTCCTCTGAAATCAGGAACAAGACAAGGATGCCCACTCTCACCACTACTATTCAACATAGTGTTGGAAGTTTTGGCCACAGCAATCAGAGCAGAAAAAGACGTAAAATGAATCCAGATAGGAAAAGAAGAAGTGAAACTCTCGCTGTTTGCAGATGACATGATCCTCTACATAGAAAACCCTAAAGACTCTTCCAGAAAATTACTAGAGCTAATCAATGAATATAGTAAAGTTGCAGGATATAAAATTAACACACAGAAATCCCTTGCATTCCTATATACTAACAATGAAAAAACAGAAAGAGAAATTAAGGAAACAATACCATTCACCATTGCAACAAAAAGAATAAAATACTTAGGAGTATATCTACCTAAAGAAACAAAAGACCTATACACAGAAAACTATAAAACATTGATGAAAGAAATCAAAGAGGACACAAACAGATGGAGAAACATACCGTGTTCATGGATTGGAAGAATCAATATTGTCAAAATGGCTATTCTACCCAAAGCAATCTATAGATTCAATGCAATCCCTATCAAGTTACCAACGGTATTTTTCACAGAACTAGAACAAATAATTTCACAATTTGTATGGAAATACAAAAAACCTCGAATAGCCAAAGTAATCTTGAGAAAGAAGAATGGAACTGGAGGAATCAACCTGCCTGACTTCAGACTCTACTACAAAGCCACAGTCATCAAGACAGTATGGTACTTGCACAAAGACAGAAATATAGATCAATGGAACAGAATAGAAAGCCCAGAGATCAATCCACGAACCTATGGACACCTTATCTTTGACAAAGGAGGCAAGGATATACAATGGAAAAAAGACAATCTCTTTAACAAGTGGTGCTGGGAAAACTGGCCAACCGCTTGTAAAAGAATGAAACTAGAATACTTTCTAACACCATACACAAAAATAAACTCAAAATGGATTAAAGATCTAAATGTAAGACCAGAAACTATAAAACTCCTAGAGGAAAACATAGGCAAAACACTCTCCGACATAAATCACAGCAAGATCTTCTATGACCCACCTCCCAGAATATTGGAAATAAAAGCAAAAATAAACAAATGGGACCTAATGAAAATTAAAAGCTTTTGCACAACAAAGGAAACTATAAGTAAGGTGAAAAGACAGCCCTCTGATTGGGAGAAAATAATAGCAAATGAGGAAACAGACAAAGGATTAATCTCAAAAATATACAAGCAACTCCTGAAGCTCAATTCCAGAAAAATAAATGACCCAATCAAAAAATGGGCCAAAGAACTAAACAGACATTTCTCCAAAGAAGACATACAGATGGCTAACAAACACATGAAAAGATGCTCAACATCACTCATTATTAGAGAAATGCAAATCAAAACCACAATGAGGTACCATTACACCCCAGTCAGGATGGCTGCTATCCAAAAGTCTACAAGCAATAAATGCTGGAGAGGGTGTGGAGAAAAGGGAACCCTCTTACACTGTTGGTGGGAATGCAAACTAGTACAGCCACTGTGGAAAACAGTGTGGAGATTTCTTAAAAAACTGGAAATAGAACTGCCATATGACCCAGCAATACCACTTCTGGGCATACACACTGAGGAAACCAGACCTGAAAGAGACACGTGCACCCCAATGTTCATCACAGCACTGTTTATAATAGCCAGGACATGGAAGCAACCTAGATGCCCATCAGCAGATGAATGGATAAGGAAGTTGTGGTACATATACACCATGGAATATTACTCAGCCGTTAAAAAGAATTCATTTGAATCAGTTCTAATGAGATGGATGAAACTGGAGCCCATTATACAGAGTGAAGTAAGCCAGAAAGATAAAGAACATTACAGCATACTAACACATATATATGGAATTTAGAAAGATGGTAACGATGGCCCTATATGCAGGGCAGAAGAAGAGACACAGAAGTACAGAACAGAATTTTGAACTCTGTGGGAGAAGGTGAGGGTGGGATGTTTCGAAAGAACAGCATGTATATTATCTGTGGTGAAACAGACCACCAGCCCAGGTGGGAGGCATGAGTCAAGTGCTCGGGCCTGGTGGGCTGGGAAGACCCAGAGGAATCGGGTGGAGAGGGAGGTGGGATGGGGGACCGGGATGGGGAATACGTGTAACTCTATGGCTGATTCATATCAATGTGTGACAAAACCCACTGAAAAAAAAAATAGTCATAATTAAAAAAAAAAAAAAATTACACTCCAAAAATAAAATTTTAAAAATGTAAAGAAGCTTTTGTTTCTGGTTTACTTCTTAAAATAAAAAATAATAATAACGTGGAAAGGATTCAAAGGCTCACAATCTGCTGGTGTGTTGGGAGAAACCTAGGATAATAACCAACACCTATCTGGTACTACTGTATCCAGATAATGTTCTGAGTCCTTTGCACCTGTAACTCATTTTATAGGAAGGAAACAGAGGAAGAGGGAGGCTGAGTAATGAGTATAAGGTCACAGGTGGTTAATAGTGGTGCCGAGATTCAGCCCCCCCGCCCCGATCAGTCCAGAGTCCTTGCTTTAACCATCAGTCATAGTTTCCCTTCACAGGCAGTAACACAGTCACATGCAAAGGAAATGATAAGGACTGTATCAGTGATCCTCTATTTTGTGCCAGGACTGAAGCAAAAAAAAAAAAAGAAGAAGAAGATGAACCATTTTCGTATATCATAAAGACCTAGAAACAGTAAGTAAACATCCCCAAATGGTCTGAGATGAGAGCAGTATGAAACCCCAAAAAAGGGAATGCTGGCTATCCCGGAAACATTCCCCTGGCCACAGAGGTTAGATGTTACGGCCAGTTTCTTAGAAAGGGGGAACTGGAAATTGACAATCTGATGTGCAGAATGAATTCAGTCATTCTTAAATCCCTTTGTTTTCCTTCATAAGATCCTGAATTACAGAATCTCTTTGGGAATATTTGTATGTTAATAACTGGACAGACTGAACACTACCTGATAATTATCACCTCTATTCTGACATCTAATCTTCCATATTGTGTGTATAATGCTTGCAACATGTATCAAGAGCATGGACAATGTGATGTACATGTGTTTGTTAGGTTTACTCTAGACATATCACTAAGCATGTGAAAACCCTTCCTTGGGTATTTACTCTCCAGAATATATTTGAAATGCCTTTATCAGGTCCCCACAATCCAGAGGACTTATTATAAGCAATTCAACTATTTCTATCTGAATAAGCTAATTGTTAATCAGCTTAAGAAGCCATCAAAATAATTTTAACTGGAAAAATGAGCAGTGTTTAAGTTGTATATATTAACTGTCAATACTGCAGAGGCACTTCTGCCCCTATGTGTACTGGAGTTTATGAATTTATGAGCCCAGCAGATTATCTTTCAGAATAGGCCCCTTGGCTCTGGTTCTGGTCTAGACCTGAAGATTCTGCTCCCTGTTCTGACTAGTGAGAAGCTGAACTTCCCTCTAGAATATTATTGCACTTGTCTGGATTAACTGTTTCATGAAAGATATAGGGGTGGTACAGGACTTCCCAGGGGTCACTAGTGGTAAAGAACCTGCCTGCATCCCAGGGTCAGGAAGATCCCCTGCAGGAGGGCACGGCAACCCACTCCTGTATTCTTGCCTGGAAAATCTCATGGACAGAGGAGCCTGGTGGGCTGTTGTCCATAAGGTCTCTAAGAGTTGGATGCAACTAAAACGACTTAGCACGTTAGACAGGAAAGGTAACAACTGGTCATCCATGAAAAAAAATCCATTCCTAGGTACGGCTATACCATACTTCCAGCCCACCTAATGGATAGGTATGGTCACATGGCTGTGTTTTATCTGATGGAATGTAAGAGAATGTGTACCTAGATTTCTGAACTTAAGCCTTAAGACCATGCGTATGCCTCCTCTGTGTTCTCTTTCCCTTCTTGCCATTTGGGTAGCCACGACCTTGACCCTGCAGGCAATGAAGCCCTGGAGATGGTGGGAAATCGTGTTAGAAGGAACCTGAGTCCCTGATGGAATAGAAGCCACCAGCTGACTTGAAATGTTCCTTTCAGGCTCTTGCTTTAAACTACTGGACTGCTTTTGGATCTGTTTGCTGCATCAGCTCTGCCTTACCTCAGCTGATACAGTGCCTCATGGATTGAGCTGAGCTTACAGTGACAGGGTGCATGCATTCGTGCTAAGTCACTTCAGTCATATCTGACTCTTTGAGACGCTATGGACCATAGCCCACCAGGCTCCCCTGTCCATGGGATTCTCCAGGCAAGGATACTGGAGGGGGTTGCCATGCCTTCCTACAGGGGATCTTCCCAACCCAGGGATTGAACTGGAATCTCTTACATCTCCTGCACTGGGAGGCGGGTTCTTTACCAGTAACACCACCTGGGAAGCCCCATGAAGTCTTCACTTACCTTTAACTGTTGGAGGGCTCCAACATCTCCCAGTAAGAATCTAGCAGTTATTAACAGCCAGTTAGACTTAAGTCAATTTGCAACATGTCCATTCTGAGCTCTGTGAGAGAGAGGGAGACACTAAGACTAACTCAGGTTTCTGAAGGACACAACATTTTCAAAATGAAGGGAAAGGGGGATGAATTCAGTTTGGGATACATTGAGTTGAAAGTGACCAAGATATCCAGGTGGATCCAGAGTGAAATACTTCAGGCCTAGAAATCAGAAGAGAGAGATCTGGTTTGGGGATAAAGGTTTGAGAATCATCCACATAAGGAGATGACCTTAGTGGAGAGCATGAAGTGAGAAGATCGAAGGACTAGGCTCTTACAGAGAGCGGGCATTTGATGGATGGAGGCAGAAGAGGTGTCTGCAGTGGAAATGAGGAGGTGGTATTATATTTAAAGATTAACCAGAACATTGATTTCCTGGAAGCCAGAGAGGAGAACCCATCAGAAGTGAGAGAGCAGGTAATAGTTTCAGATGCCAGAGAGTGGGTAAGCAAAGCAAAGGCTGAATGTGGATGGACAGCAAGAGCCTGGCTGCGGTGGATTTAAGGTGAGAATTTAAAAAAAAGAAAGAGAGGTAACTTTTCAAGAATTTTGGCTCTGAGTTTGAGGAAAGAAATAGGACAAGAGTTAATAGAGGAAGTTCCCTGGTGGCACAGTGGATAAGATTCTGCCTACCAATGCAGGGGTACAAGTTCGATCCCTGGTCTGGCAACTAAGCCCATGCGTCGCAACTACTGAGCTTATGCTCCAGAACTCGAGAGCCACAAGTACTGAGGCCCACTCACCTAGAGCCTGTGCTATGCAAGAGAAGCCACCGCAACAAGAAGCTTGCACCTCTCAACAAAGAGACGCTCCCAACTGCCACAACTACAGAAAGTCCACTCAAAGCAACAAAGATCCAATGCAGTCAATTTTTTTTTAATTTAAAAAAAAAAGAGTTAATAGAGGAGGACCAATCTAAAGAGGGCTTCCCTGGTGGCTCAGCTGATTAAGAATCCACCTGCAATGTGGGAGACCTGGGTTCGATCCCTGGGTTGGGAAGATTCCCTGGAGAAGGGAAAGGTTACCCACTCCAGTACTCTGGCCTGGAGAATTCCGTGGATTGTATACTCCAAGGTGTTGCAAAGAGCTGGACATGACCGAGTGACTTTCACTTTCTTTCTAAAAAAGTTGTTATTTTGTACTGTGTTCACACAAAAGGAATTTGAGCAAATGTAAGTAATGATGGGAAATGATCAAATGACGGGAAAGTCCATCAGAGAATTAGGGTGGAAGATGTGGAGGAGAAGATGGTTGGTGTACTAAAGATCCTGGGGGAGCAGGAACAGAAGTACAGGTAGAGGAAATAATTTTTCCAACTCAGGACTCAGAAGCCAAATGTCAGCTGGCCACACCAGCCCTCATGCCCATCTTGTCCAGATGTATGGCCTCTGTTTCATTCTCTGTCAACCAAGGACTCAGCACTGATTCGGGGGGTGGGGGAAGTCTACTAACCCAGACATTTTATAATTCTTCTAGAATGTACTTAGAATTTGGAGGATCCATAAAGAAAGTCATTGTGCAATGCCCAGTACAATATAATCCTTCGACCTATAAGAAGATCTCCTGGGCTGGGCTCAGGGCTTTAGGGAACCTTACTCTGACCTCCTCTGACCACACCCTCCCTACAGGACAAGGAACCTGTTGGACCCAGAAGACATACTCACCTGGATCCAGAGCCACTCCCTTCTATACCGTGTTCAGGGCGCCGGAGAACCCAGAATTTACAATTGCCACAACAGCCCTGAACCAGCCCTTCAGGACTTGTGCAACCTGTTTCCTGATTCAGTCCTTCCAAGGGCAGAAGGCTAGCTTAAATACATGCCCAGAGTCCTCGTGGATGCCAAAGGGGAACGTGCTTTATGGACTTTGCGGTGTGGGACGAAGCAATGGGTAGAACTAGAAGAGGAACTGGCTTTAGGCTAGGGAGGGGTGGTCAGGGAGCCAGCTGTGTCTTTATTCTGCTGTGAACCCCAACAGAAAGTCAAATTTGAATCTATACTTTCAGGTCATTGTAAATGTATACTTGTCAAACATATTTTATATAATAGCTTGTTACCTTGATTTATAGCTTTAAAATATTTATACATGTTATGTTGGCCTCTCTTTATAGGCATACCTCATTTTATTATGCCTCATTCTATAGCACTTCACAGATACTACATTTTTTTTAAACAATTGAAGGCTTGTGGGTTGTCAGATGATGGCTAGCATTTTTAAGCAATAAGGCATTTTTGAATTGAGGTAAGTACTTTTTTTAGATGCAATGTTATTGGACACTTAACAGACTATAGTATAGTGTAAATATATCTTTTATGTGCACTGGGTAACCAAAAAATTCGTGTGACTCACTTTATGGCCGTGTTTGCTTTACTGTGATGGTCTGTAACCAAAGCCACCACGTCCCTGACACTGTGTATGCCTGCATACACTTGCCCCACACTCAGGGGCACACTCTCACTGTGCTGTGAAATATGCTCTCGGAGGAGGGGTGGGTTTGCTGACCCCGGTGTGCAATGCTCACAGTGTCCTTGGAATAAATACTCACTTCTACCATGGGTATTCTGGCCTAGAGAATTCCAGGGACAGAGGAGCCTGGTGGGCTACAGTCCATGGGGTTGCAAAGAGTCGAACACCACTAACACTTGCACACTTCCACCATGGGTTATTTTGAGCTAACAACATGATGATGCAGCCAGAGTTGCACAACTGGCTTTCCTAAGCCGATCGGGACACGCCACATCCCTGCCCCAATCCACAAATATTCTGGGCTGGACTGGCCTGCATTGCGCCATCTTGCTTGCTTCTTTTTCTCTTCCTGCTCTTTCTCCCCTGCCCCTTTCTCCTTTCTCCCTCTCAGGAGTAATATAACTTCTCCTCACTGATGGGTAATAATTTTACAGCCATCTTCTGTTGTTCAAGTCTGGCCTTGGGTCTTACCCTTCATCCTCACTAGTTTTTCAAAGTCTTTCCTTTAACACATCTCTTGATTTTTAAAACTTTTTATTTTGTTCAGCTCAGTCGCTCAGTTGTGTCCAACTCTTTGCGACCCCCATGGACTGCAGCACACAGGCATCCCTGTCCATCACCAACTCCTGGACTTTACTCAAATTCATGTTCATTGAGTCAGTGATGCCATCCAACCACCTCATCCTCTGTCATCCTCTTCTCCTCCCATCTTCAATCTTTCTCAGCCTCAGGGTCTTTTCCAGTGAGTCATTTCTTCACATCAGGTGGCCAAACTGTTGGAGTTTCAGCTTCAACATCAGTCCTTCCAATGAACACCCAGGACTGATCTCCTTTAGGATGGACTGGTTGGATCTCCTTGTAGTCCAAGGGACTCTCAAGAGTCTTCTCCAACACCACAGTTCAAAAGCATCAATTCCTGGGCACTCAGTGTTCTTTATAGTCCAACTCTCACATCCATACATGACTACTGGAAAAACCATAGCCTTGACTAGATGGACCTTTGTTGGCAAAGTAATGTCTCTGCTTTTTAATATGCTGTCCAGGTTGGTCAAAACTTTCCTTCCATGAAGTAAACGTTTTTTAATTTCATGGCTGCAATCACCATCTGCAGTGATTTTGGAGCCCCACAAAAAATTAAGTCAGCCACTGTTTCCACTGTTTCCCCATCTATTTGCCATGAAGTGATGGGACTGGATGCCATGATCTTAGTTTTCTGAATGCTGAGCTTTAAGCAAACTTTTTCACTCTCCTCTTTCACTTTCATCAAGAGGCTCTTTAGTTCTTCCTCTCTTTCTGTCATCAGGATGGTGTCATCTGCATATCTGAGGCTATTGATATTTCTCCCGGCTATCTTGATTCCAGCTTGTGCTTCCTCCAGCCCAGCGTTTCTCATGATGTACTCTGCATAGAAGTTAAATAAGCAGGGTGACAATATACAGCCTTGACGTACTTCTTTACTATTTGGAACCAGTCTGTTGTTCCATGTCCAGTTCTAACTGTTGCTTCCTGACCTGCATGCAGATTTCTCAAAAGGCAGGTCAGGTGGTCTGGTATTCCCATCTCTTTCAGAATTTTCCACAGTTCATTGTGATCCACACAGTCAAAGGCTTTGGCATGGTCAATAAAGCAGAAATAGATATTTTTCTAGAACTCTCTTGCTTTTTGATGATCCAGCAGATGTTGGCAATTTGATCTCTGGTTCCTCTGCCTTTTCTAAAACCAGCTTGAACATCTGGAAGTTCACGGTTCACGTACTGTTGAAACTGGGCTTGGAGAATTTTGAACATCACTTTACTATCATGTGAGATGAGTAAAATTGTGCGGTAGTTTGAGCATTCTTTGGCATTGCCTCTCTTTGGGACTGGAATGAAAACTGACCTTTTCCAATCCTGTGGCCACTGCTGGGTCTTCCAAATTTGCTGACATAATGAGTGCAGCACTTTCACAGCATCATATTTTAGGATTTGAAATAGCTCGACTGGAACTCCATCACCTCCACTAGCTTTATTTGTAGTGATACTTCCTAAGGTCCATGAATCAAGGCAAATGAAAGTGGTCAAACAGGAGATGGCAAGAGGGAACATTGACATTTTAGGAATCAGCGAACTAAAATGGACAGGAATGGGTGAATTTAACTCAGATGACGGTTATATCTACTACTGTGGGCAAGAATCTCTTAGAAGAAATGGAGTAGCCACCATAGTCAACAAAGAGTCCAAAATGCAGTACTTGGATGCAATCTCAAAAACAACAGAATGATCTCTGTTTATTTCCAAGGCAAACCATTCAATATCACAGTAATCCATGTCTATGCCCTGACCAGTAATGCTGAAGAAGCTAAAGTTGAACGGTTCTATGAAGACCTACAAGACCTTCTATAACTAACACTGAAAAAATATGTTCTGTTCATTATAGGGGACCAGAATGTGAAAGTAGGAAGTCAAGAAACACCTGGAGTAACAGGCAGATTTGGCCTTGGAGTACAGAATGAAGCAGTGTAAAGTCTAATAGAGTTTTGCCAAGAGAACACACTGGTCATAGCAAACACACTCTTCCAATAACACAAGAGAAGACTCTACACATGGACATCACCAGATGGTCAATACTGAAATCAGATTGATTATATTCTTTGCAAACAAAGATGGAGAAGCTCTATACAGTCAACAAAAACAGGACCTGGAGTTGACTGTGGCTCTGATCATGAACTCCTTATTGCCAAATTCAGACTTAAAATGAAGAAAGTGGGGACAACCCCTAGACCATTCAGATATGACCTAAATCAAATCCTTTATGGTTATACAGTGGAAGTGAGAAATAGATTCAAGGGATTAGAACTGATAGACAGAGTGCCTGATGAACTATGGACAGAGGTTCATGACATTGTACAGAAGACAGGGATCAAGACCATCCCTAAGAAAAAGAAATGCAAAAAAGCAAAATGGTTGTCTTAGGAGGCCTTACAAACAGCTGTGAAAAGAAGAGAAGCCAAAGGCAAGGGAGAAAAGGAAAGATATACCCACTTGAATGCAGAGTTCCAAAGAATAGCAAGGAAAGATAAGAAAGACTTCCTCAGCGATCAATGCAAAGAAATAGAGGAAAACAATAGAATGGGAAAGACTAGAGATCTCTTCAAGAAAATTAGAGATATCAAGGGAACATTTCATGCAAAGATGGGCTCAATAAATGACAGAAATGTTATGACCTAACAGAAGCAGGAGATATTAAGAAGAGTTGGCAAGAATACACAGAAGAACTGTACAAAAAAGACCTTCATGACCCAGATAATCACGATGGTATGCTCACTCACCTAGAGCCAGACATCATGGAATATGAAGTCAAGTGGGCTTTAAGAAGCATCACTACAAACAAAGCTAGTGGAGGTGATGGAATTCCAGTCGAGCTATTTCAAATCCTAAAATATGATGCTGTGAAAGTGCTGCACTCAAGATGCCAGCAAATTTGGAAAACTCAACAAGGGCCACAGGACTGGAAAAGGTCAGTTTTCATTCCAGTCCCAAAGAGAGGCAATGCCAAAGAATGCTCAAACTACCGCACAATTTTACTCATCTCACATGATAGTAAAGTGATGTTCAAAATTCTCCAAGCCCAGTTTCAACAGTACGTGAACCGTGAACTTCCAGATGTTCAAGCTGGTTTTAGAAAAGGCAGAGGAACCAGAGATCAAATTGCCAACATCTGCTGGATCATCAAAAAGCAAGAGAGTTCTAGAAAAATATCTATTTCTGCTTTATTGACCATGCCAAAGCCTTTGACTGTGTGGATCACAATGAACTGTGGAAAATTCTGAAAGAGATGGGAATACCAGACCACCTGACCTGCCTTTTGAGAAATCTGCATGCAGGTCAGGAAGCAACAGTTAGAACTGGACATGGAACAACAGACTGGTTCCAAATAGTAAAGAAGTACGTCAAGGCTGTATATTGTCACCCTGCTTATTTAACTTCTATGCAGAGTACATCATGAGAAACGCTGGGCTGGAGGAAGCACAAGCTGGAATCAAGATAGCCGGGAGAAATATCAATAGCCTCAGATATGCAGATGACACCATCCTGATGACAGAAAGAGAGGAAGAACTAAAGAGCCTCTTGATGAAAGTGAAAGAGGAGAGTGAAAAAGTTTGCTTAAAGCTCAGCATTCAGAAAACTAAGATCATGGCATCCAGTCCCATCACTTCATGGCAAATAGATGGGGAAACAGTGGAAACAGTGGCTGACTTAATTTTTTGTGGGGCTCCAAAATCACTGCAGATGGTGATTGCAGCCATGAAATTAAAAAACGTTTACTTCATGGAAGGAAAGTTTTGACCAACCTGGACAGCATATTAAAAAGCAGAGACATTACTTTGCCAACAAAGGTCCGTCTAGTCAAGGCTATGGTTTTTCCAGTAGTCATGTATGGATGTGAGAGTTGGACTATAAAGAACACTGAGTGCCCAGGAATTGATGCTTTTGAACTGTGGTGTTGGAGAAGACTCTTGAGAGTCCCTTGGACTACAAGGAGATCCAACCAGTCCATCCTAAAGGAGATCAGTCCTGGGTGTTCATTGGAAGGACTGATGTTGAAGCTGAAACTCCAACAGTTTGGCCACCTGATGCAAAGAGTTGACTCATTTGAAAAGATCCCGATGCTGAGAAAGATTGAGGGCAGGAGAAGGGGACAACACAGGATGAGATGGTTGGATGGTATCACCGACACAATGGACATGGGTTCGTGTGGACTCCGGGAGTGGGTGATGGACAGGGAGATCTGATGTGCTGTGGTTCATGGGGTCACAAAGATTCAGACATGACCGAGAGACTGAACTAAACTGAATGGACCTAACATTCCAGATTCCCATGCAATATTGCTCTTTACAGCATCGGACTTTGCTTCTACCACCAGTCACCTCCATGGCTGGGTGTTGTTTTTGCTTTGGCTCTGTGTCTTCATTCTTTCTGGAGTTATTTCTCCACTGATCTCCAGTAGCATATTGGGCACCAACTGACCTGGAGAGTTCATCTTTCGGTGTTCTGTCTTTTTGCCTTTTCATACCTTTCATGGGCTTCTCAAGGCAAGAACATTGAAGTGGTTTGCCATTCCATTCTCTGGTGGACCACATTTTGTCAGAACTCTCCACCATGACCCATCTGTCTTGGATGGCCCTGCAGGGCATGGCTCATAGTTTCATTGAGTTAGACAAGGCTGTGGTCCATGTGATGAGATTGGATAGTTTTCTGTGATTGGGGTTTTCATTATGTCTGCCCTCTGATGGAGGATAAGAGGCTTATGGATGCTTCCTGATGGGAGAGACTGACTGAGGGGGAAACTGGATCTTGTTCTGATAGGCGGGGCCATGCTCAGTAAATCTTTAATCCAATTTTCTGTTGATGGGTGGAGCTGTGTTCCCTCCCTGCTATTTGCCTGGGGGCAAACTATGGTGGAGGTGATGGAGATAATGGCGACCTCCTTCAGAAGATCCCACGCATGTACTGCTACACTCAGTGCCCCCAACCCTGCAGCTGGCCACCACCAGCTCACGCCTCTGCTGGAGACTCCTGTACTCTCCTGGCAAGTCTGGGTCATTTTCTTGTGGGGTCACTGCTCCTTTCTCCTGGGTCCTGGTGTGCACAGGGTTCTGTTTGTACCTTCCAGGAGTCTGTTTCCCCAGTCCTGTGTAAGTTCTGGAAGCTCTATGGTGGGGTTAATGGCGACCTCCTCCAGGAGGACTTATGCCATACCCAGACCAAGAGCCCCTGGCCCTGCGGCAGTCCGCTGCTGACCTCTACCTCTGTAGGAGATGCTCAGACACAGTTCTGTCTCAGTCTCTGTGGATCCCTGGGTCCTGGTGTCCACAAGGTATGTTTGAGCCCTCTGAGCATCCCAGTCGGGAATGGGGTTTGATTCTAAATGTGAATTCGCCCCTCCTACCTCCTTGCTGGGGCTTCTCCTTTGTCCTTGGATGTGGGGTAATTCCTCACGGCCGCCCCAGCGCTGCCCAGCCACCACTCCACTGCTCTGGGTTGGGAAGATCCTATGGAGAAGGAAAGGCTACCCACTCCAGCCCATAGGGTGGCAAAGAATGGGACACAACTGAGCAACTTTCACTTATTTTCACTTCTATTTTGCATTGGTGTATAATCCCCATCCCTGGAGATGGAAATGGCAACTTACTCTAGTATTCTTGTCTGGAAAATTCCATAGACAGAGAAGCCTCACAAGCTATAATCCATGGGGTCACAAAGAGTCGGGCACAGTTGAGCACACACGCATAACCCCAATACAAAATTATACCCCAATACAAACTAAAACATTGTTGTGATAACACCGTTTGTGTTAACACAAACATCGTGATAACACAAATGTTTGTTATACAAACAATGTGATAATTTCAGGTAACAGAGAAGTCAAAGTATTTCTTTTGAATGAATTTGCCACTCTTCTCCAGAGAACTTCTTGTTGAACTTACATTTTGTCCAACATGTTCCACAGCAGACTGCTTTGTATAAAAATTTGGTCTGGAGCTAGGTAATTCACCTTAACGACAATGACGGACTCGAAACAGAATGTTTAGAGGCTTTTGAAACTAAAACTGTCCCCTGCATTGTTCCAGTTTACCAACTCCTGGCAAGCTACATACACTTCATCCTTTTTGCTTGTCTGGCTTCCTCATTTTGAGTAACAGCAAAAGAAATGAGTCAAGCATGGGGGGTGGCAATCCAACATTTCATTCTGAAGCTGAGATTTTTATTTACAATAAGACACCCCGACCTGGGTACTTGCCTCTGAACCCAGATCCTGAGAGCTGGTTTTAAACTACCTCGTTGAGTTTGTCTACTGGATGTCTTGATGAATATTTCTCTAATTCATTCCTCTGTCTGGAGATAGTCCCTGCATATGCTCTGCAGATACCAAGCATCATAATTGTTTTTATTTTAGTGAATATTTAACTTGAATCAGGTATTCATTAAACTTAAACTAGTTGACTGTTTAATAGTTGTGGAGGAACTTTCCTGGTGGTTCAACAGCTAAGACTCCGTGTTTCCAATGCAGGGAGTCAGGGTTTGACCCCTGGTCAGGGAAATAGATCCCACAAGCTGCAACTAAAGATCCTATGTGCCAAAACTAAGTCCCAGCACAGTCAAATAAATAAATATTTACCAAAAATAGTTATGGAATGCCTTTAACACTCAAGGAAAATGAAAACAGATATCAAGTTCTAGGAAAGTGCTAAATATCATATGCTAAAAATAAGTCAATAATGATGTTTCTGTAAATATATCTCTTTTGAAGCAGATTTACCTATTGTTATGCCCGATGTCCGAATCCCCGAACGGGAAGAGAGAAGGCTTCCAAGACAATGCAACTCGCAGGAAGGGAAGTTTATTACTGACTTGAGCCAGGACTCCCTGCCCGCAACCAACGCAGTGGTGAGAGTCAGAGAGAGCCCCGAGCCCAAGCTGTTACACAAATTTATAGAGTGAGAAGCGGATTGGTTTCACGTTTGCAAAACAATTTCATTGGTCAATACTTTCGCGCGGGTGGGACTTTCCTGGGGGTTTCCGCCCCGTTCCTAATTTCCTAATTGGCAAACATCGGTGAAAGCTAATTGGTCCTAATTGGCAAACAGTGGTCATTGTTAAGTGAAAGCTACCTGATAGTAGGAAGGCCTACTCCTAATCTAAGTTGTGTTACTTCTGCTCGCCTCACATCCCCCCCTGTCTGTTGTTCAAGTAGAGGAATCTTCCTCTTTTCCATCTTGGGCCACTGACACTATAAGTGGACCCAGGAGGGTGGAAATTAAGGTAGTTGAAAACAAGACTCAAACCATCTCTGCTGGGCTTCCCGTTCTCTTTCTGATCAAGACCACCTCAGACAAGGAAGTCAAAGACTTCTCTAAATGACTGATTGATTCTCTTACCACTCTTGTATGGTCTGCATAGAAACCTCGCAGACCCTACCCTGTTGGAGAAAAACCAAGTCATCTATAGCAGCTCGTAGGAAAGTCCTTGGCCTTGCAGACATAGTAAAGCTTGATTCACCCATATCTGAGGTACTTGGCCCTGCGGGTTGCGCCACACTCGGGTCTACCAAATCTGTTTCCTACGTCCCACTCCCGGGGCCCATCACAAGAGGTTTCACAGCTTCAGCTCCTGCAATAATCAGCAGGAGAATTAGGAGACCTCCCGACAGACAAGTCAAAGGATTTGACGGGTGAGGTCTCACCTTCCATTCTGCTCCTGTTCTTCTGGTGTGGCTTGCCGCACGTGATTGCAGTGAACCCAAGGTCCAATCCCGTTGACCTTTATAGCAGTAGGAGTGGTAAGGAGAACAACATAAGGGCCTTTCCATCTAGGTTCTAATACACACAGGAGGGGTCTCCCATACAGAATCTCTTATAAGGGGTGTTACCTGCCTGAAAGAGCGTGAAGGGAAGGAGGGTCACCCAGTCCCCGCCAGTCTCTATTGCCAACTTCGTTCTGATTCATTTTCTCAACCTGTCCTGAGCTCTGGGGATTATATTCACAATGTAACTTCCATTTCGTCCCCAGAGCTTGGGCCAGCCCTTGTACAATCTGGCTCACAAAGGCAGGTCCTTTATCAGAGCCCATAGTCACCGGCAGCCCATACCTAAGCACTATTTCCTCTAAGATCTTTTTAGCAACCACTATTGCTGTCTCTCCCTCAGCGGGGAAGGCTTCCACACACCCTGAGAAGGTATCTACCAGAACCAACAGATAGCGGTACCTGTACTTGCCTGGCCTTACCTCAGTGAAATCTATCTCCCAGTGTTGCCCTGGCTCTTCCCCTCGGTACCTCATTCCAGTGTGCTGCCTTTTCTCTGTCCTCATCAGCTGGCACGCTTTGCAAGCCTGGATCTTCTTCAGAGACTCTGGCGTCTCAGGGGGAGGAGGGCGAGGGAGTCTGAAGTAGACCTTCACAGAGTGCAGTCAGAGTGCCGATCATGATGATGCGGGCAAAGAGTCTCTTCCATATCCTTCTCTTTATTAAACACAGACACCAGGGAATCAGCAACAGTACGTTCAAAGCAGGATCTGTCTCATCCAAAGAGGAGCAACCCCCTTGTATACATTTTGGGAGCTGCATCCCTCAGAGTGTCAAACCTTAGCAGCTTCCATAGGAGCCAGAGCAATGTTCAGCACTGGCAGAGGCAGCCAATTACAGTGATCTGCGCCACAGATAGGCATTTTCCTCTCCAAGCATGTTGCTGTACAAAACCTTGAAGACTTCATAAAAGCCAAACTTGCAGAGCCCCTGCAGGGAGTAGCCAATGAGGGTCGGGGCCCATCCTTTGGACAAACCATGGAAACCATCCTCTGAGTGTAACTGAAAATCCATTAAGAATGCCCTTGTACTTCTGTGAGTCCGCCTGCATACGGCATTTCACCAAATCCAGAGGAACAACAGCAGTGTGTGTCACACCACAACTTAAGACCCCACCAAAGCCACACAGTGCATAAAACTTCACGGAGTCATATTCTTTCGCCAAATCCAGAGGAACAACAGCAGTGTGTGTCAGACCACAACTTAAGACCCCACCAAAGCCACACAGTGCATAAAACTTCACGGAGCCATATTCACAACTGTCTACCACGGCGGCTCCCGCTTTCCTTTGCCCATCTTTTACATAGCTGCTCCCATTGGTGAACCATACTAGCTCACTGTTGTCTAGGGGTACATCAGTTAAGTCTTTTCGTGCTGCCAGGGCCTCAGCCAGTATCTTGCTGCAATCATGGAGCTACAAACAGCTGGAATGGCTTATTTGGGTTAGGCAGGGCAAGGGCTGGGGCTTCTAGTAGGGCCCATCTGAGTGTCTGGAAAGCCTGTTTCATTGGCTCAGTCCAAGTCCAGTTTGGGGTCTCTTTACTTCCCTCATACAAGGGCCAGGCCTTCTCAGCAAACCCCATGATCCACAGTCTGCAATATCCAACTGTCCCCAGAAACTCTCTCGCCTGGCGGGGGGTCTTGGGCTCTGGTATCTGCAATATTGTTTCCTTCATGGCCTGGGTTAGCCACCTTTGCCCCTGCCTGATCTTATACCCCAAACAGGTGACCTCTTGCTGGGCTATTAATTGTGTAGCAGAAGGACCTCTGGGTGGCAGGTCCTCCCTCAGAGCCTCTTGATCCTCTGTGGAATTACCGGTTGGCCTTCCCCCTCGGTCCACTCAAAGGCAAATATCTCCTGGCCCTAGGCCGCCAGGTGTAGGCTGAAAAAGGCATCTTTCAAGTCCAACACAGTGTACTCAGGCAGCAAACTGCTCAGGAGGGTATGCGGGTTAGAGACAGTGGGGTGTATGTCACTCACCCGTTTGTTGACTTCTCGCAGGTAATCTGTCTCCCCTGGCTTCTTCACTGGCAGTAAGGGGGTGTTTCAAGGGAATTGACACCGCTTGAGAATTCCAGCATCCATGAGACGTCGAATGTGGGGAGTGATCCCCCGCCAAGCTTCCTGGCTCATGGGGTACTATCTCACCCTCACAGGAGTTAACCATTCTCTCCCCAAGAGTTCTCACCTGCTTAAGCCTCTCTAGAAGAGACAGATGTTTTTAATAGCCCACCACTGATTAGCAAAGTAAAGTGCCACAACTGTGAGTGAGTAACTTCCTGGGTCTGATCTCCACCATAGAGAGGTATGCTAATTCCAGATTTTCAGGGTCCCCATATCTCAGATCTAACATGTAATCTTCAGCAGAATTTTCCAGTTCCTCATGACTGCATCCACAGGGAATGCCATTGGCCACAACAAGTCTCTGGGCATTCTGGTATCACCAAAAATGAATGGGACACTTAGTGGGTCCCCGGATCTACTTTTCATTACCCAGGACTTGGGGAGGGGTGCTGAGTCTTGACTCCCCTAGTCACTGTCTTCCCCCGCAAATGAAACTCGAGTTCCAGGGGAGATTCTCTCTCTCTGGGTTGTACCTCTCCTCAGGTCCCTCTTAGGGCACTCGTTTTTCCAGTGCCCCTGTTCTCTGCAGTAGGTGCACTGATCTTTCTTTAGGACCTACCTTTTTAGTTTCTGTTTTTCTCCCGTCCAGGGGTCTCGAGGTTCCCTCAATTCTGTCTGGGCTAGCTCCCTCTGGTTCTTCCGCTTTTCCCTCATTCTATGTTCTCTATCTTCCTTCCTGATCTTCTCAGCTAATTCCCTTTCCTCCCTTCGAATTCGTTCTTCCCTTTCTTCTGGGGTCTCCCTATACCTTTTCAGCTGCTTTCAATAAATATCGTCTGTTTTGTGATTTCTTCCTAATATCTGGGGTTGCTTGATTTACAAATGCTAACAGAACTGCAGCACGTGACTCCTCAGCCTGGGGGTCCATAGGTGTATATTGCCTGAAAGCTTCCATTAGCCTCTCTAGGAAGGCTGCCGGGCTCTCAGAGGGACCTTTGCCAAATTTGTCAGCTTTCTTTCTGTGGTCCGCAGGCCAGCCATTAGAATCTGGCGGTACACTCGGAGACGCTCCCTACCTTCCGCTCGCTCAAAATCCCAGTTAGACCGCAACAGAAGAAACCCCTCGTCCATGAGATGAGGCTGGGCGTTTGGCCTCCCGTTGACCCCTGGGACCCGTTTCCGCGCTTCTGCCAGAATTCGCTCCTGCAACAGCTGCTGACAATCGTAGTGAAAGGAGAGTTTCACCTGGTTGGGCTCTAGTTACTGAGGCTCATTTATTGTAGGGCCTTCAGAGTACGCCAGAGTGTAGCCCTGGCCGGGACTCATCAATTGCCCCACAACCATTCGCCTGTTCACTGAAACTCCTGCCTGAAAAGAGTCTAATTAAAAACCAGAGACAATGCCGGCACACACACAAACACGGACAAACACGGAGAGCCGAAGACAAACACACAGACAGACAAACGTCGGCCGACAACACAGTTTCGGGCCCCCGACCAGACCAGACTCGGGATCAGGAGAGGAACTCTCCTTCCCACAGAGCCGGCTGCCTTCCAGCGCGCTCGCTGGCCTCGGCCTTACGCCGGCTAGAGAAAGCCTTCTCCTGTGCCAGACACCTCCCCTTGCTTTACAGCAGGGCCCCGGAATTACTCTGGACTTTCCCTGTGCCAGATACCTCCCCTTGCTTTACAGCAGGGCCCCGGAATTACTCTGGACTTCCTGTCCTGAGACAATGCCGGCAGACACACCAAAGACAAACACACGGACAGCTGACAACACAGCGCTGGGTTTTCGGGCCCCCTGAGTTTTCCTGAGCACCGGTGCTATTATCTATCCTTCCCTTCTGTCCTGGAAGTGTTCTCTTCCCCCGGTAAAGGGATCCCAGAGGAGCCCCCAAATGTTATGCCCGATGTCCGAATCCCCGAACGGGAAGAGAGAAGGCTTCCAAGACAATGCAACTCGCAGGAAGGGAAGTTTATTACTGACTCGAGCCAGGACTCCCTGCCCGCAACCAATGCAGTGGTGCGAGTCAGAGAGAGCCCCGAGCCCAGGCTGTTACACAAATTTATAGAGTGAGAGGCAGATTGGTTTCACGTTTGCAAAACAATTTCATTGGTCAATACTTTCTCGCGGGTGGGACTTTCCTGGGGGTTTCCGCCCCGTTCCTAATTTCCTAACTGGCAAACATCGGTGAAAGCTAATTGGTCCTAATTGGCAAACAGTAGTCATTGTTAAGCGAAAGCTACCTGATAGTAGGAAGGCCTACTCCTAATCTAAATTGCGTTACTTCTGCTCGCCTCACACCTATGAATTTAAACATTTGGGTACACATTTCAAGGATAGACTCTAAAACTAAGATAATTTGTTTCAACTGTCTCAAGCTACCTGAGACAAAAGGCTATTATTTTCTAAGATTTAGTAGTTTGCTTTAGATTTATCTCATCGTGCTTCTTCAGATTTTGTGCTTCTAAAATGAGAGGAAAAAGAATTGCCTCTGTTAGTGTTACATTCACCTCCGAAATTGTATGCAAATAGCTTAACTTTAGATGATTACTCACTTCAAAATGGGAGTGGAGGGAGGATAAAGATGGAAGAGACATAGGTTACATATATTAATCTCAGTTTTTGTCAAGTGCATGTACATTTTAAAAATAATCCCTTCGTTTTAAAAAATAAATATTTCCTTAGTATTTATTGATTTTTCTGCCTGTGTTAGGTCTTAGTTTCAGCAAGCAGGATCTCCTAGCTGCAGCATGCAAACTCTTAGCTGCAGCATGTGGGATCTAGTTCCCCGACCAGTGATCGAACCTGGGCCTCCTGCATGGGGAGCACTGGGTCTCAGTCACTGAACCATCATGGAAGTCCCCGTAGCCCCCTCATCTCATTGGATCTTTCCGTTCACATCATTTCAGTAGTGTAGGTGCTAATTTACTTAATAAATGCTTGATCGCAATCTCTTCTGATCATTACCAAATCAACTTTATCCAGTACTTAAGATTGGGATTAGGATAAGTTCATGTAAGATTGGCACTGCTTTCCTAGAAGTAGTAAATAGAATCTAGGGATCGCTTAAAATGTTCAGTGCTTATAATTTTGAAAGGAAGTGAGTAATATTCTACTTCTGTCAATGAGTATATCAGTTCTTAACCTGATAAATTGTTTCAATATGCATTGCTATTCTAGTTATATAAACTCCCTGGGGGCAACACCAGTTATGTTGATATTTTATATCTTACCTATCGTTGTGCCTCATCATTCAGATTTTCTTCTTTTTTTTTTTCTGAAGAGAGTTAACAGGAAGTTTTTTTTCTTAAAGATTTGAATGCTTGGGAGATGGCAAACTGTATAAAAATTCCACATTTTACTGGAATTTACTGGAAGGAAAAGAGATGAGACAGAGGTCTTTTTTTGGGGGGGGGTGCCACTCTTCGTTGCAGCACACAGGCTCTCTAGTTGTGGATCCAAGGCTTTTAGTTTGCCCAACATGTGGCATTCTCTAGCCAGGGGTTGAATCTGCATCCCCTGTGTTGGGAGGTAGATTCTTCACCACTGGACTACCAGGGAAGTCTACGATGTAGAGGTCTTAATGGTAAAATTAACAGACAAGCTAATCTTTGGGGTAATCTTTGGTGGTATCATAAAATAAGATAGTCCTTGGTAAGATAGTAAAATCCCCACCTTGTTTCTAAGAAAGACTTGAATGCTAAAGAATTGGAGTGACAGAAAAATAGTTTCATCCAAGCTAAGCACAGTTACACACATATAAGTACTTATTGGAGGAGAAGTTCTTTCTACCAAAGGACACCTTAGAGATTCCTGATCCCCAATTATTATTCTTTTACAGTCTCCTTGTAATGCTTAGTCCAGAGGTAGGTCTGGGTTCCTATGATGGCAAGATATTCACATCACTCAAGATGGTTCATCGTGTCCTCATTGATACCACACACTTCAAATCAGAGGGGACAGTGAGATAAGAAATTCATGTCTCCTGAGATCAAAATAGACTCGAGACACTTAAGAAAACAGTGGTGACACTTTTATGAATTCCTGCTCAGTGTGTTTATTTTTCTCCTCAAGGAGAGTCCTCTCCTTGTGATATGCTAATGTCTTGGATAGAATATTTGGAAATTCCTGAATCTTGTACTTGAAGATATTTTGACTTTTTTGATAGCAAATCCTTTATGAGGCCCACACAGGACAATAGTAGTTATTTTTGCTGAATCTCACATCGACAATCTTTGAAGTCTATTAAGGGAGGTCCAAGGTCTTTTGCTACCTCAGCCAACATCACCAGGGCTGATTATACCTTGGTTTCCTCAACTCTAAGTATCCTTGCTGTCAGAGCAGGGTACACGACAGAAGATTTCTTTCCAACTTCTTAGAACACACTCAGAGCAAAATAATGTCCACATTCAATTGCAGTTGATTTGGTCAAGTAGTGTAGACAAATAAGGAAAACAGAACAAGTCAGATCTTGAAGTCTGGTGACTCTTAGGCAGCCATCTTCCTTCTATGATGTCTATACGAAAGCTCTCAAAACAACCCTTCAATGCCAGCTTTAGTAGTTCCACCCTGTTGTTTTTTTTTTTTTAAATAATCTCTTACTTCGCCCTCCCTCCCCTTTATCATGAAGTTTATGGAGCAGAGACTATAGGCTGATGATGTGTTGAGGTTGAACACACTGATCGCAAGTTTTAAGGTCTATGAGCTTTGCCCACATGGTTCCAAAAGTAGACATTCATTGCAGAGCATTCTAGCCTATCACAGAGGAATTCCACATTCACTCATTATTGATTCACTCCAGATCCTTCAGTTCAAGGGGCAAACTCTACTCTTTCTTTGCTCAAAGTTCTTTTACATTATTTTAAGAAAACACAGGGATACATGCAGACTGGTTTTTTTTTTTTAATTAATTTTTTAATTGGAGTATAGTTGTTTCATTATACTGTTAGTTTCTACTGTACAACAAAATGAATCACTCATAAATATACATATATCCCCTCCCTTTTGGACTTTCTTCCATTCCAGTCACTTCAGTGGATTAAGTAGAATTCCCTGTACTGTACAGTACATTCTCATTAGTTGTTTATTTTATCTCAGTATAAATGGTGTGTATGTGTCAGTCCCAAGCTCCCAATTCCTTCCACCCCCCCTTTCCTTGTTGATATCCGTGTATTTGTTCATACATCTATGTCTTTATTTCTGCTTTGCAAATAAGATGACCTATACCAATTCAAACTGTTTGATTCTATGTATATTAAATTCTAGAATCAGCAAAATGAATTTATAATAGAAATCAGATCCATGGACACCTAAGGCAGGGTCGGGGATGACTGACTGCAGTGGGGCACAGGATACTTCTGAGATTGTTGAAAATACTCTATATTTTGACAGGCTTTTACATTTGTTGAAGTTCATCAAGCTGTCCAATTAAATAATATGCCTTTTTGTATATAGTGTCCCAATAAATCTGATCTTTAATTCCTTTCCATTGCCTTTGAAATTTTTCACAAGTATCATATCATCCTGAAGATTGAACTTCCTGAAAATTGGCTTTCAAAAAGGTCACACTTGAAATTTAATCCTCTTCCGTCTTTTGTGCATGTCCTTTGATATTTGAATTAAACTCAGATTTTTATAGAGAATTACTAGGCTGCCAAGTATGTCTCTTTAGATATCTCTCCCTTTTCTTCCTATCCAAGATCATCCATGTTTGCAAGATTTAGATTTGGATGTCAAAGTACTTCTCCCTATTTGTCGTCTTCCTTTTGGTGGTCTCTAAGACAGTGGAAACAGTGTCAGACTTTATTTTGGGGGGCTCCAAAATCACTGCGGATGGTGACTGCAGCCATGAAATTAAAAGACGCTTACTCCTTGGAAGGAAAGGTATGACCAACCTAGATAGCACAGTAAAAAGCAGAGACATTTCTTTGCCAACAAAGGGCCATCTGATCAAGGCTGTGGTTTTTCCAGTGGTCATGTATGGATGTGAGAGTTGGACTGTGAAGAAAGCTGAGTCCTGAAGAATTGATGCTCTTGAACTGTGGTGTTGGAGAAGACTCTTGAGAGTCTCTTGGACTGCAAGGAGATCCAACCAGTCCATCCTAAAGGAGATGAATCCTGGGTGTTCACTGGAAAGATTGATGCTGAGGCTGAAACTCCAACACTTTGGCCACCTCATGCAAAGAGTTGACTCATTGGAAAAGACCCTGATGCTGGGAGGGATTGGGGGCAGGGGGAGAAGAGGGCGACAGAGGATGAGATGGCTGGATGGCATCACCGACTCGATGGGCATGGGTTTGGGTAGACTCTGGGTGTTGGTGATGGACAGGGAGGCCTGGCGTGCTGCAATTCATGAGGTCGCAAAGAGTCGGACACGACTGAGTGACTGAACTGAACTGAACTGAACTGATCCAGGAAGTCCTGCTGCTGCTGCTAAGTCACTTCAGTCTTGTCTGACTCTGTGCGACCCCATAGATGGCAGCCCTCCAGGCTCCCCCATCCCTGGGATTCTCCAGGCAAGAATACTGGAGTGGGTTGCCATTTCCTTCTCCAATGCGTGAAAGTGAAGTCGCTCAGTCATGTCCGACTCTTAGCGACCCCATGGACCGCAGCCTACCAGACTCCGCTGTCCATGGGATTTTCCAGGAAGTCCTACCATTTATCAAAAAAACTGCCTTACTAAAGTCTAGAGTATGTATCTGACCGCATCCAACTCTCCCTGACTATCATGAACTCTAAAATAATTTGATCATTCTTGTCCCATGAATTCATATCACTTCCACTTCTCTGCCCAGTTCCTTCTTGTGGCGAGCATTTGGTACTTACTTCCTCTACTTTCTGAGAAAACTCCCACTTGAAAATAATTGGTGGCCCCTGGAGTGTGGCATTCTTAGATAAAAAGGACCTTACAGATCAGTAATGACCCGTTCACGTGTTATATAAGACATCCAAACTTTTAAGGACTGATGTGTTTGCCCCAGTCAGGCAGTTAATAAAACTCTGCACCGAAATAGCATCTCTCTCATCTCCTGTAGTGTTGGGCAGGATGTCTATTTCCTGAAAGCAACCAGCTGTGGGATGGGTGGAGGCTGAATTTAGCCTGTGCTCTGTTTCCTTTGCCAAGCTGAGTCCTGCTTAGGGACATAGCCCTCCGTAGAAGAAAGGACCTCTCTCTAATTTTCATAAAAGTATCATTTGGCTAATAGTAGCTCTGATCTATGATTACATTTTCTTCCAAATTATTTCAAATTTAAACTTTTATTAGGAAGAAATTTTTGTTTTGAAAAAATTAGTACCCTGTAAACTTTCATGTTCCTAACAATTCTTATTGCTTCATTTTCAAAAACTATTAATTCTTAAGCATTCCAGGACATTCCCAGATTGAATGTCTTTCACTTCAACTTCTTGAGAAACAGGGGCCCAGCTGCAGACCCAGTCCAGAATCTTGGGGCCCAAGACAGTTGGAAATGAGAAGGACTGGCCCAGGGCTATAGCATGGGAACCAAGGAAGACTTAAGTCCCTCACCACATAAGGCAGCTTTCAGTTTGACATAAAGGGCCTAATCCAAGGAGACCAGAACTTCATCCTAAGGGAGAGGTCTTGAGTAGAAGACAAGCAGGACAGACAGAGAAGTTCAGAAGCACAGCCTGGAAAAGCTCCCTGAGACCATGAAATGTACCCTTGGGTAAGGTGCCTCCTTGTGCCTTGGATGAGCCAGGAATAGTATGGAAGACCTAATAGACTAGTAAGGTCAATGCAAAAATGCCACTGGAGGCCAGGAGGATTCAGTGTGAGAAGATGCTGATGTCCTGGGCTAAGTGGGACAAGACCCAGGAAGGGCCCACGGGGAAGCTCACTGTGGGCCCAGGAAGGGCCCACAGAAGCTCACTGTGGGCCTGTCACCCCTCCACTCAATGCTCTGTGGATACATACACCTTCCTTCTCCCAGATGCCATTTTGGCTGGGAGAAGAGGGAGAAAGGAGCATGATTGAAAACCTGAGCTCTTACCCAGAAGAGGCTGGATGAACACAAAGTTGCCTCTGGTTACCTTTAAATGGAGAGCTGGTGTTTGGTGATCTACCCTCATTCCATCACATCATCTCTCTATCAGAGAAAATGGAACTTTCAGAACGAGAGACAATAGTTATAGAAAAGAAGAATGCTGCGTTTTTCTGACCCTTGAGTGCAATTACCCAATACACTGGTCCTTCTCATTCTAGAGGACGTGCTGTGCACAATATCCAGGGATCACAGAGTCAAATTATAAGTTGCAAGCGTGAGTCTGTAGATGCTCTTGAGGTTGTTTTTTGTGCGTAAAAAAAATTCAGAGGTTACATCTTTTTTAATACGAGTGATCTACGGTGATCTTTATTTTAATACGAGTGATCTATGGTGATCCTTATTTATTTATTGCCATGTCACACTTGGGAACTTAGTTCCCCGAACAGGGATCGAACCAGCCCCCCTTGCATTAGAAGCTCAGAGTCGGGATCGGGTAGAGAGGGAAGTGGGAAGGGGGATCGAGATGGGGAATACATGTAAATCCATGGCTGATTCATGTCAATGTATGACAAAAACCACTACAATATTGTAAAGTAATTAGCCTCCAACTAATAAAAATAAATGAAAAAAAAAAAAGAAGCTCAGAGTCTTAACCACTGAACTGTCAGGGAAGTCCCTACATCTGTTTATAAAATTAATACTTAATTTACTTAAGTTGAGTCTAAGAACTTAGTTCATCTTAGGATTTTAAGTTCAAGTGAAAACTTTTATTTTACTTTTATAAATATAGCAAATTTTAAAAGCCACTATGAAAGGTCTTAAATGTCATTTGGTATCATTTCTAAATGTTATTAAATAAACTCCCTAAAATCTCTTGAAGTACCTTTATAAATTTAATATGTTATTATATTCATAAATATATAATTATTTAATTTAATCTCAAAAATTTCCTGGGAATTTACATAATACATACAAATATAATAAACAACTTATGAACATGATGATTTTTAATTTCTTAAGAGATCTAGTAAGAACTTGACTTTAAATTGCGTCAAATCAATTATACTCCCTTTGACATTTTAAAATAGAATCACAAGACTAATCTCTTATTCCAACACGACAAAGTCTCTTAAGCTTTCTTGGTACTTAGAACACTAGAAGTCGAGAGGGAGGAGCCAAGATGGCAGAGGAATAGGACAGGGAGACCACTTTCTCTCCTACAAATTCATCAAAAGAACATTTGAACGCTGAGCAAACTTCACAAAACAACCTCTGATCACTAGCTGAGGACATCAGGCACCCAGAAAAGCAGCCCATTGTCTTCGAAAGGAGGTAGGACAAAATATAAAAGATAAAAAGAGAGACAAAAGAGCTAGGGACGGAGATCGGTCCAGGGAAGAGAGTCTTAATAGAGGAAGTTTCCAAACACCAGGAAACCCTCGCACTGGCGGGTCTGGGGGAAGTTTTCGAATCTCGGAGGGCAACCTAACTAGGAGGGGAAAAATAAATAAAACCCACAGATTACGTGCCTAATAGCAACTCCCAGCAGAAAAGTACCCCAGACGCCCGCATCCGCCACCAGCAAGTGGGGGCGGAAGGAGAGGAGCGGGCGGCATTGCTTAGGGTAAGGACCGGGTCTGAGTGCCCTGAGGGCAATCGGAGGGAGCTTTTGTGAGTTCCCAGCTTGAACTGTGGGACAGCAAAAGAGAGAGAGAAAATTAACCGGCGAACACACTGCCCGCCGTTCGCAGAACTAAGGGACCGAGCAAGTCCAGAGGAGCTAGCCGGCGGTGGACCCGCCCAGCCCTGCCGGAGGCAGGAGGCAGGGGGGAGGGGAAAGGGGCAAACTCGGCCCCAGAGGCGTCATCCCCTACCGCACTGCAAACAGGCCTCCAGTTTCTAACCAAAGACCTCCTGAGATTCTGGATGGTCGACATCCGCCGGGAGGGTCGCGGCGAGACACAGGGCGCAGGCACCCAACCGGCACGAGCGGAAACTGAGGCTGGGGCCGTGGAGGGGAGAAGGCGCAGGCACCCGGGGAGAGTGCGCCCGTCGAGCTCCTGGCTGCCTGAGCTGCTTCGGTCGGGGAAGGCACAAAATGCAGGCACAACCGAGTCCGCGCTTTTGGGGACTACCCGAAAACTGGAACTGCACGCAATGCAGGGCCCGCTCCATATACAGCAGCAGGGAGCCTGAGCAGCGTAGACGGGGAGAGCACACACCCGTGAGCGGGGCAAACCCAGTGTGGCCGGAACACTGTGAGTGCTCCCCACACACAGCGATATCTGCCTGCCGCGCCCCTCCCTCCCCGCAGCAGGACTAAACTAGCAAACCTGAACAAGAGACCACCTCCGCCCGCCTGTGTCAGGGCGGAAATTAGAATACTAAGCGCGTGTAGGTTCTACATTAACATAGAAAGATTAATACCATAGGTGCTATCCTCTTGAACATTTCTGTTTTTAAAATCTGAAACTATAAAACTCCTAGAGGAGAACATAGGCAAAACACTCTCCGACATAAATCACAGCAGGATCCTCTATGACCCACCTCCCAGAATATTGGAAATAAAAGCAAAAATAAACAAATGGGACCTAATGAAACTTAAAAGCTTTTGCACAACAAAGGAAACTATAAGTAAGGTGAAAAGACAGCCTTCAGAATGAGAGAAAATAATAGCAAACGAAGCAACAGACAAAGGATTAATCTCAAAAATATACAAGCAACTCCTGCAGCTCAATTCCAGAAAAATAAATGACCCAATCAATCAAAAAATGGGCCAAAGAACTAAACTGACATTTCTCCAAAGAAGACATACAGATGGCTAACAAACACATGAAAAGATGCTCAACATCACTCATTATCAGAGAAATGCAAATCAAACCACAATGAGGTACCATTACACCCCAGTCAGGATGGCTGCTATCCAAAAGTCTACAAGCAATAAATGCTGGAGAGGGTGTGGAGAACAGGGAACCCTCTTACACTGTTGGTGGGAATGCAAACTAGTACAGCCACTATGGAGAACAGTGTGGAGATTTCTTAAAAAACTGGAAATAGAACTGCCATATGACCCAGCAATCCCACTCCTGGGCATACACACTGAGGAAACCAGATCTGAAAGAGACACATGTACCCCAGTGTTCATCGCAGCACTGTTTATAATAGCCAGGACATGGAAGCAACCTAGATGCCCACCAGCAGATGAATGGATAAGGAAGCTGTGGTACATATACACCATGGAATATTACTCAGCCATTAAAAAGAATTCATTTGAATCAGTTCTAATGAGATGGATGAAACTGGAGCCCATTATACAGAGTGAAGTAAGCCAGAAAGATAAAGAACATTACAGCATACTAACACATATATATGGAATTTAGAAAGATGGTAATGATAACCCTATATGCAAAACAGAAAAAGAGACACAGATGTACAGAACAGACTTTTGGACTCTGTGGGAGAAGGTGAGGGTGGGATGTTTTGAGAGAACAGCATCGAAACGTATATTATCTAGGGTGAAACAGATCACCAGCTCAGGTTGGATGCATGATACAAGTGCTCGGGGCTGGTGCATTGGGAAGACCCAGAGGGATGGGGTGGGGAGGGAGGCGGGAGGGGGGATTGGGATGGGGAATACATGTAACTCCATGGCTGATTCATGTCAATGTATGGCAAAAACCAGTACAATACTGTAAAGTAATTAACCTCCAACTAATAAAAATACATGGATTAATAAATAAATAAATAAACATTTGGAAACAAACAAACAAAAAAATTCTGTTTTAAAATCTAAATCTTCCCAGGGTTGAAAGATGATGTGTACTGCATTAGTTGGCTCAGGCTGCCATAACATAACACTGCAGATTGAGTGGCTTAGACAATAAAATTCATTTTCTCATAGTTCTGGAGGCTGGAAGGCCAAGATCAAGGTGTCTGCAGGTGCAGTGTCTTCTGAGGCCTCTCTCCTGGGCTTGCAGAGGGTCACCTTCTCTCTGTGTCTTGAGGTGCTATGTTCACTCTAAGTGTGCATCCTGGGGTTTCTTGTTTGTCCAGATTTCCTAAGGACAGTCATGGGGACTTCCCTGGTGATCCAGTGGTTAAGACTTCACCTTCCAATGCAGGGGATGCTTGTTTGATTCCTGTTCAGGGTACTAAGATCCCATATGCCTTAAGGCCAAAAAAATCAAAACATAAAACAGAAGCAGTATTGTAACAAATTCAATGAAGACTTCAAAAATGGTCCACATCAAAAAAAAAAAAAAAAAATAGGACACCAACCGTATCAGAGTCCATCCTAATGGTATCATTTCAACTTACATGTCTGCTAAATTGCTTCAGTTGTGTCCAACTTCCAGATGTTCAAGCTGGATTTAGAAAAGGCAGAGGAACCAGAGATCAAATTCAACATCTGTTGGATCATAGAAAAAGCAAGAGAATTCCAGAAAAACATCTGCTTCATTGATTACACTAAATCCTTTGACTGTGTGGATCACAACAAACTATGGGAAATTCTTAAAGAGCTTGGAATACCAGACCATGTTACCTGCCTTCTGAGAAATCTGTATGCAGGTCAAGAATCAACAGTTAGAACTGGACATGGAACAATGGACTGGTTCCAAGTTGAGAAAGAAGTGTGTTGGGGCTGTATATTGTCCCCCTGCTTATTTAACTTGCCTGCAGAGTACATCATGCGAAATGTCTGACTGGATGAAGCATGAGCTGGAATCAAGATTGCCAGGAGAAATATCAATAACCTCAGATATGCAGATGACACCACCCTGATGGCAGAAAGTGAAGAGGAACTAAAAAGCCTCTTGATGAAAGTGAAAAAGTTGGCTTAAAACTCTACATTCAAAAAACTAAGATCATGGCATCCAGTCCCATCACTTCATGGCAAATTGATGGGGAAACAGTGGAAACAGTGAGAGACTTTCTTTTTTGGGCTCCAGAATCCCTGCAGATGGTGACTGCAACCATGAAACTAAAAGACACTTGCTCCTTGGGAGAAAAGCTATGACAAACCTAGACAGTTTATTAAAAAATAGAGACATTACTTTGCAGACAAAGGTCTGTCTAGTCAAAACTATGGGTTTTGCAGTAGTCATGTATGGATGTGAGAGTTGGACTATAAAGAGACCTGAGCACCAAAGAAAGAACTGATGCTTTTGAACTGTGGTGTTGAAGACCCTTAGAGTCCCTTGGACTGCAAGGAGATCAAACCAGTCAATCCTAAAGGAAATCAGTCCTGAATATTCATTGGAAAGCCTGATGTTGAAGCTGAAACTCCAATACTTTGGCCACCTGATGTGATGAACCGACTCATTGGAAAAGACCCTCATGCTAGGAAAGATTGAAGGGAGGAGAAGGAGGGGACAAGAGGATGAGATGTTTGGATAGCATCACCGACTCAATGGACATGAGTCTGAGTAGGCTCTGAGAGTTGGTGATGGACAGGTAAACCTGGCGTGCTGCATCCATGAGGTGACAAAGAGTCAGACACGAATGAGCAATTGAACTGAGCTGACTGATTTGAGCTAAGAAAAAACAGCCTTCACACTGATGTGACTTAAAATATACAATCTAACTTTAATTTGCTTAAATTTTTATTTATTTGTTGCTGTTTCATTCAGTGGCTCAGTCTTGTCTGACTCTTTGGGACCCTATGAATTGCAGCAAGCCAGGTTCCCCTGTCCTCACTTTCTCCTGGAATCTGCCCAAACTCATGTCCATTGAGTCACTGATGCTCTCTAACCATCTCATCCTCTGCCACCCCCTTCTCCTTTTGCCTTCAATCTTTCCCAGCATCAGGGTCTTTTCCAATGAGTTGGTTCTTCACATCAGATGGCCAAAGTATTGGAGCTTCAGCTTCAACATCAGTCTTTCCAATGAATATTCAGCATTGGTTTCCTGTAGGATGGACCGGTTTGATTTTCTTGCTGTCCAAGGAACTCTCAAGAGTCTTCTCCAGCACCTCCAGCACCACAATTTGGAAGCATCAGCTCTTCCATGCTCAGCTTTCTTTATGGTCCTACTCTCGCATGCTTACATGACTACTGGAAAAACGATATTTACTTATTTATTTGTAGTTGTGCTGGGTCTTCGTTGCTGTGCGCGGGTTTTCTCCAGTTGCAGCAAATGGGTGCTACTCCTTGTTGCAGTGCCAAGGACTTCTCATTGCAATGTTTTCTCTCCTTACAAAGCACAGACTCAGGCACACAGGCTTCAGTAGTTGTGGCACATCGGCTCAGCAGTTGCAGCATGCAGCCTCTAGAGCGCAGGCTCAGTAGTTGTGATGCACGTGGGCTGAGTTGCTTTCCGGCATGTGGAATCTTCCCAGACCAGGGACCAAACCCATGTCTTCTGCTCGGCAGGCAGATTCTTATCCACTGTATCACCAGGGATGTTCAATTTGCTTAAATTCTAAACATACTTTCTCAATACTGGCTACCACTCGTGTCCCCCAAATTTGTTTTAACATGTTGATGTGTTATTTATTGCTCATAACCCACAACTAGTGATTGAAAATAATAGACATTTATTATTTCACAGTGTCTGTGGTCAAGAATTCTGGGGTGGTTCAGCCCGGAGGTCTGGGTTAGTCAGCCTGAGCTTCAGTGCTGTCGAGGCTGGATGGGGAAGGATCTGCTTCTGCGCTCTCACATGACTGTGGTCAGGCCTTAGGCCCTCGCCACATGGGCCTCCTTACAGAGTCACCACAGGACAGGGCAGCTGGCTCCCTGCTGTGGAAGACAGCCAAGAGAGAGGGAGCGAAAGCCCCCACAAAGCCACAGTCTTTTTACAATGTAACCGCAGAAGTGACATCCTATAATTTCTGCCATATTTTATTCACTAGAAGTGGGTCACTCGGTCCACCCTAAACATAAGGGGAGGGGGCATGAATACCAAGGGCAGGATCTTTGAGAATCGCCCTAAAGGCTGTCTACCATAATTGATAACTATGAAAGTGAAAGCGTGAGTTGCTCAGTCATGTCCAACTCTTGGCGACTGTGGACTGTAGCCCACCAGGTGCCTCTGTTCGTGGAATTGTCCAGGCAAGAATACTGCAATGGGTTGCCATTTTCTTCTCCAGGGGATCTTCCCAACCTAGGGATGGAACCCTGGGTCTCCTGCATTAAAGATAGATTCTTCACCATCTGAGCCACCAGGAAAGCCCTTGAACCTGCCATAATTGATAACTATGGTTCAACACAATTGCTTTTCTTTGTAGCTCAGTGTGTTTTATTTTTGGCATTAAAATCATTACCCCATGAACAGTATGAAAAGGCAAAAAGATAAGACACTGAAAGATGAACTCCCCAGGTCAATAGGTGCCCAATATGCTACTGGAGATCAGTGGAGAAATAACTTCAGAAAGAATGAAGGGATGGAGCAAAGCAAAACAACACCCAGATGTGGATGTGACTGGTGATAGAAGCAAGGTCCGATGCTGTAAAGAGCAATATTGCATAGGAACCTGGAATGTTAGGTCCATGAATTAAGGCAAACTGCAAGTGGTTGGACAGGAGATGGCAAGAATGAACGTCAACATTCTAGGAATCAGTGAACTAAAATGGACTGGAACAGGTGAATTTAACTCAGATGGCCATTATATCTACTACCGTGGGCAGGAATCCCTTAGAAGAAATGGAGTAGCCATCATAGTCAACAAAAGAGTCTGAAATGTAGTACTTGGATGCAATCACAAAAACAACAGAATGATCTGTTTGTTTCCAAGGCAAACCATTCAATACCACGGTAATCCAAGCCTATGCCCCAACCAGTAACGCTGAAGAAGCTGAAGTTGAATAGTTCTATGGAGATCTACAAGACCTTTCAGAACTAACACCCAAATAAGATGTCCTTTTCATTATAGGGGACTGGAATGCAAAAGTAAGAAGTCAAGAAACAGCTGGAGTAACAGGCAGATTTGGCCTCAGAGTACAGAATGAAGCAGGGTAATAGAGTTTTGCCAAGAGAATTCATTTGGCAAACACCCTCTTCCAACAACACAAGAGAAGACTCTACACATGAACATCACCAGATGGTCAATACTGAAATCAGATTGATTATATTCTTTGCAGCCAGAGATGGAACGACAGAGGATGAGATGGTTGGATGGCATCACCAACTCAATAGACATGAGTTTGGGTAAACTCCCAGAGTTGGTGATGGACAGGAAGGCCTGGCATGCTGCATTTCGTGGGGTCACAAAGAGTCGGATGGGACTGTGCGACTGAACTGAACTGAACTGAAAATCATTACTCTAAGAAAGGATCCACCTTTCTCCACCTATATGTAGCATATATTTAGATTAAGAGATCCTACTCTAATGCCAGACAGATCAGGGTTCAATCCCTGCCTCACCTACCAGTCATGTGGAACTTCAGCAATTATTTCACCTTTGCAAGCATTGGTTGTTCCAACAGTAAGATAAAGATAATAATAGTGTGGGCTTCCCAGGTGGTACTAGTGGTAAAGAATCCTCCTACCAATGCAGGAGATGTAAGAGACATAGGTTCAATCCTTGTGTTGGGAAAATCCCTTGGAGGAGGGCAAGGCATCCCACTCCAGTATTTTTGCCTGAAGAATCCCATGGACAGAGGAGTCTGGTGGGGCTACCGCCCATAGAGTCGCAAAGAGTTGGACATGACTGAAATGACTTAGCACACACACAACAATAGTATGTATCACAGACATGTTGTAGGGATTAAATGAGATCCTGCATATAAAACATTAACATTCTGCTTGGGTATATTCAGTTCAGTTCAGTTCAGTCACTCAGTCGTGTCTGGCACTTTGAGACCCCATGGACTGCAGCACGCCAGGCCTCCCTGTCCATCACCAGATCCCGGAGTTTACCCAAACTCATGTCCATTGTGTCGGTGATGTCATCCAGCCATCTCACCCTCTGTCGTACTCTTCTCCTGCCTTCAATCTCTCCCAGCATCAGGGTCTTTTCAAATGAGTCAGCTCTTCGCATCAAGTGGCCAAAATATTGGAGTTTCAGCTTCAACATCAGTCCTTCCAATGAACACCCAGGACTGATCTCCTTTAGGATGGACTGATTCGATCTCCTTAGTCCAAGTGACTCTCAAGAGTCTTCTCCAATATATTAAGATCCAATGCTGCTGCTGCTGCTAAGTCACTTCAGTCGTGTCCGACTCTGAGCGACCCCATAGACGGCAGCTCACCAGGCTCCCCCATCCCTGGGATTCTCCAGGCAAGAACACTGGAGTGGGTTGCCATTTCCTTCTCCAATGCATGAAAGTGAAAAGTGAAAGTGAAGTCGCTTAGTCGTGTCCGACTCTTCGCGACCCCATGGACTGCAGCCCACCAGGCTCCTCCGTCCATGGGATTTTCCAGGCAAGAGTACTGGAGTGGGGTGCCATTGCCTCTCCTACGTTGCAGAGTACATCATGAGAAACGCTGGGCTGGAAGAAGCATAAGCTCAAATCAAGATTGCCAGGAGAAATATCAATAACCTCAGATATGCAGATGACACCACCCTGATGGCAGAAAGTGAAGAGGAACTAAAAACCCTCTTGATGAAAGTGAAAGAGGAGAGTGAAAAAGTTGGCTTAAAGCTCAGCATTCAGAAAACTATGATCATGGCATTTGGTCCCATCACTTCATGGGAAATAGATGGGGAAACAGTGGAAACAGTGTCAGACTTTATTTTGGGGGGGCTCCAAAATCACTGCAGATGGTGATTGCAGCCATGAAATTAAAAGACGCTTACTCCTTGGAAGGAAAGGTATGACCAACCTAGACAGCATATTAAAAACCAGAGACATTACTTTGCCAACAAAGGTCCATCTAGTCAAGGCTATGGTTTTTCCAGTAGTCATGTATGGATGTGAGAGTTGGACTGTGAAGGAAGCTGAGTGCTGAAGAATTGATGCTTTTGAACTGTGCTGTTGGAGAAGACTCTTGAGAGTCCCTTGGACTGCAAGGAGAGCCAACCAGTCCATCCTAAAGGAGATGAATCCTGGGTGTTCATTGGAAAGATTGATGCTGAAGCTGAAACTCCAATACTTTGGCCACCTGATGCGAAGAGCTGACTCATTTGAAAAGACCCTGATGCTGGGAAAGATTGAGGGCAGGAGTAGAAGGGGATGACAGAGGATGAGATGGCTGGATGGCATCACCGACTCGATGGGCATGAGTTTGAGTAAACTCCAGGAGTTGGTGATGGACAGGGAGGCCTGGTGTGCTGCGATTCATGGGGTCACAAAGAGTTGGACACGACTGAGCGACTGAACTGAACTGACTGAACTGAAGATCCAGTAAATGATAGCTATTATCAGTATAGAAAACAATGTGTCTAAATCTCACACACATGCATAGTCTTCTATTTCACATAATTACAAAGCCCCAGGTCATGTTTATTAATGATTGTAATCCACTCTTTCCCCCTGTTTTAGTCTTTAAATATCTTAAGAAACATATGTGATGAAGACCAATGTCTGTACCTGCTCCTGCACCAAGAAAGCCATGTATTAATGAAACAAAGTATTATTTCACCCAGAAGTGTGAATACAAATGACATCAGTGTAAGAACTAAATGCTGGGCCTACCTCTTCCATTTAGTGGGGATGTATAAATCAGAAGCTTCTTGCTGACAGAATCTCAAGCCTGACAATTTGCATTTTCAATCAGTAGAACTCCTGCTATGCATGATGTGGGTAAATAGTGGAAGGAGAATTGAGGGAAGATCAGTCTTTCCAACCCACTCCAGTATCCTTGCCTGGAGAATCCCATGGACAGAGGAGCCTGGCGGGCTACAGTCTATGGGGTCTCAAAGAATCAGACACGACTGAAACAACTTGGCACCCACAATTTTGCCAACCAGCTGTTCCTCCCTGCCATTGCAGTTCAGAGAGGAAGAGGCCAGGAAGGGATCGCAGTGACACTGTTATCATGTCATCTGTTTGTAAAAGTCTTTTAACAGAGGATATTGGAAACCCAAGAGAAAGTCAGGAATGGTTCTCCATGTATTCACTCTTGGGAGTCTGAAAACCGGAAAGGTGAGCTTTGAAAGAAGCAGTCCCAGTGCTCTTGCAAGTTCCAACCTGGAGAACCTGGTCTAGAAGTTGCTGGACTGCACTAAGGGAGTCTCTGTTCCAGCTGGTGTTCTCACCTGGTGTGGCCCTGATTCACCAGCGTTCACTCTGATCGAGAAGGGGTGTGAGTCACCACGGAGGAGAAAGCACATTTAGATGTTAAGTTTCTATTTCTCAGCAACCAAGAGGGCAAACTGAAAATACTTTGTTCCTCTCTGCTCACCACCCTCCGCTGCAAGCTCGCCCTCATTTCCTGGGTACAATTTTTTCAAAACCATAAAAAAACTGGATTTGAAGTACCTTGATTAGTACTGGAATTAAAATTAAACCACTCAGGCAAAGGGTACATGGGATCTCTCTGTATTATTTCCTACAACTGATGTGAATCAACAATTATCTCTAAATAAAAAGTGTGATTTAAAAAACCAAACTTCTCAGAATGTACTGTGACAGGAAGAAAGAACACTGTCCACTCCTCAAAAAAAAAAAGAAAGAAAAGAAAAGAAAATCATTCTGAAAAATCACCTTTCTGTTATTTTTTTAGATAATCTTCCTCAATCAAGCTACACATAGATGCTATTCTGTGCCAGGGGGAAAACCTGTGTGTAAAGAAGATGACACCTGGACTTCCCTAGAGTCCAGTGGTTAAGACTTCATGCTTCCAATACAAGGGGTGTAGGTTCAGTCCCTGGTCGGGGAACTTAGATCTTGTATGCCGTGTGGCTAAACCAAAAAAAAGAAAAAGAAAAAGACACCTACACCTCTCTTCTCCTTCCCACTTACCAAACCGACAAGTTCCTTATTGACAACTGTGTGGAATATCCCTGGTGGTATAAACAAGAACTGCTAAGAGTATTTGCCCCCGAGAGGAGGAGAGGGGAGGGGCCCAGGAGAAAAAGGAAGATAAGCCTGTCAAAAGAGATCCTTTTAAACTTCTGAATTTTATTTCATGTGTACATAACTACTCCAAAGACGATCCAATCTCACACAGCCTCGGAAGGTCCAGCACAGACATGACCGACTCTGTGAGCCTCTCCCATCATACCGGTTTGAACTCAGCATCTCCTTCTGTGTATTTCATGGCACAATAGCGTGTCAGTTGGCTGTTGGCTGAAAAACCAGAGAACTTTGAAACAAGGGCCCATGTTCGAGCCACTCCCCAGACCAACGGAATGAGAACCCCGGTGAAGGGTAAGTCAATAGGGATGTTTAAAAATAAATTCCCCAGGAATAGCGATGCAGATGTCGAGAATGGATATGTGGACGCAGTGTGGGAAGGAGAGTGTGGGACGAATTGAGAGAGCAGCTTTGACACATAGGCACTGCCATGTGTGAACCAGATTGCTAATAGGCAGCTGGTGTCTAGCGCACGGAGCTCAGCTTGCCTCTCTGTGATGATTTGAGGGGTGGGATAGGGGAGTGGGGGTGGTGGTGGGAGGGAGGCTCAAGAAGGAGGGAACATACGCATACGTATCTCTGATTCACTTTGTTGTTCAGCAGGAACTAAAGCAACATCATAAAGCAATTATACTCCCATAAAAAAAAAAAAAAACAATAAAAAGAAAAAAATGTAAAAAAACTTCCCAGGTAATGGTAATGCCTAGGATTAAGAACTTCTGCTTTGGCGCTTTATGGAACCAAGATGCAAGCACTCGCCCTCAAAGTAAACAGTGAATAAACGGTTACAAAAATGAAAAACACTCACACACCTTTTATTTCACTTCTGTCTCCAGAGCAACTCTGTGAGCCGGGCATCATTGCCCCGCTGCTCAGAAGAGGACGGGAAGAGCCACAGTGCTGCAAGTTACCTCTATTTCTTTGTACTTCCCTGTGTCTGACAGTCTCCCCTGAGTCTGAAACTGGATTTCATATTCTCCACTCAAATCCTAGTACAGCATCTCATTCAGTATATATATATATATATATATATATATATATACACACTCAGAAGTAGAATTGCTGTTACATAGTAATTGTTTTTTTAATTTTTTGAGGAACTTCCATACTGGTTTCCATTGTGGCTGGACCATTTTAGATTCCCATCAACAATATACAAGGATTCCAATTTCTCTACATCCTGGACAGCACTTGTTATTTCCTTTCTTTTTTTTTCCTTTTGATAGTGGCCATCCTAATAGGTGTGAGGTGATATCTCATTGTGGTTTATATTTGCATTTCCATGATGGTTAGTAATCTTGAATTCTTTTCATACACTTGTTGGCTATCTGTACATCTTCTTTGGAGAAATGTCTATTCAAGTCCTTTGCCCATTTTTGAATTGGGTTTTTGGGGGATTTGTTGCTGTTGTTGAGTCCTTGATATTCTCAATATTAACCCCTTATCAGATATATGATTTGCAAATATTTTCTCCCAATCCTGTATGTTGCCTTTTATTCTGCTGATTGTTGTCTCTGCTGAACAGAACTGAACAGACGTTTTAACACTTGATGTATTTGCATTTGTCTATTTTTACTTTTGTTGCCTGTGCTTTTGGCATCATACCAGGAAATCATTCTGAAATACAATATCATAATGTATGACAGGTTTTCTTCTAGGATATTTATAGCTTTAAGTCTTATATCTAGGTTTTTAATTCACTTTGAGTTACTTTTTGTATATGGCATAATGTTAGTGTTCTATTTCATTTTTGTGCCTGTGGATATCCAGTTTTCTCAGCATCACTTACTGAAGAGACTCTCCTTTTCCCTTTGTGGTTTTGAAGATAATTTGACCATATATTACATATGATGGTTTATTTCTGGGCTGTATATTCTGTTCCACTGGTCTACATGTCTATTTTTATGCCAGTACTATATGATTTTGTTTAATATAGCTTTGTAATATATTTTGAAATCAGAAAGTGTAAGGCCTACAGGTTTATTTTTCTTTCTCAAGATTTTTTTTTAATACAAGGTGCTTTGAGATTCCATACGAATTTTAGGATGGACTTTCTATTTCTACCATTGTGATTTTGATGAGGATTACATTAAATCTGTGGGTTAATTTGGGCAGTGTTCAGTTTTAACAATGTTAAGTCTTCCAATCTAAGAACATGAGAAATCTTTTTATTTACTTATGTATTTTTAAGTTTGTTTCACAATGTTTTGTAGTTTACAGTGCATGTTTTTTGATTCCTTCAGTTCAGTTCAGTTCAGTTCAATCACTCAATCCTGTCTGACTCTTTGTGACCCCATGGGCTATAGCATGCCAGCTTCCCTGTCCTTCACCAACTCCCAGAGCTTGCTGAAACTCATGTGCATCGAGTCGGTGATGCAATCCAACCATCTCATCCTGTTATCCCCTTCTCCTCCTGCCTTCAATCTTGCCCAGCATCAGGGTCTTTTCCAATGAGTTGGTTCTTCACATCAGGTGGCCAAAGATAGGAGCTTCAGCTTCAGCATCAATCCTTCCAATGAATATTCAGAATTGATTTTCTTTAGGATGGACTGGTTTGATCTCTTTGCAGTCCAAGGGACTCTCAAGAGTCTTGGCCAACACCACAGTTCAAAAGCATCAATTCTTTAGAGTTCAGCCTTCTTTATGTTTCAGCTCTCACCTCCATACATGACTACTGGAAAAACCATAGCTTTGACTAGATGGACTTTTGTTGGCAAAGTAATGTCTTTGCTTTTTAATATGCTGTCTAGGTTTGTCACAGTTTTTCTTTCAGGGAGCAATCGTCTTTTAATTTCATGCCTGCAGTCACCATCAGTGGCAATTTTGGAGCCTTAGTTAAATTTTGACTCCTTAGTTAAATTTATTTCCAAGAATTTTAATATTTTTGATGCTATTAATATTTAAGTGGAATTCCTTTTTAAGTTTCATTTTCAGATTGTTCATTGTTAGTGTATAGAAATGCAACTGATATTTGTGTGTTTCCCACAATTCTGTTGATTTTTTTTATTGGAATATTAGTTGCTTTACAATGCTGTGTTAGTTTCCACTGTACAGGAAATGATTCACTTCACATTCACAGTGAAGTGAATATATGTATACATATATCCCCTCCCCGTTGGCATCTTTAGAGTTTTCTACATGTAAGATAATGTCATTTGTGAATAGAAATATTTTATTTCTTCCTTTCCAATTTGAATGCCTTTTATTTCTTTATCTTGCTTAATTGTCTGGCTAGGACATCCAGTATTGTTTTAAATAGAAATGGTTAGAATGGACATTTTTGCCTTGTTCCTGATTTTAGAGGGAAGGCTTTCAGTTTTTCACCATTGGAGTGTGATATTAGCTATGGACTTTTCACATATAACCTTTATTATGTTCAGGTAATTTCCTTCTAATGCTGATTTGTTGAGTTCATGAAAGGGTATTGCTGCTGCTGCTGCTGCTAAGTTGCTTCAGTCGTGTCCGACTCTGTGCGACCCCACAGACGGCAGCCCACCAGGCTCCCCCGTCCCTGGGATTCTCCAGGCAAGAACACTGGAGCCGCCATTTCCTTCTCCAATGCATGAAAGTGAAAAGTGAAAGTGAAAGTGAAGTCGTGTCTGACTCTACGCAACCGCATGGACTGTAGCCCATCAGGCTCCTCCATCCATAGGATTCTCCTGGCAAGAGTACTGGAGTGGGTTGCCTTTTCCTTCTCCCAAAAAGGTATTGGATTTCGTCAAATACTTTTCCTGCATCAGTTGAGGTAATCTTGTGAGTTTTTCCTTCATTCTGTTAATATAGTGTATTGGATTGACTGATTTTTGTATGTTTAACTATCCTTGCATTCCAGAGATAAATCCCACTTAGACATGGTGTATAATCTTTTCAATGTGTTGTTTAATTCAGTTTGCTGGCATGTTGCTGAGAATTCTTACCTCAATATTCATCAGAGATATCAGTCTGTAATTTTTTTTCTTTTAGTGTCTTTGTTTAATTTTGGCATCTGTGTAATTCTAAACTCACAAGATGAATTTGGATTTGAGATTTTTCTACCCACTCCAGTATTCTTGGTCTTCCCTTATGGCTCAGCTGGTAAAGAATCCACCAGCAATGTGGGAGACCTGGGTTTGATCCCTGGGTCAGGAAGATCCGCTGGAGAAGGGATAGGCTACCCACTCCAGTAATCTTGGGTTTCCCTTGTGGCTCTGCTGGTAAAGAATCCTCCGGCAATGCGGGAGACCTGGGTTTGATCCCTGGGTTGGGACGATCCGCTGGAGAAGGGAAAGGCTATTCACTCCAGTATTCTGGCCTGGAGAATTCCATGAACTGTATAGGCCATAGGGTTGCAAAGAGTCGGACATGACTGAGTGACTTTCACTTTCACTTCAGTTTTAACATACAAGCATTTCCCTCTTAGTGGTGTTTGCTGCATCCCATAAATTTTGCAATGCTGTGCTTTTGTTTTCATTTGTCTCAATATATTTCCTAATTTCTCTTGTGATTTACTCTTTGACCCATTGGTTCAGGGCTGACTTCCTAGTTTTACGGGGGAAGTTTTCTATCTAAGCGAGATTAGGAACAAGGCAAGGCAGAGCTCTGCTTACACATGGCATGGACTTGGAAGACTCAGGCATTGAGATGCCTGCAGTCTGGGGAAGGGTCATCAGAACCAGCTATGGAGACCATGTGGTTTGTTGAGCATCTTGACATTATGTGTGTATTTCTGGCTCTGTCCAGACAAATCTTTGGTTTGTGGTACAGTGCCTATTCCTAGAGCCCAACACATCTGTGTTAGTACCTAATCTTGTTCCCACGCTCAGAGAGAATCAACCACAGGCAGAGAGATGGTCTGGAGAGAGGCACATCAAACAAGTCAGTCTTCAGTGGTTTCTGATGCTGGTAAATTATCCATCTGGTATCCTTATCACTTCCTCTATCCACCTCTTCTTTAGAAATCACTGCTCACCTTTATTCTCTCTTCTCTCCTCTCACTCAAACAGGATGAGAGAAAGAGTGAATAATACACCATGTACTTTATATGCATTCAGTTCAGTTCAGTCGCTCAGTCGTGTCTAACTCTTTGCAACCCCATGAATCGCAGCACGCCAGGCCTCCCTGTCCATCACCAACTCCTGGAGTTTACTCATACTCATGCCCATCAAGCCGGTGATGCCATCCAACCATCTCATCCTCTGTCGTCCCCTTCTCCTCCTGCTCCCAATCCCTCCCAGCATCAGGGTCTTTTCCAGCGAAGAGTCAACTCTTCACTGATATTTCACTAGGTATTATTATCCCCATTTTATAGCTAAGAGAACTGAAGCTCATAAAGGTTTAGTAATTTGCTCCATCAATGCTGAATAAGTAATAGTAAAAGAAAGAGACTGGATCTCAAAATAGGTCTTTTTGTGTCTAACACCCAGACTCTTCTCTCTCTTATTTATTCAACAGATGCCTAGTATGTATTTCCCTGTACTAGGCTCTCAGAAAGCTACAAAGAAAAACAAAATATGATTCCTGGAACCCAAGAAAACCACTGCCAGTAGAAGAGATAGATACCAAACCTGTAATTGCAAGAGGTTTTTTAAAAATGTGCTGCAATGGGTAAATACTATGGGAGCACAGAGAAGCAGGTATTATAGGGTGTAAATAGAGAGAAATCTCACATTAGGGCAGGATTTTACCAGGAGAAAATGAGGAGGAAGAATTTTTTTTAATTTAATAAAATGCCAGAGAGTAAACATTTTAGACTCTGCAGACCAGACAATCTCTGCTGCAGCTACTCAACTCTGCTATGGAAGCACGAAAACAGACACAGTCCAAATGAAAATGAATGAACGTGGTTGTATTTCAGAAACCTAATTTACGAAAACAAGAAGGCAGCTGGATTTTGCCTGGGTCAGAGTTTGCAGATCCCTACAAAATCAATGATTAAAGTAGGGAAGGCACAGACTAGTTGACTCCGGGGAGGCGGCGGCGGCGAGACAGCGGGGGTGCGGCCGGCCCCGGCCCGGCGGCGGGGCGGACAGGAGAGAGGCAGGCGAGGCCGCGTCTACATCTGCGGCGCAGCCCCGGCATAGCCCGGGTCTGCCGGTGCCCGCCGTGCCATTGTTGGGGGAGGGGGCGGCCTCTGAGCTTGGCGGAGTCCGGGCCGAGCGGAGGCGACGGCGGCGAGGAGTGGAGGCGCCCCGTGGGGAACACGCTGACCTGTTGCGTGTGCCCCAATGCCAGCCCCAAGTTGGGCCGGCGCGCGGGGCCGGCAGAGCCAGACTAGGAGTCTGAGGTCTACCAGGCGGCGGCCGGAGACGCGGTGGCTGTAGCACCGGCGCCGGCTGCCGTGGACCCACCGAGTTGGATTTCCGAGCGGGTGAAGGCCACCAACCTGCAGCACATCAGCGACCGGGAGATGCCCGAAGACTTAGCTTTGGAATCAAACCCTTCTGACCACCCAAGGGCAAGCACAATTTTCCTGAGCAAATCTCAAACGGACGGTATCTCCAGGGCAGCTTACTAAAAAGTATAGCTCATGCCCAGCCATATTTCTAGATCAGCACAGTCAGCCAGCCTAATCTTAGAACCACAATAAAATGTGTGATCTCAGCAATATATTACCACATAAAGAACAGAGATGCCAACAGGTCCTTGGACATTTTTGATGAGAGATCACATCCACTCACACGAGAAAGGGTTCCGGAGGAGTACTTTAAGCATGATCCTGAACACAAATTCATTTACAGATTTGTTCATGCTCTTTTCAGTGCCGCCCAGCTGACTGCTGAATGTGCAATAGTGACTTTGGAATGAGATGCAAAGGCACTTTCTGGAGCTCCTTCAGTTTAATATTCATGTTCCCGCCAGTGTTTATGCCAAATACTACTTTGACCTTTGCTCCTTAGCAGGTGACAATAACCTGAGTTTTCTAATTGCTCCTCTTAGCAAAGAAAGAGCACAGAGCCTAGAGGCCATCTCCAGACTGTGTGAAGACGAATACAAAGACTTGGGCAGAGTTGCTGTGAGAAGGTCTTTCAGCGCTGATAATTTCATTGGTATTCAGCGCTCCAATGCCATCCTCTCATGAACAGAGAGAGGTGAGGGGTTGTAGCATCATGAACCCCTTGTAACAAGGACTGGAGAAATACCACCTCTCCTGCTCAGAAACCAGCAAAGTTAGTATTTTCACCTAGAAGAAAGACACTAAATTCAAGAGACTTGCAGACAGCAAAGGTTATAGTCATAGGAAAAAACTGGACCTTGTCAAGGCAACACACTCTTCTGTCCTTTTTAATGTAAACAGAGTTACAAAAACCACTCCAAAGCTAAAAGTTCCCAACCCACCCACAGATATTTGCTTACTGTGTAGGCCGATAACTGTGAACTAAGTGAGGTTTTTTAATAGTTTAAATTTTTAGACTTTAAAGACACTAACTATATAACTTTTACTTTTTCCTATTTTTCTCACCCATATTGCTGCATATTCCTTTAGAATCAATGCAGTATTACCATTCAAACATGGGACTCCTAACAACTCATAAAGTCACTTAGGAACAGCCTGTTGTAGCATTGTTAGGTTTTGAAGGATTCTTCCTCCCTATTTCATTGAAGCTGCTAGTCATTTTTGGTAATCAGTTTAACCCAAAAAGCTGCTGAATAACACCTGTCATTCAGTGTTTTGCAAGCACTGCTTACTAGCATTTTAGCATGTTTGGGATCATAAGCAGAGAAAGCATGCTGTTACCTACTTCTCTTGGGTCCGTGCTGCGTTTCTTGTTAATTCTAATGGTGCTTCTCATTTTCTGATGATTTTCCTCTTTGTTAAATACTTGTATTAAAGGCTATTTTCGTAATTCCAGCCAACCTGTTAGTCCAGGAATAAGCAGATAGTGAAATAGAAGGTGTCCCAAAAGCCTTGGTGCAATTTTAAGCTTTAATACAGTGTGCTTGGACACTCCAGGACACTGCCGCAGAAGTATGAATGCTACAGACGCAGGATGCCACTTGGGGGTTTGCTTGAGTTTCTTCTAAACTCATTTAGTTTTGTAAATCTTGGATGTTGAGCTTTTAATTTGAATTTTTTGTTTCAGTCCCTCTTGAAGATGGCAAACAATAGGCTGAGGCAAAGGATTAAAATTAAGAGCTTAATGTTTAAAATTTGCAGGGCTAGGTGAGTTTGGAGGAAATTCAAGTAAACTCTCAGGTGGTGTTTTGTAAGTTTGTAGCATTTATATTTCTACAAGTATCACAGTTTCAAATTGCACAAAGACTTCAGGAGGATATCTTGGATCTTTATAGACCTGGCCTCCTCTTTTTAAAATAGTCCTTTGCCTGGCTGGGCTGTTGATCTGCTTGAGCACGGAAGTTTCTTTTTTCTAGGTTTGGTAAAGGAATTACGAACAATAGCATTAGTTCTCGGTAATAAACTGAAAGGAACTGGACCCTACTAGTGGTGACAGGAAAGTAAGCGACATGAAACAGCTTTTCTGTTCTGCATGTTAACCTGGCTGTAGGTGTGTCACTTCAAGTTGTTACTTGAGGAAAGATAAATCTTAGGAACTCTTACCTCAGGCTTTTTAAAACACAGGGTATTAGTATAGTACACAATTTAAAAATATATACGTATGTACAAATGCTGGGTCAGTGCTCTACATAGTGTAGTTGGGTGATTGATTTACACATTGTGTACTATACTAATACACGTAAGACAAAAAATAGATGAGAAAAAAGATGAGGTGAAAATGTTTTAAAATACTTTTTGTGTGTATTGTGGTTAAAAAAGAGAAAATCCTTTACTCTTTCTGAAAAGTTTAGTAAGAGCCATATTATTAAAAATGCTTCATTATTTTTGAAACTCCTAGTTTTAACACTTCACAGTAAAAACAATGTGTGATTCTAAGGTAAGTTTATTTTAATGCTGAGTTCTTATGGCTATTGTAGCTGGGGAGAAAGAAAAAAAAAATTTCATTAAGACGTGGATCCAGATGCCTTGGCTTTCTGAAAAACAATACTGTTTTCAGTTCCATCTACTAGTCTTAAAGTGTTTGTTGAAATCTTTGTAATAAATTTCCATCTGTCTCACTGTCAAAAAAACAAACAAACAAACAAACAAACAAAAAAACACAGGGTACCCCTTAGCCACCAGGAAGCCCATTAAAAGACAGGAAGGTCCAGTAATCAGTCTTTTAGGAAATTGGTAATGATGTCACCTAAACTTGAAACATTAAAAAAAAAAAGTTCTCAACTATGTAAAATCTTTCTCCTACCTTCTCAAACATAATCCTAGGAATTTTGCCTGTAAACAAAGCATTTCAGGGCCAGAAATATTTTCTCTCTTTATAGCAAGGCTTCACATTATATTGAGTGCCACAGGTTCCATCATTTTTAAAGGGCAGAGACATAAATGATAAATAATGGATATAAAATATTACAGTCTACCACCTCAAAAAATGCTGTTTATGGAGCTTGGAGATTCAAATATCGATTGCAGTTTTATTTTGAAAAGAATGCTCCAACTTGTGTGGTTTTTCTTCCTCATGTTTATATTAAAAGAAAAGCTAATAAACTCTATTTTAATTAAAAGCAAACAAACAAACAACAACAACAAAAAAAGAAGTAGGGAAGGGATCAAATCTTTGTCTAGAAAGAACACTCTGGGCAAGGTAAAAGAAAGAGTTCATGTTCTCACTATCTTTTTCCTTGGAGTAACTCAGGAAAATATGCACCGTGGTTGACCTAAAAGAGGCATCTCTGATAGCTCAGCTGGTAAAGAATCTGACTGCAATGCAGGAGATCACAGTTTGATTCCTGGGCCGGAAAGATCTCCTGAAGAAGGGATAGGTTACCTACTCCAGTATTCTTGGGCTTCCCTGGTGGCTCAGACGGTAAAGAATCTGCCTGCAATGTGGGAGACCTGGGTTCGATCCCTGGGTTGGGAAGATTCCCTGGAGGAGTGCATGGCAACCCACTCCAGTATCTGTGCCTGGAGAATCCCCATGGACAGAGGAGTCTGGCGGGCTACCGTCCATAGAGTCGCAATTGCAAAGAGTCTGGCCTGACTGAATGACTAAGCACAGCACAGACCTAAGGGCCTGAGATCTTGTGAAATGTGGAAAGTAGTATTTTATGGTATTTTCACACAGTTATCTCACTCCGTTCTCACTTGCCCTCCCAGTCCCATTTCCTCCTATATATTTTTACCTGTTCCCCTTTTGAAGGGGTGTAGAGTTGGTAGATTTAGCAAATAAAAATACAGGACACCTAGTTAAATTTGAATTTCAGATAAACAAAAAATAATTTTTAGTGTAAGTATGTCTCATGCAATATTTGGGACACACTTATACTAAAAATGCATTCATTGTTTATCCGAAATTCAGACTTAACTAGGGACCCTGTATTTGTTTTATTCTTCTCACTTTTTGTTTTTATTTTTTGGTCTGTGCTGGGTCTTCATTGCTGCAGGGGGCTCTTCATTGCAGTACATGGGCTTCTCAAGTTATGGCACACCGGGGGCTCCAGAGCACATGGGTTCAGTGGTTGCAGAACGAAGGCTTCTCTTGTTGCAGCATACAGGCTTAGTTACCCCACCGCATGTGGGATCTTAGTTCCCAGTGAAGTGAAGGGCAAGTTGCTCAGTCGTGTCCGACTCTTTGCAACCCCATGGACTATATAGTCCATGGAATTCTCAAAGCCAGAATGCTGGAGTGGGTAGCCTTTCCCTTCTCCAGGGGATCTTCCCAACCCAGGGATTGAACCCAGGTCTCCCACACTACAGGCAGATTCTTTGCCAGCCAAGCCACAAAGGCCCAGGAATACTGGAGTGGGTAGCCTATCCCTTCTCCAGGATATCTTCCTGACCCAGGAATCGAACCGGGGTCACCTGCATTGCAGGTGGGTTCTTTACCAACTGAGCTATCAGGGAAGCCCCTAGTTCCCAGACCAGGGATCAAACCCATGTCCCCTGCATTAAAAGGCAGATTCATATCTACTGGATCGCCAGGGAAGTCCTGGGACCCTGTATTTTATCTGGCAATGTACTGGGACTCCTTTAGTCAGAGTTCCTCAAAATTTTAAAGAAATGTAAGCGGACAGGCTCAGCATAACCTGATGTCTAGATTGGGTTGTGACTGATAGGGACACGTGGGCAGCAGGTAGGTGTGGGTGGGACAGGAGAGTGAAGCCTAGGAAAGTGAGTATTAAGGTAGATTCCAGCAAAGTCCAAAGGTTGAAGGAAGTGGGTGTGGGGAATGCTGATGAGAGGTTTCTGAGAAGCCTGTGAAACAGCCTGGGCTTGGAGGTGGAGCAAGGGTAAGAGAAGTGCGTTTTATAATTCCTTCCGTCTGAACAGTTTTATAACTTCATACCGGTCATCTCCATTGACTCATGCAGGAACCTTTCAGAGAGAGGGCATGACTCATTGATCTCAATGAAAAATGAGGAAACAAAAGACTCAATATAGGCCAGGCAAGTTCCCTTGGATAACCTTGGTGAATGGCCCTGCTGAGACTCAAACAAGGCCTTTGACTACACTTCACTTCCTCTGCTTTCTGAATGTTGGTTCTACGACCGAAGAAGTTAATCAGAGTGGTAAGAAGAAGCAACACCAGCATCAGCAGCTAACATTTATTGAGCACTTACCTGGTGCCAGTTCTGAGTGCCTTGTATATTTAATCACCTCTCACAGTATCCTGATGAGGTGGGTATTATTACCATCACCAATGTATAACTGGCACAGAGAGAGACAGAGCAAATCGTTCAAGAAGATACAGAATGAGCATTCAGGTCCAGTTATTCTAGTTCAAGAGCCCAAGTAGCTGATGAAGACTCAGTTCTCCTTAACCAAACTTCAATCAGGTTCCTCTGAGATATCTTCCCCATCAGATCTCAACTTGTCCCTGTCCTGTTCTTGCTGAGTCCAATGCAGCAAGAATCTTGGTAAGTCCGTTGAGAGAGAATTCTTCACCCTTAATATATATATGGCTTTTGACTGCACTGTGTGGCATATGGGATTTTAGTTCTCTGACCAGGGATTGAACCCGTGCCCCTTGCTTTGGAGGCTCAGAATCTTAACCACTGGACTACCAGGGAATCCCTCCCTGAGCTTCATATCTGATCAAATTCCTCATTCCCCTCCCTCCCCCATAGTCATCTCATCACCCTGGTCTGTCTTCAGCAAGAATCTTATTAAGTCAGTTTAGCAAGAATCCCCCTACCCATAATGTCTTCTCTTACTACCTCTCCATTTACTACTGACCTCCTCAGACTGCTTGTCAGCTGTAAATCCCCAGCTGTGTTTTCTGTATTCAGAATTCTTGTTGTCATTTAGTTGTAAAGTCATGTCCGACTCTTTTTTTTTTATTAGTTGGAGGCTAATTACTTCACAACATTTCAGTGGGTTTTGTCATACATTGACATGAATCAGCCATAGAGTTACACGTATTCCCCATACCGATCCCCCCTCCCACCTCCCTCTCCACCCGACTCCTCTGGGTCCTCCCAGTGCACCAGGCCCAAGCACTTGTCTCATGCATCCCACCTGGGCTGGTGATCTGTTTCACCATAGATAATATACATGCTGTTCTTTCGAAACATCCCACCCTCACCTTCTCCCACAGAGTTCAAAAGTCTGTTCTGTACTTCTGTGTCTCTTTTTCTGTTTTGCATATAGGGTTATCGTTACCATCTTTCTAAATTCCATATATATGTGTTAGTATGCTGTAATGTTCTTTATCTTTCTGGCTTACTTCACTTTGTATAATGGGCTCCAGTTTCATCCATCTCATTAGAACTGATTCAAATGAATTCTTTTTAATGGCTGAGTAATATTCCATGGTGTATATGTACCACAGCTTCCTTATCCATTCATCTGCTGATGGGCATCTAGGTTGCTTCCCATGTCCGACTCTTTTGTGACGTGATGAACTGTAGCTTCCCAGGTTCCTCTGTCCATGGGATTTCCCAAGCAAGAATACTGGAGTGGGTTGCCATTTTCTTCTCCAGGAGATCTTCCTGACCCAGGGATCAAACTCACTGCATTGGCAGGTGGATTTTTTTACCATGAAGCCACCAGGAAGCCCAAGAGATAATTCTTATCTGAACTGCATGGCAGGACAAACACCTAATAACAAGAATATTTGCCTTTCTTATCATTCCATAAATCACCTCCTCTTTTTGAAGTCCCAGGGCCATCCCATTCCTTGGCCATAATTACCTAACTTGTCCTTGGATCTCATTATCTTCGTGGGGCTCCCATACAAACATAACTAGCTGTGTTTTTCTCCTGTTAATTATCTTATGTCAGTTTCATTAACAGACCAGCCTCAAGAACCTAGAAGGGTAGAGGAAAATATTTCCTCTCCTATACAAGTAATCCATTGATCTTGTACAATATGCAACCACTCTATTGGAAACAGATATACAACAACAGATAAGACAAGGGAGTCCCTTGTCTCCAAGGAGCTGTGGTGTGACCAGGAACTGAATAATCTGAAATTGGGACAGGTCCAGAAAGCCCGGAAAGCAAGATTCCTGTAGTCTTAGACTATAATCTATAGAAGAGCAGCAAGAATAAAGTCTTTGGTGCATCTTTATAACCCAGGGACCAACGCAATGATCCACTCATCTTGTTGAGTCTAGCGTATTCAGAGTTTGCAACATCCAATGACAGTGGTTAAGTTAATACAGTGTGTTAAATTGAATGTTAATTACAACAAGAATGCAAGTAACTGAAGAAACATGTTCTTTTTTTTTTTCTTTTAAGCAGAAGTGAGTTCTTTCAAATGTTACTGTTAATTTTTGCAATTGTGTCTTGAAAGCATTTTCCTGCCAACTTTTTCCATGATTGTGTCAACTCGGGGGGAAGAGAGCAATGCAGTGAGTCTGTTTTTCAAGATTTGTATCAAGTCAAACAACACTTTTCATCCCCACAAAGATGAGAGGTTCTCCCCTTGCTTAAAGTAGAGTAGGTGATGGGCCAGGTGCTACTTCCTCACCCAGGCTCTAATTTTAATTTTTGCTCCAAAATAGTGTACTTAAACAAAATTTTTCAGAGTGTGTATTTCACAGGATGTGAAAACCCAAACCAGCTTCACTGGTCTGGGTGGGGTTGAACTTTCTACCCACAATTCAATTAACCCACCTGTGCAGTAACTGAATCATCCCACAAGGCAAAACAAGCATGAATGTGTTTGGCTGCATAGGCAATAGAAATTAAGGGCTGGGTCCTGAGGCTTTGTTTTCAGAAGGAAAATACTTGTTTGTGATTCCCTTCCTACCATGATTCTTCCACCCCCTACCTCGCCCCAGTCCAGGTGGGGTTCCTGTGTTTTATTCTCCCAAAGCACCCGTTTGCAATGCATTTGTGATCTTCTGTGATTTTCTGTCTTCTTGCAGTGCAACTTTGGCTAACAAAGGACTGGTTTACTTGGATCTCATTTACTACGGGATTTAGATGCCTGGCAGAGTAAGTGCTCAACAAATATGTGTGTTGATGACCAATCAACTGGGGCTTCCCAGGTGGCTCCATGATCAAGAATCTGCCTGCCAATTCAGGAGATGCAGGTTCAATCCCTGGGTCAGGGAAGATCTCCTGTAGGAGGTAATGGCAACCCACTCCAGCATTCTTGCCTGAAAAGTCCCATGGATAAAGGAGCCTGGCTGGCTACAGTCCATGGGGTTGCAAGAGTCAGATGCAACTGAGCAACTGAGCACAGATGCATGACTGATTGACTGTCCACTTTCTAGCTGTGGTTAACATATGCAGAAATCAAGAGAGCCCCATGTTTATTCAGAGCAACTGAGTCCATCTTGACTCTACCTTTTCTAGTTTTGTGACTCTGGAAAATTCACCCAGGCTTTCTGAACTTCATTTTTTCATCTGCAAAATAAAGATGGTAATAATAACATCCTCCTCTGGGGCATTTCTAAGGAGCTAATATGATGATGGGCTTGTAAGTGCTTAGTAGACATTCCAAGTACATCAGCCAAATTCAGTTAAGTGGTGAATTTATCAGTGTGGATGCTATAAAAGATGGTAGAAACTGAGTAACTTAAAAATTACAGAAACTTCCCTGGTAGCCCAGTGCTTGAGAGTCCGCCTCCCAATGCCGAGCACTTGGGTTTGATCCCTGGTCAGGGAACTAAGACCCCATATGCCACAGAGCAACTAAGCTTGCATGTTCTAGAGCCCATGCTCTGCAACTAGAGAAAGCCTGCACCTGCAACAAAAGGCCCAACGCACCAGAAGGAAGACACAATGCAGCCAAAAAAAAAAAAAAAAAAAAGTGCAGATATGGCCATCTATATCTTTGCCACCCAAAGTCAGTTTATCTGAGGATATCCATACCATGTGGGAACTCATGGAAGTGTCAGCAAATGAACACATTCACCGTCTGCCTTCTCTTGTCCTGACTACTTGAGTGAAGGCTCCTTGAGGCCGGGGAGCTCACTGAGTGCCAAGTTCTAGGTCAATGTCAGGCCTAACTGTATTCAATACTTGTTTACTGAATGAATGACTGCTTGGCCTGAATGAGCTCTACACTTCCTCCAACTGTTGAACCTTCGTGCACCAGGCGTTTGACTAATGCCTGGGAATTAAATTGCTTTACCTGTATTGTTCAGTTGTGTCCTACTCTTTGCAACTCCATGGACTATAGCCCACCAGGCTCCTCTGTTCTTGGGATTCTCCAGGCAAGGATACTGGAGTGGGTTGCCATTCCCTTCTCCAGGTGTCCAAACCCTGTCTGGATTTTAGTGTCTATGAATCCACCCCTGAATTTTGTTTCCTCTTGGCATAGAACTGTACCTAATCACTAATCCTCTGGATTAACCAAATGACACACTCATTTCTATGGGTACCTACCAAGTCTGGTTTCCCAGGGATGTTGTAAGGACACCCACCCAGGCAGAACTTCCAGGAAACTGACCCAATAAGAAAAGTTACCATCAGAGTGGTTGCCAGGGGTGGGATGGGGAAGGAAATAGAGAGGTTTTGTTTAATGAATATAGAGTTTCAGTTTTGCAAGATGAAAAATTCTGGAGATTGGTGGAACAAAAATGTGAGTATATTTAGTTTTACTGAACTGTGCACTTAAAAATAGATGATCAGTGTGGTGACCCAAGGACAAAAGAGCAGATAAAACCCAGGAGGGTCTTGGAATGCACGAATGGAAAAACCAAACCCTTATCATCCTTCCCTCCCCCATGTTGTAACTATTAATGGATTTCAGGTCCTCCTGAGCAGTATAACCTATCTCCCCTGCTACACCATAGGGAGAAGGTATTTGCCTTACTCTTCCCCCTACCCAGTATACATGCCGCATCCAGTCAGCAAATGACCCACAAGACCCCTATCCTACTCCTTGTACCATGGCTATAAAAGTGGACCCTGTTCACTAAGGGTTCACTAAGGACCTCTGTTCAACGTCGGTTCTCTCTTGAGCTGGCCCACTGTTCTAACAGCGTCTCCCACTCTAATAAACTTTATTTCCCTCTCATTCTGTCTCATGTCAAAATTCTTTTCCAACCCATGCCTGGACCACGACAGTCAATAATTTTTATGTTATGCATAATTTTTACCACAATATTTAAAAATGTAATCATTGGAAGTCTCCACCATACACTCAAGAAAAAGGGTGAGACCTCCAAGGTATAAAGATACTGCATTTTATTTTATGATAGATTGTATTTAAAGCTTAGGTGTTCTTATCACCTCTGGAATTCTTATAGCTTCAGAGAAGCATTGATCTGTAGGGTCAAATAGGAATAAAATATCATCCAAATATTTCACATTCCCAGACAAAAATGTAGCTTAGAAAAATTAGGGTCCACATTATAAAACAGTGTGTGAAAGTTATTAAATGCACAAAATACATGGACCCAAATTAGCTATAATGTTGTAGCCATGAGTTCCAGGAAACAAACTCACTCAGAAGGACAATGCAGATAATGGAGTGCAGTTTATTACACTGGTGGGCCCAAGGCAGAGTCTCCTCTTAGCCAAGGACCCCGACCAGTTTTTGTGAAAACTTTATATACCCTAAGTGTACATGCTCAAACCCACCTCCCCAAATTCCTTGAAACTAGTCTGGACAGGGTAAAAGAGAGATACAATCAAAGTTAACCCATGATTCATGTGTCATAAGCCTAGATAGTTAAACCGTGGACATTTATCAATAGGCCTGTGGTCATGCCCCATAAGCATAATGGGATTTACGACTTTGTTCTGTTACAGAGATAATTGGCATGTTCTTTTAGGCAAAGGAGAGTCAAAGTCCTGAGGCTCCTTCATCCGGGGGGTCTGGTTTTCCAGTTTGTATGTCGTTTCCATAGATACAGGGCACACAGCTCAAAGTCCACAGTCCGGCCCAAGATAGAGTCCTGCTTTCAAGATGGAACCTGTTCTGTCTGTTTCCTCCTTCAATGACACTTACGGGATTTTCCCCAGCCTTATTGGGATATCACTGACATATAACATTGAGTGAGTGTAAGGTATGCAAACTGTTGAGCTGATACACTTACCTATTGGCAAAGATTACCACCTGCAGCTAACACTTCCATCACGTCACACAATTACAGCTTCTTTTCTGTGCTGAAAACATATAAGATCTACTCTCTTAACACCTTTGAAGTGTGTCACACAGTATTACCAGTGTTTGGGTTTTGAACAAAAGTTGCTTAACTGGAAACTTCTCTAGCAACAACTACAGACCTGTGGGGTAGAATATACACACCTGGTTTTCCACCGTTACCATTCAACATCTCCATTCAAGTTCCTCTGCTGAATTTGCAGAGGAACTTGTCTTCTTGCTTCACAGAGCACGGTTACCTAGAGCTAACGGAAATAGGAAAAGTTTCAGTATTTACATTTTCCTTCTTTAGAAACCCAGAGACTTGCATCCATCAGCTTTGTCACTTTTCATATTTACACAATTGTTTCAGTGGCAGCAACACTGTAACCAGAGCAATTTACAGTTAGTCCAGGGCTTTCTCCCATTCCCGGAGAAGGCAATGGCACCCCACTCCAGTACTCTTGCCTGGAAAATCCCATGGGCGGAGGAGCCTGGTGGGCTGCAGTCCGTGGGGTCGCAAGGAGTCGGACACGACTGAGCGACTTCACTTTCCCTTTTCACTTTCATCCATTGGAGAAGGAAATGCAACCCACTCCAGGGTTCCTGCCTGGAGAATCCCAGGGACGGGGGGCCTGGTGGGCTGCCGTCTATGGGGTCGCACAGAGTCGGACACGACTGAAGCGACTTAGCAGCAGCAGCAGCATTTCTCGCATTCCCCTCTCAGTTTTGCTTCTTAAAGCATACGGCATCATTGCCCTGCCTCCTTTACCAAAATGTTCTCTACAACTTGTCTCCAGCTGTGGGGTGTTTTTTTTTTTTTTGGAGGGAGTTTCCTCCTCCTCCTCTGGCTCTATCCTTCCTGCTACCTTTCTCACTTGGTTTTCTCCTCTATTCACTCAGAGAATACTTCTAGAGGGGGCAGCAATGTGTTCCCAAGAGGAAGTAAAATGGATGTAGAGCCTGACCCCTTGGGGTCTCCCTGAGACCAGAGAGACAGGTGTGGATCAAATCAATACAGGGACAAAGGTGGACTTGCAATGGCAGTTCCTGATGGGGGCACTGGGCCAAGGGGAGATCAGGGAAGGCCACTGGGTCTGAGCTCTGAAGGATGGTTGGGTGTCTGTGGACAGGTGAAAGGGTGAGGCCAGAACCCCAGTGCTCTGTCTCAGGCAGCACCATCTTCACCCACATCCTTAATTTGCATGGTGCTTGCTGGTTTACAACCACTCAGACAGCATGTTGATGTTCTGTGGAGTGGAGGGCAGGCGTTAATATTAATAGCTCTGCATGTAACTGAGGACACACACAAGGTTCATTAAAGCCATTGAATGGTGTACCCAGAATGACGTGGTCTGGAAGTGGCACTGGAGTGACCACTGGACTGACTTCAGGTCTCCAACCATAACTCCTGGGAATATCATTTCCTCTTCCTTGGTGACTCAGTCATTCATAAGATATCAAGAGAAAGTTCTCAGACCCACTTCTCTGGTCCTACCAGAGAATGAAAAATGCATTTTTTCACATTAGCAGCTGGATATTTCTACATGGGCACCCCAAAAAATGTCACTTAAGTAAAACGTCAAAAACTGTTGTTGTTGTTCAGTTGCTAAGTCGTGTCTGACTCTGCGATTCCATGGACTGCAACTCCTTCACTGTCTCCTGGAATTCCCTCAAGCTCATGTCCATTGAGACCGTGATGCCATCCAACCATCTCATCCTCTGTCATTGCCTTCTCTTCCTGCCCTCAATCTTTCCTAGCATCAGTGTCTTTTCCAGTGAGTTGGCTCTTCACATCAGGTGGCCAAAGTACTGGAGCTTCAGCTTTAGATACTATTTCCATTTTTCATAGTTTTCTTAACCTAATATTGGACATTTATTTTCCCCAATGAACTACAAGATCATTTTATCTAATTCTAAGAAAGAAAAAAAAACCATTGTTTTCATTCTAATAGTACTGCATGAAATCAATTTTAAAAGAATTGACTTTATTATAAGATTTCTCATCCAAAAACATGGAAATCTTTTCCAGCTGTTCAGATTTTTTTTGTTTTAATAAGACAGTAAGATTTTTTCTCTGTATTTTCTGTTACTTTCTTATTAGAATTATTCCTAAGTAGTTTATAGTTTTCACCACTATTATATATGAAAAAAAATATGTTCCTATTTTTACTTTTTGCTGGTTCTTATTAGAGCAGAAAAAGACCTTTTGATTTCTGTATATTTATCTAGTATCCATCCACCTTATCACATTCTCTTGTAATATTTGCTATTGGTTTGAAATAAATAGTCTTTTGCTTGTTTAAATAATTTTCTTTTATACCTACCTGCTTAGAATTTTTATTCAGATTGAATGGTTGTTGAACTTAAGCAAGTGTTGTTAGAATATCTGCTGATGTTTTCTCTTAGTTTATCAGTGTAATAGATTATGGTGATGGATTTAGAGACTGACCCACTCATGCAGTTGTGGAATAACTTATTTATTGTCTTTTATTTATTGCTTATTATTGTCTTTTATTCTTTTGATATAATGTATCAAGAAGTCTTCTATAATTGTCCTCTCTAAATTATCAGTGATATTAATCTATAATTATAATTAATAATTAAAAATAATCTATATTTTCTTTCTTAAATTTTGGTGTTAAAATTACATTGACTGAAAACATCATTTTAAAAGACTTTTCACCTCCAACTAATAAAATAAAATTTAAAAAAATAATAAAAAAAAATAAAAGACTTTTCAGTGGCTTGGAGGAGTGGCTGAATTTCCATTTATAACCAGCTCCCAGGTGATACTAATACTACCAGTCCATGAACACACTTTGAGTAGCGAGGGTCCAAATTACTTAGCACTGGAATTATCAGACATTTAGAAGTAGATTAAAGCCCAACTCTGAGGCCATCGGGCCCTAGAATCTTTTCAGTATTGACCTCCAAGCACATTATCATTATTCTGTTTTTGTTTTTTCTGTCTTCTTGGGTCTATTTTAATAGCTTGTGTTTTTGCCAGGAAATCAGACATTTCTGTAGGCTTTCATTATCATTGCTGTAGAGTTGCCTATGATGAGTCTCTCAAATTTTAAAATTTCTCACATACCTATGGTCATGACTTTTTTCCCTCATTCCTAACCTCTTTTATTTTCTTCTCTTTTTTTGACCTCATCAACTTTGCGCATTTTTTTGTTTGTTTTATATATAGTTTATTAGTCTATTCACTAACTTTTGGAGTTATTTCCAGCAGATTCAAATTCATCCTTACTAATACTATTTTAATCTATTATTTTTTCTATATCATTAATTTCAACTTTTACCTTTGTTGATTGATTTCAGTTTCGTGTTTTCTTTTTCTAACTTTTTTAAGATGAATATTTAGTTCCTTTTTTTTGGTTTTATTTTTAAATTGTGAAAGCATTTTAGAGCTCTAAGTATTCCTTTCAGTACTGTTTTCAGGGTCCTATTACTTTCAATAAAAGTGGATTTTTTTTTCCATTTATTTTTATTAGTTGGAGGCTAATTATTTTACAATATTGTAGTGGGTTTTGTCATACATTGACATGAATCAGCCATGGAGTTACATGTATTCCCCATCCTGATCCCCCCTCCCACCTCCCTCTCCACCTGATTCCTCTGGGTCTTCCCAGTGCACCAGGCCCGAGCACTTGTCTCATGCATCCAACCTGAGCTGGTAATCTGTTTCAATATAGATAATATACATGTTTCGATGCTGTTCTCTCAAAACTTCCCACCCTCGCCTTCTCCCACAGAGTCCAAAAGTCTATTCTGTACATCTGTGTCTCTTTTTCTGTTTTGCATATAGGGTTATCGTTACCATCTTTCTAAATTCCATATATATGTGTTAGTATGCTGTAATGTTCTTTATCTTTCTGGCTTACTTCACTCTGTATAATGGGCTCCAGTTTCATCCATCTCATTAGAACTGATTCAAATGAATTCTTTTTAATGGCTGAGTAATATTCCATGGTGTATATGTACCACAGCTTCCTTATCCATTCGTCTGCTGATGGGCATCTAGGTTGCTTCCATGTCCTGGCTATTATAAACAGTGCTGCGATGAACACTGGGGTACACGTGTCTCTTTCAGATCTGGTTTCCTCAGTGTGTATGCCCAGGAGTGGGATTGCTGGGTCATATGGCAGTTCTATTTCCAGTTTTTTAAGAAATCTCCACACTGTTTTCCACAGTGGCTGTACTAGTTTGCATTCCCACCAACAGTGTAAGAGGGTTCCCTTTTCTCCACACCCTCTCCAGCATTTATTGCTTGTAGACTTCTGGAACGCAGCCATCCTGACTGGCGTGTAATGGTACCTCATCGTGGTTTTGATTTCCATTTCTCTGATAATGAGTGATGTTGAGCATCTTTTCATGTGTTTGTTAGCCATCTGTATGTCTTCTTTGGAGAAATGTCTGTTTAGTTCTTTGGCCCATTTTTTGATTGGGTCATTTATTTTTCTGGAATTGAGCTTCAGGAGTTGCTTGTATATTTTTGAGATTAATCCTTTGTCTGTTGCTTCATTTGCTATTATTTTCTCCCAATCTAAGGGCTGTCTTTTCACCTTGCTTATAGTTTCCTTTGTTGTGCATTAGCTTTTAAGTTTCATTAGGTCCCATTTGTTTATTTTTGCTTTTATTTCCAATATTCTGGGAGGTGGGTCATAGAAGATCCTGCTGTGATTCATGTCGGAGAGTGTTTTGCCTATGTTCTCCTCTAGGAGTTTTATAGTTTCTGGTCTTACATTTAGATCCTTAATCCATTTTGAGTTTATTTTTGTGTATGGTGTTAGAAAGTGTTCTAGTTTCATTCTTTTACAAGTGGTTGACCAGTTTTCCCAGCACCACTTGTTAAAGAGGTTGTCTTTTTTCCATTGTATATCCTTGCCTCCTTTGTCAAAGATAAGGTGTCCATAGGTTCGTGGATTTATCTCTGGGCTTTCTATTCTGTTCCATTGATCTATATTTCTGTCTTTGTGCCAGTACCATACTGTCTTGATGACTGTGGCTTTGTAGTAGAGTCTAAAGTCAGGCAGGTTGATTCCTCCAGTTCCATTCTTCTTTCTCAAGATTACTTTGGCTATTCGAGGTTTTTTGTATTTCCATATAAATTGTGAAATTATTTGTTCTAGTTCTGTGAAAAATACTGTTGGTAGCTTGATAGGGATTGCATTGAATCTATAGATTGCTTTGGGTAGTACAGCCATTTTGACAATATTGATTCTTCCAATCCATGAACACGGTATGTTTCTCCATCTGTTTGTGTCCTCTTTGATTTCTTTCATCAGTGTTTTATAGTTTTCTATGTATAAGTCTTTTGTTTTTTTAGGTAGATATACTCCTAAGTATTTTATTCTTTTTGTTGCAATGGTGAATGGTATTGTTTCCTTAATTTCTTTTTCTGTTTTCTCATTGTTAGTGTATAGGAATGCAAGGGATTTCTGTGTGTTAATTTTATATCCTGCAACTTTACTATATTCATTGATTAGCTCTAGTAATTTTCTGGTAGAGTCTTTAGGGTTTTCTATGTAGAGGATCATGTCATCTACAAACAGCGAGAGTTTCACTTCTTCTTTTCCTATCTGGATTCCTTTTACTTCTTTTTCTGCTCTGATTGCTGTGGCCAAAACTTCCAAAACTATGTTGAATAGTAGTGGAAAGAGTGGGCATCCTTGTCTTGTTCCTGATTTCAGGGGAAATGCTTTCAATTTTTCACCATTGAGGGTGATGCTTGCTGTGGGTTTGTCATATACAGCTTTTATTATGTTGAGGTATGTTCCTTCTATTCCTGCTTTCTGGAGAGTTTTAATCATAAATGAGTGTTGAATTTTGTCAAAGGCTTTCTCTGCATCTATTGAGATAATCACATGGTTTTTATCTTTCAATTTGTTAATGTGGTGTATTACATTGGTTGATTTGTGGATATTAAAGAATCCTTACATTCCTGGGATAAAGCCCACTTGGTCATGGTGTATGATTTTTTTAATATGTTGTTGGATTCTGTTTGCTAGAATTTTGTTAAGGATTTTGCATCTATGTTCATCAGTGATATTGGCCTGTACTTTTCTTTTTTTGTGGCATCTTTGTCTGGTTTTGGAATTAGGGTGATGGTGGCCTCATAGAATGAGTTTGGAAGTTTACCTTCTGCAATTTTCTGGAAGAGTTTGAGTAAGATAGGTGTTAGCTCTTCTCTGAATTTTTGGTAGAATTCAGTTGTGAAGCCATCTGGTCCTGGACTTTTGTTTGCTGGAAGATTTTTTATTACAGTTTCGATTTCCTTGCTTGTGATGGCTCTGTTAAGATCTTCTATTTCTTCCTGGTTCAGTTTTGGAAAGTTATACTTTTCTAAGAATTTGTCCATTTCTTCCAAGTTGTCCATTTTATTGGCATAGAGCTGCTGGTAGTAGTCTCTTATGATCCTTTGTATTTCAGAGTTGTCTGTTGTGATCTCTCCATTTTCATTTCTAATTTTGTTAATTTGGTTCTTCTCTCTTTGTTTCTTAATGAGTCTTGCTAATGGTTTGTCAATTTTGTTTATTTTTTCAAAAAACCAGCTTTTAGCTTTGTTGATTTTTGCTATGGTCTCTTTAGTTTCTTTTGCATTTATTTCTGCCCTAATTTTTAAGATTTCTTTCCTTCTACTAACCCTGGGGTTCTTCATTTCTTCCTTCTCTAATTGCTTTAGTTAGGTTATTTATTTGACGTTTTTCTTGTTTCTTAAGGTAAGCCTGTAATGGTATGAACCTTCCCCTTAGCACTGCTTTTACAGTGTCCCATAGGTTTTGGGTTGTTGTGTTTTCATTTTCATTCATTTCTATACATATTTTGATTTCTTCTATGATTTGTTGGTTATTCAGAAGCGTGTTATTTAGCCTCCATATGTTGGAATTTTTAACAATTTTTTTCCTGTAATTGAGATCTAATCTTACTGCACTGTGGTCAGAAAAGATGACTGGAATGATTTCAATTTTTTTGAATTTTCCAAGACTAGATTTATGGCCCAGGATGTGATCTATTCTGGGGAAGGTTCCGTGTGCATTTGAGAAAAAGGTGAAGTTGATTGTTTTGGGGTGAAATGTCCTATAGATATCAATTAGGTCTAACTGATCCATTGTGTCATTTAGAGTTTGTGTTTCCTTGTTAAGTTTCTGTTTAGTAGATCTATCCATAGTTGTGAGTGGGGGTATTAAAGTCTCCCACTATTATTGTGTTACTATTAATTTCCTCTTTCATACTCGTTAGCGTTTGCCTTACATATTGCGGTGCTCCTATGTTGGGTGCATATATACTTATAATTGTTATATCTTCTTCTTGGACTGATCCTTTGATCATTATGTAGTGTCCTTCTTTGTCTCTTTTCACATCCTTTATTTGAAAGTCTATTTTATCTGATATGAGTATTGCGACTCCTGCTTTCTTTTGTTCTCCGTTTGGATGAAATATTTTTTTCCAGCCTTTCACTTTTAGTCTGTATGTGTCTCTTGTTTTGAGGTGGGTCTCTTGTAGACAGCTTATATAGAGGTCTTGTTTTTGTATCCATTCAGCCAGTCTTTGTCTTTTGGTTGGGGCATTCAACCCATTTACATTTAAGGTAATTATTGATAGATGTGGTCCTGTTGCCATTTACTTTGTTATTTTGGGTTCACGTTTATACAACCTTTCTGTGTTTCCTGTCTAGAGAAGATCCTTTAGCATTTGTTGAAGAGCTGGTTTGGTGGTGCTGAATTCTGTCAGCTTTTGCTTGTCTGTAAAGCTTTTGAATTTTCCTTCATATCTGAATGAGATCCTTGCTGAGGTACAGTAATCTAAGTTGTAGGTTATTCTCTTTCATTACTTTAAGTATGTCCTGCCATTCCCTTCTGGCCTGGAGGGTTTCTATTGATAGATCAGCTGTTATCCTTATGGGAATCCCTTTGTGTGTTATTTGTTGTTTCCCCCTTGCTGCTTTTAATATTTGTTCTTTGTGTTTGATCTTTGTTAATTTGATTAATATGTGTCTTGGGGTGTTTCGTCTTGGGTTTATCCTGTTTGGGACTCTCTGGGTTTCTTGGACTTGGGTGGCTATTTCCTTCCCCATTTTAGGGAAGTTTTCAGCTATTATCTCCTCGAGTATTTTCTCATGGCCTTTCTTTTTGTCTTCTTCTTCTGGGACTCCTATGATTCGAATGTTGGGGCGTTTCAATGTCCCAGAGGTCCCTGAGGTTGTCCTCATTTCTTTTGATTCTTTTTTTTTTCCTCTCTGCTTCATTTATTTCCACCATTTTATCTTCTACCTCACTTATCCTATCTACTGTCTCCGTTATTCTACTCTTGGTTCCCTCCAGAGTGTTTTTGATCTCATTTATTGCATTATTCATTTTTAATTGACTCTTTTTATTTCTTCTAGGTCTTTATTAAACATTTCTTGCATCTTCTCAATCTTTGTCTCCAGGCTATTTATCTGTAACTCCATTTTGTTTTCAAGATTTTGGATCATTTTTCCTTATCATTATTCTAAATTCTTTTTCAGGCAGATTCCCTATCTCCTCTTTTGTTTGACTTGGTGGGCATTTTTCATGTTCCTTTACCTGTTGGGTATTTCTCTGCCTTTTCATCTTGTTTAGATTGCTGTGTCTGGAGTGGGCTTTCTGTATTCTGGAGGTCTGTGGTTCCTTTTTGTTGTGGAGCTTTTACCCAGTGGGTGGGGTTAGACGATTGGCTTGTCAAGGTTTCCTGGTTAGGGAAGCCTGCATCGGTGTTCTAGTGCATGGAACTAGATTTCTTCTCTCTGGAGTGCAATGGAGTGCCCAGTAGTGAGTTTTGAGATGGATCTATGCGTTAGGTGTGACTATGGGCAGCCTGTATGTTGACGCTCAGGGCTATGTTCCTGCGTTGCTGGAGAATTTGCGTGATATGTCTTGCTCTGGAACTTACTGGCTCTTGGGTGGTGGTTGGTTTCAGTGTAGGTATGAAGGCTTTTGGACGGTCTCTTATTACTTAAAGATCCATGTAGTCAGGAGTTTTCTGGTGTTCTCAGGTTTTGGGCTTAAGTCTCCTACCTGTGGATTTCAGTTCTATTCTTCCAATAGTCTCAAGACTTCTCCAACTATACAGCACTGATAATAAAACTTCTAGGTTAATGGTGAAAAGATTCTCCTCCGTGAGGGGCACCCAGAGAAGTTCATAGAGTTACATGAAAAAGAGGAAAGGGAGAAGGGAGATAGAGATGAGAAGGAGGAGAAAAGGGGGGACTCAAGAGGAGAGAGATCTACACAGTTGTCTGTTCCCAGAGTGTTCTCCGTAGCCCAGACACCCACAGAAAATCACAGAACTGGATTGGGAAGAGAAGGGCAGAGGAGGAAATAGAGGTGTTCTGAGGTAGAAAACGGAGAGTCAAAAGTGGGAGAGAGTAATCAGCACACTCCTGAGTAAAAATGGGAACTGAATGTTGGATTCTTAAATGTCCAAAATTTATATCACATACTGAAAAACAAAGATTAAAAATCTAGAGTAGAGGTTAGACTCTTAAAAAGACAGTATTAAAAACAAAAACAAAAAAAATTTTTAGAAATATACATGAAGTTCAGTTTAAAAATAGGGCTCTCTCTTTTTTTTTTTTTGCAAGGTTATAGTGAAATGAAAATGAAAATTAAGGAGTAGTAGAGGAGTAATAGAGGACTTTAAAAGGGAATAAGAGAAAAAGAAAAGAAAGAAAAAAAAACAAGAGAAAAAATTTTTTTCCTAATTAAAAAAATCATAAAAATCTATGAAAATGAAAGTTTAGGAGTAATGGGGGAGTAATAGGGAATTTTAAAAGAAAATAAAAGAGAAAGAATAAAAAAGAAAAGAAAAAAAATTTTTTTAATTAAAAAAAAAAGTAAAAATATATCTAGGAATTTCTCTGGAGCTGTTGTGGTCAGTGTGGGTTCGGCTCAGTTTCAGATAGCTCCTCGTTCCAGCTTACACTTCTCGGTATCTACAGGCCCCTTCTGGTATAGTAGGTGTTTTCTACAGGGATTTTAATCTGTTGCACCAGTCCCTTCTGAAGCGGTTCCCTTTGTTTATTTGGCTTCTATTTGCCGGCCTCTTCAGTGCCTAATTTCCACCCTGACACAGGCGGGCGGAGGTGGTCTCTTGTTCAGGTTGCTAGTTCCGTGGCGCTGCGGGGATGGACTGGCGCTGCTTTCCCCGTCTATGCTGCTCAGGCTCCCGGCTGCTCTATATGGAGCGTGCCCTGCGCTGCGCGCGGTTCCAGCCCTCGGGTGATCCACAAAAGCTTGGACTCGGCTGCGCCTGCGTTTTGTGTCTTCCCCGTCTGAGCAACTCAGGCAGCCAGGAGCTCGATGGGCGCACTCTCCCCGGGTGCGGCGCGCCTTCTGCCCTCCGCGTCCCCAGCCCCAGTCCCCGCCCGCGCCGGTCGGGTGCCTGCGCCCTGTGTCTCGCCTCGACCCTCCCGGCGGATGTCGACCATCCAGAATCTCAGGAGGTCTTTGGTTAGAAACTGGAGGCCTGTTTGCAGTGTGGTAGGGGATGCGGTCCTTGAGGCCGAGCCTGCCCCTTTCCCCTCTCCCCCGCCTCCTGCCTCCGGCGGGGTTGGGCCGGTCCACAGCCTGCGAGCTCTTCTCTGGACTTGCTCAGACCCTTTGTTCTGCGAACCGCCGGCAGTGTGTTCCGGCCGGTTAATTTTCTCTCTCTCTTTTGCTGTCGCACAGTTTAAGTTGCTATCTCACAAAAGCTCCCTCCGATTGCCCTCAGGGCACTCAGGCGCTGTCCTTACCCTAAGCAATGCCGCCCGCTCCTCTCCATTCCACCCCTACTTGCTGGTGGCGGATGTGGGCATCTGGGGTACTTTTCTGTTGGGAGTTGCTTTTAGGCATGTAATCTGTGGGTTTTATTTATTTTTCCTCCCAGTTAGGTTGCCCTCCGAGATTTAAAAACTTCCCCCAGACCCGCCACTGCGAGGGTTTCCTGGTGTTTGGAAACTTCCTCTATTAAGACTCCCTTCCCGGGAGGGATCTCCGTCCCTAGCTCTTTTGTCTCTCTTTTTATCTTTTATATTTTGTCCTACCTCCTTTCGAAGACAATGGACTGCTTTTCTGGGCGCCTGATGACCTCAGTTAGCGATCAGAGGTTGTTTTGTGAAGTTTGCTCTGTGTTCAATTGCTCTTTTGATGAATTTGTAGGGGAGAAAGTGGTCTCCCCGTCCTATTCCTCTGCCATCTTGGCTCCTCCCCCAAAAGTGGATTCTTTTTCACTGGCTTCTAGAGAGTTTTTCCTACCTACATCATTCTTGTGAAAATTACAATTGTCAATATATGTAAAAAGAGTAGTTGCCCTACTCTTTTTCGTATAAGCAAATGTGGGTGTTAACTACTATTATTATTTAAATATTTATTATAGACGATGTGAGAGGACAAGCCTGGAGCTGTTGGTGGCCATGTACCTTCAAGTGAAGTTTGAGAAGGAATGAAGTTGGCCTGAAGCAGAGCAGAACTAAGACGGCTGGGCCCCGATCACAGGGTTGGACCTGGAGCAAGCTGGTCCCAAAACCAGTTGCACCGAAGATTTTTCAGATATGAGGCAATAGATTTCCTTTTTTGCTTAATGTGGTCTTCTCTGGTAGCTCGGGCAGTAAAGAATCCACCTGCAATTCAGGAGACCCCAGTTCAATCCCTGGGTCATGAAGATCCCCTGGAGAAGGGACAGGCTATCCACTCCAGGATTCTTGGGCTCCCTGTGACTCAGACACTAAAGAATCCACCACATGTTCAACTTTTGCCACTCCATGAACTGTAATCTGCCAGGCTCCTCTGTCCATGGAATTCTCCAGGCAAGAATACTGGAGTGGGTAGCCATTTCCTTCTCCAGGGGATCTTCCTGACCCAGAAATCAAACCCGGGTCTCCTGCATTGCAAGCAGATTCTTTACCAACTGAGCTATGAGAGAAGCCCATGACTAACACTTAATATTTACTGTTAATATTCTGTGATTGGAGTCAAAGAGTCTTAAACAATACAACTGCCAAGCGGTGCCCCAGGATAGAAACTTGAGATCCATTTCAATTTTGCTGTCTCACTGTCCACATTCCATATAGCAAGCCTGCAGATTCTACTTCTTAAATTTCTTTTCATTATTCCTTTTCCCCACTTCCTTAATTCAAGGGAGAGGGGGCAAAAAAGCAATATTTGCTGAATACTCATAGACTGCTAGGTAGTGGTGGTATGACTACATGACTTTAGTCACAAAGTCAAGTCTGACCCTTGTGACCCTTCAGACTGTAGCCCACCAGGCTCCTCTGTCCATAGGATTTCCCAGCAAGAATACTGGAGTGGGTTGCCATTTCCTTCTCCAGGGATCTGACTCAGGGATCGAACCCAAGTCTCCTGCATTGGCAGCCGGATTCTTTACCACTGAGCCACCAGGGAAGCTCAGACGGTTAGGACATGTTCACTATTTAATCCCAACAGTAACCCGATGAAGAATTTGAAGCACAGAGATGGTGACTAACTAGACCAAGGTCACACAGTGAGCCAGCATCGATTCTCACTCCAGAGGCCACACTGGGCACCCCTATGCCAGACTGTCTTGATAAACATTTACTCAGTGGCTAACCCCAGAAGCAATAGTTATAGAACTCCACCCCAGGCAGTGCCCATATGACACAGGCCAGTGGCTACTTAGTCCTTTTGGAAAACGGCAGTGACTCTCCAAAGCAGTCTGGTCAATACCCAACCTGATCACTTTTCGCAGAGAATTTGTCATCAACCACTAAATCTCCACATTCTCAGTCCCAAAGCTTGTGGAACCTGTTTGCAAAGAGAAGAGCAACACCAGCCAGGTTGGAGCCATGCCACACCTTTTGATTAAAGAAAGACAAAAAAGAAAAAAAATGGCCTGGTGATTTTCTCAGCAGGAGTTAACACACACACACACACACACACACACACACACCCCTGTTCACATGTCTGTCTCCTTGAAAATATAGTTCCTGGACTTTGCTGTGGTCTAGTGCTTAAGAAGCTTTCTGCCAATGCAGGGGACAGGGGTTCAAGTCCTGGTCCGGGAAGATTCCACATGCTGCAGGTCACCTAGGCCTGTACACCGCAAATACTGAAGCCTAAGCACCCTAGGTCCCACGCTGTGCAACAAGAAAAGCCACTGCAATGAGAAGCCCATGCACCACAGCTAGGGAGTAGCCCCTGCTTGCTGCAGCTAGAGAAAGCCTACACAGTAATGAAGACCCAGCACAGTCATAAGTAAATAAACAAATTTTAATGTATATATAGTTCTTCACGGAGTCTTTCCTGTTGTTTTTGTTTTTAATTTTTTAAATGTTTGGCCACACAGCTCATAGGATCCCTGACCAGGGATCGAACTCACACCCCCTGCAGTGGGAACTCGGCATCTTAACCACTGGACCCTCACAGAAGTCCCTGTGGAGTCTTTCCTGAATAGTCCTATAAATGTCTCTCTGCCGCCATTCCAGGACTCCTCACATAGACCATCTGAACACTTCCTACTCCTTCAGATGCTCCTTTTACTTCCTCAAATCCACCAAGCTCACGCTGGGACTTTGGCCCTCTCTTGGGATGCTCCTCCCACCCATCCACATAGCCACCTTCTCATCCTCCTCGGGTGTCTGCTCCAGGGAGGCCTCCCCTGCTCATCCTGTCTGAGGTAGGTCCTGCCTTCCCCGACTCCCTCTTTCTGAACCACAGCCCCTTGATGACTGTCTTTGCAACCCTTAGAACAATACACAACAGTTTTATTCACTTGGATGCTGACTTGGGGTTTGTTTGTGTTTGCATGTGTTTTTCTTTCCTCTTTCTCGTTTACTGGGATAAAACCAAATGGGCATCTTGAGAGCAGGAAACCTGTTTGTTGCTCTTATATCGCTGGTACCTCACACAGCCCTGTTGTATAGCAAGGACTCAGTATATATGTGTATGTTTGTTGAGTGAACGAATAAAAGGATCAGAGACTAGAATATAGAACCTGGGGGGCCTGATTTAACCCCAATCACAGATGACCTGGTGGGTCCCTTTTAAAAGTGCTCAGTTGGTATAAATGGGCAGAATGCGTGAAGTTCCCAAATCCTGGCTCCTTCCCTATTTGATGGAATTCAATTAATCCCTGGGTGATTCTTTTCCTATTTCTGTGTGACTGGCTCAGTGAGTGAGTGAGTGAGTGTTCAGTCATGTCCAACTCTGTGATCCCATGGACTATAGCCCACCAGGAACCTCTGTCCCTGGGATTTTCCAGGCAAGAATGATGGAGTGGGTTGCCATCTCCTCCACCAGGGGATCTTCCTGGCCTGGGGATTGAACCCACGTTCTCCTGAATTGGCAGGTGGATTCTTTGCTACTGTGACTGCTGTGGCTGGCTCAGACCATAACTCTAAAGATATTTTAATGTGATCCCACAGGTCCCTGAGTTTCACTCATGCCAGTGACAGAGGCCTCCCCCTGTCCTTCAAAGGACTCAGCATCCAGCTGGAGAATGGGGCAGGTGAGATATCCTACTGTGGAGGAGAGGGGTACACAGAGGGCTTTGAAAGAACCTTAAAAGGGGGGCTTCATCCTGAGAAACAGTAGGGGTGACGGGGAGGGGAACGCAATTCTATTGCATATCGTCCATGTATCTAGGCTCACCCATATTATCTTATTTAATCCTCCCCAGGGCCCTGTGATGTGGATGTTTTCACCACTGTTTTACAGTTGAGAGTCATAGTGGAAAAATACAGACTTTTATGTCAGATAAGCCTGAATTCACGTTCCACCCTTTGAGATTAGCTGCTGTAGGGCCCTTGGAAACTACTTGACTTCTCTGGACTCAGTTTCCTTATTCTTATTATTGTAGTAACAATGACAGTTGCTATGAATGTCAAATGATGAAGATATATGACACATTAGTTGGAATATTTTGTGCTTTAAGCACATGCTGATTTAATGCATTACAGCCCTTTTTAATTAAGAGATTTGCCCAAGATCCACAGAATAAGTGGCCTAGAACTTGATGACCTGTTGCTTTGACTCTTGGGAGTCCCTTGGACAGCACGGAGATCAAATCAGTCAATTCTAAAGGAAATCAACTCTGAATATTCATTGGAAGGAGTGATGCTGAAGCTGAAATTCTACTACTTAGGCCACCTGATGCGAAGAGTCAACTCATTGGGAAAGACCCTGATGCTGGGAAAGATTGAAGGTAGGAGGAGAAGGGGGTGATGGAGGACGAGATGGTTGGATGGCATCACCAACTCAATGAACATGAGTTTGAGCAAACTCTGGGACATAGTGAAGAACAGGGAAGCCTGGCGTGCTGCAGTCCATGGGGTCCCAAAGAGTCGGACACAACTGATCATCTGAACTAAACTGAACTAAAGAAACAAGAAAAGGATATTTTCTTTCTTTTTTCTTTTTCTTTCTTTCTTTTTTTTTTTTTTGATACTGGAGTGGGTTGCCATTTCCTTCTCCACGGGATCTTCCTGACCCAGGGTTGAACCTATGTCTCCTGCACAGGCGGGCAGATTCTTTACCACTGAGCCACCAGGGAAGGATATTTTCTATATGGGCCATACGGTATGTCTCACTTCCCAGATCATAAACTCTCCTAGGGCAGGAATGATGTCACCGCCCATTTTGGCTGAGTGCTGTGGTTTTGGCTCACACTCTAGTCTTCTACAATAAGATCATATCGATTGTGCTGATACCTGGGTTTTCTACTCAGTGGTATGTATGAATATCAGTAGACTTGCTGAAGGTCTCCCTAAAATCAGTGAGCGCCCAGGTACTCCTTTCCCCTTATCTTCCGCCTCCAAGAACAACTTCTTCTGTACACAGCTAACCAAGGAGAACGTAGTTTCAGTGATATGACTCATTCAAGTTTTATATTCAAACACCACGGGAAAAACTCTACAACTTAAGAGTTACATCGAAAAGGATTATGTTTTAACCTCCGCTAAATGAACACACTTTAAATCAGCAACCAGGAAGCAATTGAAGTTTTCGTATTCAGTATTGCAGATCTGTGTACCTATCTACTGATTCATGAAGTGATTCAGCTCCTCTCTCATCGCTGTGCCCGTTCTAATGTTAAACAATAGGAATGGTGGTTTCCGTTAAAGCTACGCTTCTGTTTTCCATCCTTGCTTTGGTCCTCTGCATCCTTCATTGTTGTTGTTGTTTAGTCACTAAGCCGTGTCCAACTCTTTGCGACCCCGTGGATTATAGCCCACCAGGGTCCTCTGTCCATGACATTTTGCAGGCAAGAATACTCGAGTGGGTAGCCATGCTGTTCTCCAGGGGATCTTCCTGACCCAGGGATGGAACCTGAGTCTCCTGCTTTGCAGGCAGAGTCTTTACTGCTGAGCCACCAGGGAAACCCTGCACCTTCTCTTTGTATGAAATTGTCCCTGTGGTGATCTCCATGACGACAGTCTTGCCTTCTAGACTCCAGGCTCCACACCAGCACCAGACGGGTGACTCCAAAATTGCCGATGTCCCTCTCTGCATCCCTAACCTTCAACATCTTCTCTTGTCTCTCATTGACCATACAGCGCTTTAGCTTAGAAAACAACCTGACAAGAAGGAAATCTAATGTCTTTAGCATTTTTGAATCATAAGGCGAGCTGCTCAATTCTCACTTTTAAACATGTGTCAAGGCACTTAAATGCCTTAGGAAATAGATGAATTCTAGAAATTCTGAATAAATAAAACTTGGACCTTCATAAGATGTGCTGTTGCCCAATCATAGATAAATCTTGCTGTCTAAGGAAGCAGTATTATCAGGCAAATGTCACATAAAATAAATGGGATCAGATGAAACGGAGTGTCCGCTTTCTTAAGCAGAGAAACACTGACCACCCCACCCCACCCCAAGCAGTAAAGACAGGCTTGCTTTCTTTCCTCCAGTCCCACCTCCTAACTTTCCACACGCCCCCTCCAACCCCGCCTTAACTGATGACAGCCCTGGGCTGCACAACAAAACGGTCGTGTTCCAGAGGTTTTTCCTGCTGATCTGAGCTGCTGTCCTCTGTAGTCAGCCTGTGTGTGGTGAGTATTTTTGCAATAACTTTAATGTTGCCAACTTCTCGTCTTTCTCTTTCATCCTCTTTCAAAAGAAAATTATTTTAAAACTAATCAATTATTGAGCCAGTAAATTCTTATCATATAACTAATATACGATAAGGCAGAATTGAATAATAGGTGAATTTTTGTTAAAACCCTCATGTCTGCAACATGTAATTGTCTTTTAAATTAAATTTGACAGGTGCAATTCATAAGATCCTGTGTATAGACTGTTTCTTAAAAATGAAGAGACATTTTTTAAGTGAAAAAATATTCTTAGTTATAAAGAAGACATTAAGACTGGTGTGTTTAAGCAGATTATTCTAAATTACTTCTAGAAACTTTGTTATTTTATAATTAGTTTCAAGATTTGCTGTGGAAATTACCATTGCTAGATTTTGCAGTTTATTACTACTTTGCGGTCTGAAGTTAATTCTCTCTGTTTTTATATAACAAAAACAAATTTTTGAGATCATCACAGTCTGACCATTTGTCACCTTCCCTAATTTGCACTGTTGTTATTATGGGCAATATTACCAAGGCAGATCTTAGTGTTTTCACTGTTGAGGGAATGATTAACTCTTCTCACGTGTGTGATTTAAAGAAAGGGGTTAGGGAGAAAAGTTTTTTTTTCTTTTTTATTTCTTAAAGATGGTTGATAAAAGGCATGACATCTAGATGCATGTCTGGTCTAGAGACTTTGAAATTGTGCATATGAGACTTACTGTTTCTGTATTTGTACATTTGTTCATTGAGCCTATACTCTGTTCCAGGTATCGTGTTAGGATAAAAAGATGAGTGGCCGGAATTCATAAAGACTCCAGTAAAGGCAAGGGACCTGAAAATAGCTGATCTTAAAGTATCAGGTCAGATGTTCATACTCAGCCACACAGTCATGTCTGAATCTTTGTGACCCCATGGACTGTAGCCCACCAGACTCCTCTGTCCATGGAATTCTACAGGCAAGAATACTGGAGCAGGTTACCATTTCCTTTTTTTGGGCATCTTCCCAGCCCAGGGATCAAAACTGCACCTCCTGCTTCTCCTGCATTGGCAGGCAGATTTTTTACCACTTGAGCCACCTGGGAAGGCTTGAGAGGCCTTGTGTGTGTGTGTCTTAGCCACACAGTCATGTCTGACTGTTTGTGACCTCATGGACTGTAGCCTGCCAGGCTCCTCTGTCGATAGAATTCTCCAGGCAAGAATACTGGAGTGGGTTGCCATTCCCTTCTCCAGGGGATCTTCCCGAACCAGGGATTGAGCCCAGGTCTCCTGCATTGCAGGCAGATTCTTTACTGTCTGAGCCACCAGGCCCTCAGAGAGGCCTTTTGTTGTTCAGCCACTTAGTCACGTCTGACTCTGCGACCCCCTGGACTGCAGCCCACCTAAACCGAAGGCTTCTCTGTCCTTCACCATCTCCCAGGGTTTACTCAGACTCATGCCCATTGAGTCAGTGATGAGGTCTTAAACACGCTGAAAAACGTGTGATATGCTGTTCATCTGCATTCCTCCATATGTAAAGAAGTCCAGCGTAATTGTGATTATTTCCCTCAAAGATTACCTTTATTTGAGGAAGGAGAATAAATATTTCTCCTGTATTTTATTTCACTTTATCGCCCCAACTTTATTGCTGCCCTGAGGATATGCTTGCTTTAGCTCTTTCGAAGCCATCCAAAGCAATCCATCGGAAGAACCGCCCCAGTGCACTTCCATGTATTAGCAAAATGCAGAGGAAGCCAAGAGTACTGAGCAAGCATCATTATTTAGCCATCAGCTCTATTGAGAAATTAGCACTTAAAATTACTCTTAAACTCTTAAACTTCTCTAGGGGATCTTCCCAACCCAGGGATCGAACCTGTGTCCCCTACATTGGCAGGTAGACTCTTTACCACTGAGCCACCAGGGAAGTCCTTGGATTATGGACACCACCCAAATTCACCATTCTGTAATTTTGACCTTTGATTTTATGGCGAATGACCAGCACTATCTTAACCCTCTTTTCTTCCATCACCGATGCAATTTGTGGTCACTGAGTGGGGTGGAGGGCTCTTACCACTGCCGCCCCCCCACAACCCCATCCCTTGCTAATAGCACAAAATCTAAAATTATTTAGCAAAGTTGACTGTTGACCAAAAAAGACTTTTTAAAAAATCAGCTAGGTCCCTTCAAGATGTTTGTGCTGAAGTGAATGGAGCTATTAGCTATAAGTGATCTTCAATCCACGTGACTCAAAGGACAGATGATTCCAGTTCTAATTTAAGTTGCAGCAAGTTTTAAATTACAGTCCTGTACTTCTTAGGTCTTCTGGTTGTTTTAGCCAAGATATTAAGTCTGAGACAGTTACAGGTTTGCTATGCTGATAAGACCAGAAATATATATTCCAAACATGGTTGGAGACAAGCCCTCTGCAAGTCCAGGAGCTGGTGACCCCTCTTCTCTTTCTGGGATTCTCCCCTACTGAGTTCCTACTGGAGACAAAGATTTCCAAGAAAGAGGTGAAGAGACAACAGATAGAATAAAGGCAAGACATGAGTCTGGGAAAATAATTGCCTAAGGGAGGAATCTGACTTTAGTTGAGAGTTTTCATACCTGCATGTGACTTAAAACTTCTAATTCAAGGATTGATTCACTGAACCAATAGTATTTCAGCCTTTAATTCTGCAGACAGAAATAAATTGGGTGATGAGCTGGAAGAACTCAAACTCTTTCTTGGAAACTCTTTCTGTTCCTTCATATCAACTCAAGAGTCACGGTAGAAATTTTAACTAATTAGATAATAATTCTATACTAAAGCCCAATGATTGGATCCCAATTCTAAAAGAGATAAATGCTCACTTCCCAGTTATAACAAAAAAGAAAACAGCCTTCTTTTCCCTGTAGGAAAAATGTTTTACTGCCACATTTGGGAGTAAACTCATTAAAATGTGTTCCCACACACACAAAACAAATTTTTATTGAATTAAATGGAAGGATAGACATCACAGATGTCAACAGTAGTTAATCTTTGGACTTCCCTGGCAGTCCAGTGGTTAAGACTCCATGCTATCACTGCCAGGGTACAGGTTTGATCCTGGTCAGGGAACTAAATATCCCTCATGCTGTGTGCCCCCCTAAAAAAAATAGTGGTTAGCCTTGTATGCTGGATTTAAAAGAAATATTTTCTTTTGACATTTTTGTGATATTTAGATTTATCTTCATTGATTGTACTATTTGAACTAATTTTTTTAAATTATACATATTTGGGGTGAAAAATTAAGTGGGAGGGGACATTTGAAATTAGAGGGGAAATGTGTGTTTTATCTTTGTGTAAAAAGACTTACGTTCCATTCCTTCAGTACTCAAATCATCGTTTTGGATAGACGTCCTTTACTAATTATGATAATTCAATTCTCAGCCCTCCCTGTACCCTGGAATCACCTAGGAAGCTTTAAAAATATCAACTCCAAAGCTTCCTTCACTTAGACCAATGGGACCAGAATCAGAATGAAGCCAAGTGGTCAATTTATTATGTAATCTAAGGGTCCATATTGTAATTTTTGTCTTCGTAGCATTGACCAGGAAGTTTGCTCTTATTGTTTAGTCGCTAAATCATGTTGACTCTTCTGAGACCCCATAGACTGTAGCCTGCCAGGCTCCTCTGTCTGTGGGATTTCTGAAGCAAGTATACTGGAGTGGGTTGTCATTTCCTTCTCCAGGTGACCTTCCCAAACCAGGGATCGAATCTGTGTCTCCTGCATTGGCCGGTGGATTCTTTACCACTGAGCCACCAGGGAAGCCCAACCAGGAAGTCATATTACCTAAAATGAGACTCCATGAGCACTTTACTGCTTTCTTCTATCATCACAATAGGTGGGTTTTGGTAACACCCGGTGTAAAAGTTTTCCAGCTCTCTGGTGTATAACTTGGACTTTGATCAGTTGTACAGTCAGATGTGATTCATTGGTGTGTGCTCAAGATGTACTGCTCAATAAAACACCAGCTTATTTTAAATGGATATTTAAATACCAGTCGTAGCCCGTGTTGGCCAAGTCTCCTTTCTAAGCTTCCCCACTGGTCACTTGCTAAAGTAGTTTTATTAATAGAATGGATTTCTAAGGAAAACACAGACTTTCCTGCAGGTGTGCCTTTAGCTTATCTCCATGTTGAATTAGGATGGCCATCAACTCACCTCCACACTTCTATTCAGGTGCATGTCCTGTTTGCATCTTTTAGTTTTTACAACACTACATTTGCTTTATATGCCTTTTCCTCACACCTGTTGCTACGTGTAATAGGCAGCCCTCGCTGGGTATCTGAACTCAGATTCATGCCAAAGACTTCTAATTTAGCCTCAGTGCAACACAAGTCTTATCGAACTCCAGGTGGTGAAAATACTGTCCATGGAGGAATATTCAAAAATATCCACCCATGTTTTTCACTGAACAATCTAAAAAAATCTGATTTTTAATCTTGAATCATCCCAGATTATCAGAGAGGTAGATACTCAGATGAGATCATTTTAGTGTCTTGCTTTTACTGATTCTACCCCAGAATTGTGCTATGACCTTGTATTAGGGAATAGGTTCGGGAAAGTCACTGCTCTTTCTATTGTAGGACTATTGAGATAGGCTTTGGCCACTGCATTTTATGTATCATCTCCTTTTTGAGGAAATTGAGAAATCTGTCTAGGTCTCAATCTCTTTTTATTTTATGGACGTGATCAATCTCCTAAATGTTTGTATTCCCTCTTTGCTTTGCTTAGTGGGAAGCTCAGAGACTAATATACCAAGCACTGGACAGGAACCTTAGAACTAGTGCCAAATTTACTCCAGGCTTTATTTTCCCTGATATCTTTGTTTTTGAGTCTCGTTTTGTATGTAATTTAGTAGATGGTTCAAATCTTTTTAAAAACAGGGCAAGACTATGAATCAAAATTCTCAGCCTTGACGCTAGTGAGCCAAATAATTTCTTGTTTGTGGGAATGGGTACGAAATGGAAGAGAAGGGAAGGGACAGAGACAGAGGAAGAGTCTTCCTGGCCTCTACCTACCAGGTGCCAATAAGCCCATTGTCCCCCTACCCTGAGCTGTGACAACCAAAATGACATTGCCAAATGTCCCGTGATTGAAACTCACTGGTATAAATGAATCAATAAACTTAATACTGAATATGTAGGGGAAGAAAAGTTCTCCTCAACCCTCTTAGGGTCCCTGGCTGGGTCTGAAAATTAAACTAAGCTTGATAGGGGAAATGCAGGCAAATGTTATTAAATGTACATGGGAACTTTTGCAAGAAAATTAAAGACTCAAAGAAGTGACCATAGCAGGAAACGTTTATACTTTTAGACAAAAAAACCATAAATTTGTGGAGTCGACAAGGTAAGAGGGTTTGCCCGAGGGGTACTAAATGGTGAAAAATTCACAAGGTTTGCTTATTCTAAGCGCTGAATTCCATCTCTGGTGCTAAGGATGTCTGCCTTCCTTCCGGTTCAGGGAGGGTACCTTTCTCCTGAGAGACATACCTCTTGCTTTCTGGGAAGACAGGTGAAGGGAGAGACCTTCCTGCTTTTGCTATTTTCTCAAACCCCTTCAGGGGCATCCCCGAAGGTGGCGCTAGTGGTAAAGAACCCGCCTGCCAATGCAGGAGACTCAGGAGGCCCAGGTTCAATCCCTGGGTTGGGAAGATGCCCTGGAGAAGGAAATGGCTACCCACTCTAGTATTCTTGCCCGGAGAATTCCATGGACCTAGGACCCCGGCGAGCTAAGGTCCATGGGGTCACAAAGAGTCGGACACAACTGAAGCGACTTAACACGCCTGCAAACTCCTTCAGCTTCAGTATGCCAAGGTGTCATATTTCAGGGTACTAGGTCCTGAACCCCACCAAGAACTTAGTAATTTCTAAGCTACATGGAGGCCACTGTCTTTGAGGGACACAAAGATCACTGAAACCCACTGACCACGCTCAGAAAAGCCAAAAATTAGCCAAAAAATAAAACAGAAGTTTTCAGAATATGCATAATTAGATATAGCTCATATCTGAAGTTATTATAGCTACTGTAGTTCTCCTAATGACTCTGGGGAGAAGAAAGTGATGGTACTATCATTGTCATTTAGAGAAAAGGCGCAGAGGTAGCCAAGTATCGATGGTTAGAGCTATGGTTAGAGCCCAGCATCCTGACCCCCAAGTCCAGGGGGCTCTTCAACACACCACCAAAGTGTTGTTGAGCAAGTTCAAAGGAGGGAGCGAGGCAAACCCAACTTGGAGGATTTGGAGTGGCTTCCTGGAGGAGGTAGAGTTTGAGATGAGACGTTGACTGATCAATAGAGAAAGTGGAGGCATGAACTCACAGCAGGAATGGAATAGATGGAAAGCTTGCAGAGTTGTGAGGAAGCTGACCAGATACGGGAAGGAAAGGGTCAGGGAACGACTAAGAAAACAGGGTGTTTTGTGCTGTAAAGAGCTTCTAAGGGCAGGCTTACAGGGTTTGGCTGTGAAAAGGCAAATATTCCCTAGAACCATGTATGCCTGACAGCCCTTCATAACTTATAAGATAAAAGTAGAGAAGAAGCTTAATGAATTAGGTCACCAAAGAGATTAATAATGGTAGGATGACAGCGGGGGCATGGATCACTTTATCAAGTGATCATTATTCTCTACTCTGTCCCCAAATTAAAGGCTTTAGTGAGCCAAGTCCCCTTCACCATCTTGATGAAAGGAGGGTAACTGAACTTCTCTGGTGTCCAAAAATTTCCCATTCTTGCACTGTCAAGAACACAGGAGGTGGGTGGGACAGAGAGGGGAGTGGAGGGAGGCTCAAGAGGAAGGGGACATATGTGTACTTAAGGCTGATCCACATTGTTGTAAGGCAGAAACCAACACAACATTGTAAAGCAATTATCCTCCAATTTAAAAAAAAAATACAAGAGGGCTCCTCATTTAAGCATTAGCAGGCATGAGCACCACTTTAATCATGAGGAGAAATGTTTTCAAGTGACCTTTTAAAAATAAAAAGATTTAGCTTCCATTAGAAAATGCCATACCATCAACAACGCATAATCATTTTAAAATTTCCTTATGACTAAGAGTTCTCATTGTTCTGGCTAAGATTTCAGAAATTACATAATGGTGGGACATTAGGCAGCATCCTACTAGGATACAACAACAGGGAATTATGAGATCCAGATAATTGGCTCCAGATGCAGACTCGGGCCTGCCGTGGAGGGCTGGGTGCTGGAAAAGATCAAGAAAGGAGATGTCTTCCTAGGTGCGGGGTTGATGGTTTCCAGGGCCGGCTACAGGGAGTTGGAGGTCAGAAAATGATGTGAGACTAATCATCTCTCTTCACTCCCAGTCTATAAACCAAAAGGGACCATTTCCTCCTCTGTCTCCTAACATTGCAGTCCAGTGGTTAAGACTCTGCTTCTGATGCAGGGGGCATAGGTTCAATCCTTGGTCAGGGAACTAGAATTCCACATGCCATGCAGCACAGCCAAAAAATTTTTTTAAAGAAAAGAAATGACACTGTAGGGGGAGAAGAATAATTTTCCCTCTAACCATCTATCTCCTCAGCTGGGGCCCTGTAACAAAAGATAAAGAGAGAAGCAGAAGTTGATTAACACCTATATCTCATATACATGGGAGAAAAGAAAGAAAACTGTAACTGTCAGCAGTGGCTTAGACTTCAGGCTTAAATATCATCTTCTGCTAAAAGCAAAAGAGAAGCTGGGAATGGACCAGTTATGGGGAGGAGGCCAGGTCAACAAGAATAAAATTTGTTGTGCAGAAAAGGGCCTGGTCCATCCAATAGTTTCTTATGATTTTTTTTCTATTAGAGTCATTCTTCTTTTCTTGGTAGGACAGGGAGAACACCTTACAAATGGTGATCTTCTTTCTAAATATACATTTCCCTTAAAGCTTGACTTCTCCTCGGTTTCCTATCTTCTCCCGAGTCTGCTGTTTCTTAAAATAATCAGCTCAAAATAACTTCCCTGGTGGCTCAGGCAGTAAAGAATCTGCCTGCAATGTGGGAAACCCGGGTTCACGCCCTGGGTCAGGGAAGATCCCCTGGAGAAAGAACTGGCCACCCACTCCAGTATTCTTGCCTGGAGAATCCCATGGACAGAGGAGCCTGGTGGGATACAGTCCATGGGGTCACAAAGAGTCAGACACGACTGAAGCAACTAATACACACACACAACTGTAATCCTAACAAGGCCAAACTGGCATTTGGGGATGCCATTTTCTGGTTAACAGTATAACTGGTCCGGTGTGATGTGGAGGCTGCAGAATTCTGCTTAAGACACATTGGAGATGGGGGGATGGAGTGGGATGCAGACTTAGACCAGGGACTAGAAGACAGGCGTGCTGTGGGTTGCTAAATGCTGCAAAATCTCAAAGTGATCAAAAGCAAGGCTTTCTCAACTGCCTTTATGTAAATTCCTTGTTCCAGGAATGGGCGGCATAGAACCCATGGAATGATCTGGTAGGAAGTTGAAAGCCAGAAGGAGGTAGACAGAGGATGAAAGAGGGGAAATCAAGGGACTGAAGATCCTTGGGAAGCCCTAGTGAATGAATGATAAGCCACAATCTCACCTGACCACATCAAGATAGATCAGACTGGCTGAGAGAAATAGAGCCCATGTGAGACTCAGGCAAGTCAGTGAAACTCCTTCCACGAGACAGAGGGCTCGGTAGAATAAAAGAACTCTGACTTTGGCTTTAGCTCGCCTGGCATTGAACCAGGCTGAGCCGCTTAACTGCTCCAAGTACCAGATTTCAACACAGGAAGCAAGATTGCTGCAAGGCTAGATCCAATATCACACATCAGATTGTCAAACATGGAAACTGGCAATAGAAACTGCTCAAGAAATTTCAGTTTTCCTTCCTCTATCCATGAATAAACAATTATACATTCCCAGAGGAAATGCTCTTAAATAACTAAGCTAGAAATCAAATAAACCACTGTCCTTTGAGACACTATGGCAGGGGTGGTGGGGGTAGGGGAGGATGGTAGTGGAGAAAAGGGCCGACTCCACAACCTAGAAAAGCCCACTATTTTCACCTCCCCTCCATCACTTCCCATTCCTGTAAGTGTGGGGAGCAGTAACTGCCCCTACACTGGTATTACCTCATACCAAAATCCTTCTCCAACCCTCCAACCCTGTAAAATATAGGATGCCCAGTTAAATTTGAATTTCAAATAACAAATAATTTTTTTTAATATAGCTCAAATATTGCTTGGGACATAATTTTCAAATTTAACTGAATAATCTGTATTTTTTTTTCATAAATGTGATGACTCTATTTAATCATTTAACCATAGTTTCTGTTTTTCTCAATTTTAAACCTAGGTGCCTGCTTCCCAGTTTCTTTAGAAGTCTATGAGTAAAAAGAAAGATAGCGGCATTTCCCGATATGGGCTAGGATGTGGAGCAACTGGAGCTCTCATACATTACTGATGGAGGTGTACATTAGTGCCACTACTTTGGAATACTGTTTGGCACTATTTACAAACCTTGGGACCCAGCAATTCCACTCCTAGATATAGATATAACAGAGATGCATACATAATTCACCTAAAGATATGTACAAGAATGTTCATAGTAGTATCGTATTATTGGTAACAGTCCAGACTGCAAACAATACAATGGTAGCATGGATCAAGAAATTGTGGTATGTCTATAAAATGGAATATTATACAGCAATGAGCAAAAGAAGCAAGAACTAGAAGAATAAATAATGTTTATAATTCAATAAATATAAGGCTCAGACACAGGTAAAATGAGCTTCTGATGTTAGAAGAAAGGATAGAGGTTGCCTCTGGGTGGAGGGTTAGAGCCCCTCTGAGAGTAAGGAGGGCTTCTGGGGTTCTATGATGTCCTAGTTCTCGATTCAGGTTGTGGTTTCAAGAATTCACTTGATAAAAATTCATCAATCATGTTTACAATTTCTATCCTTTACTGTATATATATATACAGCCTGGAGAAGGGAACAACTACCCACTCCAGTATTCTGGCCTGGAGAATTTCATGGACAGAGGAGCCTGGCGGGCTACAGTCCATGTGATCACAAAGATTAGGACACAACTGAGCAACTTTAAATTGCATTTCAATTAAAGGGCTATTTAAAGAAAAAAAAAAAACAATAGAACTGGAGAGGTTAAACTGTCAACTAGGAACAATAAGCAGAAGGAAGAAACAAGAGGCAGGTTTGGAGGCAAGTCCCAACAGGACTTGCCACATAGAAGAAGCATTACAGAATAGGATGTGAACAAACCTGTGAGGGGACCAGGATCCTGGCCTGATCCTTGAGCACTTGCATTTTGAACATTTTTTTAAAAAATATTTATTTATTTGGCTGCACAGGGTCTTAGTTGCGGCTTATGTGATCTAGCTCCCAGACCAGGGATGGAACCCAGGGGAGTCCCCACTTTGAACATTTTTGAACTCAGAAGCAATGAATTAGGTTTCATTCCTCACAAGGACTGCTCGTCCATGTCTGCTAGGAGACTGCATTCAACAGGCTTCAGGCTCATGTTGCTGCCCCAGGCTCATGTTTCATGATGCTGATGATATTTTCTAAACCACTTTCTCATCTCAGCCCAATTCACATTTGGTGATGGAAAGTTCTTTTCTTTAAAAAAAAATAAATGTGCTTTCAGGATGTTTAGAAATATCCTTGGCCTCTACACACTTGTCCCCAAGTTGGGACAACCCCAAATGTCTCCAGACGTTGCCCAATGTCCTCCAGGAGTTGAAATCATCTCTGGTTGAGAACCAGTTCTCTACACATGTACTGCATACTCTAGGTCAAGTTTTCATTGACTGGTTTAAACATATTAAAAATACATACATATGTACATGTGTACATTAGAGAAAAAAAGTAGTCACAAACTGTCTAGCTTCCTGAGGTCCCAAAATTCACCTGAGAAGGGACCCTCTAGGAAAAAACTGAACAGGGTTTGTTCATTTCAACTGGTCCCTGACTGATAGAGGTTAGTGGGAAGAAGAATGAGGTTTCTGGAATCCTTTAGAACTGAATTCAAATCCCAGCCCTGCCAGTCTGTCACTTTGGACATGTGGCTTCTTTCCCTTTTTAAGACCAATTTTTTAAAATATTTATTTATTCATTTGGCTGTGCCGGGTCTTAGTTGAGGGTCATGAGATCTTTTTAGTTGCAGCATGTGGGGTCTAGTTCCCTGACCGGGAATCCAACCTGGGCCCCTTACTTTGGGAGCATGTGCTTTTAGCCACTGGACCACCAGGACTTATTTTCTGTGTGGCTTATTTTCTGTTTCCTCTATCAGTGCTCTTTCTTCTGTAGCCTTGTGGGAGAACTACACACACTTTACAGTTCCTACAAGTATAAAAGAAGTATGGGACGGGGGAAGTATTGTTTCCTTCAGGGCCAAGTACCACTGTTTTTATTTAACTAACATTCATGGAGTATTTACTCTGCCAATATTCCTTCAAAGGACTTTTCAAACATCAACTCATTTAATCTTCGTGACAACTTTGTAACTGGGGTACAATTGATATCCCCATTTCACAGATGAGGAAACTGAGGCATAGAGAGGTGAAGTAACTCACCCAAGGTCATGTAGCTAGTCACTGGGAGAAATGGAGCCTAGGGCCAGAGTCCACGGCCTGGTTACGGTCATGCTTCTTCATGCTTCTCGGTCCATTTTCTCATCTATAAAGTAAAGAAATTCAACTAGCGATCATGATTTTTCCTCGGCCTTGGCTTGGCGCTTACACACTTTGCTTCAGTATTCTTGTCTGCAGTGAAAAGAGTCTTAACAGCCTAATCCCCTGAGTGCTCTGACCTGCTGTGAATATTAAATAGAGACCAGTGTTAAGTAGGAACCAAACATGAGAAGCATAGCACTCTCTATAAGCATAAGCTATGGTCGTATCGGCAACATATCACATTCAGATTTTTTCCATCAATGTTCGCTGGCACTTAGACGCTCTCCCATCTGTATGGTGATTTGCAGGTTTCAAAATGTCTTCAGGTATGTATTCTTATTTGAGCTTCGCTAGCACTAGCAATGACTAAAATCCAAGCTTTCTGACTTCGAACCCATTGATCCCAGGTGCTTTTCTGTATCAGTAAGTCATGCATAGACACTGTTACTTGGCCGCATTTAGTGTAAGACAGACAATGTCAGGTCACTGACACACAGGGAACACGGGGCTTAATAGACACAGTCTCATCACATTAACACAACAAAGAAGAAAGTCAGATTATACTCATTTGAAAGGTGCTAAAACTGAGGCTCAGAGAATTTAGTTTAATTGTCTGAGAACACAGAGAGGGTGGAAAATAGATTTGAATCCAGGTTCATTTGTCCCCACTGGTTCCTAACCATGATCTAGGCCTGGGCTAGTCAAAGTGTGGGCCAGATGCCAATAGCATTGACACCAGCCATGAGCTTGTTAAAAAGGCAAATGTTGGGTCTCACTCTGGATCGACTGAATAAGGATCTGCTTTCTGAAAGGACACCTTGGTGAGTCCTGAGCACATCATAATTTAAGAATCACTGATCTCTATTGCCCCTCAGTGAAGGTCTATCCCTAATATTCAGAAGTGCAAAATCTGTAAATAACCACACATATGCACACATACACATCCATACACACATATATTGTAGGGTGTTTTTAAAATATACCTCTTCCCTGGTAGCTCATACTGTAAAGAATCTGCCTGCAATGCAGGAGACCCAGGTTCGATTCCTGGGTTGGGAAAATCCCCTGGAGAAGGGTATGGCAACCCACTCCAGTATTCTTGCCTAGAGAATTCTATGGACAGAGGAGCCTGGTGGGCTACGGTCCATGGGGTCGCAAAGAGTTGGACATGACTGAGAAGCTAATACTTTCACTTTTTCTAAAAATTTTACTTTAAGAAAGGGAATTTAGGGATTTTAAAGCAAGTGGCATAAGTCCCTGTGTTAGACTAGGAATTGAATTAATAGGTACACAATACATACCAGGACAGATGTTTTCATATATAGCAATGGTAGCATTTGCCCATTCCAGGTTTTTTTTTTATATCAATATTTCTTATTTAGGAAATTATTCGCTCTTTTTAAAAAAAAAAAATCAAACACAGCTGTAAAGTAATTAGCCTCCAACTAATAAAAATAAATGGGAAAAAAAATCAAACACAGCAAATTTTATCCTTACTCTAAACGACTCAACACAACAAATATATGAAGCACTAGAAGAATATTTAAGATACAGTTTTTGCCCTGGAGTAATTTTTAGCTTTGGGGTCTCTAGAGAAGTACTTAAGGACAGTTTTCCTTTTTGATATATTGGCTAGACTGATTTTGGTTACCTATACTGATAACCAAAACACTGGTTTTTATTATAAAGCAGTTTCTGTCAAGAACAGAGTCTTACTGTACATTGCTCTTTCTTTAATGGTATACTCACGCCCAATAGCAGAAGCAGCTTTCTGTGTATGTTAACTATACTGATTTTCCCAGTAAATAACTTTTAAAGTAATGGATAATTCTTTCTTGAGGTCAAGGGTATATCTGTAACATTCAGAGCTGAACCACACATTACCTATACAACTTACTCTTACTTGTAACTATTTCTTAAGTATCATGTGCCAACTCTGATCAAACAGTAGGAGCCTCTGATACCCTGTCTTGTGAAGATACGTCCAACAGGAACATTCCAGGATTGATTAGCAGTGTCTGCTTCGAGTATAAGAAAGAGACCCTGGAGTACACCTGTCGTGCACTCTGACCCTGTTTCCTGCTCCAAAAAGCAAACGTCTTCACTGTTCCTCATGCCTTCCACACTCTTTTTGCCTTCTAGGCGTTTCCTCATATTATTTTCACTGTCTAGAATGTCTACTATCTTGCCTACACAAGAGTCACATGCTCTCCAGTCAGCCTTCCTAAGTTTCTCCAGAACAAATGATTAAAAAAAAACAAAATAAGAAACCTGTTCCCAGATCATATGTTTGGACTTCAGCTCAGGTCCCTGGGTCAGATGTTTATCTTACACCCCTCACAGGGTCAAAGAGATTCACAGAACAGACTTGTTTTTTTTGCTTTATTTTTTGGTACACTTTTGTTATGATAGTTTCAGGTGAACGGAGAAGGGACTCAGCCATACATACACATGTATCCATTCTCCCCCAAACTCCCCTCCGGCCACGTAACATTGAGCAGAGTTCCCTGTACTATACAGGAGGACCTTATTTGTTACCCATTTTAAATATCACTGTGTGTACATGTCCATCCCCAGCTCCCTGACTGTCCTTTCACCCACCTTTCCTCCCCCCCCACCCCCACCCCCTGGGCAACCGTAACTTCCTTCTCTAATTCTGTGAGTCTCTTTCTAGAACAGACTTGTTTTGATTGAAAATAAATGCCACCACTTCCTCTGTGAATTATTATACCTGTCCTTCCGGGGCTGTGCAAGTGTCTCTGAAGTTTTAGGTCTTCTATTTCACTGCTGGAGAGTCCTACCTGATGAGTTCTCTTCTCCATTTCTCCTCCTTATTCAAAGTTCTGATATCTCCCCTCTGGCTTTGTACCTACACCCAATATCAAAATAAGGCTAGACTTGCTGGATAAAAAGATTTTGAATGAATTATTCCTTTCTCTTCTTATCATCTTTTGATTCGGTTCTCAGAAGAATCAGTGGTTGGGAAAGCAGTCAAACAAATATGACGTAGATTTAAAAGCAGTCAGATTAGGCACTAAAACAGCCAGTCCCCTTCACCACTCTTGCATCTTTTTATCAGCCCTTCTCCCTTAAGAAGCACTTTGGTACTTATTGAATACATAGATTCCTCAATCCCTTTCTAGACTTTTTAAGTTAAATCCAAAGTTCTAGGGATGTATAATTTTAAAACCCCCTCAACTGGTTCTTACCCACAGTAAATTTTAAAAAAAAAAAGAGAGAACATTGACGGTTATAAGCAAGTTTTCTATTGTATTTAAATAAGTTATATCACAAATGTTAGCTAACAAGGTGACAGCGATTTCTAAGACTGGTTTGTAAACAAACCCAGTTTGTTTTTACACAAACCCAGTTTGTTTTTATGTGTATATATATATACACACATATATATGGGATTTAGAAAGATGGTAATGATAACCCTATATGCAAATAGGAAAATAACTTCTATGTAGAAGATTTTAATTAATAAGACTCCTTTATAATGAGAAATACAAAACATTTCTACATAAAAACTGAAAAGCTTGTGTCTTACCCTTCACAAATTTAAATTCACTAGGTTAGACAAGGGAATACTATCCATCCTCATGACTTTTCACCATCACCTCTCTGCTAATCAGCTCAGCAATATCCTATTGCATATCTACTGCATCTATCTGTATTTTTAACCGAGCCCAAGGATGAATGTGGTGCACAGTCAGGACTGGGAACCACAGCAGTAGAATCTTTGACTGGAGACTTCCTTAGCAACAAAGCAGAGGAAGACTGAAGGGAGTGAAGTGATGGGAGATGTGGGTAGAGGCTGCCCTCCAACTACAAGGGAAGCATTGAAAGTGACCCGGGACCAAACCACAGAGCACGGGGACTTCCCTGGTGATCCAGTGGCTAAGACTCCTCCCTCCCAAGGCAGGGGTCCCAGGTTCGATCCCTGGCCAGGGAACTAGATCCCACATGTTGCAGCTAAAAATTCTGTATGCTGCGACAAAGATCAAAGATCACGTGGGCCTCAACTAAACCCAGCACAACCGAAGAAATAAATAAATACTAAAAAATAAAATTACAGGACATGGAAGCAACCTAGATGTCCATCAGCAGACGAATGGATAAGGAAGCTGTGGTACATATACACCATGGAATATTACTCAGCCATTAAAAAGAATTCATTTGAATCAGTTCTAATGAGATGGATGAAACTGGAGCCCATTATACAGAGTGAAGTAAGCCAGAAAGATAAAGAACATTACAGTATACTAACACATATATATGGGATTTAGAAAGATGGTAATGATAACCCTATATGCAAAATAGAAAAAGAGACACAGATGTACAGAACAGACTTTTGGACTCTGTGGGAGAAGGCGAGGGTGGGATGTTTCGAGAGAACAGCATCGAAACATGTATATTATCTAGGGTGAAACAGATCAACTGCCCAGGTTGGATGCATGAGACAAGTGCTCGGGCCTAGTGCACTGGGAAGACCCAGAGGGATCGGGTGGAGAGAGAGGTGGGAGGGGGGATCGGGATGGGGAATACATGTAACTCCATGGCTGATTCATGTCAATGTATGACAAAACCCACTACAATATTGTAAAGTAATTAGCCTCCAACTAATAAAAATAAATGAAAAAAATTTTTTAAAATTTAAAAAATACAAAATAAAATTAAAAAGTACTGAGCACAGCATAGTTAGATTCAATACAAGAAAAGAGAAAGTTTTCGCATTAGTCATGAATGAGATCAAAGACATTCTTTCTCTTGAGAGTTCTTACTGGGTAACAGCTCAGAAGACTTAACTTGATCACTGGATGAAATGTGAGAAGTATGGGGGGGACACCATTTCCTAGTGGTTTTGCAACCACTGGGTTTTTCTGTGGGACTTAAAGCCTCTTTTTTCGGAGAAAACTTCACAAAGAGAAATTCATCTTTTTCCAGGTAAACTTTGGCTGTCAGGATACCACTAGTAATCAATTTGCCAATGCTGACATTAGCCAGAAACACCTGCTTTCATAACACCAGTTTTATGGAGAAGTAAACAACTTTTACTTTTACTTTTACAGAAGAGCAACTGAGAGAATGCCTTTGAACTTGCTTTGTAAAAACTGATTATAATGACCATTAAATAAAAATACTTCAAATGCAAAATAGTTGTCTTGAAAACAGCACGCACAGAAAAATCATCTTGCTGATAAAAGAGGACTTGGTGAATGGGGAAAACACACACACATATACACACATACACAACCAGACAACCTGAGAATGGAATCCTCATCCCTTCTATCTTTTATATTTTTAATTCTCAAATATCAGCAATAGTCTGGAAACGTGATGCTAAGTTGGTCGAATGTGACTGACTCCAACCAAAGGAGGTGCAGTGAAATGCTTTCTGAATTGATATCTATGTTTTATCCAACCAATACAGTTAGGTGTTAAATAATTTCTTGGCTTTGTTTTCACAGGCAGTACCCTTTTGAACTCAGTCTTAAAAATGAACCCAGTTGTCTCGCAGCCAGGTTATGGCTCGGTGGTCTCAGCGTCTAGTGACTGGCAAACCGGCACCTTTGACTGCTTTGATGACATAGGGATCTGTAAGTAAACGTAGCTGTTGCTTTCTCCTGGGCTACAATCATGCCGTCGCTGCCATAGCAAAAATCGCTTGCTTATCCTCTCACTGAGATCCACGTGTGATTGTAGAGATCAGAGGTCACAAGGTGGAACACCTGGGCAGACTTCACTACTGGACGTGTTTTGTTTGTCCTGTACATAATGACACCTCTTGCTGTATTAACTTTAAAACCGTAGAAACCATATTAAAGTCAGATGCCATGGACTTCCTTGGCAGTCCAGTGGTTAGGACTCCTCGCTTCCAGGACAGGGAACTAAGATCCCGCATGCCACAGGACCAGGTGCCCTCCCCTCTCAGATCAGATTCCACATAAAAAAGGTAGCTTTCTAATCTAGATTTCCAGCTTCTCTTGAAAATTTGGAAAATCTGGAAAGAGGAGTCCTCATTTTCAACTGGCAGAAGTCAGCTGCTGCCAAGCTGACTTTTTGTTGTTGGTTACTCGCCAAGTCGTGTCCAGCTCTTTGGGACCCCATGGACTGCAGCACACCAGACTTCCCTATCCTTCACTATCTCCCGGAGTTTGCTCAAACTCATGTCCGTTCAGTTCGTGATGCTATGCAACCATCTCAGTCTCTGCCGCCCCCTTCTCCTCCCGCCTTCAATCTTTCCCAGCCTTAGGGTCTTAAGTCAGCTGTTCGCATCAGATGGCCAAAGTTCTGGAGCTTCAGCACTAGTCCTTCCAATGAATATTCAGGACTGATTTCCTTTAGGATTGAATGGTTTGATCTTGCAGTCCAGGGGAGTCTTAAGAGTCTTCTAACCCCATTAGTTAACCCTATTCAAAGGGACCTTCACTCTAAGTTTGCCATATTCATGTCCATTATCCACTGAAGGCTAGTTTGTGTTTTTTTCAACCTGTTTTATTCATTCATTTTATCTGCCTGCCTTGAATTTATTATCCTTATCCAGATCAATCATCTATCTTTATATTTCCCACCTCATTAGCATCCCTGTGTTCTTGATGTGTTTCTCCAATCCTCTCCTTTCCCTACAGGGCTGAGTCTGTATTCCCAGTTTTCACTATTCTTATGAATCTTGTGGTCTGTCCATTTCAGGAAGCTTTTAGGTTTTTAGCTTTCCTAACCGTAAATTCTTTCACAGTACCAAACACACTTTGGTGTAAGACAATTTCCTTGTTTCCCAGTATATTGCCCAAAGGGATGTAGACATTCTCTGTGGGGCTAGTCTTTCCAGTGTCTTGAGAAAGATCCTCTTTTATGTGTGTGTATATGATGGAAGTTCCAAGTTCTGTGGAGACAGCCTTTTGCTGAAAACCATCAATCAAGAAATAAGAGTTTTCTTATCTCATCTAGGGTACAGCCATGACAAAACTCCACCCTAAAATAAGTTTTTCAAAATAAGCTTGAACTCCGCACGTTTGAGAACAGTTCCCTGTTTGTCACTGTTTTCTCGGGTCCTTTTTTGTCTCACACAGACTCTTAAAAGTGAAAGTTCAGTATGCTTTTTAAGTTTTTATGTCAATATCCCTTAACTTTTACTTGCTTCGATCCTCATAACAATAATAGAACTTTACTCTTTGCCAGAATGACCCTCTAGAATCTGTTTCTTACTGCTTATCTCAGTTTTCCAATGATTTCTTTACTCAGTGTTTTCTGATCCTAAGCACCCTCCCACAGCTTTCAGAGGGTTTCTCAGACATGCAGACGCCACAAACTTCCTATGCCAGTCTCCAAATATAAACGAGGATAAGGAAGAAAGATAATTTGGACATGCTCAGATCAACAAGGAAGGAACTTTTTTGGGAGGGGGGTGACTATTTTGATGATTTAATGAGTTAAGGTTGTCAGGGGAGAAGTTAGCAATTTTTTTTAAAGCAATGCTTTTTCTAAACTTCTTATTTTGCATTGGGGTATGGCCGATTAATAAACAATGTTATGATAGTTTTCAGTTGAACAGCGAAGGGACTCAGCCATATGTATACATGCATCCCCCAAACTCCCCTCCCATCCTGGCAAGGCAGGCGTCTTGCAGTTAAATCTGACCTGGCATATGACGAGCAAATTTCCCCAGTGTGTGCGGGATCTAGAAGCAAGACATAAAGAGCCAGGTGACCCCATTGTTTTCACCAGGTGTCCATTAAGGCCATTTCCTGAGTATGTATTTTCTTGAAAGCGGTATGCTCAGTTGTGTTGACTCTGCAACTCCATGGATTGTAGCTCGCCAGGCTCCTCCATCCATGGGATTCTCCAGGCAAGAATACTGGAGTGGGTTGCCTTGCCCTCCTCCAGGGGATATTCCCAACCCAGTGATCGGACCCATATCTCTCATGTCTCCTGCATTGGCAGGCGGGTTCTTTACCACGGAGCCACCCGGGAAGCCCTTGGAAGAGGTGTGATTAAGTCAGCTTCCTTACAGCCTTGACCAATTCCTCTGTGGTTTCACCCTGCACTCAGGTCTCTGTGGGGCCTTCTGTCCCCTGTGCCTTTCGTGTCAGATCGCCTCTGACATGAACGAATTCTGCCTGTGCGGATCAAGTGTCGCCATGAGGACAATGTATCGGACCCGATACGGCATCCCGGTGAGTCGCCCACGTCCACCATGAAATAGTCACCCAGACAGCCCAGCAGCCTTCCTTCAGTCTGACCGCATCTCCATGATTGCCCTCCTCCTCATCATGACTTGACCCTAGTCTTTTCTCCACTGCCGTCCTAAACATTTTTCCTTTAAATTTTTTATTTTGTTTTTGGGTATAGGTGATAAACAATACTGTGACAATTTCAGGTGTCCAGCGAACGGACTCAGCCATACATATAAACGTATCCATTACATCCAGACTGCCACATAACATTGAGTGGAGTTCCATGTGCTGTACAGTGGGTCCTTGTTGGCTTTCCGTTTTGGATATAGCAGTGTGTACATGACCTTCTCGAACTCCGTAACTATCCCTTACCCCCACATCTTGAACTTTTCAAATGATTTACAGAGACTATTTATCTATCCCTTGGGATAATTCACAATAAAACTTTTTATTGATGCAATAGATGTGTCTCTGATAAAGCTGCTGGAGATGAGCAGGTGAGGGATGAAGGTCAGCACAGAGTCCCTCCTGGGTTTACTCAGAGCCAGACAGTGGACTCCGCAGGGTGGGTGGCTGTTGCCTAGACAGCCTTAGGTGAAAAATGGGTGTATACAGATCCCCACGGATCTGGCACATTTTTGAGCCAGTTATCTCACTGATAACTCGTAAAACAGTGTTCATTCACTCAAAAGATATTATTGAGCACCTACAACCTTGTTAAGTCCTAAGCTATTGTTCACTCATTCAACAGGGATTTATTGAATATACAGAACATACCAAGGACAGATGCTAAAGACACACCAATGAACAAAGGAAATAAAAATTCCTGTCTTCATGGAGCTCACTTCAATTTTTTCGAGATTTTTATTTTAACATAATTTCAGACTTAAAAGTCACAGAAGTGGTACAAAGACTTCCTAAACAATCTTCACCCAGATTCCCCCAATATTTAAAAAGTACCAGATTAGATTGATTTTCTCTCTTTCTTGTCTCTATTTATCTATTCTATTTCTTTTTCTGAATCATTTGAGAGTAAATTAAAAACTTGATACCCTATTATCTCTATTTCAGTGTGTATTTCTTAAAAACAAGAATATTCTCTTATTTTATCACAATACAATTATCAAAAGGAATTTAACATTGATACAGTACTATTAGCTAATCCATGGGTGTTATTTAAACTTTCGCAATTATCCCGATAACTTTCTTTAGATGAAAAAAAAAAAAAATCAGTTGTCTGGACCAGCTTCTGCCAACCCCTGGCCTTTACTTTCTTTTTGGACTATCCAGGGCAACAAAAATGTGAAATTCTGCCCTCAGCTGAGCTGAGTAAGGGCCCCTGGGGGTTGATTGGAGATGTCTGTGGCATCTGTCTGTCCCTAGAATTGCCTCAAGGGAGTGGTGGCAAAGCTGCAGTGATGAGATAGAGATGCTGAGGAGTTAAGCCAACTGTTTGCCCTCTCTTGAAGAAGAAGATAGGATAACATGGGTGTGTGTGCCCATATCACTTGAGGCACAGAGCACCTGTGGACAGTATTAGAGGGTGTGGGTTGGGAATAATCTGAAGGGAGATCTAACGATGAAAGCAGGCAGAGCCGGGCGAGTGATTCTGTCAATGGAAAATTGTAATCATGCAGGGGCTGGGAGGGTTAAGATGAACTGGGGCCACTGGAACTGAAAGAAGTCATTCAGTTGTCTTCTATAATGTGGAAGATTTTCTCAGTCTTTGTCTTTTTTTTTTTTTTTAATGAATACAGATCAGTTATTTCGTAGACTATCCCTCAGTTTGGTTTGTCAAATGTTTCCTCATGATAAGACTTTGGTTATACACTTTGGGCATCAACTCTATAAAGTGAGGCTATGTTCGCCTTGCATCACGTGACATCAAGTTATCTCATTGTGTGTAATGTTCACTTTGATTCCTTAGTTAAGATAGTGTCTGTCAAGATTCTCCACCACAAAGTTGCTATTTTCCCCTTTATAATGGATACGGATCTTGTAGAGAGATGTAAATCAAACTTTCACCCACTAGTTGTAACATCCGTGATAGATTCTTACCTCCATCAGTTATTACTGTGATGGTTGTCAATGGGAGAGCTTAGACACTAATGGAAGAAAACTGTTACAATATAACTAAGAATAAGTAAGAATATAATGTATAGGTTGGTGATATGTACAATAGAGGAGGATGAAACAAGGAAGAGGAATTTAGTGTTGAAAGGTTCTAATTTTAAATCGCATTATCAGGAAACACTCAGTAAGAAGGTAAAGACCTAGTCTATGCCTGTACCACACTAAATATGCTCAGTCTCTTCTGACCTCGGTAGCTAAGCAGTGTCGGACCTGGTTGGTACTTGGATGGGGGAGAAAATAAAGACCTAAAAGGATGAGAGGATGGCTCATCTGGGAAAGGTCCAGGCAGAGGAATGAGCTAGAGCCAAGGTCCTGAAGTAGACCTTACCTGGAATGTCCTAGACATAGCAAGAAGCCAGAGAGGTAGGAAGACTGGAGGTGGCGTGGGAGATGGGGAGTGGTAATGGAAGAAGATGATATCAGAGCATTAGCAAGAGTGAGACCTTCCAGGGCCTTGCAGACCGTTTTAGGAAATCTAGCTTTCATTTTAAGTAAGCTGGAAAGCGATTAAAATCCTTTTAAACACAGAAGTGACGTGATGTACTTATATTCCTGAAAACTTAGCCTCTCACTCATTGTGACCAATAACAATTCATCTCCCTAAGCCTTGGCTCTCTGATAAAATGGTAACGATGATACTCCCCTAAGGTGGTGTAGTAAGAGGCACAGGAGAAAATGCAGGGAAAGGACTTGGCACAGGGCCTGGCAAGTAATACCTGCTCAGTAACTATTGTAATTTTTTGTTCTTAGCTCAGCTGTCTCTGGGCAGCCTGCATCCCTCCCATGGGCTTGCTCAGCTGCCTGACTCTCTCAGCAGTCCCTGTGTTCTCATTTACATCCCTCAGAAGGCAGCAGAACTTAACTCCGGGGTTCTTAACTTCATGACTGTTCCATAAACTTCCCCAACCACACGCTGAGTGCTGGGTGTATGTAGTTGTGAACATAATTGTGTACTTGGGTGTATGTAGTTGTGTATATGGGAGTGAGATTCTCAAAGTGGTCCCTAAGGGGGTAGAGGAAGGAGTGCTTAGCTGAATTCCGGAGATAAGTTTCTGGAAACAGCTCAGGAAATAGCTCACGTTGGGGCTCTCTGACAAGTCATTTGTTAGCATCAATTTTCTCATCTTTCATGAAAAAGTTGTGCAAGATGATTTCTAAGATCTTCCTAGGGTCTAGGATTCTATAATGTTTTCTTGGTGTCTATTACATAAGTGTATTTATAGACAGTGTTATCTCTAGTCTTCTTTCTTAGAATAGACCTCTAAAATGGCTAATAAACCCTAGGACTGATTTGTGTAGTTCAGGTTCTCTGCTTTGTTTCCCCTTTACATCTATGCAAACATTTATAAAGCTGCCCCAACACAGCCTCTCTGACCTGCCCCTCCCTTCATGGGAGCACCCCCTTTACTTTTTACAGGCAAGAGAGCATCCCCTTGGCCGGGGCCACAACCCCCACAGCAGAGGAGAAACAGAAGAATCAACCACAGGTTGCACTCCTCTGTGCTGGAATACTGCTCGGACATATATTTGCTCATATACTACTTACAAACGCTTTGTGGTGCAGGCAGTGATATCTCCACTTCGTGGACATGGAAAGCAGGAATGAGAAAGCCTTAAGGTCACAGAACATGGAAATGCTGAAATTTGGGCTCAAGTTTTTTGGTTTTTTTTTTTTTTAATTATTACTTCATTTTTTAAAATTGAAATGTAAACAAAATTTACAATGTGGTGTTCATTTCTGTACAGCAACGTGAATCAGTTCTATGCATATATATATATATATATATAAAATCCCTCCCTCTTGGATCTCCCACCCACCCTGCTTCATCCCATGCCTCCAGGTCATCACAGAGCACTGAGCTGAACTCCCAGTGTATACAGCAGGTTCCCACTAGCTATTTTATACATGGCAGTGTATATACATCTATGCCACTCTCTCAATTCACCCCACCCCATGGGCTCAAGTTTATTCTGACTTAGAGTCAGGCCTAGTTTTTTCCCACTTGACCATCTTGTCTTCCCAAGTCCATGTGTATTGAGTCATGTACCACAACCCATTCATTTGCTTAGTGATTCTGTAACCAGTGCTCATGACCAGATTTCTTTTTTTTTTTTAAAACAGCTTCCAAACAAGTGAAGCACCAGTCCCCTTTTCCAAACAGAGTGATGAATGCAAAAATCTTTGTTTTTGGTACCATTTCCCAAGAAGCTGTTCTGGCCAAGGCATTTATGTCCCTTGCTAACTTCAGCATGGTGTAAACCTGTAGTTCATGTCCTCTCATTTGAAAAAGGAATTTTTTTTTCTTCTCAATATTCTCTATATCTGTATATGAAACAGACTTAGAATTAGGGTGTGTTTTCTAAAGGTTTCCCTAGGTTTCTCAGCAAATAATAGTGGGACTTTTTTCTCCTACAAACTTCCTGAGATAAAGACAGGTATAGACATGCTGGAACAGATAACTAGTTACATCCTTGTTGAATATTTTCTTTTTTATATTAATAACATACTATGTACATTAAATAAATATTGGTTTAATGAAGGCTTAAAAGATGAATAAAAGTAATGAACGGAAGCATGGAAAAGCGACAAGCACTTTGAAGAAGGGTTAAAGGGTTTGGATGATTTTCCAGGGAAAAAGAAATGGCCAAGGGACCAAATTGTCTTCAAACTGAGTATTTGTTCCTCTATATGATGAGGGTCACAACATTAGATATCTAACATGGTTATCTTGTTGTCCAGTCTTTATTCCACACACTTTCTCTGTTAGATGAAAATTAAAATCACTATAGCAATGAAAAAAGTTTATGAAAATTAAATCACTTTTCTCACCACTTAGGAACTCCCAAACTTTATAGGCTAAATCTACTCTCTTTCTCTTTCCTGCTCTCTCTCTCTCTCCATCTCTCTGTTCACACTGGAAATTGGGAATTGTACTAAATTCAACATTTTAAAAAATAAGTGCTATCCAAAAATGGAGTGCAAAATATTTCAGTCAGTCAAGACACACAGTCACATAACCTGCTATTCAGGTTAGACCCCTCGGGTCACCCAGTGCTGACTGTACAGAGCAGGAGTCCCTTGTAAGGCATCTCTACCCACAGGTCACCGAAGACCGAACTGCACCTCCCATGGAGAGGGCCTTCAAAATTCTGCAAAGCAGTTCTTTCTACAGTTTTTCTAGACACTCTTCATTCTCTAATTTCTTCTTTTGCCCATAATGTATAGATCCTCTCTTACTATGGACTGCCTCCCTTGCAGAACATGAGAGATGTCAATGAAAATGACTCGAGGGGTACAGGGTGAGGTGTGATCTAGCACTATACTCGCAATCAATTAGAAAAATTGGTGCATTACACAGTTGGCTTTAAAGCGAATCATTCCACATCAGTAAAATTAGTAAATAAATCAAAAGGTTTTTAAAAAGAAAAAAAAAAAAGAGAGAACTCTTGCAGAACAGATAATAGAGAACTGTGGCTATGACTGTAACCTGCAGATCATTTGAAATGGTATGTTATGATGAAAAGGGTACTGGTTTGAGAGGAGAAAGACCAGTCACTGCCGCCAGTTTATGTGATTTAGTTAGTAAGTCAGTTAACTTCACTTGGTCATCAAAAAAACAGAGATGGGCTTCCCTGATGACTCAGTGGTAAAGAATCCACATGCCAATGCAGGAGACATGGGTTCTATCCCTGATCTGGGAAGATCCCACATGCCATGGAGCAACTCAGCCGGCACGTCATAACTATGGAGCCTGTGCTCTAGAGCCCAGGAGCCGAAACTACTGAAGCGCACACATCCAGAGCCCGTGCTCTGCAACAAGAGAAGCCACTGAAATGAGAAGCCTGCACAACTGGAGAGTAGCCCCCACTCACCGCAACTAAAGAAAAGCCTGTGCAACGACAAAGACTCAGCACAGCCAAAAATAAATGAATAAATAAATGACTTTCTTATAAAAAGAAAAATAGAGATAACATGATAAACAAGTGACATAAAATGTATGTTTTCAAGAGGTTTGAAAAGTGAAACAAGTGCAGGGAATTGTGTGGCTATTCATGGGCTACCTGTTGATCCATTTGTTTGTTTTTTAACAGGGATCCATTTGTAAAGACTTCCTGTGTCTGACATTTTTACCACACTGTGCCCTTTGCCAACTCAAGCGAGATATTGAAAAGAGAAAAGCAATGAATGCTTTATAAAAAATACTTGGTAAGTTGGCAGGACTTCTTTGATTTGTGAGTAGCAAAAGAAATTCTCAAAGTATCTTTGATTTCTTTGGTTCTCCATCTCACAGATCCATGAGATGGCCCTTGACAAAGGGAGGGCAGATGATTTTCAATGGTCAACCTGCACCAGTCAGTTGGGACTCAGCTTCTCAGAGAGCCTGGGTAGAGAGGGCTAGCCCTGATTGGATGGGAAAGAATGCTGGGATTTGTTAGGATGTCTGCCACAGGTGGAGTGGCCGCATGATGTACCAGATAAACGTGCCACATATCCTCCATGTGTATCTTCACAGCATCATGATTGAAGGTAGCAGAGATATGTGTACGACAGAACATTCATTTCCCAAAGCCTACATCTCAGGTCCACTGCTGTCAACAGTAACCCACTGAGATGTCACACTAACCGTGACGATATAATGTATCTAGTGATATGTTCTTGTCAACACCACAATATTAAAATAGTAATTCATTCTCCAAAGTGGTACAAAACTACCTTAGTCTCTATGAATGAAGGACAATTCAATCAGTTATCCAAAATGCCCAAAGCTCCCGTTTAGGAAGAATACTGCCTTTTCGGCGGTGATATTGTCAAAGCCGGGCAACTGCTCATATGCCTAGTTTCCTAAGCTCTCCTGGTCACATTTTTAATCTTCTTAGTTCTTCCTATTTTTCTTAGGCAAGAGGACAATGGCTTACTCAGTCCTGTCTTTCCATCTCTTACTGCCAGTCCCATGGAATTTATCATCCAAGTTTTATTTTCACCTGGAAAAGTCTATTCTCTAAAAGTCCATTCTCCTGAGAGGTCTTTGAGAGCATTTGATCAGGATACTGTATTCATCTGTGCAAACAGTTGACATGGGGACAATCTGTCTCTCTCTCAGCTCTTTTGCCACATGCAGCACAAAATTATGTCCTCTTCATGAACATTTTAGCTCATTTCTTTTAGTGCCATCTTAAGATCTTAGTATTTGTCTTCTGACTGCTTTCCTCAATGACTGATGTGCTTAACCCATTTACAAGCAGAGTCAACATGGTGAGTTTTTTTATTCTTTTACCTCCTTGTACCCCTGCCTCCTGAGACTCAACTAATTGTTTCTCTTCCAAAGCAGTGATGTTTCTTTAAAGCCATTTGTTACCAGTGCGATTCAGAATTTTGCCAAAGTAACCCTAGTCCCCTACATCAGTTCAGTTTAGTCACACAGTCATGTCTGACTCTGCAACCCCATGGACTGCGGCACACCAGGCCTCCCTGTCCGTCACCAACTCCTGGAGCTTGCTCAAACCCATGTCCATCAAGTCGGTGATGTCATCCAACCGTGTTATCCTCTGTTGTCCCCTTCTCCTCCTGCCTTCAATCTTGCCCAGAATCAAGGTCTTTTCTAGTGAGTCAGTTCTTCGCAGAAGGTGGCCAAATTATTAGAGCTTCAGCTTCAGCATCAGTCTTTCCAATGAATATGTATGTAGTCCCCTACATAGAATGTAGCAATTTACTGGTCCAGTCATCCAGTTAATGAAAAAGATTGTTCTGGGATCTCTGCCTTTTAGAGTCTCTTGCCTTAGTGTAAATAATGATTCACTGACATTTGATAAGAGAAATTATCTCTGGCAATCTGCAAAGCATTCTGTTGGTTTACCTAACAACATAGCAATGGTACCTGACCTAGTAGTCACTTAATAACTCTTGTGGATGAATCAATAGATCCAACTTTCAAGCAAGGAAGCATAGTAAGCTCTAACCTAGGAGACTCATTGAATCTTAGCTAGTGGTTGTGACTCATTCAAATATTGGGTTGACCAAAATGTTCATAAAATCTTATGGAAAAACCTTGAATTTCTTGGCCAACTGAGTAAATTGCACTGAACCAGGGGGTCATGATTTGATATAGATTTTAAATATGTAGCAATTTGGGGGCTTCCCTGGAGGTCCAGTGGTTAAGATTCTGCACTTCCATTGCAGAGGGTGTGGGTTCAATCCCTGGTCGGGGAACCAAGATTCCATATGCCATGTGGTCAAATAAATAAATATTTAGAAATAAGTAAATATGTAGCAATATGGCAGTAAGATAGCAGTGGAATGAAAGTTTTGATACTTGCAACAAGAATAATGTAAAGATGGAATTCTTTCATTGATTTGGTCTTTCTTTTTCTGATTTCTACAGGTCAAATTCACATGGTAGTGAAAGAAAATGCTGCAATGAAATACTGCATCTATTCAGTGCTGTCTCATCCTAAATCTTAGAAACTAATTCAGCTAATCATATGGCTTCAAATGGCTTCAAAGCATTTTTAACTTTTGATTTGCTTTGAAAGAAATATGTTTCCAGTGCTCTTCTCTAAGATGACTGCCATTAAAAATTAATTTCCTCAATAATTCCTGTGTCTTTAAATACTTCATCATGGAATTAATATTCCCATATGCTTCTGTTTTTGTTGTTGTCATTGTTTGTATTAGGTATAGCCAATTAGGGGCTCCCCAGGTGACAAGAGTTTGATCCCTGGGTTGGGAAGGTCCCCTGGAGGAGGGCATAGCAACCCACTCCTGTACTTTTGCCTAGAGAATCCCATGGACAGAGGAGCCTGGCGGGCTACAGCCCATAGAATTGCAAAGACTCAGACACAACTGGAGTGACTTAGCATGCACGCAGGTGACTCAATGGTAAAGAATCCACCTCCGGTTTGGGAGATACAAGAGACACAGGTCTGATCCCTGGGATGGGAAGATCCTCTGGAGGAGAAGACGGCAACCCACTCCAGTATTCCTGCTGTGATAATCACATGGACAGTGTAGCCTGGTGGGCTACAGTCCATGGGTCTCAGAGTCAGACAGGGTCTCAGAGCAACTGAGCCTGTCCTAGCTGATTGACAATGTTGTGATGGTACCAGGTGAACAGCAAAAGGACTTAGCGACACATGTGCATGTAACTATTCTCCCCCAAACTGCCCTCTTATCCAGGCTGCCACATAGCATCCAATAGGTTTCTTTTAAAAAATGAGCCAAGTTTGTCAAAATGTCAAAGTTGAATGATGAGTATATAGAGATGCTTCATTCTACTTTTCTACCTTTACATAAGTTTGAAAATTTCCAGTGTAAAAATTGTTTTAAATGTTGTCAAAAGGCTTCTGTTATTTTGGATTTTCCTTGCACCAGGAGACCAGGTGTTACCCTGCAAGGCCCCTCACCCCAGGAAAGTGTGGTTTCCTCCCCCAGGGAGTTTCATCCGCCTTTGGCAGGCCTTCACAGTAAATCATTTCCAGGAATTAATTGCCTAACAATTTAGAGTTTACTGTAGATTTTATATACACACAGGGAGGATCTTTACCATAAACCACACAACAAACCACCTAATTAAAATTCCCATTGCATGTCTCTGTCCTCTCCCAAGTCATCTCTGGTAGCAAGCCAGCCACAAGGACTCCACTTAATTTTTCTTTTCTTTTTTTTTCCAGGTTAACTTGGCATTTTATTTCATTTTGTAATTGAGATAGAGCTGACATATAACATTGCATTAGGGGTGTGTATGTATGTGTGTGCACTCAGTCACTCAGTCATGTCCAGCTCCTTGCAACACCATGGACTGTAGCCTGCCAGGCTCCTCTGTCCTTGGATATGCAACATAAAAACGTGACACATGTATATATTGCAAAATGGTCACCACAATCATTCTAGTTCACATCCGTCACCGCACAGTTACAAGATTTTTTTCTTGTGATGAGAACTTTCAAAATCTACTCTCTCAGCAACTTTCAAATATGCAATAAAGAAAAGTGAAATGGCATTTACAAGGTCACCAATATATACAGAATTGCAGTGCTGGGTCCAGAGAGGAGGGCTTTGAGTCTTATTTTGTTGTTCATGACAGTACACAAAAGTCTTTTTTTCTTATAAAAATTAACCCTAGGACTTTCCTGGTGGTCTGGTGGTTAAGAATCCGCCTGCCAATGCAAGGAACACAGGTTCTATCCCCGGTCAGAGAACTAAGATTCCACAGGCCACGGGGCAAGGAAGCTCATGCACAGTAGCTGTACTGAGCCCGTTCGAAACGGACCCTGTGTTCTGCAACAAGAGGAGCCACTGCAAAGAAGCCCACACATCACAACTAGAGAGTAGTCCCTGCTTGCCATAGCTAGAGAAAACCCGCAAGCAGAAACAACGACCCAGTACAGCCAAAAATTAATAAATAAAACTTTAAAAATTGGCCCTAGTGTTCAGGCTTCTGAGGATTGCTATTATAAACTTATACAATACCCTGTCTTTTGCCTTCCTAGCACTCTTCATCTTTCTGTGTTTTGGTTTAACACCTGCATCGATGGTAAGTGATAAGCATCATGAAAACAGAGACAGATCATATTCGTCCTAATTTCCTTCTTACTCACCCAGCACATGGAAAATATTGTGTCAAGAAGTCACTAGATTAGGTTCAAAGGTATAAAAGTGGCAAGAATTGTAATCAGATAAGACATTTGTGCAAAATGAAATGATTTGGAGTTTTTTCCTAGTCATTTTCCTTACGAAAATATGGGGTGGTGTGCATACTATTTTATAAATTGTTTTGTTTTATGACTTAACCACAAATTATGAAAGATTTCTCATGTTAGTAAATGTAAAAAATAGGCAGTACAATGTTACTGACTATAGTCACCATGTTGTACTTTGTATTCCCATGACTTATTCACTAAAAGTTTGTTTCTTAGAACCACCCTCATTTGCCCACCTCCCACCTCTGGCAACCACAAACCTGTTCTCTGTATCTATGAATCTGGGTGTTTTTGGTTTTGATTTGGTTTGGTTTTTTAGATTCCACAAGTATGTGAGATCATATGATATTTGTCTTTCTGTCTGACTTATTTCACTAAGCATAATGCCTTTAAGTGTACATGTTTACACACACACACACACAGATTCTCTTTATCCATTTATCTGTCTTGTTGTTTCCATGTATTGGCTGATGTAAATATGCTGCAGTGACCGTGGGGGTGAAGCCCACATATCTTTTTGATACAGAGCAATTTAGTTCCATCTCAGCTTTCTAGTCCCAGAAACCACAGCCCCAGAGATGCTGGACAGGTCTCACTGTTGTTCAGTCACTTAGCTGTGTTCAATTCTTTGCGACCCCATGGACTGCAGCACACCAGGCTTCCCTGTCCTTCACTATCTTCCTGGAGCTTTCTCAAACTCATGTCCATTGAGTCAGTGATGCCATCCAACCATCTCATCTTCTGTCACCCCCTTCTTTTCCTGCCTTCAATCTGTTCCAGCATCAGAGTCTTTTCCAATGACCTGACTCTTTGCATCAGGTGGCCAAAGTATTGGAGCCTCAGCATCAGTCCTTCCAATAATACTCAGGGTTGATTGGCATGGGTGTGGAATTTTGCTATTGAGCAAAATAATGTGCTTCCCATGTAGCTTATTTTAAACTTACTTTAAAATTATGATAGATTAAAATGTTTTTTAAAAATCTTTGATGTAGCTGATGACAGTTTTTAGTAGTCTCAGTTCCCCACTCTTGATATTATGCTGTCTCCCATACATTCCCAGTGGCTAAGGCTCCCTCATACCAGGCCAGTTCCTGTGTGTGTTAGTTGCTCAGTCGTGGCTGACTCTTTGTGACCCCCATGGACTGTAACCCACCAGGCTCCTCTGTCCCTGGGATTTCCCAGGGACTAGAATACTAGAGCGGGTAGCCATTGACTTCTCCAAGGAATCTTCCCGACCCAGGGATCGAACTCTGGTCTTCTGCATTGCAAGCAGATTACCATCTGAGTCACCAGGGAAACCTCCTTAAATGCTACATCATGCTAGAAGCAAATTGCTAGAGACGAGAAGGAGCAACTCCTCAGAGGAGGTTGAGGTTGGGGAGAAGACAAGTGTTAATAGAAGATTTACAAATTGACAAAGCCAAAGACAGCAGAAGGGAATTCATTTCGCTTTTCCGGGGTATGTAATGATTTTCCACACATTCTATCTGCCGTGGTTGCTCTATCAGAGTCAGCTGTTACTGCTTAGTGGCTTAAACAACACCATTTCTTCTACTCAAGAGTCAACAATTTGTGGGACTTCCCTGGTGGTGCAGTGGATAGGAATTCGTCTGCCAATGCAGAGGACACAGGTTCAACACTTGGTCTGGGAGGATCCCACATGCCACAAGGCTACTGAGCCCGTGCTCCGCAAGAGAAGCTACCACAATGAGAAGCCTGCACATAGAGAGCAGCCCTTGCTAGCCGCGTCTAGAAAAAACCCACGTGCAGCAACCAAGACCCAATGCAGCCAAAAATAAATAAATTAATTTTTTAAAAAGTTTATACTTTGCTGTTTCCCTGGTGGCTCAGATTGTAAAGAATTCACCTGCCAATGCAGGAGACTTGGGTTCAATCCCTGGGTCGGGAAGATCCCCTGGAGAAGGAAATGGCTACTCACTCCGGTATTCTTGCCTAGAGAATTCTGTAGACAGAGGCACCTGGTGGGCTACAGTCCAGAAAGTCGAAAAGAGTCAGACACGACTGAGTGACTTTCACACTTTGGGTAGGATGCTCGGCTTCTGCTCACGCAGTGTGAACTGGGGAAGCTCAACCAGGGCTGGGAAACAGTGTTGCCTCTTGGCTGTGGTTCAGCTTGAGCCTAAGGGCTTGGGTTCCTCTCCACGTTAGCCACACCACCGGCTGCTCGGATTGTCTCACCGTGGGGTTGTTGGGTGTCCAGGGCAAGCATCTTGAGAAAACCATACGGAAGTGAGTGACATTTTTATGATCTAGTTTGAGGAGTCACACAGCTTCACTTCTGCTGAACTCTCTTTATTGAGGAAGTGGCAAAGGTCCTCCCGGTTTCAAGAGAAAGGGGACACAGATTCTTACTTTTTTTTTTTTTAAAGAAAGTTTATTGCATGCGGGGAAAACAAGAACAACTTCTTATTGAAAGAACCCCAGACTCTAACTCGGCGGTCCCCAACCTTTTTGGTACCAGGGACTGGTTTTGTGAGAGACAACAGGGGCTTCCTTGGTGGTTCAGTTGGTAAAGAACCCGCCTGCCAATGGAGAAGACATAAAGAGACGTGGGTTCAATCCCCGGGTCAGGAAGATCCCCTGGAGGAGGGAATTGCTACCCACTCCAGTATTCTTGCCTGGAAAATCCCATGGATGGAGGAGCCTGGTGGTCTACAGTCCATGGGTGGCCAAGAGTTGGACACAGCTGAGCGACTAACACTAGCTTTTCCATGGATGGAGGTAGGGGGGATGGTTTGGGGATGATTCCAGTGCATTAGTTAGTGTGCACTTTATTTCTATTATTATTACATCAGTTCCACCTCATATCATCAGACATTAGATCCCGGAGGTTGGGGACTCTTCGTCTAACTCTTAACGGAGTGTGGCCAAGTGCTTGAAGAATGTAAGAGACAGAGCTACTATTGCAGCCATTTGGGAAAATGCAATCTGCCACAGAAGCCTTGAAGTGCTCCGTGTCATGTATCTTGGGTTAGAGCTGCAGTCCATCTGCTCTCAGTAAAGTTCCTCTTGGAAGGCTGAGGCAAAGCGATGGCATGCTGCCCAGCCCGGGTTGTCAGTTATGATGGCATAAATTCCATAGTACCGGCTAAGTCTTCCTGGTGACATTGAAAAGACTTCAGAGCATAAATGTGGTTGAAGCTTATAACAATGACCTATTCTTCCAGAGATTCTCATTCAGATCACGGTGGGATCCAGGAGTCTGAATTTTTTTAAAGGATGACAAGTTTTCTTTTTCTTTAATTTTTATTGGAATATAGTTGCTTTACAGTTAGTTTCTACTATAAACCAAAATGAATCAGCCATATGTATATATATATATATCCCCTCCGTTTTGGATTTCCTTTCCATTCCGGTCACCACAGAGCATTAAGGACAATTTCCTGTGCTGTATAATAGGTTCTTCTCAGTTATCTGCTTTATACACGGTAAGTGTTATGTCAATCCCAATCTCCCAGTTTCTCCCACCCACTCCCTTTCCCCTTGGTGGCCATACATTTGTTTCCTGCATCTGTGTCTCTATTTCTCCTTTGCAAATAGGCTCATCTGTACCTTTCTTCTAGATTCCAGATATATGTGTTAATATGCCATACGGTTTTTGTCTTTCTGACTTACCTCAGTCTGTATGATGTCTCTAGGAAAAAGGACCGAAAGTTTTTCTGATGCAGTCCCTCTGCTGTGAGACCAGTATGCTTCCTAGTCAACAGGCATTGAAGGAGCCCAATGTGTACTCAGGTACAGACCATGCTTACAGCGCTGGGGTTGAAGTTCTGACCTGGGGTACCCTGCTCTACCCTCTGCTTCCTTCCTCAGGCCTCCCCACTTTAGTTTTCTTTTCCGTTTCTGCTCTGAGTCCTGTGTCCTGGCAATCTGGTTCTCTCTGTAGGGACAAAACCTCTATTCTATTCTATTCTACTCCCATCCTATCCTATCCTATCCTAGGAACAGGGCATAACACAATATTGTTGTTCAGTGGCTGAATCGTGTCCGCCACTCTGCGATCCCACGGACTGCAGCACGTCAGGCTTCCCTGTCCTTCTATAACAAGTCATTTTCTGCATTTCCCACAATCTCATCCTCCCGTTAATCAGTCTAATTTTCTCCACGCTGTCAAGGTTTTAACTCTACAGCGGCTGCTTTCTGCTCCAAATTGTTGGGGGTCTTCTCCTGGAAGAGGTATTTTTGCAGTACTCTCTTAGTACAGAATACCCCTAAAAACTTCTGAACTGGAGCCTGGTCCAGATAATTTTAGAACCTGATGCCGGTGACCTGCAAGTTTTGTCCTCACTCAGTTTCTTCTGCCCCAGGCTTTCACAGAACTTCTGCTGCAGAGCTAGAAGTTCAGCTCCATTCTGCCACAAATTTCCACATGGCAGCAGGTTCCATTCTGCCACGAATTTCCACGTGGCAGCAGGTTCTAACGGAGAAGGCAAGGCACCCCACTCCAGTCCTCTTGCCTGGAAAATCCCATGGGCAGAGGAGCCTGGTGGGCTGCAGTCCATGGGGTCTCTAAGAGTTGGACACGACTGAGCGACTTCACTTTCACTTTTCACTTTAATGCATTGGAGAAGGAAATGGCAACCCACTCCAGTGTTCTTGCCTGGAGAATCCCAGGGACGGGAGAGCCTGGTGGGCTGCCGTCTATGGGGTCACACAGAGTCGGACACGACTGACGTGACTTAGCAGAGCAGAGCAGAGCAGGTTCTAAATCTGTTACCAGTAATTTTTTCCCATATTTTTTCCTGAGGTAAAACACACAACATAAAATTTACCGTTTTAAAGTGCACAGTTCAGTGGTAGTAAGTGCATTCAAATTGTGTTGCAGCCATCACAATCGCCCACCTCCAGAACTCTTTCCATCCTGTAAAACTGAAACTCTATACCCAAGTTACAGTCCCACCAACTGTGTGTGAAGGTTTTCTTTTCTCCACATTCTCACCCAAACTTATTGTTTCCTATCTTTTTGACTGTTCTGATGGGTGTGAGGTGATGTCTCATCGTGGTTTTGGTTGAGATGTCCCTGATGATTAATGATGTGGAGCATCTCCTCACGTGCCTGTGGGCCATCTGTGTGTCTTCTTTGAAAAAAAAAAAAAAAAAAAACAGTCTATTCAAGTTCTCTGCCCATTTTTAAACTGAGTTGTTTTTCTCCTTCCAGATACAATGAGTACAGAATCTTTCAGTCTGGCCTAGGACAACCCAGGAATGGCAGGTGGGGTAGCACTCCCTATTTGGTGGGTGGGCCACGTCCTATTTGGCATGTTCAGTTTCAGATAATACTGTTTGGTTGTTGCTGCTGCTGTTCAGTCGCCCAGTCATGTGAGATGCTTTGAGGCCCCATGGACTGCAGCATGTCAGGCCTCCCTGTCCCTCACCGTCACCTAAAGTTTGCCCAAGTTCAGGTCCACTGCATCGGTGATGCCATCCAGCCATCTCATCCTCGGACACCCTCTTCTCCTTCTGTCCTCAATCTTTCCCAGCATCAGGGTCTCTTCCTAGAAGTCGGCTCTTCTCACCGGGTGGTCGAAGAACTGGAGCTTCAGCTTCAGCATCAGTCCTCCCAATGAGTATTCAGGGTTGATTTCCCTAAAGATAGACTTGTTTGATCAACTGTTTGGTTACTTACATTTAAAACGAAACCACTTATCTTCTTCTCATTCCTCTAGATGTGTCTGATGAAGATACATTAATACTTTTAAAACCTCTGATGATTGGTTCAAACCAAGAAATGATTTTCTTTCCCCTAAAACTGAAAACAGAAGTAGTTCTTCCAGGACAAAAGAGGACTCTCTTTCCCATAAATTTGCAATTTTTACTGACAGCAAAAATACAAATTTCTGGCAGCTAAAAGACAGCCATTTTTCAAGGTTTCCAGCTTTCAAAAGCATGTAGGTCCAAACTCTGAAAGGCACAATCAAGAAAAGCTAAACGCTAATGGATTTAACTGAGGGATGTGAAAAAAGGGAAGAAATTCAGGATAATTTGTTTTCCAGCATAAGCAGCCACTAAGCAAAATGGAGGAGACTGGAGTAGGGTGGGGAAAGAGTTTCAAGAACAAGAACACTGCAAGCTCTTTGGGGACCTGTTAAGTTTGAAGTGAAACATCCAAGGGGAGTCAAGAGAGCAGATGTCAAGAATTTGTCAGTCAAAGGAGAGACTCAGAGGAGAAACATAAATTTAGGATTCCATGACACTTGAATCCATGGGGATGAATGAGATCAGCAAGAAAGCAAAAAGAGAAGAAGAGGGTTGAGGGCCAGCACTGAAGAACTCCAAGATTGGGAAATCAGTTGGAAAAGGAAAGGTTAGGGACTTCCTTGGCAGACTTCACCTTCCAATGTAGGGGGTGTGGGCTTGATCCCTGGTCAGGGAACTCAGACCCCACACACCTTGAGGCCAAGAAGCCAAAATGTAAAACAGAAGCAATATTGTGATAAATTCAATAAAGACTTTTAAAATGGTCCACATCAAAAAAAATAAAATCTAAAACCAATAGGAAAGGTTAGCAAAACTCAGAAGGAACAGCTTGTGTAAAGAGAGAGTAAAACCAAGGAACACAGAAAAGGAGAGTGTTTCAAAAGTGAGAAACCAAATAATATGCAAACACTCAGATTGAGCAGGTGGTGCCAGTGGTAAAGAACACGCCTGCCAACGCAGAAGACATAAAGAGACACGGGTTCGATCCCTGGGCCGGGAAGATCCCCTGGCAAAGGAAATGGCAACCCACTCCGGTATTCTTGCCTAGAGAATCCCCTGGGCAGAGGAGCCTGGAGGGCTACAGTCCTAGGGTTGCAGAATCGGACACCACTGAAGCAACATAGCACGCACACAGAGACCTTTTGGAAAGTTTCTCTCATTTTGAAGGAGGCTGGGAAAGGACAGCAAAAGATTTCCCCTGGAGCTGACTATGGAAGGGTAAACATCTTGGGGGGATGAAAGTGCTGGATCATTCCTCTCTACATGTTGAGGGTGATAAAGCCCAGAAAAATGAATGGAGCAAGGGGAGAAGGTAGGAGGGAGACAACAAGAGGACTAAACCAAAGGAAATGTCCCTTGGGTCCCTAAAATGAACTCAGCTTTAGTGGCGTGGCTCACTGTCAAGTCCCAAGGGCCCACTCGACTGAACAATCACTTGCAAAAGATTGATTGCTTAGTTATCTGCATTTCCTTAGAAATAAACTATCATCATTCTGGCATTTTACAGGATATGGCTGTCATCTCAACCTTGGGTCATTTTTTAGAGACGTGCTGACCTGCATTGCTTTCTCAGAGTTTCAGCCAAGAATATCATTCATGGCAGGATGGGAAGCGGGGGGTGGAGGGAGGCAGGCCCTGTCCACCTTCCCGGCAATGTGGTCAGGAATCTCACAGAAAGGATCCTGTCTTCTTCATTGCTTTACCCTCTTTAGAGCTTCGCAGATACCTTGGCATGCAGGAAGCGCTCCACAGATAATTCATTCAACAAGTCTTTGCAGAGTGCCTATGACGTGCCTCTCTGTGCCTCAGTTTTTGAACTTACAAAATGAGGATAATAGTACCTACTTCACAGGGCTGATGTAAAGATATAATGAGAAAATATATATAAAGTGCTTAAAAGAATATCTAACATGTGGTTGTTGTTCAGTTGCTAAGTCATGTCCGACTCTTTGCAATCCCGTGAACTGCAGCACACCAGGCTTTCCTGTCCTTCATTATCTCCTGGAGCTTGCTCTAACTCATGTTCATTGGTGATGCCATCCAACCATCTCATCCTCTGTCGCCCCCTTCTCCTCCTGCCGTCAATCTTTCCCAGCATTAGGGTCTTTTCCAATGAAAGCTAGGATCAGAGCTAGTCAGCTCTTGGCATCAGGTGGCAAAAGTACTGGAGCTTCAGCTTCAGCATCAGAGCTTCCAGTGAATATTCAGTGTTGATTTCCTGGTGCCCAAGAAAAGTTAATTTCCTTTGTTATCATTCTTGTCATTTGCCAAGCATTATTTGAAGCTCCAGGGACATGGTAGGTTAAAAAAAAAGAAGAAGAAGAAGACTCTATTATCATGGAGCTTAAGCACAAATCTGGTATTATAGAATGAGTAAATAGCTTCTAGAACAATTTCTGTACAGGAATGTTTCCCTTTGTACTTTTTCTAGATCTCTGCTCACTGGTTCAGACAGTAGAGTCTGCCTGCAATGCTGGAGACCCGGCTTCAATGCCTGGGTGGGGAAGACGCCCTGAAGAAGGAAATTGCAATCTACTCCAGTATTCCTGCCTGGAAAAGCCCATGGACGGAGGAGCCTGGCAAGCTACAGTCCATGGGGTTGCAAAGAGTCGTACACAACTGAGCGACTAACACACACCCACTGCTCACTCCCTGTAAGTTCTCCCATCTCTATTCATTAAAAACAAAAGAAAACAAAGCAGAAATGTCTTGTGAGACTCTCAAATGAGTGATTTCTCTGGAATGGAAGGATTTGCTTTGGCAGCACAGGCAAGGGGCCAGTCACTCTAGGAAACTGGAGCGAACGCCCCACTCTAGGAGCGCCCACAGCGATGGGCTCCTCTCTGCTCAGCCAAGGTCCCCTGAGCGTGTTCTGTGGACATGCGGCATGGCATCTGCTCTCAAGGACTCAGACAGGAGCCCAGCCTGGTCACGGCTGCCTCGGCCTAAGCTATCCGCACTCCCAGAATTCAAACAGGTTTTCCAATATAGGATGAAGTTGCGCTGTCTGTAGTTAACCTGCATGAAGACTGCAGAAATCCTGATTTCCCAAACCCCACCTCGCAAGAAAATACTCAGAGGGGTAAGCAGGGCAGGTGGAGGTGGGGAGAGGGAAGCCGCACTTCCAGCACACTTACTGGTGACCCGGAGACACGCCAAAGTGTGAATATCGCTGCTTATTGGGTCAGTGGAAGCTTGGCTCTGCTCTGCGGTTAGTCTCATATTATCTGTAGGCTTTGCAGGCTAAGTCCCTTTAGTCATGTCTGACTCTTCATGACTCCATGGACTATAGCTCACCAGGCTTCTCGGTTCATGAGATTCTCCAGGCAAGAATATTGGAGTGGGTGCCATGCCCCCCTCCAGGGGATCTTTGAGACCCAGGGATTGAACCCACGTCTTTTACATCTCCTGCATTGGCAGGCAAGTTCTTTACCACTAATGTCACCTGTGAAGCCATTCTGTAGGCTTTAACATCCCAGTTTACTCCAATTTCTCAGCTCTTAAGTCTTGGGTATAGTACATGAGTGTTCAGTTCAGTTCAGTCACTCAGTCATGTCCAACTCTTTGTGACCCCATGGACTGCAGCACGCCAGGCCTCCCTGTCCATCACCAACTCCCAGAGCTTACTCAAACTCATGTCCATTGAGTCGGTGATGCCATCCAACCATCTCATCCTCTGTTGTCCCCTTCTTCTCCCTCCTTCAATATTTCCCAGCATCAGGGTCTTTGCAAACGAGTCCATTCTTTGCATCAGGTGGCCAAAGTATTGGAGTTTCAGCTTCAACATCAATCCTTCCAATGAATATTTAGGACCAATTTCCTTTAGGATGGGCTGGTTGGATCTCCTTGCTGTCCATGAGTGTTAGTTATGTTTATGACAGCTACTCTGCTTTTGTTTTTTTAAAGCACCTTACTAGATGATAATTTTAAAATGTCACTTCATTCATCAACATCCAAAAATGTATTGAGATTTCATTTTTTTGCAGATCATAAATATGACTATATTCACCATCATTCCAACTTCTCACATCTTTCTACAAAAAGGAAAAAATCCTCATAAACAGCTTTGTGCATTGTATTAGTTACCTATTCATGCACAAAATTTTCTTATACTTACTGGTTTAAAACAACAATCATCATGTATTCTACCTCGTGGCTTCTATGAGTCAGGAATTCAGGCAGAATCAACATGAACAGCTTATCTTTGCTCCATCATATCTGATCTTCAGTTGAAAGACTCTAAGGCCAGGATTTAGGACCATTTGAAGTTCATTTATTCACATATCTGGTGGCTGATGCTGGTTTGTTGACTGAGGGCCTTGTGACTGTTGACTAGAGCACCCACATGTGGCCTCTCTTGGTCTTCATCAAAATATGGTGGGGCTTTCCTGATAGCTCAGATGATAAAGAATCCTCCTTCAATGCAGGAGACCTGGATTCGATCCCTGAGTAGGGAAGATTCCCTGGAGAAGGGAATGGCTACCCACTCCAGTATTCTTGCTGGTAGAATCCCATGGATAGAGGAGCCTGGCGGGCTACGGGCCATGGGATTGCAAAGAGTTGGAGATGACTTAGTGACTGAACAACAACAACAGCATATCTAGTATTATTACCTCTATTTGAAACTAAAGCACAGATAAGAGAATCAACTTGTCTGTCCTAGATTATGCAGTCAGTGAGCAAAGGGTATTTTGGGGCACTCATTCGGGTGTGCAGATATGGTTTCATCCAGGCTCAGACTTAAATTCCCTTAGCTCTAGTCAATCCTCTCCCATTGGTTCGGTTTTCTCTGTGCATCTCAGAAAAACCGACAGAGTTGTGTGCTGAAGAGTCAACAAACAAGCATTTAAAAGATATTCCTGGAGGTTTGATGCATGAGACAGTGCGCTCAGGGCTGGTGCACTGGGATGACCCTGAGGGATGGGATGGGGAGGGAGGGGGAGGGGGGTTCAGGATGGGGAACACATGTACACCCCTGGCTGATTCATGTCAATGTATGGCAAAAACCACTACAATATTGTAAAGTAATTAGCCTCCAATTAAAATAAATTAATTAATTTTAAAAAATTCCTGGAGACTTACAGTTAAAATCAAGAAACTGGGAAGAGGGTCATCATAAAAAAGAAGAGAGTTCAATGAATTTCTAGACATAGAGTAGATGAGAAAATGGTAGTCGAAGAAAAACTAGAGGAAGCTATATTCTAGAATGCTTGTCTTCTAAGAAGCTAAAGAGTGGTGGGAAATGCTCTTTCCTATAAAATCCTAAAGACTGTGTCAGAAATATTGAAAACAATGGGAGATGGAATTAAGACATGCACTGTCATCAGAAGCAATAGCTGAATGAAATAACATAAGATATTCCTAGTGCTGAAGGAATGAGTTTTTAAAGTGAAAGGACCCACTCAGGACCCAGCACAATGAAAGGGGGAGTAGCTATGGCTAGACACCTGAAGTTATAAAACTTCAGAAACATAAGCGTAAAAAAGAAAATTCTAAAAGCTTCCAAAGACACATTGCTTCCAAGGAATAAGTACTAGATTGACATCTCAGTCACATCAAATAGCAGAAGACCATGGAGCAATGCCTTCAAAATTCCAAACGATATTTGTAGACAAGAGTGCGTATAACATACAAACTTGGCTTTAAAATAATAATAAATGAACAGTCATGAATCTTCCACTTCACTGAAGACACTATAAACCAGTCCTTGGGGCACACCTGCCAGCCCCACCATGGTCCTGCTCTTTCTTTCCCCACCAGAGGTAATCTGAATTTTGCACTAATCATTTTCTTGATTTCTATTATAATTTAACCACATATGTGAGTTGGACCATAAGGAAAACTGAGCACCGAAGAATTGATGCTTTTGAACTGTGGTGTTGGAAAAGACTCTTGAGAGCCCCTTGGAAAGCAGTCCTAGGAAGCACGGAAGGACTGATGTTGAAGCTGAAGCTCCAATACTTTGGAGCTGAAGTGAAGATGCACCACCTGATGAGAAGAACTGACTCATTGGAAAAGACCTTGATGCTGGGAAAGATTGAAGGCAGGATGAGAAGGGGACGACAGAGGATGAGATGGTCAGTTGGCATCACCAACTCAGTGGACATGAGTTTGAGCAAGCTCCGGGAGTTGGTAACAGATAGGGAAGCCTGGTGTGCTGCAGCCCATAGGATCACAAAGAGTCAGACACGACTGAGCGACTGAATTGAACTGATGTGTATTTTGGTGACCGATATAAATTTTGGTTTGGAAATATGTACTATAAAACACACATTCATTATGTGAAATTTCTATAAATATCTTCCTACCATGTGTATCCTTTTGACGTGCTTTTTCCGTGTGTTTTCGAGCTCACCCATGTGGGTGCTGACCTCTGAGGTTTACCTACTTTCACTGCATTATAATATTATTTTATTTGTCTCATAGTACTAAAATGATACTATCTTTCTTTTGGCTAGTTGCCTGGTAGATTTTTATTTATCACTTGACTTTTAAACTCTCTGTGTATTATGTTCCTGCAAATCTTGATGAGAATGTGTGGCTAGGTTTATCTGTTTATTTTAAAGATCTGATCTCATCTTTTTCTGTTCTAATTGAGGTATTTAAAGTGAGTAATACAACTGAAGGAGGGGGGAATCTGCCATCTTATTTTCTGCTTTCTATTTCTCTCTCTTTCTTTTCCTTCTTCTTTCTTGACTCCTTTGGCTTCTGTCTCTCCTTGCATCTCATTTCTCCTTCATATAGGAATTTTCTTTTAATTTATAATGTGATAATTTATTGCATGTCTTTTCCAGTATTCTGGCCTAGAGAAATCCACAGACTGTATAGTCCATGGGGTCCAAGAGTCGGACATGACTGTGACTTTCACTTTCACTTCACTTTTTCCCATAAATAGCTCAATTACATTCTTCATGTATTTAACAGTTCCATCTTGGGCAACTTGTACCATACAGGGCAAAGCTGCAGTTTCTGTTTTTCATTTGTGACTTGTTCCCATTAGAGGAGGTGTTTTCTCTTTTGCTCCATCTCTGGCTTCTTCAACTCACCATGACAAGGCACATATAGCTCAGATGTGTCCATATTGTTTTAAGTATGGACACAGATATAAAGAAATAAAGGATCTGGTCCCTACCCTCGAGGGGCTTAGTATTTAGTTTGGGAAGAGAAGACAAAGATGGATAGAGCAAATGGAAAACAACCCAGGAGACAAACTAATGAAGTGCTGGCGCAGATGCTGTCATATCCGTGCTGGCGAGGAGGGGATGGAGCTGTGCATTAGTGGGGTGAGGTTATATGATGGGGTCCTCTCCTGGCTCACCCACTCATTGACTTGCACCTTCAAGAGGACTATTCTTCATATTTTATCCTCAGAGCTCCTGCAGCTTCGATTTCTAAGGGAAATTTATTTCAAATGTAGTTATAAGTCTAATTGAACTATAAGGTATGAAGGAAGAAAAAAAATTCCAGATGTAGAAAGACTCAAAAAATGAACTTCCCATACTTCTTGTCTTAGGAAGTCCCATTCAGTGTGATCAAGCTAAATGAGAGCATGAACCACGAAAAAGGATGACTTAGAATCTGAAACCTCCTGAGAAGAAATAAAGGAAAGATTTGAGTAAATAGAAACACACCAAAGAACTGATGCTTTTGAACTGTAGTGCTGGAAAAGACTCTTGAGAATCCCTTGGACTGCAAAGAGAGTGAACCAATCAATTCTAAAGGAAATCAACCTTGACTATTCATTGAAAGGACTGATGCTGAAGCTGAAGCTCCAATACTTTGGCCACTTGACTCAAAGAGCCGACTCACTAGAAAAGACCCTGATGCTGGGAAAGATTGAAGGCAGGAGGAGAAGGGGGCGACAGAGGATGAGATGGTTGGATGGCATCACTGACTCAATCGACATGAGTTTGAACAAACTCTGGGAGATGGTGAAGGACAGGGAAGCCTGACAAGCTGCAGTCCATGGGGTCGCAAATAGTCAGCGTGACTCAGCAACTGAACAACAAGAACAAAAGAGAACAACTGGTCCAAATTGGAACAAGAAGATGGAGGGTTTTAGGAAGGAGCCTTCCAGGTACAACAGAATTCCCAAGATTTGAAAGTGGCATTGAGAAGGTTATTAAAGTGCATAAGAAATACAGGAATAAAAACTTCAGAGGAAAAAAAATCCTGACTCTTCAGTTAACTAACTCTGTGACTTTTTGCTAGTTGCTTAACTTTTCTGCCTGGCAGTTTCAAAACTCATAATATGAGGTTAATTATAGTCTGTCTTTATAGAACTGTCATGAAAACTAAGTTAGTAATTGCACAGCAACTACAAAAGAGTCCAACAATTAATAAGGGTGCATTAAATGTGTAAAGGAAAATGAAGTTTGGCTCTGCCCTTCAAAAAGTCATATAGTCATAATAATATTAATATTGCTTTTTAAAAAACTATATAGATACAACAGTTGGGCAATATACACATTTCGTAATTATGGGCACAAAACAGGATGTAAGTTGTATCAGTTTCAAAAATGGAAAAGTGAAAACAGAAAGGACAGAAGCTGGGAAGCAGAAATGGGAAGGAAGGCAGGATGGCATGGTCATGGCATGACTCATCTCACCAAAGGCAAAATTAGGAAATATGGTCACAAGTAGAGAAAACCAAAAGCAAAGGTCTATATACAGCATTTAAAGTCATGAAGGAAGGACTTTCCTGGTGGTCCAGAGGTTGAGAATCTGCCTGCTGATGCAGGGGTCACAGTTTCAATCCCTGGTCCAGGAAGATTTCACATGCCAGGGGGCACCTAAGCCTGTGTGCCACAACTACTGAGCCCATGTGCCACAACCGCTGAAGTCCACGCGCCCTAGAGCCCGTGCTCCACAACAAGAGCCACCACGATGCCCACACACCACAAGAGAAGAGCCCCCACTTGCTGCAGCTAGAAAAAACCCGCATGCAGCAAAGAAGACCCACCACCACATCATCATCATCATCAGCTCAGCCGCTCAGTCGTGTCCTACTCTTTGTGACCCCATGGACTGCAGCACGCCAGGCTTCCCTGTCTCTCAATATCTCCCAGAGTTTGCCCAAGTTCATGTCCATTGAGTCGGTGATGCCATTCAACCATCTCATCCTCTGTCATCTCCTTCTCCTCCTTCCCTCAATCTTCCCCAGCATCAGGGTCTTTTGAAATGAGTCAGTTCTTTGCATCAGGTGGCCAAAGTATTGGAGTTTCAGCTTCAACATCAGTCCTTCCAGTGAATATCCAGGACTGATTTCCTTTGGGATGGACTGGTTGGATCTCCTTGCAGTCCAAAGGACTCTCAGGAGTCTTCTCCAATGCCACAGTTCAACCACAGCCATTAATAAATAATTTTAAAATAAATTTATGAAGAAATTAACACAGAAATTTAAAATAGTCCCGGTGCTATATCGAGAGTGGAGAGAAGAGGGAAACTGAGAATGTGTAATCCTCTATTATGCAGCAAGTCAGAAATAATGTCTAAAATTATTAACCAAGAAAGAGTAGTATATTTATGAGAGACATGAATATAACCCCCAGAAAACTAAAAACAGAAGCAAAAAATGATTGAGTTAACATGATTTTGCTCTATGGAACAAGATTGCATCAACTGAAGGAAAAGAAAGCTGCTACTTCTCTGGTTATGAAAACCTTCTGTATTATTTGAAAAAGTTCAGTTATTTGTATGATCTTCACTAGTGACTCAGTGGTCAAGAACACACCTGCCAATGCAGGAGATACAGTTTTAATCCCTGGGTCAGGAAGATCCCCTGGAGAAGGAAATGGCACCCCAATTTTGCAGTTGTCAGGTTCTTAAGTGGTTACTATAATTTGCTATCATTAGCGTCTGAAATTGTTCTCAAATTCCTTCTTTTTTTCCTTTGGAAACAAATAGGGAATTTGGATATATGTATATGTATGGCTGAGTCCTTTCACTGTTCATGTGACACTATCACATTGTTAATTGGCTATATCCCAATACAAAATAAAAAGATCAAAAGCAAAAAAGATAGAGAATTTTATTCAAGCCAACCTGAGGGTTATAACCCAGATAGTCTTTCTTTCTTTGTTTTCAATACAGTTCCAGTTTGGGGGAGTGTTGTTGTTGTTGGTTTTTGCTTTTTTTGTTATGACTCCTTGAAGATTAAATTTCTCTCTGATGCTGGAAGGGGTTTTGATGTTGAACAAATATTGATAAGTTTGAAGGGGTACAAATTACTAGCTTTCCCAAGCTGCAGTCTCTCCAGTGTAATTATTTATTTCTTTGGTCTCTTGATCAAGAACTGGCAGGTTTACACCAAAATTAAAGCTTTCAAAAGCCTCTAGAAGCTTCCACCACAGCTGTCATTTCTCTTATATGCGTCAGTTTTCTTTATTGGTCGAGATGGAGAGGAAGTTAAGAAGAATCAAAGAATCAAGGCTTCCTTGATACTGGGAAGGAGGTTCAAGATCTCGCAAGGGTCCTCGGACTCAGTAACACAGCTGGGTCTTAGCACATCTGGGCGCAAAGGGACGCCAGTGAAACCAATCACACGGCTCAGTTCCCGGGTTCCTCCTGAGCCATCACAGAGGCCAAGGACACACCGGGGCAGTTGCGCCTCCTCTTCAGTGCGCTTCTCCCAAGGGCCAGGCAAGCCTGTGATAAAAGACATTTTCACCTATTGAGAGAGAAGGACGTCATTCTGGCTTATGCAGGAGTTAACTTGAGTTTTATGCTAAGATACCCTCTTTGTGGCCTATCAAGCATACACCATACATCTGTTTTAATTATTATGGAAAAGGGCACAGTGGCCAGAAGTAAAGAATGTCCATGTGGAAAATATAGATTAAAACGCCTCTCTTTCTGGAATGCCAGTGCCGGTCCTGCTTTGAGGATAAGATTTCCTTCCCAGGTGGCAAGGCCACACCAACTGGCCGTATATGTACTGATCAATGTGGGATGATTTTTTTTGGAAATCTTGAAGATATGTATGGGTTTCCCTGGTGGCTCAGATGGTAAAGAATCTGCCTGCAGGGTGGGTGACCTGGGTTCTATCCCTGCATTGGGAAGATTCCCTGGAGGAGGGCATGGCAACCCACTCCATATTCTCACCTGGAGAATCCCCATGGACAGAGGAGCCTGATGGGCTATGGTTCACAGGGTCACAAAGAGTCGGACACAACCAGGTGCCTAAGCACAGCACAGATGGTTTGTTTTTGTTTGTTTGTTTGTTTTCTTTGTTTTTGTTTTGCTTGTCTGAGCTGAGTCTTCTTCGCTGCACAAGGGCTTTCTTTAGTTGTGGTGACTGGGGTGGGGGCTACTCTCTAGTTGCAGTGGTCGGACTTCTCATTGCAGTGACTTTTGTTTCAGAGTATGGGCTTTAAGGCACATGGGCTCAGTAATTTGACTCACAGACTTACTTGCCCTGATGCATGTCGGATCTTCTTGGACCAGGGATTGAACCTGTGTCCCCTGCACTAGCGGGCGGATTCTTAACCACTGGCCCACCAGGGAAGTCCCATTTAATGTTCTTTGTTCTGAGAAGATGCAAAACTGTGCTGGAAACCATGTTTTTCTGGAGCAGCGTCTCAAGAGTTCTCTGGGAAACTGACTTCTGGGCTAGTCTGTAGTTGGGCTCAAATAACACTCTTTAGAGATTGTTCATTGATTATTTTCATTGACACTGTCCTACCACAGGTAGAATCTTTGCAGCTTCCACTCCAGCGTGTCTGGAGTAATCCCATCATTTGATATGATTTCTGTCTACCCTGAGCCACACACTCACTTCCTATTTCAAACAAGGCCAGAACACAGTTTAACAAAAGAACAAAGATGAAACGAAAAGAGATCACAACATTATCCAAGTCCCTGGTTCTAGACATTTGGAAAGGCTGTTAAAATCCCTGTCTCAGGCTCTTGTTTCTTATGTTCTGCTTGGGGAAAAGGGGGTAAGTAAGTGGGTTCTGTTACCTCCAGCCTGTACACGGCCTCTCCCTAAGGAGAGTTGCTACCTTTCATGAAGAAAGATGGGCCTGTCTACAAGTCTGCAGCCATTGAGTATGGAGACCAGATTCCCCTAAGAAAGGGAGAGTCATCTTCTAGCTATAGGACAGGCATTTAACCCGCAGTTAGAAGCCCCTCAATAAGATACAGGGAAACAAAAGTCACAACCTCTTCTATAGTACCTCCTCATTTATCATAAAACGATGCTCTCAATTGCAACCTTCTGGAAATGTATGTCCACCAGATATAAACTGACAGATTGCTGGCATGAGCTGGGCTGAATGTGCATCTAAGCACAGAAATATATTTCCACAGAAACTGAGTTTGTAATATTGATCTTCTCCTCATTGGTACATATATACAATGGAATATTATTCAGTCATTAAAAAGAATGAAATAATGCCTTTAGCATGAGCTTCCCTGGAAGCTCAGCTGGTAAAGAATCTGCCAGCAATGCCGGAGACCCTGGTTAAATTCCTGGGTCGGGAAAATCCGCTGGAGAAGGAATAGGCTATCCACTTCAGTATTCTTGGGTTTCCCTGGTGGCTCAGATGGTAAAGAATCCATCTGCAGTGTGGGAGACCTGGGCTCAATCCCTGGGTTGGGAAGATCCCCTGGAGAAGGGAAAGGCTACCCACTCCAGTATTCTGGCCTGGAGAATTTGATGAACTGTATCATCCATGGGGTCGCAAAGAGTCTGACACGACTGAGCAACTTTCACTAATGCCATTAGCACCAACACGGATGAACCTAGACAGTGTCATACTGACACTGTCTGAAATAAGTCAGACAGAGAAGGTGAAATATCATATGACGTCCCTTAAATGAGACATCTAAAAAGAAATGATACAAATGAACTTACTTACAAAACAGAAAGAGACTCACAGACTTAGAAAACGAACTTAGGTTGCCAGAGGGAGAGGAGAGGTTAGGGGCTTTGGGAAGGTGATGTACACACCGCTATATTTGAAATGGATAACCAACGAGACTTATTGTATAGCACAAGAAACTGTGCTCATTGCTATGTGCCAGCCTGGATGGGAGGGAGGTTTGGGGGAGAATGGATACGTGTATATATATGGCTGGGCCCTTTGCTGTTCACTTGAAACTACCACAGCAGTGTTAATTGGCTATGCTGCTGCTGCTAAGTCACGTCAGTCATGTCTGGCTCTGTGAGACCCCATAGACGGCAGCCCACCAGGCTCCCCCGTCCCTGGGACTCTCCAGGCAAGAGCACTGGAGTGGGTTGCCATTTCCTTCTCCAATGCATGAAAGTGAGAAGTGAAAGTGAAGTCGCTCAGTCGTGTCCAACTCTTAGCGACCCCATGGACTGCAGCCCACCAGGCTCCTCCGTCCATGGGATTTTCCAGGCAAGAGTACTGGAGTGGGGTGCCATTGCCTTCTCCGTTAATTGGCTATATCCCAACACAAAATTGTTTCTGGTGTTAAAAAAATTAAAATTAAAAAGTTTTAAATAATAAAAACCTGTTTTGATTTTTTTTAATATATTGTTCTTTTCCTTTAAGTGTGTAGTAAATCATCTGGTCTTTGCTCGTTCATTGTCCTTCCCCAGGAAAGAGATAATTATGTGAGCTGGACCCCTCCCTGCGCCGCACCATCTGTGCCAGCCAGTTCCTCCTCAGTCAGAGGTCACAGACTCTTAGTCCTTTCTCCACAGGAAGCTTAATCATTTGTATACTATAGCTAAAAACCAAGAATTTGTAAACTGAAAAATTCCTAGGACAAGATATGACTGCTCCTGGAGAGCTGCCATGATTTCTAACAACGTCTGTAACAATGAGGCCAGAGCAAAGCAAAGGAAGCCAGGATTCATTTACGCATACCCTGAGAAAACCCTGAGAAAGAGAAATGCTTTGCCCTCATTCACATCGGAAACTGCTCAGTTTTTCTACGAAAATTTTTATATAGTAGACAATTTTCTGGCTAGAAGAATATGAATTACAGTTTCAAAAGAAACTGGCCCTCTGTTTGCTATGAATAATCGCTCCAATCATTCCAGATGCTGACTAGAAAACGGCATTCAGTACAGAACATAGCTCCAACTGTTTTCTTTTTAAGAACGAAAAAGATTTCTAACTCACAACTTTTCAAAATTTGACAGATGATTCACATGTAAAATTCACCCTTTTAGAGTACAGTTCAGCGGTTTTGGGGATATTCACAAAATTGTTCAAAGTTGTAGCTATGTGCTAGATGTCAGTTCCTCTCCACATGAGTACAACATAGATAAAAGAAGATAAACCAGAAACTAAAGAGACTGGTTACCTACAGCGGATGCGTAGGAAAAGAAGGTGGGAGGAGGATGGGAATAGGACAGCAGAGATGAAGAGGGAATAACCGTTTTCTGAGTAACCACATCAAAGTGGACAGGAAAGAAAAGAAATAACTTAAGTAACTTTGGCAAACAGTACTTTGACCTGATCCTGTAAAGCTAAAAACAAAAGAACTGTACACAACTGTAGTCTAGTTGGTACATTGATTGCTCACAGAAGTATGGGTTAGCAATTCTGAAAGCATCCTGTGTACATACTAGGAGTGAACAAATAAGTAAATAAATATATTGTAGAAAACAAGAGCTCACTTTTTCATTGTCTGAAAAATAACTTAAAATAAGACAAGGAGGAAAGCTAGAATTAAACCTCATGGAATTGGATTAGAATTAGAAGTATCAGTATGAAGTCATGGTTTTGATCGATAGTGATGGATGTACGTACATGTATACATATTCATTCATGTGTATAAGTAAATATACATATGTCTCTTCTCTTTACTAAAGGACCCTAAAAGCAATGAGAATCCAACAGCCGTGAGCTTGCCTAAAACAGATCTTTTTGAAATACCATTCTCCGGTGAAAGAACCTAGGACTCCTTGAAGAAGAGGTTAATTCCGCATAGATACTCTTCAAACAAGTCAAAGCCATGAAAACCAAGGGAAAGCTGGGGCACTTCTCCAGTTAGTCAACCCAATAGCTGAGACGTTCGCTACAGAGTTTGCTGTATGCTGCTTTGTCAAACAAGGCTAGGTTATTGAGCTTGTCACAAACTCTGCCTTCAGACCACTTCTTCCTGGCCTGGACCCTGGATTTGTTCACTGGGTCTTTGTCTTTCTTGGCCGACTTTCCAGTATCTTTCTTTTTGTTACCATCCTTGAGTGGCACAGTGAAGCTGAAAGAGCAGATGCTACCTCTGCCACCTTGCTAAGATGTTGGTCAAAAAGACTAGTCTTCTAATTTTAGAGGTAAGGAAACCAAAGTTTACATTCTGAGTTGACTTCCAGAGGCCTCACAGCTATCAAGGTGCACAACCAGGATTTTATTCCGCATTAGCTCAGCTACAAACGATGGTTCCTTTTACTACATCACATCCAACTTCTATATAATTTTTTCTTACACTTGAACTTCTTCTTTTTGAAATAACTTCATAACATTTTGATTTCTGATTCATAATTTAAGCCTTTCAGAAATGAGAGTGGCCAGTCTTTTCATTCCCTCTGAGGTCGTATGGAATGGCAGATCTTTCTCTCTAGAGCAGACTGTAAGGGGAGGGATGCGGTGTAGACCTCAGCAGACAAAGACTAGAGTCCCGTGTCAGCCAGTTCCTAGCTGCCACCTTCTAGCCACTTAACATTGCTGTGACTCAGTTTCCTTGCCAGTTAAATGGAGGTGACAATCATACCTACCCCACAGAATTGTGTGTGTTTGTTCAGCCGCTCAGCCATGTCCAACTCTTTGAGACCCCATGGATGGTAGCCCACCAGGCTCCTCTGTTTATGGGATTCTCCAGGCAAGAATACTGGAGTGGGTTGCCATTTCCTCCTCCAGGGGTTCTTCCCAAGCCAGGGGTTGAACCCGCATCTCCTACATCTCCTGCATTGCAGGTGGATTCTTCACCACTGAGCTGCCATACAATTTTACATACAGAATTGTGAGGAAAATTCAATAAATCAACACATGAAAAGCATTTAGAGGACCTCCCTGGTGGTCCAGTGGCCAAGACTCTGTGCTCTCAACGCCGGGGGCCCAGGTTTGATCCCTAATCAGGGAACTAGATCCACATGCTGCAACTGAAAGTTCACATGTGTCAACTACAAGTTGTCATTTGCCATCTGCCTCTGCAGAAATTCCTTGTGGCTCAGCTGGTAAAGAATCCGCCTGCAATGTGGGAGACCTGGGTGCGATCCCTGGGTTTGGAAGATGCCCTAGAGAAGAGAAAGGCTACCCACTCCAGTATTCTGGCCTGGAGAATTCCATGGGCAGTATAGTCCATGGGGTCACAAAGAGTCAGACACGACTGAGCGACTTTCACTTCACTTCACTTCACTTCACTTCTGCAGGAACTGATTTCTATGCTGCCTCAGTTCTTGACCTTCCACACACCCTGCAGGGAATTCAGAAATGGGTCACTCTGTGTTCTGGGAAAACTGGCAGAACAGGTCTTCAGAGAGTTAAATATTTTCAGGAACTGATTTTCTGAGCCCAATCCTTGCATCTCCTAATCTCTAGAAAAGCACTAAATCCCTTCATGGGGACATCAGCTCCTTGTGACTAGCAGAAAACTTTTGCAAATGTAAGTGCCTGATTGCATGAACTCCCCTTTCACCAAAGTCATATACATACCGACCATCCCTCCTGTCACTTTGGAACAGTTTCTCAGCACTATCTGAGGTGCTGTCTCCTGGGACATGGTCCTCATTTTGCCCCAAAGAAAACTTAAATAACAACTCTCATGTTGTGCATCTTTTTAAGTTGACACATATCACAACTAAAGATCCCACATGTGACAGCAAAGACCCCATGCAGCCAAATCCAAAATAAATAAACACTTAATTTTTTAAAAAAAGGCTTTTAGTACAGTGCCTAAAGTATTCCCACATGGCTCAGTGGTAAAGAATCCGCCTGCCAATGCAGGAGACACAGTTTTGATCCCTGGGTGGGGAAGATCCCCTGGAGGAGGAAATGGCAATCCACTCCTATATTCTTGCCTGGAGAATCCCATAAACAGAAGAGCCTGGTGGACAGTTCATGGGGTTGTGAAGAGTCAGACATGACTTAGCAACTAAATAACAACAACAAGGGAAAACAAATGAGTCCAAAGAGGCAGAAGAAAAAAATCAGTGTCTGATTAGATACAGAATTCCCAATAGCTTGTTTTCTGTTAACACTACCTAAGCTCCCCAGTTTAAAAATGGCAATAAATACATACCAAATCTTATTTATTGAGTTAAAGGATAAAATTTAAAAATTGCTAAGTTCTGCCAGGCAGGTAAAATCAATCAAATTATATAATGAATCAAATCTGTTTTCACCTTAAAAAGATATATGAGTGTACTTGATAAAAGGTAGGAGAAGTAACACTTTAAAAAAAAAAAAATAGTTTCAGTTTCAAGGAAAAAGAAACATACTTTGAAAATTATTCTGCCTGGATTTCATTGGCCAGTAAAAAACCACTGAATATGTACTTTGACTAAAACAAACTGCAGTTGAATACACTTCTTTCCTGTGTCTTTCACTTCTAGTGAGATTCTCTAAGCCACAAGACACAGCTGCCCAGAAACTATTTCTTAACTGTAAGTACTTTGAAATGAAGCATTTCTTTAAAACTTATCTCAGCACTTAAAAAAGAAAGTTCTCTTTAAAAGTATTTGATTTCCTTGTTTCTATTTCTCAAATATAGAGAAATGTTTTTATTTGAGGTTCAGCAGAAGGATCAATGTTTTCTGGTATAGTTGTTTTAATTGTAGTAAATTGATTCATATTTAACATGTGCCAAGCATGTGTGAGATGCCACATTTTTCATAAGGTAGTCTTTAATCATCAGATACTGCTTTTAGCAGGAAACATATATTAGGCATTGTGTCTATAACTGGGTCATGAATTTCACTGTTTATTTCATACATAGGTATGTTTACTTGCGCTGGTCTAATGTCTTTGTATTTTGTAAATATTTTGCTTGGTTTCTGAAACTTGGGTTTTGAAACTATTCTGCTTGAAAACAGAAGACGGAATTTTGTAGATTTAGCTAAATCATGAGAATAATGAATGAATGAGAATAAACCTTGAGAATCCTTGAATGTGAATTTTTGGTAAGAAAGTAAGGAAAACACTCTACAATTCCTCAAACTTAAATTCTAGTGCTTTATTTATATGTGTAAAGAAAGAGACCATTTCTCACTATACATTTGTGAGCTCTCAAGATGAGAAGTCATGAGATGAAAATGCTTTCATCAAAATAAAAAAAAATAAAATTTAACATCGATAAACACCAGAAAGAAGAGGAAAATTGAAGCTATATATTGTTTAATATTAATGCAATTAGTGTAGTATATTAATACTATTAGAAAGATAAGGGGCTATCCTTTTCAAGATAAGGGGTTGTTCTTAGAAAGATGACGTGTTCCAAGGCTGGAAAAACAGGTATAAGATTAATTGTGACTATTAATGGGTGAAATTAGGATGTTTAAATGGTGAACCAAATCCTGCAAGGTTTCTGGCCGTTGAGGTCATCCCATGAAAGGAGTCTTCTGAAGAAGTCTCTCTTCCAAGCCTCTCCACCAAGATCCTCATTTCAATTTCCCCTGCATCCATTCTACCTTTTTTCCTGAGTGGCCCCCGTCAACTCTTTCATCACTCACTCTGCCCTGTGGGATCAAAGTTGGCAAGAAATGCAACAACCGTGTAGTCACAGCAATGGGCAGAGTTGCCGACCATGGAGAGGGAACTATAGACTCTCCTGAACCCCCGCTAAATCAAAGACAGACACTTCACACATGGGCACCCAGTAGGGTTTGCTAAAGTGGGTTTGATCTGCAGTTATTCTTGGTTTTTGTTTTCGGCTCTCCTGGGCCTTCACTGCAGCACACGGGTTCTTCCTCGTGGTGTGGAGCATGGACTCGTGTGTGGAGTGCAAGGGCTCAGTAGTTGCAGAGCACGTGCTTCTTTAGTTGTGGCCCACACACTTATTTTGCCCCGCGGCATGTGGGATCCTAGTTCCTTGACCAGGGATCAAACACGGGTGACTTGCATTGGAAGGCGGATTCCTAACCATCAGACCACCGGGGAAGCCCTGTATCGGCAGTTATTCTTTTTTTTTTTTTTTTTAATTTTTATTTATTTATGGCTGGGCTGGGTCTTTATTGCTGCACAGGTTTTCTCTAGTTGTGGCAAGCAGGGGCTACCCTCTAGTCGTGGTACACGAGCTTCTCATTCCAGTGGCTTCTCTTGAGGAGCTCGAGGGTGCACGGGCTACATGCATGGTTGCTACATGGTCTTAGCTGGCCCTTGGCATGTGGAATCTTCCTGGACCAGGGATCAAACCCGGTCCCCTACATTGATAGATAGATTCTTAACCACTGGACCACCAGGGAAGTCCTACAGTTATTCTTAACAGAAGAGAAATAAAAAGCCCAGAGGAAAAAAAAAAAAAATCCCAGAGATGTGGGTTACAAAGTGTCCGCGGTAAAGTCACTGATGCCCCATTCTCCTGAGATGCATGGGCATGCAGCCCAGGGGTGAGCGGGGCTAGTTCAGCCTGCGCTCCTTGGCCAGATGGAGGCCCTAACATGACTGCATCTGCCTGGAGAAGAGGAAGGCATTTTTTTTCAGATTCTCACCAAGGTGGGTCTATGCAGAAGGGCTACATTACTCTACATGACTGCACCCTACGGCAGATGGGGCAGCAGGGGGTTCTCAGTCAGATTCCTGGACCCCAGCCCAGCCCACTTAAATCACAGTCTCCGGAGACAGTGCCCAGGAATCTACATCATGAACAACCTCTCCAAGCGGCTTTTACACACTGAAGCACTGAAGACCCCTGAACGGAGGAGATAGGCTTATAGACAAGGTCCCAGAAATTCTTAGAAACACTGACAGGCACTAAAGTGATTTTGGGGAAGTTGTCTTTTGTTATCTTGCCCTCAACTCCTCCTGTTGATCTTTAACCTTGAGGGGTTACAGTTAAACACTGTCAGGGACTTAATGCCTGAAGCAACGAGATTTGCAGTTGTTTGGATGTTTTGTGTTTTTCTTTTATATTTTATTGCAACCTAAAGGACCCCTAGAGTTGTGAAATGCTATTGAAGCCTCAGGGAAGTGTGTTTGTTTTCTCTCCCCCTTGATGACTATCAGAGAGTCAAGTAAGAACTTGAGTAAGTTCTTGAGTAAGAACTCTCATGTGAGAAGATGCAAGATCTTTTTCAGAATAAGCTACATTGGTAAAAAAAAAAGAAGTCTGGGATGCTGGTTCTTACTGCTGTTTGCACTGAGCCAGGCTGGATGGAGCAAGCTTCCCCAAGGCTATAGGAAACCTTCCCGAGAAATGAAATTTGAAACCTCCTGGGGCCCCCATTCTCTGCTTGGTTCTCTGTGCTGAAGTCCACAGGCGCACCGGGGGCCCCACCATGTTTCATAATCAAGAGAGGAAGTCAAAAAAAGTGAAAGAAACAGAAACCAACCAAAGCTTTGACTTTGGGACTAAAAACTGTTTAGGCCCCTACACTGAGGAGGTGAACTTTCCAACAAACTAACTGGCGGAAAGCACACAGCTGCTGGCTACAAAACATTCAGATTACTGTTGGTGGACTTCAAAAGCACTCAGAGGATGCTCCAGTCTCTGCTTTCAGGGTTAGCAGCAGCCAATCTGAATACACAAATACATAAAGTATATACTGAGTGAAGGCAGTCAAGAAAAGGAAAGGATGGCTAGATAACTGCAGGCAAGTCTTTATTCTGAAATCTCCAGAAAATTATAATGAAATATTCATATAATTATATTAAAAATCATGGCATAAGTTTTCCCCATGGCTCAATGGTAAAGAATCCACCTGCAAAGCAGGAGACACAGGAAATGCAGGTTCAGTTCCTGGGTCGGGAAATTCCCTTGGAGGAGAAAATGGCAACCCACTCCAGTATTCTTGCCTGGAAAATTCCATGGACAGAGGAGCCTGGTGGGCTGCAGTCCACAGGGTCACAAAGAGTCAGACAGGACTGAGCATGAATCAGCCAAACAAACAAACATATTTTTCCTGAGAGAGATCATGGGAAGCATATCAATTCATTCATTCATTCCTGAATTTCATGAAATTCATGAATGCCAGCTGTTTCCAGGCATTGGCTAGGGTCTAAGGAGAAAAACATTCAGAAGGCTATAGGATAATCGGTGCAAACCTATACATTATTTTTGGTCACTGCATTTTCCTTTCGTTTCCAAAATGGGTATTTCTTGCTTTGATTACAAAAGGAATAATTGCTAATTGCAAAATAGGGCTTTTTTCAGACAAGTACAAAATTATAAAGGTAGTTAAAAATATCTATCAGTCAGCAACCTAGTGATAACCCCACTCTTTGCTCAGTTCTCTGCTCTAAAGTGAGGAAATGTGCAACATTTTGTATAGCCTTTCCTGGTTATTTTGTTTTGATATTTGAGGATAAAAAGGAAAGGCCAAAGAAAGTTCAAACATACTTTTTTTAAAACAAGCATTTCCTGCAATGCCCCTTCTTCCCAAGGCCCCAGATACGGAAAGTCATCACTCAAAATGATGGCTTCTGTCATGTGAGTACTGAGGTTTGGAATGTGGGCTGCCAGGCAGTCTAAGGAGTTCTGGAAAGAGCGGCCAAGGCTTAAGTGGTTTCCAGGGATGAGCGCGAGGCTGTGTCTGATGCACTCCAGCTGACACATTGAAACTTGTACCAGGCGTGTTAATGGGCACCTACTGTGTGCCAGCTCTGGAGATACCTCAGCGAACAAAGCCCACATATTCACTGCCCTGGTAGAGCTTACATGCAGAATTGGGAGCTTCCTTTTCCTAAAATCAAGACAATTATTGTTTAAAAAAAAAAAAAAGGTGTGCAACAGAAATGGCATGACTGCAATTTGTTTACTCTCTTTGTCATGAATCCACAGAAGGAATTTGTTTTGAAAGCTGTGGTTGCTTCTTGTTATTAAAAAAGAAAAAATAGACACGTGCGCAGGAAGTGGCATCTGAGGCCAGCCTGTGTGTGCTGCGCTGTTGCTTCAGTCACGTCTGACTCTTTGCCACCCCATGGGCCACAGCCTGCCTGACTCCTCTGTCCATGGGATTCTCCAGGCAGGAATACTGGAGTGGGTGGCCATGCCCTCCTCCAGGGGATCTTCCTGACCTAGGGATCAAATCTGGGGCTCCTGTACTGGCAGGCAGGTTCTTCACCAAAGTCATGCCACCTGGGAAGCCCGCTTAAGGGGTGCCAAAGTCAGCAGGGCCAGGAGTAGGGTGCTGGTGATGATATTTCTGTCTGTCTTATTTCCTGATCAGAAGAGAGCTCATCAGCCCACTCATCTGATGAAAACTTTTAAAAATGTATTATAAATGCCAGGTGAGGCTGGGTGGCTCCTGCGGACAGAGAGACAGGGGGCCACGAGGGAGTGGGGCCCCAATCTCTGTCTCCGGGACAGGGACCAGACCGGGTCCTGGCCTCCATAACCTCCCCGGCGGCCCCGAAGGTGCAGCCGCCTGGAGCCAGCCCGGCCCTGATCGCCTCTGACCCTGCGCTTGGCTGCCCCCGGGGCAAAAAGGTCAGGGTCACGCCCCAGCAGAGGAGAAAGGCGCGTGCAGAACCCACATCCTGGAGGGCTGAATGTGGGTGCCTTGTGAACACGGCATGCCGCGGGCACTCTCCATCCTGAGAGGTGAGCAGTCACCCAGGGGAGAACCCCACCTCGCCCTCCCTCCCTGTGGAGACCACACCTCCCGCGGGCACTGGAAATGCAGGTGAGCGAGTTCTCAGCCCTAAAGGGCAAACCCGAGGCTGTTGATGGGCAGTGACGGTTTGATGACTTGGTTCAGCCTAACGCGGACCTTACCCCTGGCACACACCGTCCTGCCCTTGTCCCGGCCCCCCTTGACCCTCCTCCCTGCAAGGGAGCCAAAGCCCAGGCAGAGGCAAGTTCCCTCGTTCCCTCGCCTGATAAACCTGCGCTTTGAAGACAGACACCTCCTCCCTACACAGAGACCCACAAATAACACACGCCCACCACCATCACCAACACCACCCCTCCCTGCTTTTCGTTCACTTGCTAGAACCTTCTTTCACATTGTTTGCTGAGAGATCCACAGTGGTTAGCGTCTCTCTTTTATTGTAAAAGAGCAGTAAAAAGTCATTATGGAAAAAAAAAAGTCATTATGGCACATTGAAAAAAAATCAAAACCAAAATAAAAAGCCACCTTAATGTACATAAAAAATACAAACCTGATAAATTTTAAATAAGGTTGGGAAGATCCCCTGGCGAAGGAAATGGCAACCCACTCCAGTATTCATGCCTGGAAAATCCCATGGACAGAGGAGCCTGGTGGGCTACAGTCCATGGGGTCGCAAAGAATTGGACACGACTGAGCGACTTCACTATTCTGAGTGCATTTTATAGTGCTTTATACGAAAAAAAGAAAATTTTTAGAATGGTTCCTAAGAATTATAAGGGGGAAAAGCAACCAGAGTTCAGAAATATTACAGCTCTATTTACACCATATACTACCAGGATTTGGTAATATATATATATTTTTACAGCTTTTTGATAGATTGCTTTTGTATTCTTTGCTCTAAGTCCTATGGGGGCTTTTCTTTTTCCACCTTCTCTTTCATGTTCTGTTTTTTATTTTTTGGAAATAATTCTAGGCTTATAAAAAGTACTGCAAAGTAACACATAGAAAGACAAACAATAACAAATGTTGGCCACGATGACAGAAACTGCAAACAAAACGCAACCATTTTGGAAAATAGTTTGAAGTGGTTGGAAATGCTAAACATGGCTTTGATGGTATAGTGATGAGCATAGCTGTTTTCCAAAATACTAAACATAAGCTAGCATTTTGACCCAGCAATTCTACTTCCAGATAAGCCCAAGAGAAATGAAAATACATGTCCCCACAAAAACCTGTGTGGTAGGCAGATAGTAATAGGAGCATTATTCATAGTAATAAAAGAGTAGAAACAACCTCAATATCCATTCACTGATGAATGGATAAACACAAAATGGTCTATCAACATAATGGAATATTATTCAGCAGTTTAGAAAAAGTACTAATCCATGTTGTGACAAGACTGAACCTTGCAAACTTTATGCTAACTAAAGGACATCAGTCACAAAAGATCATATATTCTCTCATTCCATTTATATGAAATGACCAGAATAAGCAAAGCAATAGAGACAAAAAGCACATTAGATGTCGTTTGGAGGTGGAGGAGGCAAGAGGAAAGAAGGAGCAACTGTTAGTGGATGTGGGTTTTCTTTAGAGGGTGTGCGCTAACATATTTCACAATTAGATTATGATGGTGGTTATGCAACTATAAACAGGCTAAAATCACTGAACTATATCCATTTTGAATGAGTGAATTCTATAGCATGTAAAATGATCAGTCCAGTGGTTAAGAAGACAGATTTCCACTGTGGTGGGGATGGCAGGGACAGGGTGTGCAAGTTCAATCCCTAGAGGGGGAACTAGGATCTCGCATGCTCCACAGGGCAGCCCCCCCCAATAAAATACCACTGGCTACTCTATTGTATGTAAAATGAGTGTAAAATATATCTCAATAAAATATTTTTAAAATAATGCACAGAGTCCCCATACAGCCCTCACCTGGCTTTCCCAGTTAATATTTTACAAACCATAGTATAAATATCGAAACCAGGAAACTGATGCTGGGAAACTACTATCAACTAATTAACCTATGGACCTATCTTATCCAAGTGTTATCAGTTGTCCCACTTACATCCTGAGAAAGAGAAAGCGGCTCCTGCCACCTTGGAACCTGAGTGCTTGGGCTAGACTTTGGTCAGCTGTGAGCTGGCCTGGCACTCACACCAGGGTTTTGGGCTTCTGGGAGGGGTGTGGGTTTTGGAGATATAATTGACATATAACGTTATATTAGTTTCACATGTACAACATAATGATTTGACGTGTATATGCTGTGAAATGATGATCACAGTAAATCATTAACATCTATCACCACACAGGTTCAAGTTTTTTTCTTGAGATGAGAACTTTTAAGATTTATTCTCTTAGAAGCTTTGAAATACATGATACATGTTAGGAATGATAGTCATCATGCTGTGTATCACCTCCCAAGACTTATTTATTTTATAACTGCAAATTTATACTGCTAGATAGTATAGATTGTTGCTTCACCCATTTCACCCACACCCCAACCCTTACCTCTGACAACCCCCAACTTGCTCTCCATATACATAGTTTAGTTTGCTTATTTTAGATTCCACATATAAGCGAGATCATACTGTGTGTCTTGCTCTATCTGACTTATTTCACTTGGTGTAATGATAGCTCAGCTGGTAAAAAATCCGCCTGCAATGCAGGAGACCTGGGCTTGATCCCTGGGTTGGGAAGATCCCCTGGAGAAGTGAAAGGCTATGCACTCCAGTATTCTGGCCTGGAGAATTCCATGAATTTTATAGTCCGTAGGGTCGCAAAGAGTCGGACAGGACTGAGCGACTTTCACTTAATACCTTCAAGGTCTATCCATATTGTCCTTCCCTCTCATGGACAGAGGAGCCTGGTGGACTATAATCCATGGGGTCGTGAAGAGCTGAACACTACTGAGCAACTAAACAACAAATAACAACATACACACACATTTCTGTATGTGTGTGTGTGTGTGTGTGTAAAGCTGTTGTTTGTTGCCTCGGTGGCTTCCTAAGTGCTTGTCTTGAACTTCGACAGTTACTGCCCATTACTAAGTCATGGGCATGCTAAGTCGCTCCAGTCGTGTCCAACTCTGTGTGACCCCGTGGACTGTAGCCCGCCAGGCTCTTCTGTCCTTGGGATTCTCCAGGCAAGAATACTGGAGTGGGTTTCCATGCCCTCCTTCAGGGGCTCTTCTCGACCCAGGGATTGAACCCACGTCTCTTATGTCTCCAGTGTTGGCGGGCATGTTCTTTATCACTGAGTCACCTGGGAAGCCCCTTTTTTGTATAACTATAATCATTTAAAAGTTTAGAAAAATATATGTTTGTATAGCACTCTCACCAATGGAAAGGGAAATACCTAGAACTGTTTCTGATGGTAGAAATGTCTAACAGGTATGAACATTTAGAAGAACATTTTAAAGCTTCTTCTGTCTAAAAAATAAAAATAAACTCATTTTATCCTCATCCAAAAACACCGAGTATTCTTCACATGAGAGTGTTGCTAGGACTCAGGGGACAATTTATAATGATCGATCTGGCTAATTTACAATTAGCTCCACTGGATCATAGAAAAAGTAAGAAAGTTCCAGAAAAACATCTACTTCTGCTTTATTGATTACGCCAAAGCCTTTGACTGTGTGAATCACAACAATAGTAAAGAGATGGGAATACCAGACCACCTTACCTGCCTCCTGAGAAACTTATATGCAGGTCAGGAAGCAAGAGTTAGAATCAGACATGGAACAATGGACTGGTTCCAAACTGGGAAAGGAATATGTCAGGGTTGAATACTGTCACTCTACTTATTTAACTTATATGCAGAGTATATCATGCGAAATGCCAGGCTGGATAAAGCACAAGCTGGAATCAAGATTGCCAGGAGAAATATCAATAACCTCAGATATGCAGATGATACCACCTTTGTGGCAGAAAACAAAGAAGAACTAAAGAGTCTCTTGATGAAAGTGAAAGAGGAGAGTGAAAAAGCTGGCTTAAAACTCAACATTCAAAAACCTAAGATCATAGCATCTGGTCCCATCACTTCATGGCAAATAGATGGGGAAACAATACAAACAGAGACAGACTTTCTCTTCTTGGGCTTCAATATCACTGCAAATGGTGACTGCAGTCTTGAAATTAAAAGATGCTTGCTTCTTGGAAGAAAAGCTATGACCAACCTAGATAGCATATTAAAAAGCAGAGACATTACTTTGCAGACAAAGGTCCATCTAGTCAAAGCTGTGGCTTTTCCAGTAGTAATGTATGGATGTAAGAGTTGGACCATAAGGAAAGCTGAGCACCAAAGAATTGATGCTTCTGAACTGTGGTGTTGGAGAAGACTCTTGAGAGTCCCTTGGACTGCAAGGAGATCAAATCAGTCAATCCTAAAAGAAATCAATCCTGAATATTCATTGGAAAGACTGATGCTGAAGCTGAAACTCCAATACTTTGGCCACCTGATGCGAAGAGTTGACTCATTGGAAAAGACCCTGATGCTGGGAAAGACTGAAGGTGGGAGAATGGGATGACAGAGGATGCGATGGTTGGATGGCATCACCAACTTGATGGACATGAGTTTGAGCAAGCTCCAGGAGTTGGTGATGGACAGAGAAGCTTGGCATGCTGCAGTCCAGAGGGTCACAAAGAGTCGGACACAACTGAACAACTGAACTGAACTGACAGTGAAGCCTGGGCAGATTTAGGCTTGTTTGAATCATTGCTGATACACTTTCCCTTGTGTGGATAAATATCCAAGATGTTGCCCTGTGTCATATACTGCTCTCCTTTTTTTGTTTATGGGCACTACCCAACTATCCAACTCACCCAGCCATGACTGAGCAATGAAATCTAGAAAAGAAACCAGTTAACTCAAGAAATAGAAAAAGTATAAAGTAATATAGAACAACTGAGGTACTTTGCTTGTTTTTGAAACTGCCCTATGAGGAAAACAATACAAGAAAGCAAATGGTATAATCATATTGCCTGAGTATCCAGAAGCACTGTATTTTCAATTTTAGTGTTTTTCTTTCGTCCTGATTCTGAAGTGGAAATGTATTACATCTCAGCATCTAACACACTGTGAGTGAGTTAAGCATATAATAAGTACTTAACTCAAGAAGACAATGAAAAGTACCTTCTGTGAGCTTAACGCTGAATGTGATGCTAAAGGAATAAATGGGAAGAGAGGGTTCCACTTCTCAAGGAGATCACAGCAAACCAATGACAATGCCACAATACAGTCAGTGCCCTGAAGGAGCAGGCTCTTTAGCTGAGAGCAAAGGGAGGAACAGGGCCTGTGGAGTGAGCCAGAGAAGGGTTTGAATTTCACAATTTACTTAAAGTCTCAGCACCTCCATTTCCTCATCAACTCAGTAAAGGTAATAGTTCGTACTTAGCAGGGCTGTTGTAACGTTAAGTGGACAGTGTGAGTCTAGTACAGCGCCCGATATAGGGTGGCATCTCAGTAAATATTAACTGATACTTTTGCCAAGAATTATTTGTGGAAATGACCAAAAGAAATTTCCTTGCTGCATTTTTGTACATTTTAGCCACTCCCCTTTATATGAGTCTGATTTTTTTTTAATTGTTCATTCAATTCATCCTTGGACTTTCTCTTATTTAATACTCTCAATGAGCACATAAGATGGGTAGGTCAGAAACCACTTCCATTTCACAGATTAGTAGGAGGAAATTTAAATGACTAGGCTGATCAATGACTAGTCCAAGATCACACAGTTTAGAAAAACAGAATCTGAGCAAAGAAATTTTCACTCCCAGGTATTCCCTGGTAGCTCAGCTGGTAAAGAATCTTCCTGCAATGCAGGAGACCCTGGTTCAATTCCTGGGTTGGGAACATCCTCTGGAGAAGGGAGAGGCTACCCACTCTAGTATTCTGGCCTGGAGAATTCCAAGGACTGAAAAGCCTAGCAGGCTACAGTCCATGGGGTCGCAAAGAGCCAGACATGACTGAGTGACTAAGCACACAAGCATATTCTCACTCCAAATCAAATCAGGACTTTCCTGGTAGTCCAATGGTTAGAACTTTGCCTTCCAGTGCAGAGGGTGCAAGAGAGATCACTGGTTGGGGAGCTAAGATCCCATATGCCTGGTGAACAAAAACCAAAACATAAAACAGAAACAATACTGTAACAAATTCAATAAAGACTTTTAAAAACGGTTCACATCAAAAAAATATTTTTTTAATCAAATCAATGCTCCATTACCCCACACTGCCTCTCAGGATGGAGAGAAATTGGGACAAACCTAACAAAATGTACTTCATAATAAGCTTTGCTTGGGCACACTATCTTTGCTTGCCCCCTAACAAGTCTTCAGGTAAATTTCAAGTGAAGGATCAACTTGGATGCAGGAAGATTGGAGAGGACTACTGTCATATCCCTGGAGAAGGGATAGGCTACCCACTCCAGTTTTCTTGGATTTCCCTGGTGACTCAGGTGGTAAAGAATCTGCCTGCAATGTGGGAGACCTGGGCTTGATCCCTGAGTTGGGAAGATCCCCTGGAGAAGGGATAGGGAACCCACTCCAGTGTTCTTGCCTAAAGAATCCCATAGACAGAGGAGCCTAGCGTGCTATAGCCCCACGGGGTCGCAAAGAGTCAGACACAACTGAGCAACTAACACTTTGACTTTTGACTATGATATTGTGGTTTATATATATTTGACTTTCATTCCTGTTCAGGGTACAGAGCTCCTAAAATCTTTGGAATTTATTAAGTGATAAAAGTGATAAAGGTGTCTTGTTATTCGTAACAACCTCCTCTCAACTACAGAGTTTATGCTAATGAAGTGACTTTTGGAAAACCCTTGAGGATGGGGACTGGTTGCCAGGGGAACCAACCTGTGATTGTTGTTGTTATTGTTGTTCAGTTCTCAGTCGCGTCCGACTCTTTGTAGCCCCGTGGACTGCAGCACACCAGGCCTCCCTGTCATTCACTGTCTCCTGGAGTTTGCTCAAACTCATGTCCATTGAGTTATCAATGCCATCCAACCATCTCATCCTCTGCCACTCCCTTCTCCTCCTGCCTTCAATCTTACCCAGCATCAAGGTCTTTTCCAAAGAGTCGGCTCTTCACATCAGGTGGCCAAGGTATTGGAGTTTCAGCTTCAGCATCAGTCCTTCCAGTGAATATTCAGGGTTGATTTCCTTTAGGATTTACTAGGGGTGGAACGTTCAGTCTCACCTCCCAGACTCCCAGAGGGGAGAAGGGTTTGGAGACTGAGTTCAATCACCAATGGCCAATGATTTCATCAATTACACCTATGCAATGAAGCCTCCATAAAACCCCAAAAGGACAGCGTTCAGAGAGTTTTGGGATTTGTGTGCTGGGAGAGTGACGCACCCCAAACTCCACAGGCTCTGACGCTCCTCTTAGATATCTTTTCATCTGATTGTCCATCTGTGTCCTTTAATACCCTTTGTAATGTATCAATAATCTAATAATAAACTGTCTTCCTGAGTTCTGTGAGCCACTTCAGCAAATTAATGGAAATGAAGAGGGGATCATGGAAACCTCTGATCTGCCTGGTCAGAAGCACAGGTGAGGACTTCCCTAGTGATTCATTGGATTAGAAGTCTGCCTGCCAATGCAAAGGCACATGTGTTTGATCCCTGGTCTTAGAAGAGTCCACATGCCTTGGGATGTGCGTTACAACTACTGAGCCCAGGCACTATAACCCTTAAGCAGCAACTACTGAGCCCATGTGCTTCAAAACTACTGAAGCCTGTGTGCCTAGAGCCTGTGCTCCTCAACAAGGGGAGCCATCGCGATGAGAAGCCGGTGCACCCCAATGAAGAGGAGCCTCCGCTTGTTGCAACCTGAGAAAGCCCGAGGGCAGTGATGAAGACCCTGTACAACCAAAAAATTTAAAAACGAATAAATGAAAGAAATGTTTTAAAAAGAAGCACAGGTAACAACCTGGATGTACAATGGATGTCTGAAGTAGGAAAGAGAGGGCAGTCCTGTGGTTCTGAGCCCTTAACACACAGAATCTAACACTGTTTACAGGTGGCAGTGTCAGAATTGAGCTGAACTGCCCTGTACGGGCAGGCGCCCCAGGATGACTGTACTCTCGCTCTCTCTGTTCATCCTCTGCTTGACCAGTCCCTGTGTTACCTACATTCTACTCAGATGACTGACCTTCCCAATCAGTAGGTGCCTGCGTCCTTGGCACAGATCCCAGCTATTAATTGTTCTAGGTGTTAGATCAGAACATCTCCACCCTGAGAGCTTATCAAAGGGGCAGTGAATGGCTGTGCTGTTCTGCTCTTCCCCTGACAACCAGTGAGCCACCCTGATCTCAATCCCACCTACAACTGGTAACCTCCCCTTCCACCTGGGAGTGAAGACTGGTGGGCTGTCACTCCAGCATCAAGACGGTCTTCCCTGGTGATATATGAGAGAAAAATCCTCCTGCCAATGTAGGGAACAGGGGTTCGAGCCCTGGTCCGGGAAGATTCCACATGTGGCGGCACAACTGGGACCATGCCCCCACAACTTCTGAGCCTGTGCTCTGGAGCCCTCTAAAGCCCACGAGCTGCAACTACTGAAGTCTGTGCACCCTGGAACCTGTTGTTGAGTTGCTAAGTCTTGTCCGACTCAGACCCCATGGGCTGCAGCAAGCCAGGCTCCCCTCTCCTCCACTATCTCCCAGTTGCTGACAAGTGCTCAGTCATGTCCCACTCTTTGCAACCCCATGGACTGTAGCCCGCCAGGCTCCTCTGTCCATGGAATTTTTTCAGGCAAGAATCCTCGGGTGGGTTGCCATTTCCTTCTCCAGGGGATCTTCCCAACCCAGGGATCGAGCCCAGGTCTCTGGCATCTGCTGCATTGGCAGACAGATTCTTTACCACTAGCGCCACTTGGGAAGCAATCTGTCTTTCAGAGTTTGCTCAAACTCGTGTCCACTGAGTCCGTGATGCTGTCTAACCAGGTTCTCATCCTCTGCTGCCTCTCCTAGAACCTGTACAAGAGAAAGCCCATGCAGCAAAGAAGATCCAATGCAGCTAAAAGTAATAAATAAATTTTTTTAAATGTGAGCTCCCTCTATCCATGAAATTGAGGCGGGAGGTAGATGGAACCCCCCTACTCCCAGGGTAAATCTCACGGTAAAATTCATTCTCTGTGGACGGAAACCCCATTACAAGAGTTAAGGGAGAGGCTAGGCCCTGCCCAGACCACATATTTCTCATTCTTGAAGTCAGAAGACCTCCTGTAGACTGAAACTCCAAGACAACAAAAGCAGGACAATTAAGGGAGGACTCTGGGCCCTGCCCAGACCACATATTTCTTGTTATCAAAGTCAGGAGACCTCCCCAACCACACATGCACACAAAGGTTCCCTGGAGGTCAAAAGGATGCTCTACCCTTTCACCTTTTTGGTAGAATCCATCTTGGCTAAGAGAGATATGCACATACATGGGAGGATCCTGTGATATACCAAATATAGACTGTGAATCAGGCAAACCAAAATGATTGGCCAAGGAAACCCAGAAGAAATGCCACATAAAACTGTTCAGACTGCCACGAGGGCGAAACTCAGTGACTCTCTCTGAGTCCCCACACGAGTCTATCCACATATACTGCTCTACTCCTCCTAACAAGCACTTTATATGTTTCACTACTTTCTGTCTTTGCGGGAATTCTTTTTTGCAAAGCCAGGAAGTCAGGGTCTTGTCACTGACCACAGATTTAGTGGTTAGTATCTGGTGCTTTCATTACCGTGACCCAGACTCAATCTCTGGCCGGTGAGCCCAAACCCCACTTCAAGCTGCTGCAGATGGAGGCCCCCTGAGATCAGACCTGGTATGACAACTTGGGAATTTGGAAAGTCAAGGTGAACCATGGGCTTCAGCCAGCTGTCACTTAAGGCCCCTGACTTTCACTCCTGCCTTCTTTCTCTCATCTCCCCTTGGCTTTCTTTTCAAGATTAAAATAATGCTTGGGTGACAGTTGATGCTGTCCTCTGGGACAAGATGGAAACACAATTTCCAACCATGCAGGAGCCCAAAGGGTCTCTGTCTCTCTCTTGGTATCAGTGTCTTTCTCTCACTGTCCTGTGTGAGACCCTCCACTACAGCTTTCTTTTCCACTTTACTCCCACAACAAGTTCTCTTTCTCACTCCTTATCTCCTTCATATAATATCCTTCTTCTAGGGAAGGATTTCTTAGATATCATTCCTAAGCTGCATCCCAGCCACTGTCACACTCTATGCTGTCTGTCAGACAAAATCATCAGATGATTCTTAATTCTATCTCAGCTGCCAGGAAGACAGAGCAAATGATTTTGGGGTTCTTCTGTTGTCTAGCCTCTCACCTCACTCAACGCCCAGAAACCTACTCTGAGAATTTCTCTGCCTGCTGGGCCTCAAACCTTGAGCCCCATGCCATCTTCCACAGTGCTCCAATTTCCCCAAGTTTCTTCTTTGCATCTATTGGACCCCTTCACTCCAGGCCTTGGTAGCCTACACATACTGCTAGGGACAGCCTATTAGACTGGCTGCTACCCAAAAGCCCAAATCATAAGCTTTGTAGATGCTCAGTCACGAGGAATACACCCCAGTGTGGAAAGACATAAGCTCTACAGACAAGGGATCCCTCCTAAGGAAAGTCCTGGCAACCAGTTTACACTTAGCTTGAAAGCCCTTCTCTGATTGCTGGGTGGGGTGTCCCGAACATGGTATCATAGGGGCCAGGGATGTCTGGTCAGAAATCAGTGGGAGAGAAGAGGATGCTTGAAATCCCATTAGGTCCAAAGGGAATTTGGGGGATGCCCTGCACCCCTTCAGGTTAAAACCTCCTGGTAAAAGTTTCTAGGCTGAAGGATTCCATTCTAGGAGCACTGTCTTATTCTCAGTTGCAGGTTACTCAACATGGGAAGATTCCACTCCAAGTCAGAAAAAACATCTCTGGAGTGTATCCTTAAGAAATGGAAATTCTTTAAAACTGAAGGGTTAAAGAAGGAGAAACTTAAATTCTACTGCAGCAGTGCCCAGACTCTGTTTAAGTTGGGAAATGGAGAAAAATGGCCTGAAAATGCATCTCTAAATTATAATAACCTTCTGCAATTGGATCTTTATTGCCGCCAGATGAGAAAGTGGAGTGAGATTCCCTATAGTCAGGCTTTCACAGTCCTTTACCAAAATCCTACCCTATGTGGCTCCTGTAATTTAAAACCTGGAGAACAGAAGACTCTCCCAACACTTTAGATGATCTCCTTCTAAGCTCTGATCTCGAAGGGTGGAAACCTAGCACATCCTCCTCCTGACAGTATTCCCACCTAGCCAGTCCACCCCTCATATTAGGCAGAAACTCCAAAAATTACAACTTGACCCACAAACGCCCATGCCCCAGCTCCTAGATGTGTCCTTTGGGGTATTTAGTAATCAAGACCAAGCTCAGGAGGAAGAGAGACCCCAACGTGAGAAAAGACAGGCCAGGGCTCATGCAAAACTGATAGCTGTTGCTGTCAGTCATGGTTGGTGACCTCATGGGGGTCCAAGAAAGTTCAACTATTCATCTGGAAATAAGACCAACAAGAGGAAATGCTACAAACGCAAGTCAACTGGCCACTGTGCCCAAGACTGCCAGAAAGAACCTCCCCACCCCAGGCTATGCCCAGATAGCAAAAGAGGGACTGCCCCCAGTCCTGAAGGGGAAGTGGGACTTTGGCTCCTGAGATGGCCATGCTGGGCAACTGGGCTGGCCGTGGGGATTCTGGCAGCTCCCCCCAATGAGATGCTAATCTCCATCAGGGATCCCTGGGTAGTCCTGGACTCCCGTGGCAGAAAAGAAAATTGATTACTTACTTGATACAGTAGCCACTTTACTTTGTCTTAATTTCTCACACTGGACCTCTCTCCTCCAAAAACTGTACTGTGACTCGTGTTGATGGAAAGCCTAGCACTATTATTTTACTGGGCATTTCCCTTGCCAATTTAAACAGCGGTGGATTTTGCATGACTTTTTCTAGTTGTGCCTCAGTGTCCTACCCCTGTCCTTGGGAGAGATCTTCTGAGCTCCCCCGGGGTCATACTCAGGTTAGGAGGCCCCGAGCAGGCTTTTATCTTGACTCTTACTAAGACAGACTAACCTATCCCCAGAGACAAGGTCCTATTCCCAGCCATATCCTACAGGCAGTAAACTTTTAATGAGACAAAGGAACCCCTGCAAGGGCAGTAAAGGCCCAACCTGTAGGAATGAGCCTTAGGCCAGAAACTGCCTATACGTAAAGCTGAAAGAGAAGGGTTTACAACCACTCGTGGATAAATTCCTGAAAGCTGACTCCAAGAGTCAGATATTTGTCTTTTTTCTTTAGTTCTGTAAATCCTCCCCTTCTGTTCTATAAAAGAAACTGGCATCCAGACCCTGACAAGATGGTTATTTTGAGACATTAGTTGACTATCCTCTCGGGCAGTCGGTTTTCCGAATAAAGTCGCATTCCTTGCCTCAACATCTCATCTCTTGGATTTATTGACCTGTTGTGCTTCGAGGAAAGTGAGTTTGGATTTGTTAACAGGCAGCTGTGAGTTAAGTTTTATTTGGGGTAAATGAGGTCTATAGCCTGAAAGACAGCTTCTCAGATAGCTCTGAGGAACTGCTCTAAGAAGGTCAGAGGGGAGGTCAGTACATGATTTTAGTGACGGGACACGTGCCATCAAGCGTGCATTTTGGCAGAAGGTTGCTGCAAGTCACATGGAGCAGTTGTCTCCATTAATGATTTTTGTTCTTTTCTAGATATGAGAAGATGTGAGAAATTGGGCTCATAAAATCTTGTCCCCAAAATATCTAACTCTCTGAAGGTCTGTTCTGCCAGTGTTCCCTAGAGCACAGAGTGCTTCATCCCTAATTTCCACCCTGAACTCCTTTTAGGGCATGTTGAAAATCAGCAACTGAGTGGTTAATGACTTAATTCTTGTGGCAGCAAATAACGAGTGACAATTTTTAGTTGGCATGGCTTCCCAGGTGGCACAGTGGTAAAGACTCTATCTGCCAATGCAGGAGACGCAGGAAACAAGGGTTTGATCCCTGGGTCAGGACGATCCCCTGGAGGAGGAAATGGCAACCCACTCCAGTATTCTTGCCTGGGAAATCCCGTCGACAGAGGAGCCTGGTGGGCTACAGTCTATGCGTCACAGTTAGACACGTCTGAGCACACACGCGTCATTTACACAGGTTTCCTCATCTGTTTCCCTGTCTTGTGCGGAGACCAGATAACTGTTTAAAATAGTACTTACAAGCCTGTCTCATTCCCTAACTCCAAGAGAGGCATCTGTTCCTTTAACCGTTTCAGTGACTCCCTTCCTCCAGGAGCCTCTGTAGAAATAGGTTCTTCAAAGACCAGCCGGCAACTTGATCTAAACTTCCTCACTTGCCTGTGAGTCAGAGTCCCTGAAAACAGGCTTGCAAGAGCAATCTCCAGACTCCTGACACCAAGTTTTTCCTTTCAGACCACAGCCACTTGAGAACCTGCATCGAAAATGCAAGCTGCATCTGCTCCAGTGGTTATTGTAACTCAGCCCGGAGTTGGAAGCGGTCCAGCACCTCAAAACTCCAACTGGCAGACGGGCATGTGTGATTGCTTCAGCGACTGCGGTGTCTGTAAGTGCTGGGGAAACCTGTAACTGACTCAGAAGTGAATTTTAACATTGTTGTTGTCCAGTCTCTAAGTTGTATACAACTCTTTGTGACCCCATGGGCTGTAGCATGCCAGGGTCCTCTGTCCTCCACAGTTTCCCAGAGTTTACTCATATCTTTCCTTCATTTCTCCTTTATGGTGTAATAGAAGTTCTCCTCTCATTCCAAGGTACCCTGCATGTCAGGCAATGCTTTGCTAACAGAAAAATCCTGTACTGATTGTAGGTTCATTCTTCTTCACCCTTCAAAGGATAGTCTTACTCCTAAAAAAGTTCTGAAGTTAAGATAACTGTAAAAAAAAAAAAAAAAGGCAATGATTTGAATAATGAACAGGCTTGGCCTAATATAAATAAATCATACATTATATTAGAAGAGATGTTTAAAGTTTAACTTGATTAAAAAGAAAAAAGACTGCTTTTGTTACACATCAATTAAACTCGCTACAGTTACACTGTGTCCCATACACAAGGGTTCATTTTCATCCATGGTTTCAGCATGAGCTCACATAAGCATTATTTTAATTTATACGTTTAGGATTGTTATACAGAGAAGAATAAAGAATTCTGAAGGCAATTAACTGCTCAGTGAGTAAAATATCTCTCACTCTGCTTCGTTTTCTGTTTTGTTTCATTTTGTGAGATCTAAATATACCTGAGAGAAGAAAAGTTCGGGGTAAGATGTGCATGTCAGAGAGGCCAAATGCTTAGTTCTCAACACCAAGCAAGAAACCAACAAACCTGCCTACAAAATAAAAAATAAAACAAATTTTACTCAGAGGTTTTTTGTTCATTTGTTTCTTTCTTTCACCTGTTCCAAATCTACCCAGTGTTCTGAAACAGGGAAGGAAAACCTATTAACCTTTAACTTGGCAGAGGAATTAAAATTTGGAACGGAGTTGATAATTACACTGAAAAGCATAGAGGGGAAGAATCACCTGGGACATGGAACCACTGAACTTGTTGATTTGCTCTCCTTGTCCTGCTGCATGACCCGGGCTGGTCACTTGCACTTCTCAGGACATTAGTTTAACATCTGCAAATCATAGTGATCATGAAACCACAACAATAAAACCTTCTAAAGAGGAATATTCTAATTCTTCAAACCCTAGTATTGTTACTTGAATGAGTGAGTTACAAGATCTAATATGAGCTTAAAACCTTCACATAGAATTTCTTAAATCATAGATCTGACCAAATCATTCTCCCTTCTTAAAATATTTCAGAAGTTCTTCATGATTTCTGTGACCCCCCTCTGAACACTCATACTTCCAAATCGTCCAGTCTCCACCCTGCCTTGGATCCAGCTTCATCCCCATTCTTCCCCATCCCTGGTTCCAACCACGTTATGCGAATCCAGCCATTGCTAAGACAAACCAAGTTATCTAAAGAGGCTCTTTCCCCTTTCCTTAATCTATAAAATTCCTAATCATCATTCCATATTCAGATCAAGCAGCAGCATCTTCCCAGAGCACTGGAGGCCCCTCGGCTTCTTGAGTAGGTTCCTGTTGGAGAACTTTTCACGTTATTTGACCTCACTCCTGGACTTCAGACGGAGGCATTGTGGGTAGTGAGGATAACCTCTGAACGGGGCCAGGTTTCAGTGAGTCATCCAGTACATGGAAGAAGGCAGTACTGGGGGGGAAGCTGATGTGATGTTGAACAGGAGCAGTGAGGACGGCCTTGGCAGCCGACTGTGTGGGAAAGGCCCCAGGGCTTGGAACTGCCACCCATGAGCACACCCTGACTCTCAGCCGCGGTGGAGGGCAGAATGCAATAATTCGTACCTCTGTTTTCACGCATCCAGGTCTCTGCGGCACATTTTGCTTCATGTGTCTTGCCTGTCAAGTTGCAGCTGACATGAATGAATGCTGTCTGTGCGGAGCAACTGTCGCGATGAGGACCCTCTACAGGACTCGATACGGCATTCCGGTGAATCTTTTGCAATATTGTATCATTCGAATATGCACCCACATTCAAAATCAGTGTGATAAGCATGGAGGCCATTTGATGGTATCTGTCAACTGAACTGGGGCTTCCCAGGTGGCGCTAGTGGTAAAGAAAGAGGCAGATACAGGAGACGTAAGAGACATGTGTTCAACCCCTGGGTGGGAAAGATCCCCTGGAGGAGGACATGGCCGCAGGCATCAACTAAATGTGGTTGGTAGGAGTTTCCTGGCATGTGCATTCTATTATTGTAGCAATAGATCCTCTGGATATATGACCTCCTTCCACATCTCTGTGAAAACCATAGAAAACACACAACTCTCATATTTGCAATGCATGTCATACAACGGAAGAGGATTGTTCAGAGCCATGCCTGTACTATGCCCCAAGTACATTACATGTTACATCACGAAAACCTCGCACCATCTCTGTAAAGTAAGTAGATCTACCACATTTTACAGATGAGAAAAGTTTTTAAAGGTAGAATAACTCAGGCAAAGATATGCACTAGTCGAAAAGGAGTCATTACTCAACTCTAACTTTTCATGCCTGCACACTCCATTACACCATGCTAAGTCACTTCAGTCACGTCTGACTCTCCGTGGCCCAGTGCACTGTAGCCCACCAAGGGCTCTGTCCACGGGATCTGTCCATGGGGTTCTCCACGCAAGAATACAGGAGTGGGTTGCCATGCCCTCCTCCAGGGGATCTTCCTGACCCAAGGCTCGAACCAGCGTCTCTTATGTTTCCTGCATTGGCAGGAAGGTTCTTAAGCACTAGCGCCACCTGGGATGCCCCCTTCATTACACCATAAGCTTCACTTACGTAACAGAAGGTTTTAGTGCTCTCCAGAAATAGAACCAAAAGGAGATAGAGATGATATGAATATAGATATACAAAGAGAGCGAGAAATTTTAAGGAATTGCCTTATATCATTGTGGGGACTGGTAAGCCCAAAAAGCAAGACAGGCTGACAGGCTGGGAAGAGTTGCAGAGTCCAAAGGCAGCCTGCTGGCAGAATTCCTTCTTGTTCAGGGGAGATCACTCTTTCTCTGTTAAGGCCTTCAAAAATTAGGTGAGGCCCACCCACATTCTGGATGGTTGCTCTAAGTTTACTGATTTAAGCATTAATTTCATCTGAAATATTACCCTCACAGAAACATCCAGAATAGCATTTGACTGAATATGTGGGTACTATGGCCTAGCCAAGTTGACACATAAAATTAACCATCACAGAACAAATAAATAGAATATTTAAGGAGCTAGTTTTACTCCATTGAAACTATTTTTTTTGCTTAAAACATTTGTTAGTTTTTTAATCATAAAAATATTGCATGTATAGGTAATTTTATGACAAATTTAAACACAGAGATATATAAAATAAAAAGTGAAAATCTAACTGCTTTATGCCCAATTCCACTATTCAGTGATAAAAATTTTATGAATATCAATAATTTGGTGTGCATCCTCCTATAAGGCTTTACCTCTCAGTGGTAAAGAATCTGCCTGCCAACGCAGGAGCCACAAGAGACACCAGTTTGATCCCTGGATTGGGACTATCCCCTGGAGTAGGAAATGGCAACCCATTCTAGTAACCTTGCCTGGAAAATTCCGTGGGCAGAGGAGCTTGATGGGCTATATAGTCCATGGGGTAACAAAGAGTCAGACACGACTGAGCATTCAGTCTTTGGGCTTTTGTTCTCCTCTAAGGCATATAAATAGAAAGATAGATTAGATGCAGCTTCAACTATAGCTGTAGAGCCAGACATATGTGGTTTGGGATTTGCAGGGCTCTTTTGTTTCTATGTTTTAAATGAGTTCATACTACATTATAACCTGTTTTTTCCACTTAATATATGGTAGACCCCCTTTATGTCCGTAATATAGCTTCTTTTTCATGTCTGCATAGTATTCCATCATATAGATTATTTACTTAATCACTTTCTTATTGATGAAACCTTAAGTAATGCTGCAGTTGTACACAGCATTTTGTACACACTGGTATTTTTGTAGAATAGTATAGTGTTAATAGACTTGATTGATAGATCACAGGACATGCACATTCAAAATCTGAAAGGTACTATCTACTCACATACTTTTGTAATCTTTCCTTCTTTCCCCCCCTTCTTCCCAAAGCAACCACCAATATGCTTTCTGTCACTGTAGATTAGTTTTCATTTTCTACCATTTTATATAACAGAACTACATAGTGTGTGGGCTTCCCTGGTAGCTCAGCTGTTAAAGAATCCGCCTACAGTGCACGAGATTCCAGTTCGATTCCTGGGTCAGGAAGATCAGCTGAAGAAGGGATAAGCTACCCACTCCAGCATTCTTGGGCTTTACTGGTGGCTCAGCTGGTAAAGAATCGGCCTGCAATGGGGAAGGCTTGGCTCAATCCCTGGGTTGAGAAGATCCCCTGGAGAAGGAAACAGCCACCCACTCCAGTATCCTGGCCTGGAGATTTCCATGGACTGTATAGTCCATGAGGCTGTAAAGAGTTGGACAGGACTGAACGACTTTCACTTTTCACATACAGTGTACTATTTTATGCAGCGTCTTTCACTCAGTATGATTTTTTGAGGATTCATCAAGTTGTTGTGTACACTTGAAATGTGTTAGGAAGGCAGATCTCATGCTAAGTATTTTTAACCCCCAAAAAACTAGGAAAAAAAAAAGAAAATATTTGAATGGCAAATAAGTACATACGAAGATGTTCAACATCATCAGTCACTAGAGAAATGCAAATGAAAACCATAGTGAGGTACTGCCGTATATCTATTGGGACGGCTAAAATAAACAGACTAACTCACACCAAGTGTTAGCTTATATGGAGGAACCGAAACCCTCATGCACTGATGGTTGGAGTGTAAAATATAGTTTCTTAAAAAGTTAAACATACACCTGCTTTTTGGCCCAGCCATTCTGCTCCTAGATATCTACCCTGCAGAAATATACATCCATACCAAGACTTGTACACAAATATTTAGAGTAGTTTTGCTTGCAATAGCCAAAAACTAAAAAAGCAACCCAAATGTCCCCCAGCAGGTGAATGAATAAACAAATTGTGGTCTATCTATCCATGTAATAGTATATTATTCAACAATAAAAAGGAATGAACTATTGATACACACAATTTGGATGAATCTCAAGATAAATATAATATTAAGTTGTGGGTAAAAATTTCAGGATCATCACTAAAAGGATAAAAATTAGTTGTGGAACATCTGAAACTACTAAAAGGGGACTTCAGTAATGGTCCAGTAGTTAAGACTTCACTTTCCAACGTAGGGTGGGGCATTTGATCCCTGCTCAAGGAGCCAAGATCCCACATGTCTCAAGGTCAAAGAAACAAAACATGAAACAATGAAGCAATAATGTAACAAATTCAATAAAGGCTTTAAAAATGGTCCCCATCCAAAAATAAATCTTAAAAAAAAATTACTGCTAAGGGGAACAAAGGGCTTCCCTAGTGGCTCAGATGGTAAAGAAACTGCCTGCAATGCAGGAGACCTGGGTTCAATCCCTGGGCTGGGAAGATCCCCTGGAGGAGGGCATGGCAACCCACTCCAGTATTCTTGCCTGGAGAATCCCCATGGACAGGGTAACCTGGCAGGCTACAGTCCATGGGGTCGCAAAGAGTCAGACTCAACTGAGCGACTAGGCATAGCACAGCAAAGGGAACAAAAGGAACCAGGAAAGGTCTATTCAGCCAAAAAAAAAAAAAAGAGATAGGAAAAATTACCATTTGATGAATAGGGAACATAGAACAATTTGCCTATCTCATCGGTGGGAATGATTTAGATGTCTCCGCTGTGCTAAAATGTCTTTACTTCTCACTATTTCTCTTAGCGCTTTTGTGGTGAGTCCTTGGGAGCCTGGCCTCTTATGCAATGGGTGAATAGCTCCCCACTTAGCTCACCCCCCCTCTTTGCTGGGGCCCCAAAGCCCACATGAGATTGTCCGTTAAACTGCTCTGCACTGTGTCCCAGGCAAGGCCGCAGCTGGCCGTTCTGGGCTGGCCCAGCCACAAAAGCTGGCTTCAGTTAACCTCCCGTCTTTCTTTCCCCAGCCTGTTCCTTCCTCCTTTCTGATCTCACAGGTTTAGGTTTGGGGTTTATCTAATGCAGTGCCCCTGACTATGTTAAGTTTCATGTTCCTGAGTTCTGTTTTACTTTTCTCCATCAACATAATCCCATCTGCTTCATTTTTTTTTTTTTTTTCAAAAATTTCTGAAGATTTCTGGCTAACTAAGTCCCCCCAGCCCTATTTTCTAGTGCGGCTTGAATGTTATTTAACAAAGCTCTGCAAGCACATAGTTGTTAAAATTATCTAATTTGCAAGGTTTGTTGAGAAAAATAATAGTCCCCAAACTTCTATTCCCCATTTCCTCTTTCCTAGAGCCGTTTACCTCCATATCTCCAAATTGTAGACTTGTATTGCTACCTTTTGACTGTTCAGTTGGGGGCGTTGTCTATGGGCCTCCCATCATGGAAGATGAGAATTTAGTTCTGTTTTCTCCCCCTTCTGCACCACGGACATGCACCCTACCCCTACCCCACTCCCTCCAATATGTGAAGTGAAAGTTGCTCAGTCTTGTCCAACTCTTTGCGACCCCATGGACTATACAGTCCATGGAATTCTCTAGGCCAGAATATCGGAGTAGGTAGCATTTCCCTTCTCCAGGGGACCTTCCCAATCCAGGGATCGAACCCAGGTCTCCCACATTGTAGGTGGATTCTTTACCAGCTGAGCCACAAGGGAAGCCCCCCTCCAATATGATTATATATAGTTTTGGCTAAATCCATATTTAGCATTTACATTATGACACCTATATTTGCTCTTCAGAGCTGAGTTGAATTGTGTAATGAACAATGATTGCCTTGTCTACTAAACTTAGTTTTTCCTACTATTAATAACTCTTGACTTTTTCATTAGGAGTTTTCCATTTACTTAGAAGTAATCCAATCCCAAACTCTTACCAGTTTTCTAAATCTCTTCCCTAAACATCAGACAGACATCCTATCATCTTCATCTTCTTGATGAAATCACTCCGTGACCTGCTACCCTTTGAACCAGTTTTCCATTCCTCATGCTCTGCTTCCGCCCTGCCATCTCCATCATCTTGACCTGGGGATTCCTTTAACCAGTCCCGCATGTTAGGTTCTGGTTTCTTATACCCCACATCCTCTTCTTTCTTAGTTTGCTTCTTCATTCTGGTGGGGGCACCCTGTAGGAGCTTCCTGATACAGGGAAAGGATATAGGAGAAAAGAATTTTGAGATTTTACTTCCTGAAACTGTTTATTTTACCTTCCTTTGATAGTTTGTTGGATCTTTTCTTTTTTTCAATCTTTCACCTCTCCTTTATCTTTTACCTCTTTTGCCTCATGAACTCTTTTTCCTTTTTAAATTTTACGTATTTACTTTTTTCTGGCTGTGTTGGGTCTTTGTTCCTGCGAAGGCTTTTCTCTAGTTGCGGCACACGGGGGCTATGCAGCCTGTGGGCTTCTCACTGCAGTAGCTTCTCTTGTTGCAGAGCACCAGCTCTAGAGGGCATGGACTTCAGTAGTTGCAGCACATGGACTCAGTAATTGCAGCTCCTGGGGTTCAGAGTGTGGCCTCGATAGTTGTGGTACAGGGGCTTAGTTGCCCCATAGCATGTGGGATCTTCCCAGACCAGGGATCCAACCTGGGTCTTCTGCATTGGCAGGTGGATTCTTTACCACTGAACCACCAGGGAAGCCCCTGGTTGGATTTCTTCTATTTTCAATATTACAAAGTACAGGAAAACATTTGATGTGATAAAAAGAGACAGGAGTTATGTGGATAAATCAGCTAACATGTTCCTGAATGTATCCATCCCAACTTCAAATTCAAAGCATCAGCGACTTCTGCTTCTCTTCAAAATGTCTTGAAAACCCATGAGCCTTTATTTCCACATAGGTGGATTTTTACATTTCTGTTCCTTTTCTGTTTTCCAACAGGGATCCATCTGTGATGACTACATGGTGACCCTTTGCTGTCCTCTGTGTTCTCTTTGCCAAATCAAGAGAGACATCAACAGAAGGAGAGCCAATCGCACTTTCTAAAAAAAGAATCAATGGTAAGTCCCAGAATCTGTGAATGTTTGGAAATGTAATTCAGGGCTTTGTAAACAAAGTATTATTTTGAACAATAATTCAATAATAGCAGTTCTTTAAGTCTTTCAAATATTATCTTAATAGAAAGATAGATTTTGATTTCTTCTTATGAAGAAATCAAACTGGCTTGTTCAAGCTGCTATAACAAAATGGCCTGAACAGTTTAAGCATCAGGAACTTATGTCTCACAGTTCTGGATGGTGGCAAGTCCAAGATCAAGGTATGAGCCAGTTCAGTTTCTTGGAGAGGGTGCTCTTCTTAGCTTGCAGTTGGCTACCTTTTTGCTGTGTCTTCAAAGACTAGACAGAGAAAGTGTTTTGGTCTTTCCTCTTATGAGGATAGTAATCCCATCATGGGGACCTCACCTTCATGATCTTGTCTAAACCTTATTAACTCCCAAAGGCTCCACCTCCTAATACCATCACATTGGGGGTTGGGGTTTCAATATCCCAGTTTGGGGAGCAGGACACAAACATTCAGTTCACAACTCTATATTTTGAAACTGTATTTTTATAAATAAAGGGATGACTTTTCTAGACTTCTCAGAATTCTAGTGGTCAATTAATGAAACACCACTTGCAAAAGCATATATATATATATATATAAAATACAAGAGTGTGGTGAGTTACAAAAGTAGTGAATACATGCTCCTTCCTAATACAAACAAACTGACAAAAGAAACTGGTAAATAATTACAAAGTAGTACAGCAAGTAAAAATTATGTTACATAAATTTGGATTGATTGTGGCATAAAGCATATCAATACTTGAGGTGAGGTTAAACAGAAAAGTCTTATTGGAGATGGTAGACTTTGAAAGAGGTGGAATTCTATATAGAATATTTGGAAATGTTATGTAGAATGTCATCATCTGAAATTCAATCAAGTTATTTTTCAACTCATTCTTCCAAGAGTCTCAGAATTAGCTATTAAGGATGTAGTAAAGTAGAAATCAACATGATTTTGATGATCTTCTATAGAACATATCTTGAGTATGGGAAGAAAACATTAATTTTCCCATTCTTTGCAAAAATGCCACTTCCTTTCCCAAGTGAATGAGAACTCTGTTTGGTTAACAAACATAACTCTTGGAAGGTGCGTTTTTAAATATTCATGTGTGTAGCACATAATGTCTCAAGTACCTAGTACCGTGTGGGACACTGTTAGGATTTGGGGGAACAAAAGGAGATAAGTTGGTCCTCTTGTCCTCTTGTCCTTTGAGACTTTATACTCCAAAAAACAGCATTAATAAAATGCAAACTTTGACCAGTGCCTTTAGACAAAGTGCTATTTTATGCACAGAGGTAGAAAAGATGATATTCTGTGAGATGTACAAGTGAAAGTTTCTTGAAAGAAGTGGTTTTTGATTCTGAAGAGGAAGTGAGCATCAGGGTCTCAAGAGGAAATAAGTGGCACCCAAGCTGTGGGAAGAGAAGGATTTAATGAAACCACCTGCAGGGTGGGTGGGAGGAGACAGGAGATGGGAACCATGACCAGCCCTGGGCCTGTGGAGGAGGGGAGGGAGCAGTGACTAGAATCCCAAAGGAGATAGCTGTTTGATGGCTGCCCTGAGCGGACCTGAGCAACCCAGGGCAGCCCTGCAGGAAGGAGTCACCGGGGAAGGCGCCCTGACCTCACGTTCTGACGTCCTTCTGGGCTTCCCATTGGCTGAACCCACCAGGAAGGCGGAGACAAGGATGGTGTTGCTAGGATACACAGGTCAGCCTCCCAGGGCAGAGTGCAGGGTGGACAAGGGTAGAAATAGAGCAGATGGGACCAACAGAAGATTTCTGACTGAATGCTGTGCTGTGCTAACGCGTTCTCTCATGTCTGATTCTTTGCGACCTTACGGGACGTAGCCCACCAGGCTCCTCTGTCCATGGGATTCTCCAGGCAAGAATACTGGAGTGGGCTGCCATGCTCTCCTCCAGGGGATCTTCCCAACCCAGGGATCGAACCTACGTCTCCTACGGCTACTGCACTGCAGATGGATGCTTTCTGGTTGAGCCTCCAGGGAAGCCCAATGAAACTACAGAGGCAAAAATAGGAAAAAACATATTTATGAGTTTGGGTTCCTCTTGGCAGGAACACATAAGGGGGAAAATAATGAGAAATGAAATATTCTACTGCAGTGTCATGAATACTAGGCCAATGATCTGGGCTTTTATTTGGTAAGCACTGGGGAGTTATTTTGGGGCTTCCCAGGTGGCCCTAGTGGTAAAGAATCTGACTGCCAAAGCAGGAGACATAAGAGACACAGTCCCTGAGTCAGGAAGATCCCCTGGAGGAGGGCATGGCAACCCACTCCAGTATTCTTGCCTGGGGAATACCATGGACAGAGGAGTCTGGTGGGCTACGGTCCATAGGGTCGCAAAGAGTCGGACACGACTAAAGCAACTTGGCATTCAGGCAAGGGAATTATTTTAGGTTGTAAGTAAAGGAGTAACATATGTACAGTTATGTTTTAGAAAAATTAACCTGGTAATGGTATGTACACAGACTGGACAGGGTAAGGTCAGAAGCAGAGGTGGCCTTACATCATTTCAACACTGTTTAAACACATGAGACAATTTGGATAAAATATTAAGAGCTATCCACACATACATAAATCCTGGCATCTGAGCTTTTTTTTTTTTTAACTTCAAGGAAATTATCTCTCTGAATTTTTAAGCTGGTTTGATGTAAAATATCTTAGTGGTCCTGACTCTTGCTCATCAGCTTGGATCCTACATTATTCACTGACAATAAAACTTTACATATCCAAATATCTGTAATGGGAGAATCAAAAGATAAAGATCAAAGAATCATGTGATTTATGTTAAAAACAGACTGAGGTAAAGAGGTATAAGAACCAACTAAAAAGGGAGAATAGACAGATTTCCCAGAAGTACAGAATTTTACATAATTAATGAAGGTATGCCTCCTGTAAGGAAAGAAAGCGTTATTTCCCACTTCTTAAGTATGGTTTGCATAGCAACTTTCAAAGTGTACAGTATGAAAAGGGGAAGGGGGGCGGGAATAACCTTGGAAGACTAACCAGGTGGAAAACCCGGACAAAATTACTTTAGCCAGTTATCATCATCGGTGGTCCTGCTGAGAGCTTGTGCCCCTAAAATGATGTGATGAAGCTGGCGCTTTACCTGTGTGGTCTTCCTCTCGACGCCCCACAACTCCAGTCTACCATCAGAAAAACATCAGACAAAAAGACTGAGGCCCATTCTGCAAAATACAAAAATTAAGGCAGATTCTCCTCAAAACCGTCAAGGTCATCAGAAACAAGAAATGTGCAGTCACGGTTTAGAGGAGCTTAAGGAAACTTAATGAGTAGAGGTAATATGCTGTCTGAATGGGATCTTGGAACAGCACGGGGACATTATGTAAAAACTGAGCAATCTGAATAAAGGACAGTCTTTGATCAATAATCTATCAACATTGGTTCATTAGTTGTGATACACCTACCATAGTAAGATGCTAGCCATTGGGAAACTGGTGCAGTTATATGGGAACTCTCTTTGCAACTTTTCTGTAAATCTAAAATGATTATAAAATTAAATCTTTATTAAAAATTAAAAAGCAGATTGAGAAAATTTAACCTTATTTTTTTGTGTCCCTCGTAGGTGGAGAGCTCCTTTCTCCCCCTTTCTTCTGTGGTTGCTCTCCTGACCCGGTGAAGAGCTCAACACCTCTTCAGCTTTTCCACTTTCTGCAATTGAAATATAATTGATATTTTTAATCACAATCAGTGGGGTTTAAAAAAAACTGAACTTTTATTTCAAATGAGTGCTATCCCTTAGTTTTGCCAAATGGTCCAGCGTAGTTTCTCTTTGCTATTAAGTTTTCCAGCTTATAAATTCTGTATTACATTTTAAAATATGATCAAATAAAAGATTTTACAAGCATGATTCTTTGCAGTTCTTTGCTCTCAATAAAATGTCTTCCTATTATTTGTCAATTCCAAGGGCCAATATCATAATTTCATTCTTACAGTTTGTTTTCCTAACAGGAGATTTTGGTCCACAGCAATTCAGCTCTCTTTCATCTAAAAAGTTTAAGGGAGAGAGAAAAAGACTACAGACAACTATTCTAAGTCAGGGGTCCCCAACCATTTTGAACCAGGGACCGGTTCCATGGAAGACAATTTTGCCATGAATGGAGGCTGGGGGTAGGGGTGGGGTGGAGTGGGGTGGGGCCAGTGGAGGAGAGAGAGGGAAGGATGGTTTCTGGATGATTCAAGCACATTACATTTATTGTGCACTTTGTTTCTATTATTATTGCATCAGCTCCACCTCAGATCATCAGGCATTACATTCCAGAGGTTGGGGACCCCTGTTCTAAGACACTTACAGTACATTTAACCAACGCTTTCCCTCCTTTTCATGTGATTTACAAGCATTATTAATGCTGACAAAGCAACAATGGACTAGGTTCTGCTTCCCAACTGCATGCTTGATGGTTTCATTGTTGTGTTATTGATTTTCTCTTTTGCATATAAGGTATCAAAGCAAGTAATAAAAATTCAATTGTCAAATTCAATATAATTCAGTTTTGGTTAAATACTGATAGATAAACGTGTGAAGCAATCATTTCTTTTTTTCACATTTCTTGTCCTGTTTATCTTCTGCAACATTTTGCCCTGCTGAAAATCTCACTTCCTAATTTCCTTTCTTTCTCCCCCTACACTTCTGAGTCCATTTCATTTGTTGGGGTGGAGGGTGGGGGAAGGCAACCTTCAGACCAGTAGAAATATCTACTATAAGTAAAAATATCTATTAGTAGAAATATCTACTGTAAGTAGGTATTTCACTATAAGTATATTGTGAAATTTCAGTGAGAAAAAATGTAAAACCACCTGGAACTTAATAGGCACTCAAACTTGAGTCCTTCGCCCCCTTTTTTCACTTGCCTTATAGATGTAGGTGTTTTGCCAAGTTCTAAACACCCTCTTCCAACAACACAAGAGAAGACTCTACACATGGACATCACCAGATGGTCAACACTGAAGTCAGATTGATTATATTCTTTTCAGCCAATGATGGAGAAGCTCTATACAGTCAGCAAAAATAAGACCAGGAGCTGACTGTGCCTCAGATCATGAACTCCTTATTGCCAAATTCAGACTGAAATTGAAGAAAGTAGGGAAAACCACTAGACCATTCAGGTATGACCTAAATCAAATCCCTTATGACTATACAGTGGAAGTGAGAAGTAGATTTAAGGGACTAGATGTGATAGACAGAGAGCCTGATGAACTATGGACGGAGGTTCATGACATTGTACAGGAGACAGGGATCAAGATCATCCCCATGGAAAAGAAATGCAAAAAGGCAAAATGGTTGTCTGAGGCGGCCTTATAAATAGCTGTGAGAAGAAGAGAAGCAAAGAGCAAAGGAGAAAAGGAAAGATATTCCCATTTGAATGCAGAGTTCCAAAGAATAGCCAGGAGAGATGGGAAAGCCTTCCTCAGTGATCAATGCAAAGAAATAGAGGAAAACAACAGAATGGGAAAGAGTAGAGATCTCCTCAAGAAAATTAGAGATATTAAGGGAACATTTCAGGCAAAGGTGGGTTCGATAAAGGACAGAAATGGTATGGACCTAACAGAAGCAGAAGATATTAAGAAGAGGTGGCAAGAATACACAGAAGAACTGTACAAAAAAGATCTTCATGACCCAGATAATCACAATGGTGTGATCACTCACCTAGAGCCAGACATCCTGGAATGTGAAGTCAAGCGGGCCTTAGAAAGCATCACTACGAACAAAGCTAGTGGAAGTGATGGAATTCCAGCTGAGCTATTTCAAATCCTGAAAGATGATGCTGTGAAAGTTTTGCACTCAATATGCCAGCAAATTTGGAGAACTCAGCAGTGGCCATAGGACTGGAAAAGGTCAGTTTTCATTCCAATCCTTAAGAAAGGCAATGCCAAAGAATGCTCAAACTACCGCACAATTGCACTCATCTCTCACGCTAGTAAAGTAATGCTCAAAATTCTCCAAGCCAGGCTTCAGCAATACATGAACCGAGAACTTCCAGATGTTCAAGCTGGTTTTAGAAAAGGCAGAGGAACCAGAGATCAAATTGCCGACATCCGCTGGATCATCGAAAAAGCAAGAGCGTTCCAGAAAAACATCTATTTCTGCTTTATTGACTACACCAAAGCCTTCGACTGTGTGGATCACAATAAACTGTGGAAAATTCTGAAAGAGATGGGAATACCAGACCACCTGACCTGCCTCTTGAGAAACCTGTATGCAGGTCAGGAAACAACAGTTAGAACTGGACATGGAGCAACAGACTGCTTCCAAATAGGAAAAGGATTATGTCAAGGCTGTATATTGTCACCCTGCTTATTTAACTTATATGCAGAGTACATCATGAGAAACACTGGGCTGGAAGAAGCACAAGCTGGAATCAAGATTACCGGGAGAAATATCAATAACCTCAGGTATGCAGATGACACCACCCTTATGGCAGAGAATGAAGAGGAACTAAAAAGCCTCTTGATGAAAGTGAAAGAGGAGAGTGAAAAAGTTGGCTTAAAGCTTAACATAAAGAAAACTAAGATCATGGCATCTGGACCCATCACCTCATGGGAAATAGATGGGGAGACAGTGGAAAGAGTGTCAGACTTTATTTTTGGGGGCTCCAAAATCACTGCAGATGGTGACTGCAGCCATGAAATTAAAAGACGCTTACTTCTTGGAAGGAAAGTTATGACCGTTAGGTAGTTAGAATAGGGGAAAAGAGTCCAAAATGGCGGTGGCTAAAAGACCTGGAAGGGAAATTTACATAAAACCGGCCCAGGGACAGAGAAACATATAAAAAGAGGAGCCAAAGCACTCTCTCTCTCTTTTTCTCTCTTTCTCTCTCTCTCTTTCTCTCTCCTGTGCGATGGGGCACTCTTCTCTTCGCGTCTTTGGATCGACATGCCCTCATGCCTCAAAGATGGATTTTCCTGCTATTATCTAAGTAGATAGAGCTGTAACACTGGGCTGTAACAGTGATTTATTTAAGAGCTATAACACGGTCTGTCCTCCGAGAGCTGTGACCCGCTGAGGGGGCTTCAATGTCCGTCACTCCAAATTTTTGTTGTGATGGGACAAAGAAGTGAGGAGCATACACTCGCCTGACATGACCAACTTAGACAGCATATTAAAAAGCAGAGACATTACTTTGCCAACAAAGGTCTGTCTGGTCAAGGCTATGATTTTTCCCGTGGTCATGTAGGGATGTGAGAGTTGAACTGTGAAGAAAGTTGAGCACCGAAAAATTGATGCTTTTGAACTGTGGTGTTGGAGAAGACTCTTGAGAGTCCCTTGGACTGCAAGGAGATCCAAGCAGTCCATCCTAAAGGAGATCAGTCCTGGGTGTTCATTGGAAGGACTGATGCTGAAGCTGAAACTCCAGTACTTTGGCCACCTCATGGGAAGAGTTGACTCATTGGAAAAGACCCTGATGTTCGGAGGGATTGGGGGCAGGAGGAGGAGGGGACGACAGAGGATGAGATGGCTGGATGGCATCACCGACTCGGTGGGCACGAGTTTGAGTCAACTCCAGGAGTTGGTGATGGACAGGGAGTCCTGGCACGCTGCACGCAAAGAGTGGGACACGACTGAGCAACTGAACTGAACTGACTGATCCTGGGTCCACTCCTTTCACACCTCATAGTCTTCTTGCTGCTGCTGCTGCTGCTAAGTCGCTTCAGTCGTGTCCGGCTCTGTGTGACCCCATGACCCCAGCCTACCAGGCTCCTCCGTCCCTGGGATTCTCCAGGCAAGAACACTGGAGTGGGTTGCTATTTCCTTCTCCAATGCATGAGAGTGAAAAGTGAAAGTGAAGTCGCTCAGTCTTATCTGACTCTTAGCAACCCATGGACTGCTGCCTACCAGGTTTCTCTGTCCATGGGAGTTCCCAGGCAAGAGTACTGGAGTGGGGTGCCATTGCTGTCTCCGCATAGTCTTCTTGCTGCTGCTGCTAAGTCGCTTCAGTCATGTCTGACTCTGTGCGACCCCATAGACGGCAGCCCACCAGGCTCCGCCACCCCTAAGATTCTCCAGACAAGAACACTGGAGTGGGTTGCCATGTCCTTCTTGGAATCATCTATTCTCATAGCTTCAAATGCCTGCCATATACCAAGGAGGACTGTATTTCTAGTTTCTTCCGTACTGCTGATCTTCAGAATGTCTCTTCCACTGCCTACAAAACAAGTGCTTCTTGGTGTTCCCCTACCCATTCTCTATCCAACAGGTCAAATGATTTCACTACCCAGGTTTTCAAGGTAATAAATCTAGATACCGTTGAAACCTGAATTGTCTCATCACACCCTTCTCCCTTCTCCTCACATCTACTCAGACACCAAGTTCTGCCACTTCAACTCCACTTGATAATCCTAGTGGATGATCTGTTTTATTTGTTCCTATATCCACAGTGCCTAGAAAAATGCCTGACATCCAGTAGATACATACGCAAATCGCTTTGGCCACCTAATATCAAGAACTGACTCACTGGAAAAGGCCCTGATGCTGGGAAAGATTGAGGGCAGGAGGAGAAGGGACGACAGTGGATGAGATGGTTGGATGGCATCACCGACTCAGTGGACATGAGTTTGAGCAGCCTCTGGGAGTTGGTGATGGACAGGGAAGCCTGGCGTGCTGCAGTCCATGGGGTCGCAGAGTCAGACACGACTGAGCGACTGAACTGAAGAGATCATTTATTGAAATGAATTACTCTGTCCTCTCCTCTTTGTCTCCACTGCCAAGAATGTAGTCCAAGCCCATATTACATCTTTTGAGAATCATGTTTCTAGCTCCTGAGTTAGTTTCTCAGCCTCTAGTAACTCCAGCTCCTATTGCTTTCTCCCCAGTCCATCCTGTACACTGCTTGGCTTGAGAAAATTGTAAACATCCTAAAAAAATTTCCCTGATCCTTCATGATGTAACCTCAGTCTACCTCTTCAGCCTATTCTCCCACCATGTTTTCACTCTCCAAATTTCCTGTTTTCCCTACTTCAAACACACATACTTATTTCAGATGTCCAATTCCAAATGCTCTCTACTTATTGATATGATCAAAGAACTTTTCTTCCACAGCTTATAGATGTGATGAGCTACATTAATTGATTTTTGAATGTTGAACCAATTCATACACCTGGAATAAATCCCACTTAGTCACAGCCTATAATTCTTTTTATGTATTACTGGATTTGACTCGCTAATGTTTTGTTGAGAATTTTTGCATCTATGTTCATGATAGATACAGAACTACAGTTTTCCTTTCTTGTAATATCTTTATCTGGCTTTGGTGGAAGGATGATCCTTGCCTTTAAAAAAATGAATGAAGAAGTGTTCTCTATGCTTCTATTTTCTGAGATTGTAGAGAATTGGTGTGATTTCTTCCTTAAATGTTTGATAAAATTCACTAGTGAACTCATCTGGGCCCAGTGCTTTCTGTTATGGAAGGTTATTAATCATTGATTTAAAAAAATTTAATAGTTATAGGCCTATTCAGACTCTTTTTTGTGAGAATTTGGTAGATTATATCTCTCATAGAATTGGTCCATATCATCTAAGTTATCAAATTTGTCAGCATAGAGTTGTTTATAATATTCCTTCATTATTCCTCTAATCTTCATAGGATCTGTAGTGATGACCCCCTTTATTTCTGATATTAGTAATTTGTGTCTTCTCCTTATCTGGCTAGAGTCAAGCATTTTATTCATTTTTTTCAGAGAAACAGGCTTTGATTTCATTGATTTTCTCTTATTAACTTCCTGTTTTCAAGTTTCACTGATTTACACTCTACTCTGATTTTTATTATTTCATCCCTTCTGCTTACTTTGGATTTAATTTTTTTTTTTTCTAATTTCCTCTTGTGGAAGCTTAAGTTATTGATTTTAGATCTTGCTTCTTTCCTAACACATGCACTGCATCCCACAAATTTTGATAAGTTGTATTTTCATCTAGTTCAAAATATTTTCAAATTCTTCTTGAGATTTCTTCTTTAATCTGCATGTTATTTAGAAGTATGTTGTTTAATCTCCAAATTTTGAGGAAATTTCCAGCTATGTTTCTGTTATTTCCAGTTTCATTTCATTGTGGTCAGAGAGCATACATTTTATGATTTCTATTCTTTTTAACTTCTTAAGATGTGTTTTATGACCCAGGATATGGTCTACTCTGAGGAATGTTCTATGTGAGCTTGAGTATACTGTTGTTGGATGTGGTTTAGAAATACCAAATTAGATCCAGTTCATTGATGGTGCTGTTGAGTTCAACTACGTACTTAGTAATTTTCTGCCTGCTCAATCTGTCCACTGCTGACAGAATGATGCTGAAGTTTTCAAGTATAGTGGATTCATCTATATCTCCTTGCAGTTCTATCAGTTTTTGCCTCACATTTTTTGTTGTTGATGCTCTGGTTTTAATTAAAAATATTGTGATTCCATTTTCTCCATCGTTTCTTAGTGTATCAATTATATGTATTTCTAAAATTTTATAGTTATGAAATTTCAATCTCTCTGATTACACTACACATCTGTCTTTGACATGTTGTCTACTTTTCCCATGAGAGCCCTTAGCAAATTAAACATCACTGCTTTAAACTTCTGAGAATTTCAACATCTCTGCCATGTCTGAGTCTAGTTATGCTTGATTTGTGTCTTCTAATTGTGTTGTTTTTTTTCTTGCTTTTTATCATCCTTTGTAATTTTTTGTTTAGAGGCCAGGCATGATGTATCAGGAAACATGAACTGAGGTGATCAGGCTTCTAGTATAAGGTTTTATGTTAATCTGGATAGGAGCTAGGCAGCACTTTACATTTTCTATAGCTGTAAGTTTAATCAAGGCGGAGGCTTGATTCCTCTTATTTTTCTTGTCTTCTTCCCTGTTGTGTTTTTTCCCCTAAGAATTCTCTTAAAGAGCCTGACTTGGAACTCTTAGTCATAATTCACAGATACTACACTGGAATTTTGTCATGGTGGAAGGGTGTGGAGAGCATTCAATTATCTTGTTATCTCTGTCCTTTCTTTAGCCTAGGTCCCTGGGCTGTGACCTTTAGAAATATTTCTTAGACTGTATCTCTTCTCCCATGACACAAGGCTAAAAAAAAATTGTTTAGTTGCTAAGTCGTGTCACAAGTTAGGCTAACAGGGACTGAAATTATCCAGCTGGCTTTTCCCCAGGTCAGATAAGGCCTTGGTAGAGTTAATTTCCTTCAGAGGGCAGGCCTTTGTCATGGAAAATGATCTGGAAGGATTTCAAAATAGTTGCTTTCTCCTCCCCTGGGATCCCTCATCTTAATCCTGATAACTTCCTGGAGTGCCAGGGGGTTTTAACTTTCCTGCCAATCCAAACTTATTGCTATTGTTTAGCTGCTAAGTCATGTCCAACTCTTCTGCAACCCCATGGGCTGCAGCCCACCAGACTCCTCTGTCCATGGGATTTCCCAGGCAAAAATATTGGAGTAGATTGCCATTTCCCTCTCCAGGGGATCTTTCCAAAGCAGGGATCGAACCCACATCTCCTGCATTGCAGGCATTCTTTACCACTGAGCCACCACAGAAGCCCTAGTCAGTTCAGTCAGTTCAGTTCAGTTCCGTCACTCAGTTGTGTCCAACTCTTTGCAACCCCATGAATCATAGCACACCAGGCCTCCCTGTCCATCACCAACTCCCGGAGTCTACTCAAACCCATGTCCGTCGAGTCAGTGATGCCATCCAACCATCTCATCCTCTGTCATCCCCTTCTCCTCCTACTCCCAATCCCTCCCAGCATCAGGGTCTTTTCCAAAGAGTCAACTCTTCCCATGAGGTGGCCAAAGTACTGGAGTTTCAGCTTCAGCATAGTCCTTCCAATGAACACCCAGGACTGATCTCCTTTAGGATGGACTGGGTGGATCTCCCTGTGGTCCAAGGGACTCTCAAGAGTCTTCTCCAACACCATAGTTCAAAAGCATCAATTTTTCGGCACTCAGCTTTCTTCACAGTTCAACTCTCACATCCATACATGACCACTGGAAAAACCATAGCCTTGACCAGACGGACCTTTCCTAGCAAAGTAATGTCTCTGCTTTATAATATGCTATCTAGGTTGGTCATAACTTTCCATCCAAGGAAAAAGTCCATAGTTAGCCTCCAGTAATTTTTCAAAGTTACCATTTCACTATTTACCAGTTACTGGCCCAAGCTGGTCTGCTCCTGGTAAGCTGACCTCTACTGTGACTCTGTTTATTTCTCCAGTTTTGGGAGTGGTGGTGTGCCCTGTGACCTCAATTCTCTCGTGGATCTAAGAAAAGGAATGGATTTTTTTCCACCTGTTAAACCTTTTCTTGCTGTGAGGATGGAATGACTACTTGAGCTCCTTACATGTTTGAGTTGAAACTGGTAGTTTCCTACAAACTCTTTTTTGAAAGTCCTTCCCCATTTTCTCTATGAAGGGAGGCCAGAATGATTCTGAGGAGTCTTTGCTGATCTTTCTCTAAATAAAAAATTCCCCACTGTGTGCTCTCAGACTTGGTACAGGTATCTCACTTGCTGACTCTTGGCTCTGTGACTGTGAATACCTAGGGAAGAGGTTTTTTGGTTTATCTTTTCACTTCTTGCATAAGGGACAAACAATTGTCTGCTTTTAAGTGAAAGGGAAAAGGAACAAAACACCATTCACTAATTAAAAACAAACTACTACTTTTATTTGGCTCACTTCTCCATTTATTAGAATAACCACATGTGGAGAGGCACAATGCACTTAAGTTTTACATGACTACAAAGTTATCACAAACCCCAAACTTCTTAGCCACAGTTATTTCACTTACTCTGTTTAAAGAAAAAGCTTTCAAAACATCTGAGTTAGCTTGATACACAGAGACCCTGAATAAATGGGAACTACGTACTTTTAAATGCTTGTACTTCCTGTTCTAATAATGTCTTCTTTAAATAGAATCCAGCATAAAAGGGATTGAAATATGTAAGGTCATGATGCAAATGTTTCTGAGAGTGAAATGAATCCGCACAACATGGAAACAGACGTAGTGTGCACAGCTGGTCCGCGAGGAGTCACTGCGCCATCTGGGCCTCCATGGCTTGTGCTGTCCATTCTGGGGCTGTCTGGCTGATTTTCTCCAACAGGTTATTCACCTGGAAACAGAGTGACTGGATCTGTTTGTCCCATGTTGGCAGGGCTTCTCGTGCTAAAGAAAAAAGGAATAATGTACAAAGCTGAAGTTACTCCTTTGCAACCATAGTGAATGTGAGTTAGAAGACAAAATACAGAAACACTGATTTTTAAAAGTTTACTTCAAAACTCTTGGCTGATAAAATTAAGCTAATTATGCAACAGTTAAGAAAAGTACTCCCATCACTGGCACAGAGCATAAAACAAACAAAGGTACACAAAATAAAACCAACCAAACCACCTCAACCACAACAACAAGGCGACTTCACCGAAGTCAAAGCACTGAAGTGCTTTTGTCACTCAGTTTATACCTTCATAAGATCCCCTGGAGAAGGGACAGGCTACCCACTCCAGTATTCTGGCCTGGAGAATTCCATGGACTGCATAGTCTGTGGGGTCACAAAGAGTCCAAGCAGGACTGAGCGACTTTCACTTTCTTTCACTTTATACCGTCATAAGACACTGCCACCTGCTGGGGAAAGTAACTCTATTTATCTACTCCACACTGTCTCTACTGGACTCTAAAGAATACTTTAATATTTAAACTCCAAACAAAAAACCTCATGGTCTAGCAGGCTTTTCTCTACACCAGCAATCTGCAGTTAGAAATGAAAAATTAAGTGCTCGGGCCTGTTGGGCTGGGAAGACCCAGAGGAATCGGGTGAAGAGGGAGGTGGGAGGGGGGATCGGGATGGGGAATACGTGTAACTCTATGGCTGATTCATATCAATGTATGACAAAACTCACTGAAAAATAAAAAAAATTTTAAAAAAAAGAAATGAAAAATTATGGGACAAGTTCCACCCAAAAGAGCATCAACATTTACAAATTTGGGCACAGAATTAATGAAGGGGAAAAAAACTATAAAATCTTAATAAAGGACATAAAATAACTTGAGTAGATACAAATCACATATCCAGCTGGAAAGATGTAATATCTTAAAAATATCAGTCCTTTTCTATTAAAACATAAATTTAAAGAAATTTCCAAGACAATCCCCCTTTCTCTGTTTTGCTTCCTGAACAAGATAAAATTACTAAAGTTAATATGGAAAAACTGATGTTTGAGAATAGCCAAAATAATTTTGAAAATTAAAAACAAGCAAGATTATAGTATATCTACACAACTAAGTATTATTCAGCCTTAAAAAGGAATGCAAAAAGTACTGACTACATGTTATAACATGAGTGAAACTTGAAAACACTACATTAAGTGAAAGAAGCCAAAAGCTCACATATTGTACGGTTTCATTCATATCAAATATCCAGAACAGGTAAATCCACAGAGACAACAGAAATTAGTTGCCAGGGGCTGGAGAGAGAGAGGTATGAGGAGAAAGTGCTTAAGGGGCATGGGGCTTCCATTTGAGAAGATAAAAATGTTCTGGAATCAGGCAGAGGTGGTGGTTGTACAACACTGTAAATATACTAAATGATACGGAATGATTAATCTCACATATGTGCATCTCACCTCAGTTAAAAAATAGTAGTGGAGGGATAGGGTCTGCTTTATCAACAGTAGAATCTATTATAAATTTATTACCTAATATTGTTACGGATCCATGGAACTGAAAAGAGTACAAAAAGAGATCCAAATTAATTTGTGAAACCTGTGTGCGTGCTAAGTCACTTCAGTCGTGTCTGACTCTTTGCAACCCTGTGGACAGTAGCCCGCCAGGCTCCTCTGCCCAAGGGATTCTCCAGGCAAGAATACTGGAGTAGGCTGCCGTGCCCTACTTCACGGGATCTTCCCGACCCAGGGATCAAATCCACGTCTCTCACATTTCCTGCATTGGCAGTCGGGTTCTTTACAACTAGCACCATTTAAAACCTAATACACTCCAAAGATCAGAAAGGATGTTTTATTTAATAAATGATACACACATAATTGGCAATCTATCTTTTAAAAAAACAGCTAGACCATGACTGAAAATTATACACAAAAATGAACTACAGATTGAATTTGTAAATATAAAACAATAAATAAAATATTAAATAAAATTTAAATATTAATTTAACCCCAAAGTGAAGGAGACTTTCTTAATGAATACAGAAAACACAAAAGTCATAAAATTAAAAATGGACATATTTGGCTGCAAAAAAAGCTTTTAAATGTGTCCGGGGTTAGGGTTTATGGTACACATTGCCTAATAGAAACACAACTGATAGAATGACAAAAGTATCTCTAACATTGAAATAGGAAAGGTATGGAGGAGAAAGGATGGAAATGTGTAAGAAAAAATAACGTCAATTCACAGACAAGAAAATGCTAATGACCAATACATGGAAAGATTTAAACTTCACCAGTGCCAAGGAAATGCACAGTAAGACAATAATGCAGTATTTCCCCCCAACAACTGGCAAAAGATAAAAAGAAAAAGAATATCCAGTTGTTAAAGATTCATTCTCCCATGTTGGTGGAAGTGTAAATGGCTACAGCTTTCTGGAAAACAAACTGGTAGTAGCTATTAATCAGAACACATATATCCTCTGAAGCATCAAAGTATGCAACTTCTGAGACTTCGTTCTAGAGAACTAAGTGTCCCAGGATTTAAAGATCTGCACAAGGAAACCACCTGAATGTCTATCAGTGGGTGAATAGTTGAACTCCATGAAATAACTACACAACTGTTAAAACAAATAAATTAGATTTTATATCTAGTGACTTGAAAATATGTTCACAGTATCTTAACTTAAAAAAAAAAACCACTTTGTAGAATACCATGTACTTTAAAGTATGACGCCGTTTTTTAAAATCCCTGTCTACCTGTTTGTACTTGTCTATACACGCATGTAGAAAGACAGACAAGATTTCAGACTGATACTAGTTGTGCCAGACAGACAGGGTTAGAGGAGTGCAAGAGAAACTGAAAAGATATTACAGACTCTTCCTTTAGTCATTGGTGTAAATTTACTTCTTAATAAGAGCAGATTTACCATTGCCATTTTTTTAATCTAAGAAAATTAGAAAGGAAAATATTCCATATTCTATCAAGATAGCAAACATTAGTTTAAATTGTTCTTTTAAAAAATAAATAAACAAATAAATTGCTCTTTTACTTGGTGACCCCTCTGCTATACTATTCATCATATATGTATTTGTTAATTCAATAATTATTTATTTCCCACTTATAATAGGCAGGGCACTGGAAAAGATGTTGGGCATACCATGGAGAACAAGAAACACTTAATATGACTGATCACTAGGAAGCTGAGCCTGGCAACAGAAACAGGCGTTTAGACAAAGAGCTACAGAAATGGAAATAATTATGATTAATGCTAACAAGAAATTCAGGGTGACAAGAACATATATAACTTAGACTACTCCTAAACTGAGGAGTCAGGAAAATCATTATTGATTAACGCTGTTGAAACTAAGACACGGGGACAAACAGAAGATGACTGGAGAGGCTGGCTGTGAAGGGATGGCTATTTTGGAATGTCTGATGTGGGGAGGAACTCACAACGCTGGAGAAAACAAAAAGCCCTGTGGGCTGGACTGGAAAGAGAAATTCATTAAGGATCCTGTGGATCTTTTGGAGACTGCAGAACTTTACTCTACAAGCAATGGGGAAACCATTCAATTGGGAATTCAATGGGGAATTACATTCAGTTAGCATGTAATGGAATAGAGTAACACTGAATCATTTGATTTTTATTTCTTTTTTCTGCCTGTTTGCATTTTTCAAAGATCATGATCACTCTGGCTATAGGAGGGCAATGGGACTAGAAAGGAGCAATTGCAGACTTGAGAAAAAGTTAAGAGGCTATTTCTTAAGCCCAGAAGGGGGTATGGGAGCTTAGAATAGACTGGTGACAGTAACAAATGAAGAAAAGTATGTGGATTCTAGATAAACATAAGACAGAAAGTTGAGGATTCTGGGCAGCAAAGAAAAGAAGGGGTCAAGGATAAGGGTGCTGGAGAAAATGAACACTCTAGTTCTGGATAGCTCGTTGGTTGTTCAGAGAGGCAGGTATGGAGGGGAAATGGTGAATGTGGTTTTGGGTATGTTTCTTCTGAGATGCCCACGAAGCAGTCAGGTGGGAAACATCTACTTGTCAATCAGAGCCTCTAAGTCTGGGCGTCAGCAGAGAGATTTACGCTAGAAATCTAAGTACTGTCTGCATAGAGATGGATCAATAGGAGTAGATAAGAGGGTACTAGGCTACTAGGGTAACTCAGCAGAGCGAGGAGAAAAAGGCTGAGGAGTAAGTCCTAAGCAGCCCCAATATTTAAATGTAAAGCACGACAGAGTCTACAGAGATGGCTGGGAAGAATACCTGGAGAAAAAGGAGGAGAAGTAGATCAGGGTGAAGGAGAAGGACAGAAGTCAAGAGGGTGGGAGGCAATCAAAAAGAAGTAAGTGGTCAACCCTATTCGATATGATGTAAAGCCAAGATGAAGCCTGAAAGATAAAAGGATTTTTACTAAAACAGAAGAGACCCCAGTATGTGTAAATATCGATAGAAAGAAGCCAACGGTGGGGGGGGGGGGATGAAAATGGACAAAATAATTGCTAAGCTCAAGTTCTTTAAAAAGATTTCTTTTGGGGGTAGGGAGTGGCAGAGTTCAGAGAAGGGATCCCAAGTGGAAGAACTAGAAAGAGAGATGGAAACCATCTCCAGGATAACACGAAAGAAGAAAAAGACAGAATTCAATCTATATTTAACATTTAGGAGTTTATAAATCTGATAAAGAAGTTAAGATAATTTCATATGAATAGCTTTTTTTTCTTCTCCCTGTGAACCGGAAACGCAGTTTTCTCCTGAATGAAGGAGGACAAAAGTCAGAGATTTAGGAAACTGAAATCTGAAACAGTTCCTGCAGAGTAGGGAAAAAGAGTGGACTAGAGAAATGTATGAAGAGTCCCAGGCAGTGTTGAGAACCCAGGAACCTGGATTTGCAGTGGTATCAACCAATCTGGGACTCTGACCCTCCTCCAGCAACCCGAGCTTAGCCACTCAAGGACAGGCCTGGAAAAGCCGAAGGATGGGGTCATTCAAGGTGAAGACCTGCTGGCCAGCTGGAACATAGAGTTAGCAGGCAAGTGGTCTGGGCCTCTGTGAAAGAGTAACTGAAATGATGAACCATGAACTCTAAGCTGGATAGGAAGAATGGCAAAAACTTTAAAAAGGGAGACTTCCCTGGAGGTCCGGTGGGTAAGACTCCGTACTCCCAATGCAGGGGACCCGGGTTCAATCCCTGGTCAGGGAACTAGATCCCACATGCCACAACTAAAGAGTTCATATGCTGCAACTTAAAAAAAAATAATAAAAAGATCCTGCACGCCACAATGAAGATTGAAGATCCCAGATCCCACGTACCACACTGAGACCTGGCACAGTCAAATATAAATAACTTTTTAAAATAATAAATTAAAAGAATTTTAAAGGGCTAGGATGACAGGAAGGAAGTGAAAGTCACAGAGGAAAGGCTCCAGTGCGGTCAAGGAAGAGGTAAAGCAGATGTACCTGAGAAAGACCACTAGAAAGGCCTGGGGAAAGGCCATGGCCAGAGTGGGATATTTCAAGTTACACTATCCAAGCAGAATGGTTCTGGAACAGTAAGGTCCAGGGCACAAATGAGGTGGGAAGAGGGGCTGAGGAGGTATTAAGATAAATGAGAAAGTCGCGAGATCTACTTTTCTGTCTGCCTCCATCAGTTTAGTGAGCTGTTGAATAGGAAATGCAACTGTCCTTTCTACACACCCGTTACATGGTATGTAGTCAATAAATGTTTGGTGAGTACATGAATGAATATAACAATCTCAGTTTCAATTTTTTCTCCTTGCATTTGGACTGCAAGGAGATCAAACTAGTCAATCCTAAAGGAAAGCTCCAATACTTTGGCCACTTGATGCAAAGAACAGACTCACTGGAAAAGGCCCTGATGCTGGGAAAGACTGAAGGCAGGAGGAGAAGGGGACAACAGAGGATGAGATGGTTGGATGGCATCACGACTCAATGGACATGAGTCTGAGCAAGCTCCTGCTGACGGTGAAGGATGGGAAGCCTGGCGTGCTGCAGTCCATGGGGTCGCAAGGAGTCAGACCCAACTGAGTGGCTGAACAACAACAATTTCTTTGGGAAATAAGTTCATTCCAGTAGTAAGACTCTGGGTCAAAGGAAGATGCTCGGCAATTGCTCAGCATGTTTTAATCACAAATACACAACACTGTCATTCCATTATGCTATAACCAAGCAAAACTTCTTACTTTCAAAATGAACTATTCCATCAATCTGATCAATAAATCCATTCATACGTCCTTCTGTGATCATTTGCGATGCTATCTTTTCTGCCTGTTTAAAAAAAACAAAACTCTTAGACATTTTAATTATCATAGCAAGTTATTCACATATGCTCATCAACAGAATTGAAAGCTCTTGGGTTAGCTGACCATCACTAAGCCTTATGTATGTGTTCATCTGCCGTTCATTACAAGAGCAAATCTTGGAAATCTGACTATTTAATCCCCCAATTCTTTCTGCGTACAATCCATTATTTTACATTAACTGGGATCTGTTTCTCTTGTAAGATTTTGAACAAGCACCTAGCCCTCTTAGCAATTTTTCTCTCTGCTCAAAATCAAATTCACAATTATTCTTCTCTCTGGGATCCACACCTCAAAAAAAATCCGTAGCTTTCCTTATTCTATTTCATTTCAGTTTTCATATTGTTTATCACCCCTAAGACCATTTAAGACAGTCATTTTTTTGAAGGAAAAACTGAAAGGAGAAAGAGTGTTCAAATTTAAAAGAGAAATGAAAGGATTTAAAAGACAATTAAAGGGGAGCAGAAGGCCCTCTAATTCCTAAAGACATACTTATGTTTACTGTTTGTTAAGGAAATTGGGCTGTGACAGTCATTAAAGTAATTCTGACCATGTTCATAATCAACCCTAATTCACTCCTGAACAGACTGTGACTAGCATTTACTGCTAAAAATACATCCACTTCCCTTAAGTCTCGGCAAGAAATCATACCTCAAAGTCAAAGAAGAAAGCCATCTATTAATGGTAACTAAAGCCTTGGTTCCAAAATTGTTCCACTGCCTTTACTGTGTAATAAATGCATACATGTAAAGGCATTGTGTTAGTGAAATTTTAATTTAGTATTTTCTAACAAATAAAAGGGGATGTGACCATAATTACATGACTTCAAGGTCTACAAGTTGGTAAAAGTAAGGTTGATTGCTTTTATGTTATTTAAAATTAAAAGAATGTTTTGTAGATGACACCTAAAATACCCTCTAAATAATACTGGCACTTTTCCAGAATTTATCCACAGCCAACCAAACTTTATCATGACTAAGAATGAAATCAACTCCCTAATAACACAGGCAACTTCTTAAGTTAAATCAACCACAGAAGTTACAATAGAATAGCTTAGAATATTACCAGTCATTAGAGGGCAGGAAAAAGAATTGAGGCAAATGTTAGTTAAAAATCAGAAACCACTATGAAGAAGATCTGAACAGACATGAAACAAAGACATTCTTACAAAATGGGAATCATAATCTGGAACCCCTTTAAGATTTTCATTCTAGGTTACTTTACCATAAATTACAAATTTAAAAAAATCCAAAACCAGAGACAATTAATTCCATTACAGCACTATTTTAACACTCAAATAATTTATTTCCATTTATCTGAGGCTTTTTATGTATGTTTTTGTCACAGCTCCCAGTATTTACCAATTACAGTCATTCCTCAATATCAGTCCATGGGGGGTTGGTTCCATGAGGGCCCTGGATACCAAAATCTATGGAGGCTCCAGACCCTTACATAAAATGTAGTAGTACAATGAATACAGCTGGCCCCCTCCATAGCCACAAGTTTTTCATCCACAGATACTGAGGTCCAACTGTATGTATTTTATTTTCTCTTTATATCAATGATTTAGTCTCTTAACTTCCTTTTTATGTATTGCAAATAAGAAAATACCTTAGCTGCAGGAATCTCTAAAAGGGCTCCAAGTTCTTCAAAGGTAATATTATTATATAATTTGCTTGCAGACAATAAATTGTGTTCAATAACAGCTCTGTCCAAGATGCTAGAACCTTAAATATAAACAAGAAAGTTATAACTTTGAAACTAGGTTTACACTCTTAATAGACACATCTTTTTTTAAAAAAAATTTCCTGGCATGTAATAATTCATAATCATTGTCTTTATTCTTATCAAAATTTTAAAAGCAACCAAAATGCCCTAATTGATACATTTTTTATAACATAGTTAAATAAAAATAAAATTTAGAAGGTGATTGGCAAGTAGTTACTTATTAGCTGAACAGATTTAGTCCTCTGGATTTGGGGTTTTGCTTCCTTAGACTAGTCAGCAGTTTCATTACTTTCTCTTCTCTTGCTATAAGCACAAATTTCATCAGCAAGCAGCAGCAAAACAATCATGCAATCTGTTCTGTAAGCTTGATAAGTCAAAACGTACAGAGCAATGGGAATGTCTCTGTTCCTCTGGGCACTGCACACGCACTGTACTGAGGCAAATGTGAGAAATGTTTGGAAGCCAAAATCCCTTCGTGAGATATCAGGCATAGGATCCTCCCGTAAGAAAGATAAAACAGGGCCTGACAGAGTTCTGAACCTAAGGCCCCATCCTGAAAGTATTAGACTGTTGGGCTCACCCAATTCTTTTTTTCCCTTTTATTGAGATATAATTAACATGTAACATTGTATTCATTTAAGGTGTATAACACACTGAGTTGATATATGTATATACTGTGAAATGATCATCACCAGTTTAATTAACTAGCGTCATCATCTCACAGTTATAATTTTTTTCTTGTGATGAGAACTTTTAAGATCTACTCTCTTAGCCACTTTCCAATATAAAGACCTAAATAAATAGGAAAATATGGAAGATTTAATATTGTTAACTCCCCAAATTGATCTACAGGCTCAGTGTGGTCCCTAACAAAATCCCAGCTGGCTTCTTCACAGAAATTGACAAGCTCATCTTAAAATTCACACGGAAATTTAAAGGACCCAGAGGAGCCAAAACAATTTTGAAAAAGAACAAAGCTGGAAGGCTCAAATTTTCTGATTTCAAAAATCAGATTGCTGAGACACAGCAATCAAGACTGGGGAATTCTGGTGTGAGGACAAACATACAGAATAACGGAATAGAATTGAGAGTCCAGAAATAAACTCACATTTACAGTCAACTGATTGTCAACAAAATTGCCAAGGTAATTCAGTGGGGAAATAAGAGTCCAACAAATGGTGCTAGGACAACTGAATATTCACAGGCAAAGTAAAGTTGGACTCCTACTTCACACCACATACAAAAATTAACTCAACATTAATCAAAGACCTAAATGTAAGAGCTGAAATTATAAAACTTACAGAAGAAAACAAAGCAACTTTTTATGACCCTGGATTAGGCAATAGCCTTTTAGATACAACACTTAAAGCACAAGTAACAAAAGAAAAAACATAAATTGGATTTCATAAAAATTAATAACTTCTGGGTTTCAGAAGATATCATCAACAGTGAAGAAACAACACACACAATGGGAGAAGATATTTATCTGGCAATGATAACATCTAGAATACATAAGAATTCACGCAATTTAATAATAAAAAACCAAATAACCCAATTTAAAAGTGGCCAATAAGCATACGAAAAGGTGTTCAACATCATTAAGCCCTCAGGGAAATGCAAGTCAAAACCATAACAAGATACCACACTTCATACCCACGAGGACGACTATCAAAAAGACAGATAATAACAACTGTGGGAGAAAATATGGAGAAAATGGAACCCTCACACACAGGAATGTAACTGGGGCAGTCATTTGGGAAAAGAGTCTGCAGCTCCTCAAAAGACTAAACATGCTGCCATGTTGCCGTTGCTGTTGTTGCTGTTCAGTTGCCCAGTCACGTCCAGCTCTTTGCGACCCCAGGGACTGCAGCACGCCTCTTTATCAGTTGATGGGCATTTAGGTTGTTTTGCTATTAATAACGCTGCTGTGAACATTCATGTAAAAGTTTTTGTACAGACTGCTGCTGCTGCTAAGTCACTTCAGTCGTGTCCGATTCTCTGCGACCCCATAGACGGCAGCCCACCAGGCTCCCCTGTCCCTGGGATTCTCCAGGCAAGAACACTGGAGTGGGTTGCCATTTCCTTCTCCAATGCATGAAAGTGAAAAGTGAAAGTGAAGTTGCTCCATTGTGTCCGACTCATAGCGACCCCATGGACTGCAGCCCACCAGGCTCCTCCGTCCACGAGATTTCCCAGGCAAGAGTACTGGAGGGGGTTGCCATCGCCTTCTCCGTTTGTACAGACATTAGCTACCATATGACCCAGTAATTCCACTCCTAGATATACATCCAAGAAAATTAAAAAATTAAAAAAATTAAAAACCTATGTCAGTACAAAAACTTTCACAAGAATGTTCACAGCAGAACCTAAATGCCCATCAACTGATGAAATAAAATGAGGTAACACAATGTTATTTGGCAAGAAAAGTGAATGAAGTGCTGATATACACTACAACACAGATGAACCTTGAAAACATCAAGCTAAATGAAAGAAGCCAGTCACAACAGATCACATACTGTATGATTCCATTTATATGAAATGATCAGAATAGGCAAATCTACAGAGAAGAAAATAGCTTAGCAGTAACATTGTAAAGCCCTGGGAATATACTAAAACCACTGAATTGTAGTAATAACAACAACACTATGTCTCAAGATTGCTAGCCTAGGGGTTGTAATGACAATAAACAAAGATGGTCAAGAAAAATAAATAAAGTAATAGAGGCTAAAATGGAAGAAGAAGACAAAATACCTGTCCTATATACATAAGTCTCCTGTGAGAAATTTGAAAATCATTTGCATTCTCAGAGATCCTAGTTAGAAACCCTCATTTTAGAAGAGTAATCTGATTTTATTTTTTCTTTCTTTGGCCAGAAAGCACAAAGTCAAATCTGAAGTTTAACTACATCAGTTCTGGAAACTTTTTCTTATTTATTTAGCTTTTATCAGATAACTTCCTGCAAAAGAATTTATTAAAGTTGCTCAGAATACACAGGAGACAAGAAACTTAAAATTAAAAAAGAAAAAGAAGAATAGCAATGGTCAAAACACACCCATTACAGGTGGGCTACAAGTTTAACTTTTTAAACTTTCCAGCAGCCTATCAAATTAAGAAAATCAATCAGTTTATCAACTCACATTACTTAAATTAAATCAAGTGCTTGGGAGAATCACAACTAATCCTAAGACTGAAATGGAATTTTTCTCACTATCTGCATAAAGAATATCCTATAGAATAAATTATCTCCTTTAGAAACAAAGATAATAATTATTTGCTTCTTAACGTACAATTAAATAAAAGAAATTCAATAGGTCAATATAATTGCTTTAGTAAACCTGGGAACTAGGGTAGTGACTGGTGAGGTATATATACCTTTTTGCCAAATCTTACATAAATATTTCCATACAACTAGATTCTCTTCAAAATGGGATGACAGTGAATCCAAGGCAATGTGTTTGACAGATCTGCATGTCTGTCTTGACCTTTTCCGTATTTCTAGTGGTCTACATCTGTATTTTTAGTTATGTGTGCTATTGTTATGTTACCTTAAAATCTTTATAGATAAACATATATAAAATTATTGATGTTATGAACAAGCATCTATTAAAAATTCTTTCCCAGCAAAGATAGTCTGACTTAAGCAAATAGTAGGAAACACAACACCAAGTTCTATTCTTATTGGAAACACTTACCCCTTAATGAGCTTGTGCAAGCTACTGTGCCAAATTTTGCTCTATCTAAAATAGAACTGGGTAATTATGCTCTGTTACAAACTGATGTTTAAAATTCATTAAGGTACTTACCAAATGGTTTGAGTTTTAAAAAAGATCGAGTGTTATAAACCTAGCCTATAATTCTTCTGCCTTTTCAGTTTCCAAAAAATATTCCAAGAAATGCTTTCCAATAGGTCTACCCTTATATTTCAAACTCATGTCCAAGTATGATGTTCATCTTCAGTCAATATTCATTTTTTATCAAGTGTTAGATAAAAACATTACAGAAAGATATCAAGGCTCTTCAAATTTAACATATATTCCACTAGTGTGACCTGAATATTCAGTACCACATACTTATAAGAGCAGTCATTACCATCAGCTGTAGTTGCTTTCTGGTGAGGCATCAGCATGGCAGCAAATTCTTGAAGTTGATTTCCTCTGATGATCCTATCTAGGTACATTTTCTCTAGGATTCCGTAAGCAGCAAGCTGCTGGCACCTTTCATCCTTAAAAAGGGTAGCTAGCATCCGAGAACGCTGCTGTCCTAAGGGAAACAAATGAGCATCAAATATTCTCACTCTCTTTTCAATGAAAAACAATCTTTCTTAGGACTGCATTTTTGCCTACTAAAATATGCAGTTGATCTTCATTATTTGTAGCAGCTAAGTCCTATAAAGTCGCTGCCAACAGTGAATTAGTGAATACTCAACTGCTGCTCCTAGGGTTGACACAGGATCAGGTTCTTATGAGCCTCTGGTCGCAGCATTTTTGTCAGCTGGTCAACATGTAATCTTGTCTTGTGTGTCTGTTTAAAGGCACCTTAACTTATGGTTTACACTACAACTCATGCCTGAAAGAACTTATCTAACTTAACACACGTATATTCTCCATAAGACACATCACAGACTTCCCACACTTGAGTACACAAGATAACCTATGGCACTATGCTTACGGACCATTTAAAAACAGCACAACCATCAACAAATGCATAAAGATGTGAAGAGGATCACACAGACCACAAAAAAGGACATTTGTTTATAGTAGGAGAGCTGAAACAATGCAGAATACCACCTTGTTTGACACCTGCTGGAAACAATATAAGTAGAGGGGCTCAGATTTTTGCTGCTCTGCACACGTCTGCATATGACTATAAAAGCACCTCAAGCATTGATTTGGGAGGGGGTGACAAATTTTAGCAAGCAGGTAGATTCACCTGCATGGAATCTGTGAATAATAAGGACCAGCTGTATATTCATTTGTGAAGACTATGATACACAATCATTCTCTCAGTAGCCAACAGGGACTGGTTCCAAGACTCCCTCATAAATACCAAAACCTGCCGATGCAAAAGTCACTTAAGTAAAATGATGTTCTATTTGCACCATCTTCATATATCCTTCCTTATATTTTAGATCATCTCCAGATTATGTGTAATACCCAATACAATGTAAATGCTATGTAAATAGTTCTGGCTGGCACCAGCAAATTCAAGTTTTGCTTTTGGAACTTCCTAAAAATTTTTTCCCCAAATGTTTTTAACCCACGGTTGGTTGAATTTGCAGATGCAGAACCCATGAATATGGAGAACCAATCATATGCCAAAATGTTACAAATGGCTCAAATTATAGATAATTGCTATTTTCTTCTTCTTGCTTATTTATATTTCTATAACAAACATGCATACTTTTGGTAATGATAAAAAATTGATGAAAGATGAACAAACATTTCTCAGATGGGAAACTTGATTTTCATAGTCTCAATTTACACCTTCGAGTACCTTTAAGTGGTGAAAAATCACATGATAACTGATGACATTAAAAAGTGAACTAATGGAAATAAAACTATGAACAGACTTTTTCTTTTTAAATTTATTTTTAGCTCTATATACTAAAAGAGCCTAATGACAATGACACCCAGCATCAGCGAGCATACCTAGTATCCTGATCTTGTTAACCTCATTAAGAGGAACTAGAAATCCTTAAAAAATAGCTGATTTCACATTTGGGGCAGGGAAAATACAAAAGGAGCCTAAGGCATCTTTTTATACTACATATCAGGCAAGTACTCAAAGACTAACAGGGGGCCATGTCAAAAAGACAAAATTTGGTCATATCTGGGACAAGTTGAGCATCAAAAAGAATCACAACTATATTTTATTGTAACACACAAATAAATTTTAAAAACTGAGTCAAATATGCAAGAATATTCATAGCAGTACTATTACTAATAGCCAATGACAAGGCAATAGGATAAACAATGTGTTATATTCACAGAATGGGATACCACATAACAACCAAAATGAACAAAATATGTGTAACAATGTGTATAAATTTCATAAAGTGGAGCAAAGAAGAAAGACAAGAGTATATGAAAAAAAAAAGAGTATATGTACTACATGATTTCACTTATATAAACATAAGCAGGCAAAACCAATATATATTAATGACCGCTATTAGAGGTTGGGGGTTAAGGCTAGTAATTAGGAGAAAGCAGGACAGAGGCTCTCAGGGTGCTGATAATATTTTGTTTCTTTTTCTGCACACTGACTACATGATGGTGTCCATTTGTGACAACTCACTGAAGTGTATACTTTTGATATGTATAGTTTTCTGTGTGTACATGTTTTCTGTACATATATGTTTCTGTATGTACAGTTTTGTGTGCTTCTACATGCAGAAGAATAAGCAGAGAAAAAGTTCACAGTGATATTTGAAAAAAAAAAGGAGCAAAGAATGAATAATTCACCATTTTTCATTTTCATTTTATATTACATGCAATGAGTGATCTAGCAAGGATTATTAACAGATATTAAATTATGGAAAGGAATTTGGAAAACAGAATCTTTGTGGTGTTAAAGCAGCACCCCATGAATTGCTTACAAAAGACAAAGAGGCCAATGTACCTTTACAATGGAGTTTCTACCTTAATTAAATGAACAAACTCAGCATCACTAACGGTGGGACAAGGTAGCAGTATGTGCTCTCTGCCGTGATTCAACAGCAACTACATAGTATCATTATAAGGTATTCTTGCTAGAAAAAAATTTAACCTGAATTAATATAACCTCTGGCTATAATTGCTATTTTACAAGGAATCTACGGGATTAAGGAATAAATTAACTATATATATATCAAAAAGGGCTTCCCAGGTGGCACAGTGTAAAGAATCCACCTGCCAGTGCAGGAGGCACAAGGGATACAGGTTCAATCCCTGGGTGGGGAAGATCCCCTGGAGGAGGAAATGGCAACTCACTCCAATACTCTTGCCTAGAAAATTCCACAGACAGAGGAACCTTGAGGGCTACAGTCCATGGGGTTGCAAAGAGTCAGACACGACTGTGTAACTAAGTAAATTACATAACATGTAGATCAAAAAATCTAGGATGAAGGACATTCTAATATAATAACTTCAAAGTCAATATATATATATATTTTTTTGGACAGAAAAGTAAGATTCATCAGTGGGCAAGAGGAAGGAGGGGACAGCGCCAAGGCTCTCATAAGGGCAGGGCCCCTCATTTCTCCAGAGTGCCACCATTAGGGTTGTATATATAATATGTGACCCCTCACCACCCAGGATGAGCTGCTTTTCTGCCACCATGTTTTAAAGTTCATCTGCACTAAACTTAGAAAATGCCCAGTTCTTGGAGATGTAGATCCTCTGGCGGCCAGGGAACTTGAACTTGGCCCCACAGAGGACCTCAGTCACATGCTCCTTGTTCTGCAGCTCAGTGCAGATGGACATTATAATAACTTGGCCAATGTGGACCCTGGCGAGTGCACCCCAGGGCTTTCCGAAGGCGCCACGCATACCTGTCTGGAGTCTAGACTGGGGACAGCATGCCAGTCATGGAAGTCCACTGGAAAGAGCTGTATCCAAGGTCGCTCAGGGCAACCTGCAGAGGCAGCAGGCTGCATACACTACCGAGGAGGCTGCTGTTTGCGGCCACTGCACACTGGGCCCCCATGGGGAAAAGAGCACAGTCGGCTTAATTGGCTGCAAAAGTGTATTTTTTTAAAGTGAGGAAACTACATACAATGTGGTATGTGAACTATGCCACAATAAAGTTGGGGGCAGGGGGAATGAGGAAACTCTTCTAGACTAAAAGAATCTAAAGAAGTCATAATCACCAAATACCACACATAATGTTGCTCCTTATTTAAGATGAAAAAGGCAGGTATAAAAGACATCCTTGAGCTAACTGAGGTAGTGATAATATGGACCAGCTGCTAAATTCTACAGTGGAATCACTGTTAGCTTTTTTAGGGATGATAATGGTATTGCAGTTACACAGAAAAAAATGTTTATATTCTTAGGAGACACATCATGACATATGAAGGAGTGTCAAGATGACCTTCAAATAACTTTAAAATGATACATCAAGACGTGTGTGTGTGTGTGTGTGGGTGCGCGCATGCACGCACACATGCACGCAGATGTGAGCGAGACAGAGAGAGAAAGCAAATATAACAAAAAGCCAGGAAAATTTAGAAAAGAGTAATGAAGAGTAAGAAGGCCTGCTAATAATAAGACACTATAAAGATAAAGCTATATTAATTTGAAGAGCATAGTATTAGTACATTCATAAATACACAGGCTAATTAATGGAACAGAATACTATGTCCAGAAATCTATTATAAGGTGCTTCAAATCAATAGGGAGAAAAAGGATGCATAATTCAATAAAGAATGCCAAGTCAAATAACTAGCCATTTAGAAAAACAAGCATGGACTTCTTTGATGGTCCCAGTGTTAGGACTCCACACTTCCACCAAAGAGGATGTGAGTTCAATTCCTGGTCAGAAACTAAGCCATGTGGTATGTCCAAAAAAGTCACTTACATTTACATGCAACAGATCTATTATTGTTACCTTTAAATGAAATAATAAATATTTTTAAATTACTCACTTCAATTTCTAATACACTAAACAGCAGATATACTCTACATAAACAAAAGCTCTCTAGGGTTCTCAATTATTCACAGTCTAAATCACTGCAGATGGTGATTGCAGCCATGAAATTAAAAGATGCTTATTCCTTGGAAGGAAAGTTATGACCAACCTAGACAGCATATTAAAAAGCAGAGACATTACTTTGTCAACAAAGGTCCATCTAGTCAAGGCTATGGTTTTTCCAGTGGTCATGTATGGAGATGAGAGCTAGACCCACAAAGAAGGCTGAGCGGCAAAGAATTGATGCTTTTGAACTGTGGTGCTGGAGAAGACTCTTGAGAGTCCCTTGGACTGCAAGGAGATCCAACCAGTCCTTTCTAAAGGAGATCAGTCCTGGGTGTTCATTGGAAGGACTGATGCTGAAGCTGAAACTCCAATACTTTGGCCACCTGATGCGAACAGCTAACTCATTTGAAAAGACCCTGATGGTGGGTAAGATTGAGGGCAGGAGGAGAAGGGGATGAAAGGGGATGAGATGGTTGGATGGCATCACTGACTCAATGGACATGAGTCTGGGTAAACTCCAGGAGCTTGTGATGGACAGGGAGACCTGGCATGCTGCGGTTCATGGGGTCACAAAGAGTCAGACATGACTGAGCAACTGAACTGAACTGAAAGATCAGAGGATTCAAGAACTTATACCAGAAGAAAACATGAAGGAATCTAAAATATGTAATTTCAGAATAGGAAAGATCTTTTAAGCAAGTCAACAAAACCCCGAAGCTATAAAAGATTAAAATATTTAACTATAAAAAATTCTAAAGTTTCTGAATGGCAAATTTTCATAAATAAAGCCAAAAAAGAGATAATAAACTGGGAGAAAAACTTGTTAATTTCTTATATATGTGAACAGTTTTTATAAGAAAAAGATAAAAAATGGCTAATGAACATAAACAGACGATAATTTACTCCAAAAAAAATGGGTTTTTCAATAATGATTTTTTTTAAACACATGAGGAGATGCTCAAAAGCATTCATAGTAAGTAAAATGCAAATTAAAACTAGAATGAAATATTACCTTTCTTTTACCAGGTTAGTAAGGATAAAAAAATTTGGAAATACGTGTGTGAGTAACCAGGTACATTGGAAAAGACCTTGATGCTGGGAAAGACTGAAGGCAAAAGGAGAACAGGGCGGCAGAGGATGAGATGATTAGACAGTATCACTAATCCAATAGACATGAACTTGAGCAAACTCCAAGAGATAGTGAAGGACAGGGAAGTATGGCTTGCTACAGTCCATGGGGTCACAAAGAGTCAGACACAACTAAGCAATTGAACAACACAACAACAGTTAGGTACACACAGACATTATTGTTTAGAGGGTAACGTTAAAAGGCAACTTTAATTTCTATCAAAATTTTAAATGTATGTACTCTTAGATTCAAGAATTTAACCTATACATATTCGTATAACCACTACAGCATCGTAATTGACTAATTATGATAAAGCCAAAGGATAGAAAATTTTAAAAAATGAGTTTTATGAGTTGTAGAAAGACTACAACTCATGTGATGGATAGCCACATAAAAAAAGCACTTTGCAGAAGTTTGTATATCATGTTATAATTTGTGTATAAAAAGGAGGATACACACTTATATACTGAAAGAGATAGAAGAAATCAGTAATAGTTCTTCAGAGTTGGAAGTGGTACCATTTTATGTACTCTTTTCAGTAACAAAAAAAAAAATAAGATCACTGCTTCATAGAGAATGAAATGTGTAGTCTGAATATGTCATTAGGCTCTCAACTAAACACAGTTCAAAAACAAACATTATAAAATGATTCAGAAATGCCATGGCTTAGAATTATCAGCATTTCCTCTCAATGCCCTTTCCTGCTTTATAAGTTGAATGATTTACATGCTGTAGTTTAGTAAAAACAACAAAGGATAGTTTACTACTTATATTTATTGGAGAAAAAGATAAGTGCCAGGTCTAAAACTGAGGCTTGAAAATAAAAAATTTTTAAAAATCCCCAAAGCAGTACATTAATTATATCATCCAATTTCTAGATTTTAATTTTCATTTCCCTTTGTGTAACTGTCAATTTAATATCCATTTTCTTCAGTGATATTTTAGCAGAACTAACCTTCAGATTATCTCTTAACAATTCCTAATATCTATGGGTAACAGGCTGGTAAATACATATTTTTAAAACGCCTTAAGTTACCAACCTACTGTTACTGCTTAAATGTTTTAATTAATTTTACCATAATTGTATTAATAAGACATCCTCTTGAAGAACAGTTTCTCACTAAATCCTCAAATAGCAGTGAAAGTCACTCCATGGTGTCCAACTCTTTGCGACCCTATGGACCATTCAGTACACGGAATTCTCCAGGCCAGAATACTGGAGTGGGTAGCCTTTCCCTTCTCCAAGGGATCTTCCCAACCCAGGGATCGAACCCACGTCTCCCGCATTGCAGGCGGATTCTTTACCAGCTAAGCCACCAGGGAAGCCCAAGAATATTGGAGTGGGTAGCCTATCTCTTCTCCAGTGGATAGCGACGAACCTAAAGTTAAGCAAAGCTAGCTTTCTGTTCATTAAAGCACAAATGATGTGCTTACCTGCTGACGCTAAGATGGTACAGTGCAGAGCATGTTTTAAGGCCTCTAGTCTTTCACTTTCATGCACTATTGTCTTGTAAGAGAGTTCATTGTACCTCTGTGCAGCTTCAATGAATTTTCTTCTATAGTCAAGAACACGTGCATAGCATACCTATAAGAGGGAAAATGTTTCAATTAGGGGGAACAATTAAAAAGCAAAAGAAAAGAGAATTTTTAATGTATAACAACAGCACTTATCAGATATTCTGGAGCACCTTAATATTGTGGGATTCTCCAAAACAAAATTAATTCCAAATCAGTTTATCTGTTACCTTATAATGTATCTGTAACTGTTCATTGGTTGATTCATTCTGGAGCAACGATGCCCGATTTATGTAAGCCTCTGCCTGGACTGGATCATCGTCCTCCAGATACAGCCGAGCAATCTTCAGATAGGTCTCCAGTTTATAATCAACATTGTACTGTCTAGGCAATAACAGGAAGACACAGAATGACTATTTCACCAAGAAAATTTTTATGAGTGATAGAAAATAAGTTATTTTTTCCTGATATGTACACATATATTGTTACTATAAGGGACTCGGACTTTTTACTGCATTGGAAAAACACAGAGAAGCTAAAAAACATTTCCAAAATAAATTTTACTGAGTTTTCATTATTTTTGTCATTATTCATGGCTATTTTAGCTTCTTCTAATCCTCAGATAAACTCAGAAATCAAAGATCTTTTTAAAAAAAAATTTTTAAAAGCCCAGTTCAAGGACATATCATGTACCACCAAAAGAACTATGGGCATGCACCTCCATCCTGGACAACAATTTGGCAGTATGCTCTCCAACCATTCTTTGAATCCTTTAAAACGCATATACTCTTTACCTACTATATTCTACCCCTAAAAAGCAAATCCCCCCAAAAAATCATGCATGTGCACACATATACATGTATAGAATATTCATTTGTAAAGTTATTCATAAATATCCATAATAGGAAAAAATGGAAATTACCCATAGTGGTATTTATGGTAATTAATTAGGTTGTGGTACATAAAGATGACAGATACTATACAGTTATATATATATAAAATAATTATATACAGTGTCATTATTATAATAATTATTTCTGATAAAAGTCATAAGTTTTCACTAAATGAAAAAAAAAAGGATAAAAAAGTACATAAAAACACTATCAAAATGTATTTCTATATACATACATCAAGAGAGGAATCGTAATTATTTTTTGGAGTGATAATACAGGTAGTTTTTCTTTTTCTTCTTATCCCAAAGGTCACATTTATATGCAAGGAATGCATAACTGAAGACCTTATATAATTTAAAACTCACATAATTCAAGATTCACCCTCACAGAAAAGTTAATTCTACTCACCAGCAAAATTGGTGTTACCATGTGGCAAGAATAGAGTTTACAATTGACTTGACCCTAACTTTGAAACTAATTCTTCAAAAAAATTTTATATCAATTCAAAATTTTCCATAAGTCATAAATTATTAATAGTTTCTATTATCTCCATTCACAACTCATATTTACATAAATTGCTATAAACAGCACTGTATTTTTCTGCATTTTCATTTTTTATGCCAAGTATATCTATTATATGTTACTTACATAATCAGAATGAATCCTTTTTTAGGGAAACAAGCTCTCAATAATTTATCCACTTGAACTTGTTTAGAAAACCACAGAATTTTCAGTTCTTGGTATCCTCACAGATAATGTTACAGTACTCTCAAAACACTAATAACCACCACTTCAAAGAACAGTATCTATATTTATGTCAACTACCAATGAAAATAAATCATTTGCTCTGTACTAACAAGACATTGCTCCAGACAGAATAAGACCAAAGCAATTAAGAAAGCCCTCAGCCTTTTCAGAGGCTTCCATAGAGGTTCAGATGGTAAAGAATCTGCCTACAATGCAGGAGACCTAAGCTCGATCCATGGGTCAGGAAGATCTCCTGGAGAAGGGAATAGCAACCCGTTCCAGTATTCTGGCCTGGAGAATTCCATGGACAGAGGAGCCTGGCGGGCTACAGTCTATGGGGTCGCAAAGAGTCAGACTCGACTGAGAAACTAACACATTCACTTTTTCAGCCTTTTGAAACTATCAAAGGAAAAAACCAAATTAACAAGAAGCCTTAGAAAACAAAATTCAACATCTACCTATATAAAGGCTTTTTCATATACTGACTGCTTTTTCAAGGGGCATCATTTCACACAAAAGGCAAGATATCTGAAGTAGTGTTTGCCTTATAACCACAAACATTAAGGAAGACAAAATAAGAATCCCTTATTCACCTGGTAAAAGAGTAAAGAAGTAACTGAAAATATTTTTTGTCATTTAGTTGGTGTTTTTATAGTTGCCAACTGAAAAAGGAAGTGTGTTTAATAATACAATCAAGAGTTTCACAACGTTCATTCTTTCTTGTACAATATAAAGAACTATAAATATTTTTTAAAAATCATATCAAAGGCGAGATTGGCTGAATAAGAGTTGCAAACTATCATCTTAATTTTTCTAACTATTCTTCCATCTCATTTTCTCTAGTATCTCAAACCCCAAAATCCACTGAACTCACTGTGACCCCAAACCACTGATCCTATTACACTGTTACTATATTTTTCTCCTTAAAAGCCTCACTTTCCTCCTGACCTCACTTAACCCCTATGACCAATCATTATAATCACTGAATTGCACATGCACTCATCTGCCTAGTCGCTCTCATGCTGTTGTGCTTTTTGGGTAAAATCAAAATGCTGGTTAAATCTGAGAGTTCATCCACTCCTTTCTTCCAACCATGCAGCTGAACTCTGATGGAGAAAAACACCCACCCAATCTGACTGATCTCATTTTACAGACTATGACTGTTAAACAAGCCTTAATGCTGTCAAGTATACTGTACATCTTTAGTCTATTTACTATCCCACTCTCCTGGAAAATTTTTCTGATATTCTTGTATCTCTTCAACCTCACTACTCCCACCCCTATCAGCTGATGACTCTGATTCCAACTTCACTAAGAATACTGAAATAACCAGAATACTTACACAAACTCCACCACTGTATTACTAACATCTGCACCATATACTCTGTGCTCCTGGCCGTTAGGGTAGATCCCTGGGGACTAGTCTGCCCACCAGGGACTATTCGGCGATGTCTACATTTTTGACAGTCACAACTAGGAGCAAGGGCGCCACTGGCATCCAGTGAGTAGAGGCCCCTGGTGCTGCTACACATCTGCAATACCTAGCACTGCCTCCACAACAAGGAACAATCCAATCTAAAGTGCCAACAGTGCCAAGGTTGAGAAACTCTGCCAAGTATGAACTATCTGCTGGCCTATCTGAAGACTATCCCTCCACTGGATTCCTTCCCCTCCAGTCTACTCCTGCAAGAATGCCCTCCATTACTCCCCAAGATCAGAGCTGTGCCTTCCACTGAATCATAAAAGAACAGAACAGTTTCTTCCTGGCACCTTCTCCCCCACTTCTCTGCTCCCTTTTGTGAGCACCTCCCCGAGGACTTGCCCGTGCTCACCGTCTTCAGTTCTTCCCTTCCCATTCTCTTGCAAACAACTCCAGTCGGGCTTTCGCTCTCACCAGTTCACCAAACCAGCTTCCGTCAAGGCCACCAATGATCTCCACATTACTCACTCTTATGGTTAACCTTCAACTTCTCCTCTGACGTGACCATCAACACCACCCTGATCACTTGCTCCTTGCTGATACACTTTCCTCGTCTGGCTCCGCAGATATCACACTCCATTCTCCTGGTTTTCCTCTTACCTCAATGGACAATCCTCACCCGCTTCATCTCCCTCCTGCCCTGACCTCTTAATGTCAGAATACCAGTACTCAGTCCCCTTCTCTACCTATATGCCCTGCCTCAGAGATCTCATCCAATCTAATGGCTTTAAATTCCATTTATATGTCAATGGTTCCCACAGGTGTCAATACATCTCTAGTCCAGACCTCTCTTCTAAACTCCAGACTAACAAATTCAATTCTCTACTAGGTATTTCTACTTGGTTATCACATGTCCAAAACAGAACTCTTGATCTTCCCTCAAAACCTATTGTTTACCATTCAGAAGATGGCAACTCTGTTTTTCCAGTTGTTCAAACCAAAACTCAGGACTTCTCTTGGCTCTTTTTCTTATATCCAAGCTGTCGAGAAATCCTTAGCTTTACCAAAAAGCATATTCAAAGTCCAACATTTCTCACAATCTCTCTCTCACCTGAGAGAAGCCTCTCTGCTAATGTCCCTACTTCTATCACTGCATGTGTGCAGTTTATTCTCAACCCAGTAGTTAGAGTGACTCTTTAAAATATGTCAGGGACTTCCCTCATGGTCCAGGGGTTAAGAATCCACCCTCCAATACAGGGACGTGGGTTTGATCCCTTCATGGAACTAAGAATCCCACATGCCGTGGGGCAACTGAGCCCGTGGGACGTAACTACTGAGCCCACGTGTCACAACTAGAGAAGCCCAGACGCCACAACAAAGAGCCTGTGGGCCACAACTAAGACCTGACGCAGCCAAATAAATAAATGCTTTTTTAAAAAATGAAATATAACTCAGACCATGTCGGTCCTCTGTACAAAATCCCTCAAAGGCTTTTCATCGTTTCACCTAGAAAAATGCCGCAGGCCTTTCAGTGACTGACAAGACCCCACGTACTCTGGTCCCCAGTCCTCTCTGATCTCACCCCCTGTCACTTTCCCCATTGCTCACTCCACCCACAGTGGTCTCCCTGATCTTCTTAAAACACTCTGAGCAAGCCCCCATCTTACGGCCTTTGCACTAGCCATCCTCTCCAAGAGGAGCTACCGATACTCTTCTCTCGGGAGCGCACGGCCACTCCGTTACCCCCTTCAAGTGTTTAGAAAGGTGCTATCAGGACCACCTGATCCTACTAAAGATCCTACTAAATAGGATCTTTTCCTATTTAGTAACACATCCCGCCCCCCACTTTACCCCCTTTCTCCATAGCCCTTATCAGCTTCTAACATAGCACAAAATTTACCTATTCATTCATTAAATTGCTCATTATGTGTCCTGTACTAAAACGGAAGAGAAAAATGAGTGAACAGCCACACATCCATCCAACATCCACTATTTACTATACTTTTGTCCTGTTTCCAAAGGGATTCCCACCAACACTTGGGCTGCATTTCTCCAGTCTTCTTCTTTTTCATATATGGACGCAAGATGCTGTCTTATGGAAGCAACCTGGAATAGGAAGTATACGGGTTAAATTATTTCCACTGATATTAGTAACTAATTAAAATAAGTAGAATGATAAGTTATCATGACAATGCTCTTATTCAACATATTATGTGGGCAAGTAAACAGTAAAAGTTTACCTAGACTACCCAAATTTCTTTTGTGAACTTTGCAGTCATAAAATATTAAGACACTGAACTAGCACATTTCTGTAATGTGGATTATGGCAATAATTTAAATATTAAGTTCTGCTTTTGTGTCACTGCACATGTAATGCTGGAGTCCTCCTATGTTCTCAGCCTAATTAACAATTTATTGATTTTTAAAAATAACCTAGGGCTTCCCTGGAGGTCTGGTGGTAAAGAATCTGCCTGCCAGTGCAGGGGACACAGGTTTGATCCCTGGATCAGGAAGAATTCCACTTCTTGAGGAGCAACTAAGCCCATGAGCCACAACTACTGAGCCTGTGTGCCTAGAGCCTGCACTCTGCAACGAGAAGCCACTGCAGTGAGGAGCCTTCGAACCGCAACTACAGAGCAGCCCCTGGTCACCACAATTACAGAAAAGCCTGCACAGCAATGAAGACCCAACACACTCCTAAATAAATAAATAAATAATTTTCAAAAACAAAATACTCTAAAAAGTAATCTTTGGTTCATAAAAGCAAATTATAGCATATGAGCAAATGTCAACTGGACTTAAAATATCATAATACTTATTTGATCTTATGTTAAAAAATGCTGCTTGGCACACTGTTTTGTAAAAATAAAACTGAATGATTATCACCTTTAAACATTTAATAGTATCTCTCAAAATAATTGCTGCTATCTCAGGTTTAAAAATCACCACTCTTAATGGCCAATATTTTATAATATTAACTATAAATAGGATATAACCTGTAAAACTTGTGAATCACTATACCATGCACCTGAGGCTTATAATAGTATACATCAACAACACTTCCATTAAAAAAAAGAAAACATAATAAACAGATTCCTAAAAATAAAACAAAAATCACTGCTCTAGTTATTTACCTGCTCCTCAAATGAAATGACTCTAGGCTGAATCTTTTCCAAGGTGAAATGATAGATTTCTTTGGCTGTGCTATCAGGCAGGTTAGGGAGATGAGTGCAGAAATCAGTCAGCAACTGGCGAGAGATCACGAGGCTGACATTCTCATTTACCACTTGTTTAAAAAAAAAGTAAAGGATAAGAAAAACATAAGTAATCTGTATGTTCTCATTAAGCAATCAATTTTCACCTAAAATTAATACTAAAATATATTAGTGTACCTTTCAAAGCATTATTTACCAATCTCCATACTGCTATAACCTTATATTACAGAACCAGTTTTTCTTATTCTGAATTTTTTAATCACTTAACAACTGCACCAAAACATTAAAAATACCTAGTACCACCTGGGAAGCACCCTAAATATCACAACTTTTCTAAGAATCAGAAATGGCTGAGAAAAAGTTAACAGTTGAGAATTTTATGTTATTCCTTTCTCTTCTTTATTTTTCTACAAAGTGAAAGCACAGAAATACCTATATTTTTATTTATATTCTTATATCCCACCTAGCTACAAAAAAAAAAGTTAAAGAAGAAACAGTGAAACACTTTTCATTAAGTTTAAATAAAGTGAATAGAGATTGTTATTGCCACTTGTACCTTACCAACGAAAACAACAAATAAGAACTTAGGTCAGTACTAGGACATTTCCTGGTTTCACAGGAGTGAAATCATGGCATGGGTTTGATCCCTGTCAGTGAACTAAGATCCATATGTTGAACTAAGATCCTGTATGCTGCATGGTGCGGCCAAAAAAGAAAAGAACAAAAAATATTTAATAAATAGAGGCTTAACAATATAAACAAAAAATAAAGTCAATTTCTACTGTAAAATAAAAGAACTTAGATCAGCACCAGATGTATGGATGGGTTTCCCTGGTGGCTCAGAGGTAAAGAATCTGCCTGCCAATGCAGAAGACGCAAGTTCGAGCCCTGGGTCGGGAAGATCCCCTGGAGAAGGAAATGGCAACCCACTCCAGTATTCTTGCCTGGAGAATCCCCTGGACAGAGGAGCCTAGAGGGTTACAGTGCATAGGATTGCAAAGAGTTGAACAGGACTTAGTGACTAAACAACAAGATGTATAAACATATTTTATGCCATTGCTTGTAAACACTTATGCTGTATTATTATATATGATTAAGTCTGAAAACTCTGGAGACACACTGCTTACAAACCCTCCTGATTATATGCCCTTAGGCAAAAGACTTATTTCCCTGTGGTTCTCTTTCCTCTTTTGTGAAGTTAGGTTCACAGAAGAAGAAACCCGTGAAGAAGGATGCTGTGAAACTTCAATGCAATTTACCTAAAGCGCTTTAAGCAATCCCTGGCACATACCCCTCAACAAAGGTCAGTTATTATTATCATTTTCATTACATTTTTAAAAGATGCCTCATGTTTGTGAACCACTCCTTAGATAAATTTAGTTTAAATCAGTAGTTACTGAGGAAATAAACAATGGTTCAAAAACTATTCCGCTGATGCAAATGATTGTAAACAGTAGACTGCTCTTTTTTTTTTTTTGGTGGTTCACTGGATTCAAAGTTTATAAAAAGCACTGCTCTTTTACCAACAAGTGCAATGGTCTTTAAAAAGCTATGAGTTTTTCTGAAACCACTGCCAGTCTGTTTCACATGGCAGGCCCGAGTTATTTGAGGCAGTAACTGACAGGCGGTGTAACTAATCAGTTTACAGTGTGTTAACTAGAATTGGATGATACCGGGTGTGATGGAGAACGGTTTCATTACAAATGCCATCAGGCACCTATAACTGTTAGAAGTCTAGGCTCTGCCACGGGCTAATGAAATGTCCTTGAGGAAAAAAGTCCCTGAACCCTGAGACTCATTTTATGATATATTATATAGGCTACTTACACCTACATAGTTAATCACAGGGTCACAAAGCGGAGCCTCTGTGACGCATTTGTGTGAAAGCACACTATAAGCTATAAAGCACTCTCAAGTATCATTAATACTGTGAACTCAGAATAAATCCCAGCCTGAATTCTGAGGAATTTTCAAAATAACTGGGTATGGGAAGAATATCTTAAAAGAACGGAAATTTCTAGTTCCCATTCAAAAGATATGTTCTTAACAACAGCTAATGCTTATCTAGCACTTATCATATGCCAGGTACTACTGTATGCACTTTATTATGGATATTAACTCATTTAATTTCCCAACAATTCTACAGGGTAGTTATCATATCCCCCTTTTATAGATAAAGAAAAGGAGGCATAGAGAGGTTATACAACCTACCCAAGATGACACAGCAAATAAAGAAGCAGACCAGGATTTGAATCCAGACTATTCTCTGTCATTTGCTATCCTGCCTCTCATCAGTTATTATATTAATAACTATGCAAAACCATAAATGTAAACGTAACAACATCTTCACAGTTCATTGAAAAACAAATATCAAGTGGCATGGAGTTAAAATTCTAAAATCAGTCAAGCTCAATACATATTTAATTTACTCGCAATGTAAATTATATTGACAATTTAATCTAAAACTAGGCTTGAGCAAGCTTTTAAGTCTTAACTTGGTAATACAAGGCAAACATGGAATTTTTACTCCACTTACTTGATTCCACAAAAGCTTTCAAAGCTTCTAGTTGTTCTGCCCCAGATAACTGAATGGCTTTTTCCAGGATCTGACGATACCTAAAATAATACAGAAGGAAAAAAAAAGGTGTGTTTAGAAGTCACCTATATAGACGATGGGCTTCCCAGGTGGCTCACGAGTAAAGAATCTGCCTGCTAATGCAAGAGATGCAGGACACACAAGTGTGATTCCTGGCTCAGGAAGATCCCCTGGAGGAGGAAATGGCAACCAACTCCAGCAGTTTTGCCTAAATAATTCCATGGATAGAGGAGCCTGGAGGGCTGCAGTCCATGGGGTCACAAACTGAGCAACTGAGCATATAATCTAATATTAACTTTGATATTTATTTCTATTTACCGTGGTTTCTTTCATTGTGCTCTAGTTTGTGGCTTTGTTTATAGTAGTACACTACAGATTTAAGTTTTCAGTCCATCATAAGAAACATTAAATCTATAACTCAAAGTGCCACTTTTAGTTTTCTTTATAGTATACCACAATTTTTAAAGTTTACATGTCCATGACAAAAAGACTAAATCTAAGTTACTGGATCTAACATGCCACTTTTTCTTTAAAGTTTCAGTTCTGAATTTAAAACATCAATTTTCTTTCAAGTGCCTCGAAACGTAAGCTACATTTCCTTCACTAATGTATGCACAAGGACATTATTTGAGGTGACCCAGAACCTTTTCCTTATGGCCCTAATGAATATAGGATTACCAACAACAGGGTAATGTTGACTAGTCAATGAAGCCAAATACTAGAGATCAAGTGTCTTAGTGTGTACAAAACACACCCCACCAAGCCAAGTGTACTGACTGAACGTTCTTCACCTGTCAGTCAGGGCCCATGAGTTCTCCACTTGCATTCGCTTCTAACAACTATTCTAATATTCATGATCACAAAAATTCAAAGCAGCATTCTTAAAAATGAGGGGGTAACGCTAAAAACAAGAATGGTAAGAATTATTAAGCAATAGCAAATTGCTTCCTAACCTGTCAACTCCATCAGGACAAGGATTTTTTTTATTTCATTTACTGCTATGTGGAGGAGGGCATGGTAACCCATTCCAGTATTCTTGCCTGGAGAATGTCCATGGACAGAGGAGCCTGGCGGGCTACAGTCCATGGGGCCGCAGAGAGTCAACCATGACTGGGCGACTAAGTGGAGCACGTATAATGCCTAGGACAGTACCTGGCACATCATAAGCACTCAAAGATACAGCGGTATTAGGAACATTTTATTTCTTAAATTGAGTGGTTGAAATATAGGTATTATACTGTTCTTTATCCCCTTTGTCTCAATGATAATATTTCTTAAAAGCATTCATTAATGCGTTTTAAAAACCTAATTGCAATTATTCAGAACATTATCCAGAATACAGTCAAGAAACAGAAATAAACAAATAGGGCCCAAATTCTTTCAAATTCATGACCTGTATTTCTAAGGCACATCCTCAAGCTACAGTTCGGCACTCACTGATTCTCATCTGATATTCTCACAAGCTTGGTTGTATGATATCTTAAAACTGCAATGAATCAAACTGGCTTTGTAAGAAAGCAGGTATACAACAGAAAAGACAGCCAACAGCCAACTCCAAAAGAAGAGTCAAACTAGTCCAAGAAAACAAGCAAATATTACCAAGCTTTAAAATAAAAATTGCTACTTTAAAAATTGCTACATTTGAGGGACAAAATACAGTCATCTAATAATTTATTTAGATGGACTCTCATTTTCAGGAGTTCCCTGGTGGCCTATTAGTTAGGATTCCAGGCTTTCACTGCCATGGTCCAGGTTCAATCCCTGGTCAAGGAACTGAGATCCCCCACACACAAAAATCTTATTCTCTCTCTCTGTATATATACATATACACACTCTCATATGGACATAGATTTTCTTCCCCTATCTACATTTATACATACATTTTATTGCCCTGAGCATGACTTTAGTTAATGCATTCACTGGTTCATGATTTCTTTTTTAGATTAGCTTATTTTTCATATAAATTAAATCAAGACTATGGTTAAACCCTCTTATTCTTAAATCCCAGTTATCTTATACTAATAATATTACATTCAAAGATGACAATGTCTCAAGCAAATGTGGAAAACTCAGCAGTGGCCACAGGTCTGGAAAAGGTCAGTTTTCATTCCAATCCCTAAGAAAGGCAATCCCAAAGAATGCTCAAACTACCACACAATTGCACTCATCTCACACGCTAGTAAGGTAATGCTCAAAATTCTCCAAGCCAGGCTTCAGCAATACGTGAACCGAGAACTTCCAGATGTTCAAGCTGGTTTTGGAAAAGGCAGAGGAACCAGAGATCAAATTGCCAGTATCCACTGGATCATCGAAAAAGCAAGAGAGTTCCAGAAAAACGTCTATTTCTGCTTTATTGACCATGCCAAAGCCTTAGGTTGTGTGGATCACAATAAATTGTGGAAAATTCTGAAAGAGATGGGAATACTGGACCACCTGACCTGCCTCTTGAGACACCTGTATGCAGGTCAGGAAGAAACAGTTAGAACTGGACATGGAACAACAGACTGGTTCCAAATAGGAAAAGAAGTACGTCAAGGCTGTATATTGTCACCCTGCTTATTTAACTTATATGCAGAGTACATCATGAGAAATGCTGGGCTGGAAGAAGCACAAGCTGGAATCAGGATTGCCTGGGAGAAATATCAATAACCTCAGATATGCAGATGACACCACCTTTATGGCACAGAGTGAAGAGGAACTAAAAAGTCTCTTGATGAAAGTGAAAGAGAAGAGTGATAAAGCTGGCTTAAAGTTTAACATTCAGAAAACTAAGATCATGGCATCTGGTCCCATCACCTCATGGGAAATAGATGGGGAGACAGTGGAAAGAGTGTCAGACTTTATTTTTCTGGGCTCCAAAAATCACTGCAGACGGTGAGTGCAGCCATAAAATTAAAAGACGCTTACTCCTCAGAAGGAAAGATATGACCAACCTAGATAGCATATTAAAAAGCAGAGACATTACTTTGCCAACAAAGGTCTGTCTGGTCAAGGATATGGTTTTTCCAGTGGTCATGTATGGATGTGACAGCTGGACTATGAAGAAAGCTGAGCACTGAAAAATTGATGCTTTTGAACTATGGTGTTGGAGAAGACTCTTGAGAGTCCCTTGGACAGCAAGGAGATCCAACCAGTTCATCCTAGAGGAGATAAGTACTGGGTGTTCACTGGAAGGACTGATACTGAAGCTGAAACTCCAGTACTTTGGCCACCTCATGTGAAGAGTTGACTCATTGGAAAAGACCCTGATGCTGGGAGGGATTGGGGGCATGAGGAGAAGGGGACGACAGAGGATGAGATGGCTGGATGGCATCACCGACTTGATGGGCATGAGTCTGAGTAAACTCTGGGAGTTGGTGATAGACAGGGAGGCCTGGCGTGCTGTGACTCCTGGGGTCGCAGAGTCAGACATGACTAAGTGACTGAACTGAACTGAAATAACTTAAGTTTTAATATACAGTTTCACAACTTATCAATCAACTAATCTATATTGGGAACATCAAAAATTTTTTTTAAATCTAAAACAATGGAAAAGATGGAAAAATGACTGATGTAGAGTGGTACATGACAAGTACCAAATATTTTTTCATTAAAAAAATACTATAGAGGAAAAGAAATTTAGTTAATTAAGGCAAACTTGTGTCTGCCCCATTCATTTATCATCAACAAATGTTTACCAAGCATCTATTATACATATGAATTAAAGTTCAGTATGTCAATTTCTGATTTCTCGGCACTTGAAGGGATTTGGAGGTCAATAAAACACATACATGAGCAAATGTACCACAGTCACTATATATGCTCAAAACAAGTGTAACAGGTATGTATTCACAAATCTTTTTGTTTATAATATTGGTGAACTAGAGATTGGACCAAACTTACCTCCAAAAGAACATAGAAAGTTGAAAGAAATGAAAAAACAAAATTTAAGAGCATAAAATCCTAACAAGAAAGGGTAAACAAAAAAGACTAAGAGCACAGAGGTTCACAGCTTCTGCCTGAAAGTGTTTGCTGACTGTGGAAGGATGTCTGAGAGGCTGAGAGGTGAGTCTGGGGGGAGAAGGAAGTGGGCTGGCCCTGGGGTGTTCTGCCATCTGCTGGAGACACGGCAAGCTGCGATTTCTGGCCCACTAATAAAACTAGAACAGGGATCTGAGGGTTTTTACCTGCCAGAGGAGGAAACACTAGCACTTTGGAAGTAAGGTTACAAATTCTATTCCAAGGATCATCTAGTAGCAAGACCAGTAAATCTGGAAGCCTTCGTCCTAGACTCCTAGCACTGTCAAGTATCTGGCAGAAGGAAATGAAATTCCTCCCTGAAAGGTAATATCATAGGCCTCCACTTGTTTCTAAAAATACATTTAAAAATAATTTGCCCAACAACAAACATTACAAGGCATATGACAATATTAATAATACACTCAGATGCTCAGGCATGTCCGACTCTTTGTGACTCCACAGACTGCATGCAGCCCACCAGACCCCCCAGTCCATAGGATTTTCCAGGCAAAGATACTGCAGTGGGCTGCCATTTCCTTCTCCAGCAGATCTTCCCGACCCAGGGATCGAACCTGGGTCCCCTGTACTGCAGGCAGATTCTTTACCAACTAAGCCATCAGAGAAACCACTATGACAATATTACCTGGATTCAACAAAAACAACAGAAAACAGCAACATACAGGGACTCCAGATACGGGTGTTATCAGAAAGACTGAAATACACTTATGCTTATCAAGTTTATAGAGAAAAAGACAAGCTTATAGAAAGTTTCAGCAAGAAACTAGGAACTATAAAAAGTTCATTTGAAAAAAGAAAAGAATCACCAAAACTACATAACTAAGAAGCAATGTCACCAAAACTTAAAACTCAGCTGAGTTCTTCCCAGTGGACTAGACACTCTTGAAGAACTGGTAAACTAGAAAGCAGGTCAGAAGAACTTCTCCAGAATAAAGCACTGAAATGGAAAGCACAGAAGAGAGAGTAAAGGGAAGAGGGGTCACAGTAAGAAGGCCTGACTTGGGTTTCCCTGGGGTCCCAGAGGAGAAAACAGAATGGGACAGAGGCAACATTTACAGAGAGATAGAGCTGAAAAACCTCTAAGACAATGAAAAACTCTAATCCTTTGATTCAAGAAACACAAAGAAGCTTAACCAGCATAATGCCAGAGAGCATTTACAAAAATTGGCCCCAATCCTTTTACTCTCTGTATCCTTTGCGCCTTTGCAATGTGACTTTGTAGGTCTTTGCATCAAGAGGTAGAGTTTATCCCCCCACCCTCTGATCTGGGCTTGTTTTGACCAATAGAAGGCAGTGGAAGTAACATGCCTGTTCCAAGCACAGACTTCAAGAGAATTTGTGTTTATCCTTACCTCCTGGAACCTGACTTTGCCACATGAATTAGTCCAGGCCAACTTACGGGATGGGGCTTCCCTGATGGCTCAGATGGTAAAGAATCTATCTGCAATGCAGGAGACCCGGCTTTGATGCTTGGGTTGGGAAGATCCCTTGAAGAGAATGGCTACCCACTGCAGTAATCTTGCCTGGAGAAATCCATGGACAGAGGAGCCTGATGGGCTGCAGCCCATGGGGCTATATAGAGTTGGACCCAACTGAACAACTTTCACTTGCACAACCTTTTGGATAAGGTAAGTAGCCTAGTCAGCGCCGCTGCCCCAGCCAACACAGAGAAGCAGAGCTGCCTACCTGATCTGATGCACGTGGAGCCCCTGTGGAACCACGACCATGTGGAGTAGGGACGAATCAACCAGCTGAGCCCAGCTCAAACTGCCAGTCAACACAACTGTGAGCTAAATAAATGATTCTTGTTTTAAGCCACAAAGTTCTGGGGTGGTTTATTTCACAACAAAACTTAATTGACACAGATGAGCAAAATCAAATCCACACACTCATCATAATAAGTTGCAGAAAATTAAAGACAAAATCTTACAGCTAAGTGCTAATATAATTTAGAAGAGAAATAATTTTCTAATGAGGTTGATCTGTAAGCATTTTAAATATCTGAACTTAGTGTTAAGTGGGAAAGTGTGGGAGAAGATATCCTAGGCAAAAAAAAAAAAATACAATATCTGAAATGCCGTCCAGTTTGCTGAAAATATAAAACCAAAAGGTAGATGTGTTTTCAGTTAAGGGCCATGAGCCAAGCAGACAGACTGTATTCTGGCTTTGTCACTAGCTATGTGACCTCGGAGCAACGGATTTCACCTGTTTTCTCATATGTAATGTAAATAATAAGCGGGGCTTCCCTGGTGACTCAAATGGTACAGAATCTGCCTGCAATACAGGTGACCTGGGTTCAATTCCTTGGTCGGGAAGACCCTCCAGAGAAGGGAATGGCTACCCACTCTAGTATTCTTGCCTGGAGAATTTCAAGGACAGAGGAGCCTGGCGGGCTACAGTCCATGGGCCACAAAGAGTCAGACACGACTGAGCAACTACCACCACCATCACCAATGTAAATAACATCATTTACTGTTTAAGATTAAAATGTAATTAAAGTTATGCTTGGCATATGGTAAACATTAGATTTTACAGAACGCCTCTCTTCAGATGTGAACCACTGAAACTTGTATATGGGAATAACAAAGAACCAGAGAATCTGCATTAGAACGGGTCACTGAAGCTATGTAACCTGCCTCTGGGGCATGTGTGTGTATAGTGTATGTAAAGTATGTGTGTGTAATCTGACCTTGGGGGTGTGTGGGGGGGTGTGTGTGTGTGTCCTCCGGGCTTCCCTGATGGCACAGATGGTACAGAAACTGCCTGCAATGCAGGAAACCCGAGTTTGACCCCCTGGGTCGGGAAGATCCCCTGGAGAAGGAAATGGCAGCCCACTCTAGTATTCTTGCCTGGAGAACGGACGGGCAAGTCCTCTGTCATGGACAGAGGACTCTGGTGGGCTACAGTGCACAGGGTCGCAGAGAGTTGGACATGACTGAGCGTATTTTTTGACAATCTATTCTACTGTATTATCAGAAAGCTCTGATCCAAAATCTCTCTCTGTGAGGTAGAAAAGTCTATTTTCTTTCCTGCAAAACAACCTTTTTTATAGTCATAGGCAACTAAAAGATCCCCCATTCTCTTCTTTCTCCAGGTGAACAGTTTTTTTGTAAAATGAAATGTTTAGATTTCAAAGGTCTAATATCTTCTTCTGGGTACCCTCCATCCCACAGAACTGGGGGTGGGGTGGGCAGGGTCATATCTGTATAGCACTGACTAAGCAAAGACCTTTAATCTATGACCTCAAACCTGCCCTCAAAGAAGTAACAATCTAGCTGGAAAAGCAGAGAAGTAAAAAGACAAAACAATGAAGTGCTATCCTAGAGATAAACACAGCATGCCACTGGGTAGAAGATGAGCAAATAACTGAATCCTCGACGTGATGATGGTTGTTCCAAGAAGGCTTTATGGAAGAAATAACATCTGAACTGAATTCTGAAGAACCACATAGGTTTTAGCCAAGTGAATAAGCTAGCACAACAAATGCCCTCTCTCAAGGGTTTTCTCTTCTTCTGAAACTCATATGAGATAATCAACACAATGCATATGTACAAAAGCAGTGTATATAATTGGCAAAATTCTTTCTCATATGGCTGATTTTTTATATCAATTTTAAACTGCTATATTATTTCATAGTTATGGGAAAGTATTTCTAATTGAAGTTTTGACAAGAAAAGCACTGAAGTCTGGCAGGTTAAAAATTAGCTTTTTAGAATAGAGAAACCTGGTTTCAAATATAAACTCTACACCTTTCCAGCTATTCACTGAGTCAAGCAATATTTATTGAATAACTACTCAAAGATATTCTGTAAATTTCTGGCAACACAGCAATATTTCAAAAAAGAATTTATTCCATTATTTCTTAATATGGACTCCTTTGCTGCATGCATGCTAAGTCGCTTCAGTCGTAACCGACTCTGTGTGACCCCATGGACAGAAGCCCACCAGGCCCCTCTGTCTATGGGATTTCCCAGGCAAGAATACCGGAGTGGGTTACCATTTCCTTCTCCACCTTTGTTACTCAGCTCCTAATACAAACCCTAAAACCACTGGTGTAAGAGTATTTCTCTCATAGAGCATGTAGCTGGCAGAACTGTTTTCTTGTGAAAATAAATATGACACATTCTTGCCCAGACAGGACCAGATATGTACCTACAAGCAAGGCCAAGACTTTCCTTAAGAAGCACTGGCTATCAGTTATCAAGTACTTTATTCCATTTAATCTTCACAACAATCCGTGTACTAGACTCTTGCAATAATGGCATCCAGTTACTGCCTTCCCCTTACTACGCCCCTCTGCAATGTAACCTGGCCACCCTTCCCATAGAGGTAGATTGCATTTCCTCTAGCCGTGAATCCAGCCTGGTCTTCTTACTCTGACCAGTGCTTGAGACATGATGTTGTGAGACTTCCTTCCTTAAGAGGGCTTGCCAGCTGTTTCTTTCACCCCATTGGAACCTTCCTAAGGCCCTGAACGAGAGACAGTGTGCAGAGAGACCCAGACAACAGCTACAAGTGTATGCATGAGTGGGCCCAGACAAGACCAGCGAAACAACCTAGTTGATCTAAAGCATATTGAGAAATTATACTTCTTTTACACCACTAAGTTTTTGATTTGTTACAGAGCAGTAAATAACTGATGTACCCAGGAAGGTAGATACTACTGTTTATCTGCAATTCAGAGCTGAGAAAGTAAATGCTTAGCTTAAGTTTCAGAATTCTGCAAATACGTGAAAACTGTATCTCTTCTGATAACTAATACTCTTATCTTTTTTTTTTAACAAAATAAAAAGGAAAGCAAACATGGAAAAAAAATATAAGCAAGTTTTACTTTCATCCAAATCTATCAAAATTACATGCAAAAAGAATTAAGCAGTGAGACATATTCAATTTATTTCCAACCCAGGGATTAAGTCAATATGTACTTATCAGCTTCTTAATAATAGTAACAGTAAGGAGGACAATCCTGTGGCTCTTTCTAAGTGCCAGGTACTGTTCTAGGTGCATATACACACTCTATTCATTTTGTCCTCAGACAGATTATCTTATAATTATCCCATCTTCCTGAGAGGGAAATTGCCCCGCAAAGTAGTTAAGCCCAAGAGCACTGCTAAATTTCCCACTGATATACTGGATTACGTTTACTAGCAGACAAAACGCATTACAGCCTACATAAAACAAAGTCAATGTTTCAATGGCCAGGTTAAAACAGGTGTAGCCTGTTGAAACGGAGCAAGGTGATCTTAGCTGTCAAATGTAAATAAGATCAACTTGAGAAGCACATTTTAAACAGAATTCATGTTCATTACAAAAAAAAATAGTGCTGTGAAATCTACAAAGAGGAAACAGACTATCTATCTCCCTATCTATCTATCTATCTGTCTAGATGTAATTAACACTGTTGAATAACTGACTGCAGGGCAGGCACAAATCACAAATTTAAGCTGGAGTGGACCTAACCCTTCTACATAAATTCCGACAAAATTTCTAATCATCTGTTTAAAATTCTGCAAACATCACTCCTCTAGACATCCTGACCCACGTTGTGGTGACATTCCTCCATGCCCTTCTTCAGAGCTGGTGGCGGGGAGAGACAGTACCCAAAACACAACCCACAGAAGATGGTTCAAGTAGTTCTGGACGACATGATAGCGGCCATACCTCCTCAGCCCCCGTCAGCCTCAAGAAGCCATCTCCCCGGAAAACTCTGCACCAAGGTTCCGGAATATAAATGGCCCTCAGTCAAAGAGAAAAAACGGGCGGAGCAGAGGCAAACAGAGGCCAGAATTCGGTGTGAGAGGCCAGCCAGCGATGGGAAGGGGCACCAGAGAAGGCTTAGAAGGCCATGGGAGCAGTCGTCCCACAGACCGCGCTTCTAGAATCTTAAGAGAACGTAAAGGATGCCATCAAGGGCTGAAAAAGTTGACAGCCACTTCAGATCTAAGGTCCTGAGCGCTCCCTGCACAAGGTCCCCTCCAGTTTTCTGCTGCTCCCAGCATCTGCCTCCACGACCGACCTCAGGCCCGCCCCCTTGGTCTTCAGGCCCGCTCCTAGCTTCACATCCGAAAGCCGCCGTCAATCCAAGGAGAACAAGTCTCTGGCTTGCCTCTCCACCTCCCAGGCCCCCAGGAAATACTCACTTGCCCGCCAGATCTTTATGAGAGCCGCTCGAATTCATGAGCTGGGCCAAATCCTGCCGCACGGCTGCCGCCATCTTTCTCCCAGCTCGGCGGAGGCTGCTGGGCCTCTCGCGGCCGAAAGAAACCGAGTGTAGTCCTCCAGAGTGCGGCTAGAGGGAACCCGAGATGCCACAGAGTAGCGCCTGTGTAGGCCAGAACGCCGAGTGTGGGCGCCTGCGTTAGGCCCGCCCCCAGGGTTGATTGACGCGAAGCTCCACTCCTCAAATCCTAGGCCCGCCCGGGCTTCTCTTACAGGCTCGGGCTCGCGCGCTCCCACTCCGGATTGGCGGATGAACTCCAAGGGACTGTGTCGCTTGTGCAACCCCAGTAAGTGCCCGATTCGCAAAACTTCGGGGTTTTCGTCAAGTTCCGTGTCTCCTGTCGTAGTTTACCATCCCTTGTTCTTTAAGGCTGCACTCCAACTACCCGTGGTAAAGAACGAGTTATTTTTGTTTACAATTTACCACAAGACCGGTACTTTTGTAAACTACAGTGAAAAATGTCCCCGTTCCCTTCCCACTCTGCGTCTGTATATAGATTGATCATACATCCCAGTTTGTCTAGGACAGTGCCATTTTCCATCTGTCGTCCTGGAATAATTGTTAATAACATGCCCTTTCACTCTGGAAACTGCTCCATTTGGATGATCGCCTTACCTTGATCCGTAATTGTATTTATGTATTTATATAGGCGTGCAAATTTCTACAGTCTTACCTACAAAGGATGTTAGACTTTTGAATTTTTGCCACTTTATATGTGAAAAAGAACATGTTCTCTGGAGAAGGGGAAAGAAAAGAAGTCTAGAACAAGGAAATCCTTTGAGAAAGTAATGTGGCGATTTGTTGTCTTTATTATTCTAGTTCCGTCGCTAAGTCGTGTCCAAATCTTTACGACCCCATGGACTGCAGCAAGCCAGGCTTTCCTGTCCTTCGCTCTCAGTTCAGATGTCCCTCCATAGTTAAAAACTTGGTGAGATCTCCATGCCTGGCAACTGTGAGTCTGGATATTTAGTTTCCTTTTGCCTGGGTCAAAGGAAAGGATGGTTTTGGAGAGTCAACCAGCAGTCTCCATTGCCATTTGTCCCTCTAATCAAAATACATTATCTCTGTGTATCCTTCTTACCGTAGGACACGCAACCCTAAAGAAGAGAGTTCAAGTTCCCACTCAGTTCCTGTATCAGCCTAAAATCCAGGATGTCTGATAATGTACAACCCTCTCCAAAAGTTTGGATGTAATTGTTCATGGCCCAAACATATATACACTATAGAACAAATTATCTGTCTCAGGCCCAAATATGTAATACAAATCAATAGAGGAGCAAGGACAGAAGGAATAGGATAACTGCAGTTCCAAAAAAGAGTGGGAAACACAGTAGTTACTTGTCCACAGCAATGGTAGAATCCTGCCCAGGAATTATGAACACCCACTGCAGTTGTTACACCTGCATGGTGGTCAGACACCATGGTTAGTACTGCATTTTAAGAGGATAATTACACTGTTCATTGTATTCAGTGGGCCCCATCTTTGCCTTCTGAATACAAGTTAACTGGATGTTGGAGGGTATTCCCTCTCTAGGGGAACGCTTTAGGACTTGAACAGTTGAGGGCATTTGTAGACCAGGGTTTTGAAGTGGGATTTTTTTTAACATAATTTCATGGAATATTCAGTAAACTCTGCTTCCTTTACAGACAGTTTCATGTGCTAATAAACATACTCAAAGTTGTTTTTGAAGTGAAGTGTTAATTGCTCAGTCATGTCCAGCTCTTTGCAATCCCATGGACTGTAGCCCACCAGGCTCCTCTGTTCTCCTCTCTAGGCAAGAATACTGGAGTGGGTTGCCATTTCCTCCTCCAAGGGATCTTCCCGACTCAGGGATTGAACCCAGGTCTCTTGCATTGTAGGCAAATTCTTTAATGTCTGAGCCACCAGGGAAGCTCCTAAAGTTTTTTTTTTTTAAAGTAGTCATTAAATCTGCCCTATATCCTGACTTCCATATGCAACCCATTCTTAACATCTTAATGATGGCATCCTTGAAATCATCTGAAAGAATAAGCTTAAGTAGAAGAGAACTCTATTAGTTTGATTTTTGCTTCAGTGTATCTTTCCTTTCTGTTGTTTTTTATTTATGTGTGTTTGCAAAAAAAAAAAAAAAAATCACATTGGGCTCTGAGAAATCTCTAAGCCAAGTTTTCTCTCCTGTAATTTAGGGTTACACAAGCTGTCAACTTTTTCAACTTAGTGAAGTTCCAGAATTTCCAGACATTCTGTTCTCTGTCTAGCCTAACTTCAAGCTTTACATGTAGTACCTTATGCGTGCATGCTCAGTTACCCCTGACTCTTTGCGGCCCCATGGGCTGTAGCTCTCCAGGCTCCTCTGCCCATGGAATTTTCCAGGCAAGAAATACTGGAGTGGGGTGCCATTTACTACTCTAGGGGATCTTGGTAACCCAGTGATTGAACCTGAATCTCGTGTCTCCTGCACTGGCAGGCAAATTCTTTCCCACTAGTGCCACCTGGGAAACTCTTGTAATACCTTGCTGAAAAGTAAAAGCAGCAGCCACATACATAAAGTGGCTCTTTTTCAAGATATCTCCACTAGACCTACAAGCTAGAGAGGGAGGTTCTCTGCCTTTCTAGTTATTGTAGGCAGCAGTTCTACTAAAACTTTTTGATGTGACAAAACCTCCCTTTTCCAAACTATTATGCATGCTCAACTTCTAAGAGAATACTACATAGTTTTAGGTTTGGTTATAGCAGTGAGAAGAACAAACCTGGATGGCACTGAGAACTTTTTCCCTCCCTCGTTTCAATTGCTTAACAGGAATCTAGCTGGGCAACTCTGAGTTATGGGAAGTGCACAAATCCTAGTTCTTCTAGCTAGGTGAAACCTTGGGTCCCAGTTCCAACTTAAAGTGAGTGAAGTCGCTCCGTCATGTCCGACTCTTTGCGACCCCATGGACTAATGTAGCCCACCAGGCTCCTCCATCCATGGGATTCTCCAGGCAAGAATACTGGAGTAGGTTGCCATTTCCTTCTCCAGGGGTTCTTCCCGACCCAGGGATCGAACCCAGGTCAGCTACTAAGTCAAAATTGTCATGTTGACCAAACTCCTCTAGTAACTGTTGCACATTAAATTTGAGTAGCACTGCTTTAGCAGATGTCACCACTAGTAGAGCTCTTCTCATTAAACCCTTATTTAATAAGGCCATTTCCCTGGTCAGATATCTCATGTTTTCACATAATCAGCTCTTAACAGATGGTCTCTTCCTCCTTACAGTTCCCCTACAGATATGAAAAGAAGGCTATCCTAGGATCCTTTTCCTAGCACATCTTCCACTCTGCGTCTTGTGTGCCCAGCTCAAATATGCCTTGCTGTAGAAGTAATAATAATAATTAAAAAAAAAAGAATAGATGAGTTGTATGTGTTCTGCTGTTTTCTAAGCACTGGTTCCTACTCATAATCTGTTCCATATGTTCTTGGTGCTATTATCAATATTGTTCTAGAGTCACCTTGTGTTTCCCAGACTAGTCCCTGAATCAGCCACTTCTCGAAGAAGGCCTTGTTCCTTTTTTTCTTTTTAATCTTTAAAAAATTTTATTTTTATTTTTTTTTAACACCAAAACCATTTTGTATTGGGGTATGGCCGACTAACAATGTTGTGATAGTTTCAGGCCTTTTATGTTTGAAAGTCAGTTTTCTTAGATATAATCAACCTTGGCTCACTTTTCTTTAGACTGTTAAGTGTGATACTCTATCTTCCTGGGGAATAAAGCATTGCTGAAAAATACCTCATGAGAGTCTAATTTTCTTTTCTTGTAAATGACCTATATATTTTTTTAATCTAGATGTCCCCCAATTTATTTTCCTCTCATGTTAAGTAATTTTACTAGACTATGTGTTGTTGTTGGTCATTCTGGGTCATTCTCAGGCACACACTGTGCTCTTTTAAGACATAGTTTAAATTGTTTTTTCAATATCATTGTCTCTCATTATAATTTCTTGTACTTGCTGTATTCCTTTGGTTTCTTTCTTCAGAAACTACTATATCTATATGTTAAATCTGAAGATCTACCTATCTTTACTACGAGTCACCTTGCCTCAAAATCTTTTTATTCTTCTTATTTTATAAAATTTCCTCCTTTTCACTCTCTTTGTCTCTTAAGGCATTATTTGTTATTTTAATTTACTCCTGGTTTCCTTCTAGTCTAGTCTTCATTTCAAAAATTATATTTTTATTTCTAATTCTTTCCCGAGTTCCACCACTCATTCTGGGTGTTTCTAATTTTATGACGTTATCCCATCATGTCCTCTGTTGTTTTCTTTTCAATTTCACTCACGAAAAAAGTGTATGAAGGCTTAAAAAAAAAGTACCATCTTCTTTTCAATTTGACTACTGATTACCTTCCCCAGCATGAGTTTGAGCAAGCTCTGGGAGTTGGTAGAGGACAGGGAGACCTGGTGTGCTGCAGTCCACGGGGTCGCAAAGAGTTGGACACGACTGAGCGACTGAACTAAGCTGAAATAACTTCCCTCTTCTGACAGTCACTATCAAATACTTTTTCTTCAGTAATATATGAGAATATGTTTCATATTTCATTCCTTTTAGATACTTTAGTACCCCATTGCCTCTTTGTGGTGGTGGTGGTTTAGTTGCCCAGTCATATCCGACTCTTATGACCCCATGGACTGTAGTCTACCAGGCTCGTCTGTCCATGGGTTTCTCCAGGCAAGAATGCTGAAGTGAGTTGCTATGGCCTCCTCCAGGGGATCTTCCTGACCCAGAGATCAAACTCAAGTCTCATGCATTGCAGGCAGATTCTTAATTGGCTGAGCTACCAGGGATGCCTTCATTGCCTCTTTATTACACCTCAATAAATGGGGCTCTTAAAATATTTTTATTTCTACCCTCTTCAGTCCTAGTGGAAACCTTCAGAACATACAGTATTTACTTCTACCCCTTCCGCTTCCATTGAATTCCTAGGTTTCACAGAGAAAAGTTGGTAGTTTTGTTCTAGTCCACCAAATATTTTGTTTTCCTTTGCACTGTCTCTTCTATTCAAGGAATCCTTAATTTACCACTTGTGTTATAATTCCCAGTTACATTGTCATTATTCACTTGTACTTCTATATAAATTCAAAGTGGATTACTCACCAAATTTCCTTTATCCTCATCTTCCTTGTCTTGTTATGAGGTCTCTGTTCTGATTGTTTTGTTGTTTGGCAGTGTTTACTCTGAAGTGATCCCTCAGATACTGTGCTGGGTAACAAACTTGTGAATCTGTGCATATTCATAAATATCTATCATCCTGACATTTAAATGGAATTTGGGTCAAGTTGCTGTCCTTTTCCCTCAGTGCTCTGTAAATGGTATTACGCACAGTCTTCTAGCTTCCAGGATTTCAAGTAAGATCAATGCAGTGGCACTAGTGGTAAAGAACCTGCCTGCCAATGCAGGAGATGTAAGAGATGTGGATTCAATCCCTGGGTCAGGAAGATCCCCTGGAGGAGGGCACAGCACTCCAGTATTCTTGCCTGGAGAATCTCATGGACAGAGGAGCCTGGTGGGCTACTGTCCATAGGGTTGCAAGGAATTGGACACAACTGAGCATGCATACACCAATGCAGTGATTTCACTCTCTTTCCCGCTCCCTCTCTTTTTCTTTCTCCCTCCTCCCCCCCCTCCTTTATTCTCTATCTCCCCTTTTTCTCTCTTTCTTTATTCTGTTTGAGAGATTAAATAGGCAAACAGGCAGTGGCAAGACCATATATTAAAATAAAACTCTTAACCCACAATCTACAGTATCTGGACCAAGAAATCAGTTCACCATCTGCATCAACCATCACAGGATCCAAACAGCAGCTCCTGTAGCTTTCAGCCCCAAATAGTCACCACTTGATCAATAACTGCCAGATTCCCAAATTTTTGCTCCCAGTTGTAACTTCAGTTCAGTTCAGTCGCTCAGACATGTCTGACTCTTTGCAACCCCATGGACTGCAGCACACCACGCCTCCCTGTCCATCACCAACTCCCAGAGCTTGCTCAAGCTCACGTCCATAGAGTTGGTGATGCCATCCAACCAACTCATCTTCTGTCATCCCCTTCTTCTCCTGCCTTCAGTCTTTCCCAGAATCAGGGTCTTTTACAATGAGTCAGTTCTTCACACAAGGTGTCCAAAGTATTGGAGCCTCAGCTATAACTTAGGACCAACTGAGGAAAGCTAAATATGCCCCCAAACGACTCACATGATACCTCCCTTCAAGTTAGGCTGCTGGCAGCCTCCTCATGTCCACAGCCTCTTATCAGGGCACACCTGAATTCCCTTTTTTTCCACTGTAAAGCTGCCTGCCTTTGACTCAGACGCAAGTGATGGTGACCTCCCTTATTATAGAAATCTCTAAATAAATAGTTTTTGCTTATTGTCAGTTTCTTGCTTCTGTCAGTTTCTACACTTTGTTCCTCCATTTTCTCCCCAGCACCTTGTCTCCCTCTCCCCAACCCCTTATCCTCCTCATTATTCTTCTTTCTTTTTTCATCTGTTTGTAGGAAACTTGTTCTTTCCACTTGGAAGCTTTTAAAATATTTTCTTAACAGAGATTTCCCTCACATGTGCTTGGGTGTGTCTTTTCCCACTGATCTGAGTTGAAATTCAGTGACCCCTTATATCTGTAGATGCAAATCTGTCTTTAGGTGAGGGAAATTTTCTAATATCATCTGTTTAATATTACCTATCTTTTTTTTTTATCGTTTCTTTTCTTTCCTTCTGAAACTGCAACTAGTCATGTATGACAGATCTCATGGGTATCTCTTCAAAGTGATTTGCCTTTTTCATTGTAATTTCTCTCCTTATATTTTTGCTTTGTTTTGAGATCTCTCTTACACTTTTTAGCCTGCTTAGCAAGATTCGGTTTTCCTTCAATGTATCTTCAATGTTATATTTTAAAAATCATGATTTTCATGTGGATAGTTGTGTAAAAATGTTATAGCTGCTTTATTTATAATAGTGCCAAGGGCAGAAATGGTACGGACCTAACAGAAGCAGAGGATATTAAGAAGAGGTGGCAAAAATACACAGAAGAACTGTACAAAAAAGATCTTCATGACCCAGACAACCACAGTGGTGTGATCATTCATCTAGAGCCAGACATCCTGGAATGTGAAGTCAAGTGGGCCTTAGGAAGCATCACTACAAACAAAGCTAGTGGAGGTGATGGAATTCCAGCTGAGTTATTTCAGATCCTAAAAGATGATGTTGTGAAAGTGTTGTACTCAATGTGCCAGAAAATTTGGAAAACTCAGCAGTGGCCACAGGTCTGGAAAAAGTCAGTTTTCATTTCAATCCCAAAGAAAGGCAATGCCAAAGAATGTTCAAACTATTGCACAGTTGCACTCATCTCACACGCTAGTAAAGTAATGCTCAAAATTCTCCAAGCCATGCTTTAGCAATACGTGAACCGTGAATTTCCAGATGTTCAAACTGGATTTAGAAAAGGCAGAGGAACCAGAGATCAAATTGCCAACATTCTTTGGATTATCAGAAAACCAAGAGAATTCCAGAAAAACATCTACTTCTGCTTCATTGACTACTCTAAGTCTTTGACTGTGTGGATCACAACAAACTGAGGCAAATTCTTCAAGAGATGACAATTTCTTACCTGCCTTACCTACCTCCTATGAAACCTGTATGCAGGTCAAGAAGCAACAATTAGAACTGGACATGGAAAAACTGACTGGTTCCAAATTGGGAAAGGAGTACATCAAGGCTGTATATTTTGTCACACTGCTTATTTAACTTATATGCAGAGTACATCATGTGAAATGCTAGGCTGGATGAAGCACAAGCTGGAATCAAGATTGCCGGGAGAAATATCAATAACTTCAGGTATGCAGATGACACCACCCTTATGGCAGAAAGTGAAGACAAACTAAAGAGTCTCTTGATGAAAGTGAAAGAGGAGAGTAAAAAAACTGGCTTAAAACTCAACATTCAAAAAACAAAGATCATGGCATCCAGTCATGGCAAATAGATCATGGCAAAAAAGATCATGGCAGGACCATGAGGAGACTCTGATGGGCTTAGTGTCAGTACCGCGCGGTGGTGGGGGGCGGGCAGTTTGCCGTGCCAGGACCCAAACCATGGAGTTACTGAAGGTCAGAAACCAAATCTGACTCCGGTTCAGGTTGGCCTTCATTCCACGACGTGATCAATTATGATGCGGTCACATTCACAGATGACTTTTCCTATGGGATGCACAGGGTGGAGACCAGCTGCTCTCAGTGCGGCGCTCACCTCGGGCACATTTTCGACGACGGACCTCTCCAACCGGCAAAAGACACTGCATCAACTCGGCATCCTTGTCTTTCACCCCTGCAGAGAGCAGTGGCGCCCAGGGGGTCAGCGCGGGGGGCAGCCCAGCCCCCGGTGACAAGACGGAGCTGTAGAGAAGCAGCCGGAGGTGGCGACAGAAGAAACAAATGTACTTAATGCACAGCTTATTAAAGCAAATCCCATAGCGTTAAAAAAAAAAAAAAAAAAAAGATCATGGCAAATAGATGGGGGAAACAATGGAAACAGTGACAGTCTTTATTTTTGGGGGGCTCCAAAATCACTGCAGATGGTGACTGTAGCCATGAAATTAAAACATGCTTGCTCCTTGGAAGAAAAGTTATGACCAACATAGACAACATATTAAAAAGCAGAGACATTACTTTGCCAACGAAGGTCCATCTAGTCAAAGCTATGGTTTTCCCAGTAGTCATGTATGCATGTGAGAGTTGGACTATACAGAAAGCTGAGCATCAAAGTATTGATGTTTTTGAACTGTGGTGTTGGAGAAGCCACTTGAGAGTCCTTTGGACTGCACAGAGATCAAACCAGTCAATCCTGAATATTCATTGGAGGGACTGATGCTAAAGCCGAAGCTGCAATACCTTCGCCACCTGATGTGAAGAGCTGACTCATTAGAAAAGACCCTGATGCTGGGAAAGATTGAAGGTAGGAGGAGAAGGGGACGACAGAATGAGATGGTTGGATGGCATCAGCAACTCAATGGACATGAGTTGGAGCAAACTCTGGGAGTTGGTGATGGACAGGGAAGCCTGGCGTGCTGCAGTCATGGGGTCAAAAAGAGTCAGACACGACTGAGGGACTGAACAATGACAACAAGGTGAAAACAAAAAACACATCATCAAGAAAGTGGGTAAATAAAGTGTGATATATTTATTCAATAAAATACGACTCAGCATTGAAAAGGAAAAACTACAGATATATGCAACAACATAAATGAATCTCAGAAACAATATGCTGAGTGAAAGAAGCCAGACATCAAAAAAAAAATTCATGTAATATGGTTCCATCTATATGAAGTTCTGAACTGGGAAAAACTAATCTATGATAATAGAGAATCAGAAGGTGCTTAAAAAGAAGAAAATGGAGAAGAGTAGGAATTTACTGGGAGATAGCAAGCGGTGTAAGTGATGGAAATGTCCCATATGTTGTGGGTTACATGAGGTGTATGGATTTATCAAGGTTTATCAGACTGTACACTTAAGATCTGTGCATTTCATTAAGTGTAAAACCTTAATTTTAAAAGGGAACAAAGTCATGCTTTTTGTTCCATAATCTTGGGTGTATGTATTGAATTTAGTCTTCTAGGGTGCTTTTATCTATGTGTTTTTATGTTTATGCTTTAAGTTGTCTTCTGCCTCCCCTCATGGTTTCAAAGGCTATGCTCTTAGAACCTCTGTGGAAGAGACGTTCCAACACAACTGTGTGGCTTCCTCAAAGGTGCTCTGATATCAAGATGACCAACAGATCCTCTAAATAATATTGCCAGGGTAGGTCTTATTGTTCCACCAGGAGGTCCATAGATGTTCACAGGCTACACTCTCTTTACTATCCATTGTTCCAATCTTCTTTGCTTTCTATCTCTAGACTCACTGTAATCTGAGGCTTCATTTGTGCCACCTAATGTCCGCCATGTCTGTCAGCTGGTTCCCCTGTGTTCATGTTTCAAGCGGAGTCATATGGTTGGAAATGGGTGAAAGAGATGTGCTAGCCTGATTGTTTTTTGTAAGCCACCCAGTACCCAGAACTGTGTGCTTTGTATTACGTAATCACTCAGAAAATACTTGTTGAGTAAAAAAATAGTTGGATAGGGACTTCCCTGGTGGTCCAGTGGTTAAGACTTTGTCTTCCAATGTAAAGGGTGTGAGTTTGATCCCTGGTCCGGGAGCTAAGATGCCACATGCCTGGTGGCCAAAAAATCAAAACAGTAAACAGAAGCAATATTGTAACAAATTCAATAAAGACTTTAAAAATGGTCCACATCAAAAAATCTTTTCAAAAAGAACATAGTTGGATAAATAGGAGACTCAGAGAATCCCAACATCATTGAATATGCTAGTGTTTCCATCGAAATCTCCCTTCTCTGGGGGCATTACAATCAAGGAGTAGACAAATCCAAAGCTGAGTAGGAACTCATGTTGGGAAGGTGAAGAGGATGATCCAAATCTGCCACCAACCGTGGCAGCAACCAGAAGCAGATATTCAAATGTGTTGTAAAGCAAGAAGTCTGTGGGCTACTAATACAAATAAGAAGGGATGGGTTGAGAGAGTAAGCAGAAGGATTGTCCTGGGAAAAACTGTGTAAGCCTTGTGGTTCAACAATAGAGACCCTCAGACCCCCTTAATAAAATAACACCTAGAGGACTTCCAGCTTCTGTTTAGCTGGAGAGAGCTGGGAAAAGCATTGCTCACTCCATACAACTGTAATCTAGGTAACCTAAAGAATCATAGATTTTATTAAGCCACTGAAAGAGCTGAGGACATAGGGCAACTCATGACCTGAAATCTCAGGAAAGACAGGTGCTTCTAAATGCAGTGGGGATGCAGGCACCGTGTTGCCTGTGGGAGAGAGTGGGCAGGAAGATGGGGCAGCCATACAAAGAGGAAGGTAGAGTTCTGCTGAATTTTTAAATACATTGCTAATGACTAAGTGCAGACTGGGGCTTCCCAGGTGGCATTAGTGGTGGAGAACCTGCCTGCCAATGCAGGAAACATGAGAGGTGTGGGTTCGATCCCTGGGTCAGGAAGATCCCCTGGAGTAGGAGATGGCAACCCACTCCAGTATTCTTGCCTGGAAAATCTCATTGACAGAGCAGCCTGGAGGGCTACAGTCCATGGGGTTGCAAAGAGTTGGACATGACTAAAGCAACTTAGCACGCAGATACAAGTGCAGGCTGACATGCTCCTAGAACCCCATGGGAACCACAATCATATAAAGAGTTCATATCCACTCACAGGCTCTTCTCCAGGGACCACCACTGAGCAGCCTGGACAAAGACCGGGGGCAGAGTGCAAGGTAAGGGAAAGACTTCTGTGTCCTTCAAGCCTAGCGGAGAAGAGTGGCTGTCACTGCAGGAAAAGCAGGAAGAAACCCAGACCCTCCTCCCGCAAGGAACAAAAGACTTAAACTGATGGGAGAAGGCAGCAACCCCAGTTGTTCTCCAAGGGGCAGGTAAAGCCCTCCTGCAGCTGGAAAAATGGGAAAAATGAAACAAACAAACAAAAAATCCCCAGAGCAAAACTTCTAATCCTGAAGAGTGGCCTGGAAGCTGTTTACTATTAGAGGTCATAATGCTCAGAGAGGGTCAGGATCCCCAAAACCCAGAGACACAGAGCCTGCCTTAGAATGAACCTGTAACAGGACCACAGGAAACTCTCTTCCTTCCCCATCACCACAAGCAGTCTAGTAAGTACCAAGTAACAAGCAGGTTACTGCTGGGAGGAGCGCATGAGCTTGGAGGGACTCCTCTGAGTGATAAAAGCACAGAAAGCCTAAAGGCTGAAAGTGGGACAGTAACACTGAGAAAAAAAAAAACCTTTAGAAATCAGCCCCAACTCTAAGCAGAAAATAACTTTAGAGGAATTTGAAAATGATGATGCACTGAAGGTAACCATAGCAACACTAGAACCAAGCCCAGCTCAACTCCTGACTAGAATAACTCAGCCTCTTACACTAACAGCTTAGCAGAAAAAGATGCATGCCCATTTCCAGGCATATATAATATTTACCTCCATCTCTCCAGCTCACAGCTTCGGTGGTGGCTCAGTGATAAAGAATCTGCCTGCCAATACAGGAGATGTGGGTTTGATCCCTGGGTTGGGGAACATCCCCTGGAGTAGGAAATGAAAATGCACTCCAATATCATTGCCTGGAAAATTCTGTGGAGAGAGGAGCCTGGCGGGCTACAGTCCATGGGACCACAGACAGTCGGACATGACTGAGCGACTAAGCATAGCACAGAAGGGCCACAAATGACGCGACTCAGAAGACAGTGGAGTGAGATGTTGGAGTGATAAAAGGGAAGGTGTCTGCACCTTACATTTTAATGGTTTTCCCTGCAGCTGTACCTTTTCTTTGGGGGTAGTTCAGTAAACGCTATCATTCTAACAAAACAGAAATGAAAACCCACTGCTCCCCCATAACATCCTCACACTCATCTACACACTACACTCATCTACCTTTTCCTTTAGTTTACCCCAGCAGTGATGGATGATGGAACCATTCAGTAATGGTTTCTAAGATTTAACTCAGGGCTTGGGGAGAACAGAAGGAAATTACACGTGTGTGATGTGGCAGACCTAACACTGGTATTGTGCTCAGGGAAGGTAGGCCTTTCTTCTTCCCCCAAGGTAGATCATGGTTGATCTAGGCAGGAGCCTGCAAATGTTTTCTGTTAAGGGCCAAATTGTATTTTAGATATTGTGAGTCACATTGTCCTCTTTGCTGCTTCTGCTTCTTCTTCATCTTCCTCTTCTTTTCCCCCTTTCCCCCTTTCCCCTTCTTCTTCTTCCATTTACAAGTGTAAAAATACAGAAACATTCTTAGCTTGTGGGCCATCAAAAGCAGGCCGAACATGCCCTGTGAGGCAATTTAATTTGCCAACCCTGCTCTAGGCCATTTATTGTAATTCCATTTCCTCTTGATAGTGAATGGTTTAAAACAACATATGCAGTCCAGATCTGGCCAGTGCATCGTGATGGGAAGTCTTCTGGCAGACAAGTTTAATCTTGCCAATAAAAAGTGGTGCAGGGGAAGAAATATCTCTCCCCTGTGGTTAATATGTGTGTGTTGTGTGTGTTATGTCTGTGTATGCTACTAAATGACAGCCACTGGAAGGCAAGCCTGTGGATTAAAACCTTGAGAACTGTGGTATGGCAAGGAGGAAAGAGCCAGGAAGTTTAAGGATATCTTTTCTCTACTGAATTATCCTAGAGAAGTCTATTTCTATGCTATTGATTTTATGAGCTGTGCAGACAGTTCATGGTGGTCCAATGGTTGGGACTCTACACTCCCAATGCAGGGGCCTGGGTTTGATCCCTGGTCTGGGAGCTGGGTCCCACATGCCACAGCTAGGAGTTAGCATGTTGCATCTAAAGACCCCTAGTAACTATGACATAGTACAGCCAAATAAATAAATAAATAATACATGGGGGTAACCCATAAGGACCTACATATAGCACTGGGAACTCTGCTCAATGTTATGTGGCACCTTGGACACAAGGGGAGTTTGAGGGAGAACGGATACATGTATATATAGGGCTGAGTCCCTTTGCTGTCTATCTGAAACTATCACAACATTGTTAATTGGCTATACTCCAACACGAAATTAAAAGTTAAAAAAAAAATGAATGAAATATACAAGCTACTTTTCCTTGGGCTTTCTGTGACTTGCAACTGAAAGCAGATTAGTTACTATAGTCAGTAAGTTACAACTATGTAGCAGATAGCTTTGTGGGTAGCTTTGTGAGTTCACAGGCTCCAGGTCAGGGCCAGGTCTAGAATTTTTACAGAGGAAGAACAAAGAATAACAGTTTCATTGGAATAAGGAGGCTAATTCTGTGTAAGCACTGGAATTTACAAAAGATGGAAGGGTCATTTGTCTCTGTCAAAGAAAAGGGGTGTTTTCATGAAGATTGTAAAGTATGAAAGTGCTCTGACCTCCTCCCATGCTATACCTGGTTAGGCCGATGTACACGGCATCTTCACATTTACCTCCTCTGGTGGTTGGAATCAGTGCTCCTAATTCTTCATTTCCTCTTTGTACTAGAATTTGTAATGCATCCATACCCTTGGCGGTACCTCTCACTAGAATACAAAGAAATATATACCCTCCATCTCATTGATGCTGGGCTTGGTTGTAAGACTTGTTTTGGCCAATGGAACATAGGTAGAAGTGACAATGTGCCCGTTGATTAAAGGGTGTGTTAGTTGCTCAAGTCGTGTCTGACTCTTTGTGACCCCATGGATTGTAGACCCCGCCCCAGGCTCCTCTGTCTATGGAACTCTCCAGGTAAGAATACTGGAGTGGGTAACCATTCCCTTCTCCAGAGGATCTTCCCAACCCAGGAATCTGCTGAACTGCAGGCAGATTCTTTACCATCTGAGCCACCAAGTTAAAGCAGAGGGGATGTTCAAGCTGGTTTTAGAAAATGCAGAGGAACCAGAGACCAAATTGCCAACATCTGCTGGATCATCAAAAAAGCAAGAGAGTTCCAGAAAAACATCTATTTCTGCTTTATTGACTATGCCAAAGCCTTTGACTGTGTGGATCACAATAAACTGGAAAATTATGAAAGAGATGGGAATACCAGACCACTTGACCTGCCTCTTGAGACACCTGTATGCAGATCAGGAAGCAACAGTTAGAACCGGACATGGAACAACAGGCTGGTTCCAAATAGGAAAAGGAGTACATCAAGGCTGTATATTGCCACCCTGCTTATTTAACTTATATGCAGAGTACATCATGAGAAACGCGGGGCTGGAAGAAGCACAAGCTGGAATCAAGATTGCCAGGAGAAATATCAATAACCTTAGATATGCAGATGACACCACCTTTATGGCAGAAAGTGAAGAGGAACTAAAAAGCCTCTTGATGAAAGTGAAAGAGGAGAGTGATAAAGTTGGCTTAAAGCTTAATATTCAGAAAACTAAGATCATGGCATCTGGTCCCATCACTTCATGGGAAATAGATGGGGAAACAATGGAAACAGTGTCAGACTTTCTTTTTCTGGGCTCCAAAATCACTGCAGATGGTGAGTGCAGCCATGAAATTAAAAGACGCTTACTCCTCAGAAGGAAACGTTTGACCAACCTAGATAGCATATTAAAAAGCAGAGACATTACTTTGCCAACAAAGGTCTGTCTAGTCAAGGCTATGGTTTTTCCAGTGGTCATGTATGGATGTGAGAGTCGGACTGTGAAGAAAGCTGAGCACCGAAAAATTGATGCTTTTGAACTGTGGTGTTGGAGAATACTCTTGAGAGTCCCTTGGACTGCAAGGAGATCCAACTGGTTTATCCTAGAGGAGATCAGTCCTGGGTGTTCATTGGAAGGACTGATGTTGAAGCTGAAACTCCAGTACTTTGGCTAACTCATGTGAAGAGTTGACTCATTGGAAAAAACCCTGATGCTGGGAAAGATTGAGGGCAGGAGGAGAAGGGGACGACAGAGGATGAGATGGCTGGATGGCATCACCGATTCGATGGGCATGAGTTTGAGTAGATTCCGAGAGTTGGTGATGGACAGGGAGGCCTGGTGTGCTGCGGTTCATGGGGTCGCAAAGAGTTGGAGACGACTAAGCGACTGAACTGAACTGAACTGACTGAACCTTAAAAAGGATGCCATGTTTCCACTCCATTTTGCTGTGTTCCTGGGATCCATTAGGAGAAGAGTGTGCCCTAGGTAGCTAATGCCCTATTAGCTTGGGCCCAGAATTAAATATATGGGACAGATGGGAGCCCAACCAAAAGCCTAGGTTCCTACCTAGCCTACCTGAGCCCAACGATCTAGGCTAAACCAGGAGACAAATAAATGCTTGAGATTATAAGCATTATAGCATAACAATTTTAACATATTTTATAATTACAATGAAAAGCAAAGACTTCCCTGGGTTGTTCTGAAGGTGAAAGTCACTCAGTCATGTCTGTTTGTAACCCCATGGACTATGCAGTCCATGGAATTCTCCAGGTCAGAATACTGGAGTGGGTAGCCGTTCCCTTCTCCAGGGGATCTTCCCAACGCAGGGATTGAACCCAGGTCTCCCTCATTGCAGGCAGGTTCTTTACCTGCTGAGCCACAACTCTAGTGGTTAAGAATTCCCCTGCCAGTGCAGGGGACATCAGTGTTATCCCTGGTCCGAGAAGATTCCATGTGCTGAGGGGCAGCTAAGCCCGTGTGCGACAACTACTGAACCCCAGCTCTAGAGCCCGTGCTCCACAACTCGAGAGGTCACTGCAATGAGAAGCCACGCATCTCAACTAAAGAGAGGCCCCCACTTGCCACAACTAAAGAAAAGCTCATGCACAGCAACAAAGGCCCAGCACAGCCAAAAATAAAATAAATAAACAAATTGAATCTTTAAAGAAGTCAACTAAAAAAACCTCTTCCTAATTTTTAGTCTTTCTGGAGGCAGACATTTTCTTTTCCCAACTAGATGGAAAGGGGACCATATTCCTTCAAACGCATTAAACTCTTTGAGAATGTATGTTAATTGCTCAGTCATGTCCGACTCTGTGCGACCCCTTGGACTGTACCTGCCAGTCTCCTTTGTCCTTGGGGTTTCCCAGGCAAGAATACTGGAGTGGGTTGCCATTCCCTTCTCCAGGGGATCTTCCCGACCCGGGATCTGCTGCATTGCAGGCAGATTCTTTACCATTTGAGCCTCCAGGGAAGCCTGGAACTCTTATGTGTCCAAGTCCGGCTAAGCAAGGCTGAGAAAGAAGCAGCACTTCCCTCCCTCTGTGTGAACCCTTCTTTCAAGTTCCCATATATCCTGTCTCAAGATGTGCCTCCCAGGATGACTGATATTGGCGATATCTACTTCCTCCAAGGGAAAACCCCATTCCTAACCACAGAGATGGTTATAACCCGAACGGGACAGCAACATCAGAACATAGCAGAGGAGCCCCTACTTCTGTCCCTTGTAGCAGAAAAACAAAAATGACTAATACGGAGGCAAAGGAATCATAAAGCCAGAGGAAAAGTAAATGAACTTTACTTAGCATCAACAGATGATTTTAGTGGTTGGTTTTGTTTTTTAGATGGTTTGGCATTATTAATCACATCCTGCACCGTAAGTGAAAAACCTGGCATGTGTTCAAAGCGATACTGATCGGCATACGTGAGTCTAAGTCGCTTCAGTCATGTCCAGCTCTTTGCGACCCCTATGGGCTGTAGCCCCACCAGGCTTCTCTGTGCATGGGATTCTCCAGGCAAGAATACTGGAGTGGGTTGTCTTGGCTCCTCCAGGGAATCTTTCTGACCAGGGATCGAACCTACATCTCTTGTGACTCCTGCATTGCAGGCGGGTTCTTTACTGCTGAGCTATCAGGGAATCCCTGATACTGATCTACATTCCCTTATTCCAAACCCTTGGGTAGTGATGTGTTTTGGAATTGAGGATATTTTGAATTTTAGAAAGCAAGGGCACAAATTTTAAGAACTGTCTTTTTTTCCCCCTTTTAACGCTAACTTTAATGGATAATTTACACATGTGTTATAATAAAACACATCCATTGCAAGTATACTCAATGAGTTTAGGCCATGGTATATGCCCTTATACAACGAAGACCACAATTAAGGTCAAACACATTTCCACCACCTCAGAAAGTTCCTTCCAAACTCTTTAGCCTTTATCAAATTCCATAATCGGACACATTCATATTTCTGCACTGACATATATGTATATTCACATGAGATGTTCTAGAGAACATTAATACCTTATTGTCATATTGCTCTTCCTATTAAATGAGTTTGCCATAAGCTTCCAGAAACTTTTCAGTTTTCAAAACATTTTGGATTTTAAAATTGTTGATAAGGGGTTTGTGTATCTATTATAAAAAGAGTTATGTGATAATGAAAAAGAAATAAAAGTGATGATTACACCTATATAGATTTACACATGATGGTTGCTTTATAGAGACATCTGAATATATGAAAATGGACCCAAGAGCAAAGGAACTTCTAAATAATCTTTTGGAAACGAATATATTTTAAGAAAATTTTATTAACTTGTGTGTAGTTTGTATCTAGCAGTATATCTGGCACATAATAGGTGTCCAGTAATACATTTTGCTTTTTCTAAGCAACTCATACCTCTACACCATCCTTTAGTGTTTTGTTTTTTTTTGTTTTAATATCTTCCTGAGAAACTCTTTTTATTTAAAATCTCTCACTTTTTTCTTGTTAGTTTTTGCCTGTTACTTCCTGTAACACTGTGCTGTCTGGTGCTATAGTCATTAGCCACGTGTGGCTATTTATCAAATTAATGACAATGAAATGAAATGAAAATTCACACTAGCCATGTTTTCCTTTGCTTGACAGCCACAGGTGACAAGTGGCTACTCTATCAGATGGTGTGGATACACCTGGGTACAAACAGTTTCACTGTGGCAGAAAGTTCCATAGGATAGAGTGCTCTGTCCTCTGTCCTGTTCACCACTTCCTTCTCACTGCCTTGCTGAGTGTTTAGGATTTGGTAGATGATTAACAAATACTTGCTAAATAAACACTTTTAGTCCATCTGGAAAAGCCCTGAGGCAAATATAAACAAAATTTCCTTTTTGTTTGAACCCTGGTTCTTAGGGGGTAAGAATGCTCCCCTTGAAAAAGTAAAAACTTAGATTTATTTCAGGCTGTATTGTAGCTTTGATTATTACTGGTTTTCAGTCATGAGTGCTTACCACATGCCAGGTACTCTTCCATGTGCTTTACACCTTATTAATCTTCATGACAACCTTGTGATGATACTTTATTTCCAGTTTACAGATGAGGAAGAGGAGGTGCAAGAGGAAAGTAACTTGCTTAGGTTCACACAGCTACTAAGAGACAGGGCCAGAATTTGTACCCAGGCAGTCTGGCTCCAGAGGCCATGCAATTAACCACAACACTGAGCTCTTTGTGATTATTTTTTAATAAGGACCATTTTGTCTCTTTTTTCCACTATTTAAACCTCTCTATTTAATGTTCTTATTTATTGCATTTAGCTAGGATGCCCTGAAAAATGTTAAATAACTGTTATAACCCTGCATCCTTGTGGGTCCCTGATTTTAATGTGCTTCTGCCTTTTTAATGTATGATATTATTGTTGTTTCCTGATGACAGTCTTGATCCAATTAAGGAATTGTGCTTTTATTTCTAGCTTTTACTGACTATTTTTATTTTTATTTATTTATTTATTTATTTATTTATTTTTTCTTCTTCCACTGTGCAACCCGCTTCAGTGCCTGCAGCCTACTGGCAGAGGCCAGGCAATGGTTCGGGGCCGCGTTTGCTCTGGCATGGGACACTATGAGAGGCCCAGTTACTGACTATTTTTAAAATTCAGAAATGGCTGTTGAGGGCATTCCCTGATGCTTCAGTGATTGTGACTCTTCCCTTCCACTGCAGGATGTCTGGGTTCTACCCCTGATTGGGAAATTAGGATCCTGCAGGCCACACAGCAAGGCCAAAAAACAAAAAAAAGCTCTAATATTGTCTGTGGTGATGGTAGCATAACTTTGTGAATAAACTAAAAACAACTGAATTACGCACTTTAACAAAAGAGAAATGGCTGTTGAATGTTATATGAAACATCTCTAAGAAATATCATTTGGTTCTTCTCCTTTAATTTAATAAACGTCCTAAGTAGATTTCTTAATGTTAAATCATCATTCTTGGAATGAAGTGTACTTTGTTATGGGGTGAATTTTTTTATTACTCTATTACTGGATTTTATGTCTTCATACTCAATTTTGTGTTTGTTACAAAGTCATAGTGAGAATAGAATTCTCCTTTCCTTTGGTGCTCTTTGCCTTGGGGGGTTTTTAGTATCCAGATTATGCTAGCCTTGTGGAATAACCTGAGAATTTTTCTCCTTTTGCGGGAGAGTCTCTGTTTCCCTAGGTTCCAGCCCTAGGTTCCAGCGAGATGGGTACCCAAAGGTTTGAGATGAGGACCCATCTCACTCTCTTCTTCCTTCCAGAGCTGCCCCATGGTACCCACGAGGATGTTTTCTTCCTGCTGCTGCTGCTTAGCCGCTTCAGTCGTGTCCGACTCTTGTTTTCTTACACTGGCCCGCAAAGCTCTTCATAAATGGAACTCACCTGCTGATCCTTAATAACGCCTGGGCATCATTCCGCTTTCTCAGCATTTTCTTGCACAGCCCCGGCCTCTGCTAATTTCATGCCACTTGGCTTGCTTAAATCCATGGAATTTGAGGTAGACGGGATGGGTGTGCTGTTGATTCTGGCAAAATAGAACTAACATTTGAGGCAGACAGTGTGTGTAGCTGCTGACACCTCACTTTACATGATCGTCGGGATCCTAGGAAGCTTTGTTATTTTTCTTTTGTAGATGGGAAAAGAAACTTGATAACGTTATATACCAATTAGTGAAGGTGCCAGAATTTGAAACCAGGACTGCTAGACTCCTAAGTGACTGCTTGCTTCCACTACAGCATGCCTCACCTCCTCCATTGTGTTCCCAAGCTACAGCCTCCCTCCTTGACCTGTATGTCCTCCGTGCTCCATTAGCAATTACAGACTGTACCACACCATTTAGATTACGTATACTCTGTATATTTTTTCTATTGTTTCATCTGCAATTTTTGTCTCACACAGGGCAGTTATTAACGGAATCTCTGTGCGTGTGCTGATCCGACTCCAAATTTGGGTATCTTTTCTTTATAAAAAGAATAGCGGGCAAAATACAAGGAAAAGGTGACCAAATACCAAGAATTTGGATTGTGTTAGTTTTGGCGGTACACTAAAAAAAAAGTCCCTTTCAAAATAAGTTTAACTCTGCGTGCTGTTCCAGGGGCTTTTCAGTGACCCCTGCAAAACCAGCGCCTCGGAAACTAAGAGATTTGGCATTCTGTGACGACCGATCACTTTCCCACGCAAGCACAGCAAACAGCGGCAGGACGCTGGAAATCGCACCTACTGCACAGACTTCCAAACAAGGAAAGCTGGACGATGAGGCAGTCCCTCCAACCGCAGGCGAGATCCCGCGCCTCACACACACCTCCCCCCGCCCCCCCGGGTTCAGCCGGATGGAACATTCCGTGCGAAAGCTTTGACAGAGCGCCCACTCGGCGTCACGTGGAGCCGGAGCGCACTCGCGGCGCCTTGCGGGATGACGCCGGGTAGCGTTGCCAAGGGGCGGGGCCAGGCGCCGCGGAAGGGGCGGGAAGGAAGCCGGCCGGGGAGGCGGGGCGGGCCGAGCGGAGGGGCGGGCCGAGAGGGGCGCGCGGGAGGGGAGGGCCCAGCGTATTATGGGATGCGGCGGTGGAATGGCGCTGGGCGCGTGATTTTGAACAAACCCGGGTCTGTGTCTCGGAGGCGCCGCCGCCGCCGCGGCTGCTGGGAGCCCAGGGAGCGCGGCGTGAGAAGGAGGCGGCGGCGCCGCCGCCGGCTTTGGTGAGTGTCAGCCCCCCGGGGTGGGGGGCCCCTGGGCTGGCGGGCGGGAAAGCGGACGCGCGGGCGGGGGCGCCGGACCGCCCCCTCCGGGAGCCCGGGCTAGAGGGCTAGTGGCGGAGAGCGGGAACCTGCAGTCTTGGGGGCCGCCGCGCCCCATCCCCCGGGCCGCAGGAGGCGGGAGGATCCTCCGGGCTCGGCCCCTTCCCGCCGGCACTCGAGAGGGCGGCTGTCACCCAGCTGGGCCGGCTCTCGGCCGGCAGCCCGCCCTTCCCGGCGATCCGGAGGAAGGGCTCCCGCGGCTGTTGACACGCACGCTACGCGGCCCGAGGAGCCGCCGTGTCGGCCCCGCGTTTCTGGGAACCGGTTTGGCTGCTGTGTCATTTTGTACCAGCCCCTCCTTTTCCCTGCTGCCCGTCGCCCCGTCCTTCCCGTGCCCCTTTGTAGTGGTGTCTGCTTCGTGTCTGTCCGTTTTCCTCGCGAAGCCCACCGGCCAAATGTCATAATGTTCCCGAGGTGCACGGGGTAGGGAGCGGGCCAGCACTTAGCTTGGCCAAGCAACGGTAAGCGCCAAGCGGAGTGCGGGTGGCCGGGGCTGGCGGTGGGGAAATAAAGTTTACAGATGAAAAAACTGGGAAGGCTGGATGCTCTCAGCGTCTAGCCGGCTGCATATAGAAATCGGCGACTGGGCTGGGTGATGATAGCACTTGTTTAAGCCTGAAGCTATCGACTTTTCTATGGAGTTGTCATTCAAGCCAGGTAAGGAAATGAAATGCCTTCTTCAGCTTCTACCCTTCTCTTCTTAAACTAACTTCTAAAAAAAGACAGTAGAGTGGCTCTGTACGAAACCTGGAAATTCAGTTTGCTCATTTCAGACAGATCTTTTAGAGCTTATGCTGTAGTTGAATGCTGGGCACAGAATTCACCTTTTAAAAAATGGGTGGCTATCAAATCTGAAATTAGCAAAGGTGGTCAATTTAGTTTTTTAGAAAAATTTTATTCCTTTCAAGAAGCCATGCAGGTTATGTTTTCTTGTTATTTCTTTGATGATTAAAACATGCCTATCTTCTCTTTTAGTTATTTATTAAACTACATGATGAGACGTGCTGGTGATGCTGAGTAGGTAATTCTAGGGTCTTTTCTAAAACACGCTGCTTATTTTCACTGTATCAAAAATTTCAGCGACAGGTTTTTTTTTTTTTTTTTTTAATTTGATGACTTAGATTCTAAAAACGTTTGGTAAAAAAATTTTTAACTCCGAGTTATATTTTCTGTATTTTAGATACTGTTCACTCATGAGTAGGATCCGTACATTTTAAACCTAGTTGCTCTTTGACGCCTTAAACCAATGACAAACGAACTGGAAGTCACAGTGTTTATGGACAGAAAGGATCAGAGGAAGTTAAGAGGAAACAGTTTGGAACTTTTATTTTGAAAACTTAGACGTCTTGACCACAGTATCTGCATAAGAATCAATGCCTGTAAATTTACGAATGTGTCAGAGAGGTCTGAAGTGCGGTGGGAAACAGCCCATTCTGTCAAAAGCGGTGCTGGCGGTGGAGGAAAATGTCAGAGCTGGTGAATGACATTCCAGGTCTTGATCCTGTTGTTGTTTTTCGTGTCTGCGATGGACACAGCGCATCAAAGGCATTCCATCATCTCTCTCTCAAGTTGCCGTCCTGAAAGTGGCAAAGAGTGGAAGCTCCTGGTGGTCCCTCTGCCCCTTTCCGCTTCTTTTTTTTTTTTCCTTTTGCTCTTCTAAACAAAAGTGTGCCGGTCTGGGGGCTCTGCAGGTAGCGCGATTTCCCCTCCGTGGCGGGGTGAAAGGTCTCGGCGTGGGCTCTGTGTGCAGTGGTGTCTCCCCGAGCATTTGAAGGTTGGCGGGGCCGGCGGGAGGTTTCCCCGGATATGTGGGTGTGCGCCTCTCCGGAGGGGAGGGCCGGGGAGGGGAGGAGGAGGAAGGGGGAGGGTTACTGGCGGCGGCGGCGGCGGCGGCCCGGGCTCGGGCTGTCGGGGAAGCTGCTGAGCTGTGATGGTGATGACGAGGTGAAAATGGCGGATCTTTCGAAATACAATCCCGGCCCCTGACATACCAGAGGCGGCGGCCGCGGCGGCGTCGCCACCCGGGACTCCGTCCGCGGCCCCCGGGTTCCCCAGTAGCGTTCCAGGTCCGGCAGACGAGGGGAGGAAGCGGCTGGCCGGAGCCACCGTGCACACGCAGAAGCAGCACCGCCCGGGCTCGGGATTGCCCGGGACCTTCTGGAGCCCCCACCTCGGAGCCGGAGGGAGGAGAAAGCGGCCGCCGCCGGAGGTAGAGGAGCCAGGGGCTACCCGAGGGCTGCTCCGTTGCGAGGTCGCTTTATTTGTGGGGAGGGGGCGGGTGGGCGAAGGATCGCCCGGCGGATCAAGGAAGGGCTAGTTCAGAGTGCAAAGGATCAGCAGCCTCGTCATGACATCAACATTATTCTTTTGAGTATTAAGAGGACTCGAGTTTGCTCTTATACCCAAGGCTGCTACTGAGGCCTAGAGGAACCGCTAGCAGTTATCCTGGTTTCCTGATTGAATGTTTAAAATATCCACTCCGGCGGGTGTTGGTTTGATGATGTCCAGCAGTTTATGGGGTTGTACGTTTCTTTAGGGAGGCCGAACGTTGGCATTTTATTCGGCATTTAAGCTCTGGGTCTTGGATCATAGTCTGTAACTTGTTGGGGTGTGGATGTTCACATTTTGTGAGCCCGTGGACCAGTTCTGTAATCACTGAAAATGTTGTCTCTTTCTTTGATGGCTCTGTTATCTATAGAGGACTCCTTGGCCCCTGCCATCGGCAGATGACAATTGAGATACTGTCAGTCATATCTGATATCCATGTGTTCCCCTGCCTCTCATCCATTTCAGGAATTCAGAGAGTGAAGTTATGGAAGATTTTACAGTAGATTTTATGATCCAAGTGAAATACAGCTTTGGCAGCCCTATTTTGGTTCACAAGTTTTGTCTTCATTGTTAAGAAGGAAGTTGTGATGACTTGATGCTCACACTTGATATGAGTCAAATTTTGAGTTGGTTAAAGACAAATTGAGACCTCTTTTATTTAACCTACTGGACTTTTTAGCCCTTTGTTTCAGGAGCTGGAGAATTTGGGCTGATTGAGCTTTTGACAGCCACAGTCTGGTTTGGTTAGGTTACCTAAAGATCCATGTATGTTTTAGATTGTGCTGTAGATCCCCAACAGTAGTGTTACTGAAAAGTTACATGTGAGTCACATTTTTATACATTGATTTGGGGCCCTCTGATTTTTTTCCCCCCAGCTTTTGTAGTGGTAGGGTGGGTCAGTTGAAGGTTGAGTATATGAATGAACAGAGAGATGAATGTTTAAGAAATGTCTCCTGGTATTGTTTATGATTAGCAATGGTTTTCCATATCCAAGTTTCCTACAAAGAGATGATGGCATAGCATGTCATACAGTTTTATTCTTTGTGTGTTTTATTCAGAGAGGAAATGTTTTGTGTGTATGTGTGTGTATAGCTTGCGCATTGTATGTCCACATTTATTCACTAGAGGACTAAGAGACCAAAGGTATTTTTTCAGGGGAAATAACTAAGAGGTACTCAGAGGTTTTAGTTAATGAGTTTTTAAAATAGTTTTTTCCTGATGTTTTATCCAGTAGGAATTTGATTGTTGTTATTGTTATTTCTTATAGCTCTTACATTGTAGTTGTTTGGTCTCTGCCAACTTAACTGCTAAGTCAGTACTAAGAATTTTAAAAAGAAAAATAAGTGCAAGGCGCTCAGTCGTGTCCCCCACTCTGCAACCCCAGGGACTCTACAGTCCCTGGAATTCTCCAGGCCGGAAAACTCGAGTGGGTAGCTGTTTCCTTCTCCAGGGGATCTTTCCAACCCAGGGATCGAACTCACATCTCCCTCGTTGCAGGTGGAATCTTTACCAGATGAGCCTCTAGGGAAGCCCAATAAATAAAGAAGCACGCTTATTCATTGGCTTTTTTTGTTTCTTAAGTCACCCATTGCCATTGTCTTTTTGTGATTCCTTGTGATTGTCTTTAAAGACCAGTTTTTAGATGATTGTTGAAAGAGTTGCCTATTAATAGTTATAGGTGTGTTAGAAAGCAGTGAAGAGTTATGCGGGTGGAGTTAGTCGGGTGCCCTTTTTGGTGAAGAGGTGCATTGCAGAGTCCCACTACTTGTTTTTTCGGATGTTACTATTGGGTAGCTACTGTGTGTCACGTACTGTGCTAGGGCTTGGAGACGCCTCAGCATCTTGGCCTTTGCAGACTGTTCATGGGGTTCTCGTGGCATGAATACTGGGGTAGTCTGCCATTCCCTCCTCCAGGAAACTTTCCCTTTTGGAATTGGTGGAGGTAACATTGGAAGGATAGGTTGAGTAGGGCCTTGATACAGAAGGCCATGAGGGTTTCAGAAAATGTCTGAGTAGGAGAGTGACGGCCTCAGAGGTGCACTCGGGAGAGATAAGTCCTGTGGCTTTTTCTGTGGGATGTGTCGCAGGTAAGAGATAGGAGAAGATAAAGGTAAAAACTACGGTAGTTGGCTCTGAGCTTCGGAGATTTAAAAACTCTTGGTTGCAGTGGGGAGGTATTGTGAAGGTGTAATCTGCATGATATATGACGGATTAAAACTTCTATGGGGAGGGGATTCCCTGGTGGTCCAGTGGTTGGGACTCCGAGCTGTCACTGCCCAGGGCCCCAGTCTCTCGTCAGTGAACTGAGATCCCACATGCCATTTGTGCACACCCCGAAATTATAAAAATTAAACAAAATAGAGAAATCAGGAGAAGCTAATTTAGATAGAGAAAGAAGAGAAGAATTTTCATTTGCGCTTTAGCATACCACATAACTGTCTTCACAGTAACTGCTAGTAAACTGGGGCTTAGAGAGGTTAGTGCTTAGGGCTGCATGATAAGCAATGAGGAGAGTCAAGTTTTGGAAACACATCTTTCTAATTTGAATCTCTATGTTTTTTCCTCCTTGTTAGTCTTAAAGCATGAATGATATACAGTCCCCCTTTAAAGGGAAAAAATATTGTGTATTGTCAGGATTGGCCTAAGTAGTTTCACTGTATACTTAATTTTTAGATGTATATAAATTCCTTATGCTTATTGCTTTTAGGGAAGTATAAATGAAATATAAACAAAACTGTAGAGCCAGTAAACTTTAGGGTAATGAATGATGTTTTGATGAAATGGAAACTTTGCTTGGGTAGTCAATATACCATTGTCTGCCTTAACTAGACGTGGCGCTTTCTATATGCTGTGTGTGGGTGTGCGGGCTCAGTCACTCAGTCGTGTCACTCTTTGGGACCCATGAACTGTAGTTCGCCAGGCTCCTCTGTCCATGGAATTCTCCAGGCAAGAAAACACAGAGGGTTGTCAGGTTCTAGTCCAAGGGATCTTCCTGACCCCCGATCGAACCGCATCTCCTGAATTGGCAGGCAGATTCTTTACCACTGAGCCGCCTGGGAAGCCCCATGCTGTGTATCATATGATAACTCAACTCCTACACTGTTTTTCTAAGTTTGAGTGTCACAGAATTTTCCTCCTTAAATCACCGGTTAGATGGTTTGACTTCCACATGGCTTAAATATATCATTTATGTTTTAAGATCCTTATATACCTTTTTCTTAAGCCCACTCTGATTCTGGTACCACTGATGGTGGTAATCCAGAATATACTTTTTTAAAAAATATATTACTGAAATGAAAATACAAACTTTCCAGCTTTTCTTCAAGACTCGTGTCTTATGGCCCACCGCTCCCAGTTTAGTTTGAGAAATGTAATTCTGTACCTAATTTTTGAGTTGTTGATGCTAGACCTTACAAATGAAAGCTAAAATCCAAGTAGTGTAGTTAACCAGTTAGTGCTGCTGGTAAGCTCTAGGTACAAAAGTGTATTTCTTTTTTTTTTTCAAAAGTGTATTTCTTAAACATCCAGATGTTTCTGTCCCAACATCTGACAAGTTATCATCTATAATATGGTGATAGATCACCACTTTATATTATTATGTGAAGAATGAAAATAGTTGTTTACCAGGTTGTCCTCCACCTGTAACTAAGAAAAAGAACAGTGCTTCAGCTCTGGTAATTTAAAAAAAAAAGTGTGAAAGCATAGAGCTTTTGTCATATCTATCTTACATTGTTTTTATGTTGTATTTATTTCTTTTAATGTCCTAAATCAGACCCTCCGTTTATCTGTGTCTTGAACTAATTACTGTAATAGCCTTGTAACTGGTTTCCCTGCCTTCAGTCCAATAAAACACCAAGATGAAGTTAATCCTCCCAAACTACAGCTGTGATCATGCCACTCTTCTATTGACATGTAAGGTCTGTCTGGGCAAGGGCTTTGGTTAATTTCCCTCCACAAAGTTGGACAGCATTACATATTTGTTAAGTAAATACTGATTAAAAATTAAAAAATAGTTAAAAGCTAAAGCTTTAAAAACTTTGTTTTATGAGCAGAAAATATTGGAAGCCTGGGAAATGCATTGTATATTTGGTGTTCTTTTCTTTCCATACCTTGAGAGGTAACCCTTCAGACACATGAGGTAAACTGCAGCTCCTCTGTCCTGTTGGCTTGTAAAGATCCTCCCTTTCTCTCTTTTCTTGGAGTGGTCCTCAACACAGGGGTGATGAGGTTGCATGTGCTAGGGCATATCTTCCATTCCTAAGGGATAAAATTAGAGTGATGATTCATGTCACTAGATGGCCAAACCCTTTCCTGCCATGCCCACAAGTTCCTTCTGAGAGTTTTCTCTTAGCGGAGGCCACCCTGCCCTGCATGTGACCCTGATTGAAACAGCTAGAGATGTCTAATCATAAAGCAGTTATTACAGTCTGCTCAGTGGCCTGTGAGGTGTGCTGGCTCCAGAACTCTGCACAGCCCATGCTACTTAGAGACCAGCCAGACCAATCAGACCTTTTCTGGTTGGAAGTTTGAACTTTACTCCTACTTCCAAGGGAGACTCCTAGCCCTATAGCTCCTGGTCTCTTTATTAGGACCAGTCAGAAGAGGACATGTTCATCCTAATAACAGAAATACATGAAGAAGTAAAAATGCACAGGAGAAACAGACAAATCCACAGTCATATTTGAGAATTTTAACAGTCTTTCTCAGTAATGGATAGAAGAGGAAAAAGAAAGACTGGAAGATCTGCACAGTACTCTCAGCCATTTTGACCTATTGGACATTCATGGGGCACTACTCTCAGCAACCACGGAACACACATTCTCTTCAGGTGCATGTGCACTGTTCACCACGGTGGACCATACGCTGAGCCTCAAACTAGTCTCCAGATGTCATCTCACACAGTGGAAATGGTAGAGTATTACATTCTCTGACAATGATAGGGGTAAATTAGAAATCAATAATAAAAGGTAGAAAAATCCCTAAATACTTGGGGATTAAATAGAATACTTCTTTATTTTCCATGTGTCAAAGATGAAATCACAAGGAATATTAGAAAAGATTTTAAGTGAATGATAATAAAAACATTTGAGATTAGCAGAATGCAGTTAAAGCAGTGTTGGAGGAATTTTTAACACTAAATGTTTATTTTAGGAAAGAAGAAAGGTTTAAGATCAATGATCTAAACCAAGTGTCGACAAACTTTCTATAAAGGGCCAGATGGCAACTATTTTAGGTTTTGTAGGCCCCTCCCCCAACTATTTACAAATGTAAAAATCATTCTTAGTTGGAGAGCAATACATAAATGGACTGTGGTCTTAATTTGATCTGTGGGTTATGGTTTGTTAAATCCCGATCTGTGATTCCATTTTAAGCTTCTAGAAGAAACAAATTAAAGCAGAAGGAAGGAGATAAAGGTAATAGTCAATTAAATTAAAAATGAACAAACTGTTCGGAAAAATCAATGAAACCAAATGATTCTTGAAAAGATCAATAAAACTGAAAAATCTCCAATCAGACTGATGAAGAAAAAAAGGAGAAAAGACAGAAACTACCAAAATAAGAAATGAAGTTTCCATCTCTACAGGCATTGAAATAATATTGTATGTAACTTTATGCTAAAAATTTGGCAACTTAGAGGGATAGACATATTCTTTAAAAGATACAAACTATCAAATATCAAAAGTCATTTGAAAGATAACCTGAGTAACCCTACATCTAATTAAGAAATTGAATTTATAGTTAAATAGATGGCTTTACTGGTGAATTCTAACAAACAGTAACAGTTCCATGTAGATGCTTCTTGAAAATTGAAAAGGGGCAATGTCCCAACTTATTTTGTTAGACTGGCGTTGTCCCCAGAGAGCCATTACAAAAAAACTACAGACCAAGAGCCCTTATAAGTATAGACAAATTACTTAATAAAGTATTAGCCAACAGAATTTGGCAATATATATAGAATATAATTGTATATAATTTTCCTGAGTGGGGTTTATTTCAGCAGTGCAAAATTGGCTTAGTAAAATCAATATAACTCAAAGACTAAAAGAGAAAATGGGCTTCCCTGATAGCTTAGTTGGTAAAGAATCCACCTGCAGTGCAGGAGACCCTGGTTCGATTCCTGGGTTGGGAAGATATGCTGGAGAAGGGATAGGCTCTCCAGTATTCTTGGGCTTCCCTTGTGGCTCAGCTGGTAAAGAAATCCGCCTGCAATGTGGGAGACCTGGGTTCAATTCCTTGGTTGGGAAGATGCCCTGGAGAAGGGAAAGGCTACCCACTCCAGTATTCTGGCCTGGAGAATTCCATGGACTATGTAGTCCATGGGGTCGCAAAGAGTCGGACACAACTGAGTGACTTTCACAGAGGAGAAAAAACCATATGTTTATCTCACTAGTTGCAGAAAAAAGCATGATTAGGTATCCATTTGAAAAAAAGAAACAACTACATACTGGCACTGTAAGTTGCCTTCCTCAACCCAACAGAGGGAATTTATGAAAAACCTACAGCTAAGATTAAGATTGGAAACAAGGTAAAGATGTCTGCTCTTACCACTTTTATTCAGCATTTTACTGGCGGTCCTAGCCTGTATGGTAAGGCAAGAAAAGAAACAAAAGACATGCAGATTGGAAAGGAAGAACTACAGGTTATTTTTATTATAAGTAATAATACCGAGAATTGTTATTCTCAAATAATATGAATTATTTTTCTAAAAAATCCTGTGGACTTTACACAAGATTTAGTGAGTTTAGCTAGGTTGTAAGATACATGGACAATGTAAAATAGTCAGTTGAATTCCTATATACTAGCAACAACCAACCAGTTGGAAAATAAGGCCATTTACAATACATCAAAAAACACAAAACACTTAGGGATAAATTTACCAAAATATATACAAGACCTAAACACTCGAAGAACAAAACACGTTGCTAAAACAAATAAGTAGGGAGGTACGCTGTTAGGAGACAGCTCCCTATGGGTCTTTGTAGTTTTGTACTTGTTACAAGCGAGGCAGTGATAGGCCTTTTAAACAGCTTTCTCCAGGATGTTTGTATAGCATAAAGCCTTGGGTGATCGAGTTAGTGACTCCTGTCATAGCAGAGGGCAGATTTGCTTGTACGTCCAGTGTCATAAAGATCATATCTCCCGTTGGACAAAGGGCAGGTGTGTTTCAGCCCCTTATAAACGATTCAGGTCCTTAGGCTCAGGGTTCCTCAGTGTGAACCCACTGCCTGCGCAGCGTGCAGCTGGCGCCTCCCCACGTCTGCCGCGTGGCACGTGGGGCAGCCAGGGAGCCAGGACACACGCGGTGCTCCCATTCCTTGCCGCGCTGGGTGTGATAAGTCCCCTGTCTCTGTCCTAGGACTGCCGTGTCGTCTGCCAGTCTCCACGAAACAGTGACAGGCAACTTTGTTAGCTTGCAGGGAGAGTCTAGAATCTCGACTGCCTCCCAGTTCTTAACAGTTTTAAGCCATAAGAATGGAGTGCTGACAGAGACGTGGCTTCTCGAGAGAGGAAGGATGAGTGCCTTGAGGGCTGGGCTGCGGGATATGGAAAGACTGGCGTCTGGTAGGGAATGCTCTCACCCACGTGGCGGGCAAGCGTGGTGGGGGCAGGAGGAGTAGGCGCCCTTCGGGTCCCACCTCCTGGAATCTTTCGGGGCTGAGCTGAGGGCTGGCCTGGATGGTGCTTGCTTTGGTTGCTGCACACTCCACTGCATGGCCCTCGCCGAAAGGCAGCGGGGCTGTAGCTGCTGAGTCAAGGAGTCCCCCAAGCCAAGAGGAGGAGCTCAGAAATGAGGGTTTGGGTGAATGGAAAACATTAGGAGTTTTTCAGTTGAGCTGCAAGTATGAGTGCGTGAAACTGAAAGTAAATGCACCAGGCCACCATCTCCCTCTGTGGCGTGGCCTCTCCCCTTCTAACACCTTGACTTAGGGTCTGACCCTGCTGGGGGAGCCTCAAGGAAGAGAGAGTCAGCCTTAATGGCTGCATTGGATAGTGACACCCAAGTCACCCTTCTCCTCGTTCTTTGTGGGGTGGAATGTTGAGAAACAGCTGATAGGGCTTGGACAAGGTTTGCAGTAGGAATAGGAAGCTGATGTGCCACTGTGTGTGTGGGGGGGAGGGGGGAGTGGGTGTAGTTGGTATTGATGTTTCAGCAATCCTGTTCCATAAATTCCCTGTTCTGTAAGTGCGGGAGGGGGACTCTACTGACCAGGAAGAGCCGAATCTAGAGAAGTGCTCATACTTTGATATCCCCCAAACCCTATTGATTTCCTCTGAGCTATAAGTTACTGCAACTGATGATGTGGCAATATGCATAAGGAACTCACCCAACTCAATAAGAAGATTAAAAACCCCAATCTTTTTTTTTTTATTGGGAAAAGACTTAACACACAGGTACTTTAAAAAAGAAGATATACAAATAGGTAATATTCATATGAAAAGGTGCTCAACATATTTAGTCATCTGGAAATGGCAAATTAAAACCATGATGAGCTATCACTTCACACCCACTAGAATGGCTGCAGTTAAAAAGACTGACAAAACCAGTTGTTGGTGAGGAAATAGAGCAGCTGGAAATCCCATGCATTGCTGGTCGGTGTACAAAATGATACAACTAAGTTGGGAAGTAGTCTGGCATATTTCATTCAAAGTTTAAAATTGTTGTTGTTTACTCACTAAGTTGTGTCTGACTTTTGCAACCCCATGGACTCTTGACAGCCCACCACGCTCCTCGGTTCCTAGGCAAGAACACTGAAGCGGGTTGCCATATCCTTCTCCAGGGGATCTTTCTGACCCCAGGATCGAACCCACTTCTGCATTGGCAGGTGGGTTCCTTACCACGGAGCCATAAGGGAAGCCCCAAGTTAAATTTACCTTATGGTCCATCAGGTCCACATCTAGGTAATTATTCAAAAGAAATGAAAATATCTATCCACAAAAGCCTCAAATGATTTTTAGCAATATTATTCATGATAGTCCCAAACAAGAAACAATCAAAATGTCCATCCACAGATGAATGGATAGACAAATCATGGTAGATTCATCCAATGGAATATTACTCAGCAATAAAAAGGAACTGAGCTACTAATTAGTGTAAGAATAAAGATAAATCTCAAAAAGCATGCTGAGGGGAGAGGCTTATCCTTTATACCATGGGTTCACATAATATATGATTCCATCTGTGTGAAGTTCTAAAGTGGGCAAAAAGGCAGCACTAATTTAGTGAAGTTGTAGAATAGACTAGTGGTTGTGTAGGGTAGGAATTTGGGGTAGAGGGTTGGCTGTAAAGGAGTAGAGTTATTTTTTAAGGCAGTAAATTGTGTGATTAAAATTATGAACTTTGGTATCATAGAACATATCCTGAGTTTGAGTTCTGGCTCTGTCATTTACAAGCTATGTGACCTTGGGCATAGAGTTTAACCTTTCTAAGTTTCCTCATGTGTAAAATGATGCATCTTGGAGTTGTTATCAGGATAGGTTAAATTATGCCATCACTGGTAGGTTGTAAATGCTCAGTAATGATGATTAATTTTGGCAGTATTAGTTTTTACTAGTGCTACTCAATTATAATTTGCCACTTATGTCTCTTAACTTTTAATCTTGGAATGGGTATTACATTTTTATATTTTTTTTAAAAAGGGAAAAGAAAGAATTACTGATTAGGTTGCTATGAATCTTTGATGTACTCTGGGCAAATAGCTTGTTTGGTGGTGGTGGTTTAGTCACTAAGTCGTGTACAACTCTTTGTGACCCTGTGGATTGTAGCCTGCCAGGCTCCTCTGTCCATGGGATTTCCCAGGCAAGAATACTGGAGTGGGTAGCCATTTCCTTCTCCAGGGAATCTTCCTCATGCAGAGATCAAACCCACGTCTACTGCATTGCAGAAGGATTCTTTACTGCTGAGCCAGCAGGGAAGTCCAAATAAGATATGTAGTCAGTCATAAATATGAGATACTCTTTAATATGTGAAGATAATGGTACTGACTCTTTTATTGGAAGTTTTCATGACCTTTGACTGAAAGCATCACAGTTCTGATTAGTTTGTGATCTGCTTTATTATTATCATTACCATCTTTTTTTTCCTTTGTGGGAACTGGTTGTATACCTCTTAACTGGTTCCCTTTTTGGCATTCTAAATAGCTGAGGAGGAGTTGAGATTGTTCTTTCCAAATAAAAATTTCTTTAATATTAAAGCTGATGGATCAAACTGGGGACCTATAACCCATTTAACCTGCAGTTGCTGAGGTGGCTTACTCTGGAAGCTTCTTTAACATCAATTTGAGTACTTAATGGATTTTTATAAATGATATAGTAACCTCATTTTAGAACCTCTTTCACTGGAGGTTCAACTGTATTTTCTAATATCTGTTTTTATTTAAATTTTTATTTGCTTGTGCAAATCAGAAGTTTTCAAGTCTTGTTAGTAGGGAAGAAAAACCCAGAACTGGGAAGAAATAAGATGATCAGACATGTCAAATATTAAAAGATTTTATTTATGAGCAGGAATTGGAAAGGATTTTCCTGTAATTATGTATTGCCTGAATGCAGTATACTTTTGGATTGAGATATGGTAAATGAGAATGTTTGCCTCTAGTTTTGTGTCCCATAGGACTTGTATTTCAGATTCTTGAAGGTTGAGGATTTGTTGAAATGGTTTAACACAAATATGCATCAGGAATATCCCTCACTCAGCTTATACATCAGTAGAAATTTTTGTTTTGTCATTTGCATTTTTTCTTGGCTGATTTTTTTTCTTCTCTTATATCTGTTTTGAAACATAGTAATTTATTCATTTTTCAACTTTTATTGCAGCACCTGATCAGCTTTCTCGAAGGAGAACGATCATGGAGGTGGTGCCAGCTGAGGTGAATAGTTTGCTTCCAGAGGAGATAATGGACACTGGTATAACTTTAGTGGATGATGATAGTATTGAGGCTGTTATTGTTTCATCCCCAATTCCCATGGAGACAGAACTGGAAGAAATTGTCAACATAAATTCTACTGGTGACTCTACAGCCACGCCCATTTCCACGGAACCAATCACAGTGTACAGTAACCACACTAACCAAGTTGCAGTGAACACCACAATCACTAAAGCAGATTCTAACACCACAGTGAAACCAGCTTTTCCAAGTGGCCTTCAAAAACTTGGTGCTCAGACTCCTGTGACTATATCAGCCAATCAGATTATTTTAAACAAAGTATCACAGACATCTGATCTTAAACTTGGCAATCAGACCCTTAAGCCAGATGGACAGAAGTTAATTTTAACAACTTTGGGCAAGTCTGGTTCACCAATTGTTTTAGCACTACCCCATAGCCAACCCCAGGCTCAGAAAGTTACAACTCAGGCCCAGTCAGGAGATGCTAAGTTACCACCGCAGCAAATTAAAGTAGTTACCATTGGAGGGAGGCCAGAGGTGAAACCTGTCATTGGTGTCTCAGCATTGACCCCAGGAAGTCAACTGCTTAATACTACAACTCAGCCCTCTGTGTTACAGACCCAACAGTTAAAAACAGTACAGGTAAAAAAAAAGAGGGGGCTTCTTAATGAAAATGCATGTGAAATATTAAATTGATTCGTAGTTGTATGTGTAGGGTGATTAAATGCATAGTTGTTACTGAATCTTTTTGAATGTTGCTTCTAGTAATTGTGTGGTTCTTTTTTTTGTAAAGTCTTTGATATGTCTAATGCTTTTGAAAATTTCTGCCAGAGAACTTAGAACTTAATTGTGGTTAAATTCCAATGTGTAGTGTATTTATAGCTTTTTACTCATTTTGAAACACATTTTATTCTCAGTCGTAGTTTGAGTCCAAGGATGTTCTGCTGGTGTAAAGATGGCAGAGTTGGTGCTGGGCTGTCAAAAAATCATTTAGACATGATATTTTCAGCTAACAGATGGCCAAAGTCTAGGAGAAGTTGCTGCTCTGAGAAACCGTTCGAGCCAGCAGTAGTGCAAACCAGCCAGTATGTGCCTCTTTGGAATTTACTGTCCCCTGCATCACTCATATTTGCAGTGTAGAAAGACAGTGCCCTGTGATGGAAGGTTTAGAATTGGACCAACTGGACTTCAGTCACTTTTCTGCAGGACCGATGGTGCTGTGGAACTTTGGATAGGCTACTTATTTTCTCTGAGTTTTTGACTTTAGCTGTAAGATGGCTATTTGATCATGATGAAACATGTAAGATCAGTACTTGGTATGGGTCTCAAAACACTGAAGATCTTTCAAAATGGTACCCATTGTTAAGTGTGAATAGAAACCCAAGCTAGAAGGTTATTAGAATATATGTTAAGTGGTTCTCCATTTTTCATGTCCAGATAGGCCTTTTTAGGTCAACACCATGCTTAGAAATACAATGATCCAATTAAGACCAGGGAACAAATGCATTTCCTGTTTTAAAGAGTTGGCTTTTAGAAAAAAGGAGAAGGCGTGAGAACTAAAGAATGCATAAAAGGAAGGGAGAAAGATTTGGGGAATTATCCACTCTCAGCTGATACTAGAAAAAAATGTTGTTATTATGTTGGCAAAATAGAATCTTATTTTTGTGGGCTTTTTATTTAAGAACTTCATACGATTTCTCAGACTTTATATATAATTTGCCCATGTCCCTTTTGCCACTGTTAAACATTTAATGTTCTTTGCTTTCTCATTCACAATTGTCTCTCATTTATCTCTGATTTCCTTTTACTTCTTTTGATGAGTATCTCTTGAATGAGATATCCTGTCACCATCAGGCACCTTGTCCTCAACTTGTCCTTTTAAAAATCAGTTGTGAAACTTGTTTTTACTGGTTTACCCGAGTTTATCTGGCTTTGGGGATGTGGATCATAGCCATGTTTATAAGATACTGATAATGTAAATCAGAATGTCGTTTTTGGTTTTTTTTCCCCATTTAATAGAGCAATGTATACATACTGTCTGTAAGACCAGTTTACTTGTATCCACTAGTTTTCATCTATAATCCCCCAAGTACCAACAATAAAAACAAAAACTGGGGTCTAATATTTATAACTTCTCTTATTGTTGTTACTTTTATAACATTTGATTCTATTTATTTAAAAAGAACTTCTATTTAAAAACAAAAGAAACCCCATTTAGAATATTGTTCTTCTTGGTCAGTTATTTTTAGGCAACTCAAATCTTTTCAACTCATGAGTAGCCTCTAAAACTCTGAGGCTCAGAAAAAAACAAACAAAAAGCTACATGCCTATCTGTATCCATTTTAGGCACCAGGGTATTTGGTTTAGTATTACATAGTGTGTATGATCATCTCATTTTTTTTCCCAGATGGTCCTCAGCATTGTCTTAAATTTAGTCGGATTGAAGGTGTTAGGGTGTGGACAACAGGAAAGGGTGGAAGGAGACCCATCTTGAAAAATGAAGGAGAGAGAGGTGACAGTTGAAACCAGAGGCAGTAACAGAGATAGTTACACTTAACTACAGATACATAAACCCTTTCCTGTGATTCTTCTGCATAGTATGTACGGATAATAAATAATTAGCAGTCTTGAACAACATAACTCCTTATTAGTTCCCAAAACAGTGCCCCAAATTACCTGCATGTATTATTTGATCACATATTTGGCAGTCTTATTTGTAAATTTCCTTTTCTGATTCATTTTTGTGTTAATCTGTTAATTAGATACATTTGTTTAAAAATGATCCTTTATGCTCTGTTTTATTTAATAAAAGTAAGTTTCTCCTAGGGTAGTTTAACTCATACAAAAAGCGAGGTTCCTTAACAGAACTGGAAATCCTTATTTTCAGCTATGCTCCATTAAAGAAACAAAACCATACGTGCAAGTTGAGATTGTTCATTTGAGTAATTAATGAGCTTTTGGTAGTATTGTTTACATTTTTTTCCTGGTTGGTAAGTATTTGTATAGTTGTGTGATTGTGAAAATCAGTTAAAAATGGGGAAATACTTTAAGTTCCCAAACTGTAGCTAAGATTATTTTTTTGCAAGATACAGATTTCCAAAAATATCAGTACCTCTGCCTCTTGAGATTCTTAATACTAAGTCAATAGACAACCTATTTAACTTATTTTAGAGTTCTAGGCCTGTAAATACACTTGGGAAATATTTTCCCTTTATGTCTCTCAAATTGCATCAATTTTGTAAAGTACAATTATGGACTTATTCGGGTATGTCAGAGTTTTGCAGTCTGGATATTTTTTAATATATAGTTGTAGATCTCTTTGGTTTGTTTTTTTTAAAGGTGGTTTGTATTTCCTGTACATTTTGTTTTGTCAGTACTGTGTTCTGAGTGTAAGGAAGTAATTTATTCTAGATGTAAGAAAATATGTTTTTAAGTTTAATTTCTAGTTAAAGCACAAAGCTGATATTTACTTGGTTCTGTGATCAGTTGCAGCTTCTAGTATATTTTGTAATTTAATTGGTCATGTTTGTTCATTTTGAGTTATTATTTCCAATAATAGTACTTTCAGGACCTCAGTTTTCATATCTGCCAAAGGTAAAGTTGTTATTTAATGTCCTTCCTGCTGTGAAAATTTGTGATTTTTGTCATTGCTAAATTTCTGCTTCTGGCTTTAGAAAAAGCTTTTCTTTGCATACATTGATAATTTTAATATAAAAACATCGGTAACTCCTTGACTTATGAAGAATTTTAGTTCAGGACAACAATGTACTATGTATCATGTAAAATCAGAGGTGAATAAAACATAGACTCTCCCTTCAAAGAATTTATAGTCTAGTAAACTATAGTAAATCATATTTTAGTCAATAATATTTCAGATGCTTCACCTTCAGAATAGTCTTTGTTTTGCCAAACATGTCTCTTTGTATCCTAAGGCATTAACTTGTGCAGTTCTTTGTTTATTTGCCCCTGATACATAGATCTAAAGTTGAAGATAAAGTCATAAACCTGTCTTTAATGTGTGTTTATATTTTGCTTCCAGGGGCCAATGAAATTATATTTACAGATGTCTTTATCATTTGCACTATGCTTTCTTAATGTATTCTACTCCATCTTTTATTATTGAATAATTTGTTATTTGGAAAAGAATACTGCTATGCCATTTTTTGGTTTCATTATTATTTAACATTTATTTTAAACATTATTTTTAAAAATTAATTTGGTTTTCATGATATGCATATGTCTCAGAGACCAAGATAAGGATTTGAAATAAAATTCAAAGGTATTACTACATAATGGCTTAAGGATGTGATATTAGTATTTGGGTGAATGGCTGCATTTTAAATGTCTTTAATATTAATACTGAGATATGTTTTTGTTAAGTGAGCTGGTTTCACATGTACTTCTCTACATCAGTCTTGTCTAATTTTGATTGAGTAGGTGTTTTATAGAAAAATGGTTTTCATAGTTATTTATATATTTCAGATTGCTAAGAAGCCTCGAACACCAACCTCTGGTCCGGTAATCACGAAGCTGATCTTTGCAAAACCAATTAATAGTAAAGCAGTTACAGGACAGACAACTCAAGTATCACCACCAGTCATTGCAGGTTATATTTCTTTATAGTTTGTTAAGCTAAATACTTCCCTTCCTTTTAGTTTTAAAAAAGGCTGTTCTACCACCTTGAAATGTTTCAGTGTTTATTACTATAAATCAAACTGGTTAATGAGATATATTACACTTGTTAAATGTGTGCTTCAAGCAAAATGCCTTACCTCAAAATCAGTCCCATTGCTTAGTGTCCTTAGTTTTTGGTGTACCTTTGGGGGTAGTGATGCCTCAAACTCTGATCATACCAGCTAACATTTGCATAATGTTTGCTGTGGGCCCCATGCTGTTCTTAGCTCTTCCCAAAGAGTGATATATTTAATTCTCTGGCAATCCTGTGGGGTAGGTACTAGTAACCTCCCCATTCTGCCAGTATGGGAACAGGCACTCAACTAGTAAATGGCCAAGTTGGGATTTGAATCCAGGCAGTTTGTCTCCAGAGCCCATGCTAAGTCTAGTAAGTGTAAAGTAGTATATGTGATTGTATAGTACTTCATGGTTTCTGTTTGCATTTTTGGTTTCAGTGTTTTAATATTTTCTGTATGCAGTTTTCTGTGAAACAAAAAATTGTCATGATGATGATTACTTCAGTGAGAACAGCATTTTAGTTGTATTACTTTTACCAGCAAATTCTTTAGTGTGGCCCAATTCTTTTATTATATACATTAAAATTTGTCATCACCAATAACACCTCCAAAATCTTGATTTTGAGTATTACATTCTCTTTATTGTTCTAGTTCATCTGCCTTTGTACTTACAATCTGGCAATTCTTTCACTTTGAAATCCCTGATCTGTTAATCCTCCACTCATTAATAATGAGTTCTTTCCAGTCCGTAAATTCATCTCTATTCAGCACAGAGTTCATAACCCATCATTATTGCTCCCTGAAAACACCATTGATTTTCCACTCTCTTTCCATAGTGGCCCAGCTCTCTTATTTCTTCTTGACTGGCAGGTACCCCAGTACTTCTGGAGAATATCACACAGCGGTGGTGCTCATGCTTAGTCACTCAGTCGTGTCTGACTCTTTGCGGCCCCATGGACTGTAGCCCACAGGGCTCCTCTGCCCATGAAGTTTCTCAGGCAAGAATGCTGGAGCTGGTTGCGGTTTCCTACTCCAGGCCACGGTGACTGGTCTTTACTTCAGAGCTATGCTAACATTACTCCTTTTACCACTTAGGAACTCATTTCTACTTTCCATTGTGCTAAGAGCTTATGGAAGCATCTCTGGGTGGTAGACTTTGACTAGAGACTTCCAAATGCTAATTACCCATTTCCACTATGTGTATTCTTTATGAAGGTACTTCAGATGTTAACAAACCATCCCTGGGATATGTATTAAAGCCGCCTAGTAGTGTCTTTCCCTGTTGACTCAGGTGGTAAAGAGTGTGGAAAACCTGGGTTTGATCCCAGGGTTGGGAAGATCCTCTGGAGAAGGAAATAGCAATCCACTCAAGTATTCTTGCCTGGAGAATCCCATGGACAGAGGAGCCTGGAGGGCTACAGTCCATGGGGTCTCAAGGAGTCAGACACGACTGAGCAGCTAAGCATTTTGATAACAGTAGGCAACTCTGAAGTCAGTGGCAAAGACTTGATCATTTTCCCGAGGCTTTGAATTATATGCAGGGAGGCTTCTCTTTTTTAGCAGCTGAGAGAAGGCATGGGGAGGTGGTTGTTTGAGGGCAGTGTTGGGTAAATTCTCTTTTTGTTCTCTTTTTCTTTTGGTTTTCAGTAGAGATTTGGGGTTATGCAGGATGCTTGTGTCTTGAGGGCTGTCATGGGAGATGGGTATAGTCCCAGAGGAAAAAATTGGAAAGGGTTTAGGTTTAGAGCTGCCTCAGGAACTGGGCTTCAGTTGGCTGAAAGTGAGTAAGGCTTGGATATACTGATGATAAAGGGACCACCAAACCCTTGGAAGGTAGGGTGGGTGGAAGTGGTTAACTAGGAGGACTGTCTCATTGTAAAAGTTCTTTACTATTTTTGAGTTTGAGAGCATCCCTTAAAACTTCTAATTATAAGTGGGGTGGGGGAGTTTGCTAAACAGTTGTGGTTTTGCAGAAGTGTATCTGAGTGAATATTTGGTAATGTCAAGATTGTACCTCTCACATTTGACTGTAATGGATGTATGTCATTGCTGGGTCTTTGGGTCATTTACAGTGTGTTCCACGCTAATCATAGCTTCACCTTTTAATTGCAGACATTAGCCCTCCCAAAATGCATAGGGACAGACTTCTATTAAATTTCACTAGGGTTGTAGGCATTAAGTTCAGTTTGGAGGTATGATTTCAACTGCTAACTAGTAGTTTATAGCTTTTAAAATTCATGTAAGCCAAATTTAAACCACCAAAATAGCTCTCCTGTTGAATTGTCTTATTGAGGCGATTCCATTGTCTTTAAGTTGTAGCTAATGATCTTTCAAACTACATTTAGACTGCTTTTTAATGACATTTGGGCTTCTCATGGAAGATGAATATAATTTTTCTTTCTTTCAATCAGCATGAACTTAGTGTTTATAAAATTGACTTTTCTAAAAATTCAAATCTTGTCACCCCTTGCTTAAAATTTCCTTGGTTACACCCATTTCTTTTCCATTTCCTGGCCTTAAATCATCAGGAATAGGTTCAAAAGCCAGAGCTTGCTTAGCATTAAAGTCATTTATTATCTAATACATAACCTTTTTCATTTTCACCTTCTATTAGCTCCAGGCCTACTGATGTAACTTATTTCTAAGAGATCACCACATTGACCATGTTCTCTTAGAACTTAGGCTCTTGGCAATGTTGGGTTTACCAGAAATGATTTTTGTTTTTGCTTTCCTCGTGGCTAAGTCATCCATTTTATCTTTGGATTATCTCCACTGTCTGGTAATTTTTTGATCCTTAGGTTAGCAAGGTACTCTCTCTGACCATCTCTTATGTATTTCCATAAAACTTGGTTATACCTACCAAATACTTAACTTTAGACTTCTGTTATATTTCACAGTGACTTTTAATGTTTGCCTTAGTCTTGATGTATTGTAATACTTGGTTTTCTTACCTGTCTGTTTCCCCTACTACACTTAAGATTTCTCTCAATAGTAATTTTGGATTTTGTTTGCCATCTAGTTTTTAAAAATTAATTATTTTAAAGAATTGTTATAAATATGCATAATATGAAATTGACCATTTTAACCATTGGTGGCTTTAAGTATATTCATACTCTTATGCAACCATCACCACTGTCTGTCTCTAGGACTTTTCATATTGCAAAACTAAATCTCTGTACCCATTAAACTACAACTTCTCAATTTCTTCCTTCCCCCAGCCCCTAGCAGAGACTTTTGGTCTCTATCAATTTGACTTTTCTGTGTATCTTGTATAGGTGGAATCAGACAGTATTTTTCCTTTTATGACTAACTTTTTATGAGTCTCTGGTACCTACAGTTTCTGGTATATAGACGTGTTCAGTGACTGTGTATTGTTGAGTGAATATGTATATCATGGAGCCAGTGTGGTGTGGTATGTTGGAGGAGCTATTTGGAGACTTGGGTTTTGGTCATGGTTCTTCTATTAATTTTCTCCCTGATCTTGGGTAAATATATTTTCTGTTGCTCTTATTTCTTTCTATAAAATGTTGGTCATTTTATAGTTCTATAAAATAGAATATTATAACCAATCACTTCACATGACTTTTGAGATGGTTAAATGAGGTACAGAAGTCCTCATTGTCAGAGCTCCCAAGGTAACAAGTTGCTCTAGTAGAGCTAACTTCATCAATGTTAAAATATTTGATAATGAATTAATCTCTTAGAATTAGTCCTGGGTCAGGTGAGCTAGCTCCTGCCCCCAGCCTGTCCCATCTGTAGCTTTTTGGATTATGTCTCTTGTCTCTTGGACAATACCTGACAGCAGAGTATGAAATGCCTTACAAACTGATTTCAAAGTGAAACTGTGACTTGTATACTTTTGTGCGTCTGTTGAAGAGCCAAGGATAAATGGGAATTTGGACATCAGGAGAAATGCTATCTGGGTGAAAAAAAAGTAGCCCTTCAAAAGAGAATAATTTGAATTTTAAAGGATATAGAGGGTTCTTGGGAAAACTGATGAAATCCTGAAATAGTTTGTCAGAAATAATCTTCTGTGTCATGTGCCCATCAAATAGGATGTGCTGTCATAAATTTTCAGAAGAATCCTCCCTCAAATTCAAACACTTTATTCTAAGAGACAGTGTAGTTGAAATTATAAACAGAATTTTTATGAAATATTAGCCAAAAACTTTTAGAGGTTTTTGTTGTTAATTACAGTGACATTTTTGTCCTTGTTTTAAATGTAATTCACTTTAAGTGGCCTTTTCTTTTGATGTACTTACCCAATTTTATTTTTCATTTTAATTTTTAAAATTTACAGAATACTTGAACAAACCATAATCACATTTTATTACTAATAATAACCTTCTGACTTACTATTATTCCTTTGACAATGATAGAATGCTTAAGGTCACATTGTTTTTATTTTTTAATATTTATTGATTTTTAATTGATTGATGACTGCTTTGTGATATTGGTTTGATTTCTGTCATATGTCAACATGAATTAACCATAGGTGTACATATGTCCCCTCCGTCTTGAGTCTCCCTTCCACCTCCCGTGCATTCCCACCCCTCTAGGTTATCACAGAGTAAATGGCCTTTTTTGGTACCATTTATCCTCAGGAATTGGAGATTTTATGTGTATATGTTTCCTAAAATGTATGTAATACCTAACAAATAAGAAATTGTAGTAATAGCCATAAAAATGAGCATTTTATAGAAATGTGTCTTTATTGGTAGTTTCTTTTCTTAAAATAATGATTGTTAGGGCTTTAGGCTTATCCCACAGGTATTAGTTTTGGAAATCAGAACACATAAACATGTTACTTGAGGCAGGCTCCACACTTGAGGGTGGCCTTCTAAAAATATTTGATACAGATTCATTTAGTTTCTATAGAATTGACTTATTTAGTTATGATGCCAGTCAGTTCAGTCGCTAAGTCGTGTCTGACTCTTTGTGACCCCGTGGACCGCAGCGTGCCCCGCTTCAGTGTCCTTCACCATCTCCCAGAGCTTGCTCAAACCTGTGTCCAGTGAGTCAGTGATGCCATCCAACCATCCCACGCTTTGTCGTCCCCTTTTCCTCCTGCCTTCAATCTTTCCCAGCATCAGGGTCTTTTCCAATGAGTCAGTTCTTTGCATCAGGTGGGCAAAGTATTGGAGCTTCAGCCTCAGCATCAGTCCTTCCAATGAACACTTGGAACTGATCTCCTTTAGGATGGACTGGTTGGATCTCCTTGCTGTCCATGGGAGTCTCAAGAGTCTTCTCCAACACCACAGTTCAAAAGCATCAATTCTTCAGTGCTCAGCCTTCTTTATGGTTCAACTCTCACATCCATACATGACTACTGGAAAATCCATAGCTTTGACTAGATGGATCTTTGTTGGCAAAGTAATGTCTCTGCTTTTTAATATGATGTCTACTTTGGTCATAGCTTTCCTTCCAAGGAGCAATTGTCTTTTAATTTTATGGCTACAGTCACCATCTGCAGTGATTTTGGAGCACAGAAAAATGAAGTCTCTCACTGTTTCCCCATCTATTTGCCATGAAGTGATGGGACCGGATGCCACGATCTTAGTTTTCTGAATGTTGAGTTTTAAGCCAACTTTTTCACTCTCCTCTTTCACTTTCATCAAGGGGGCTCCTAGTTCTTCTTTACTCTTTGCGATAGGGGTGGTGTCATCTGCATGTCTGAGGTTGTTGATAGTTCTCCTTGCAATCTTGGTTCCAGCTTGTGCTTCCTCCAGCCCAGCATTTGTCATGATGTACTCTGCATATAAGTTAAATAAGCAGGGTGACAGTATGCAGCCCTGGCGTACTCCTTTTCCAATTTGGAACCAGTCTGTTGTTCCATGTCCGGTTCTAACTATTGCTTCTTGACCTGCATACAGATTTTTCAGGAGGCAGGTAAGGTGATCTGGTATTCCCATCTCTTTAAGAATTTTCCACAGTTTGTTGTGATCCACACAGTCAAAGGAGTTTTGGTAGGGTTTGCTAGGATTTGGTTTTTTTTTTTTTTTTTAGCCTAGTTATGATGTAAGTCAGGCTAGAAGAACCCTAGCAAAGCTCTCAGCTGAAATTCACTAAGGAATATGTCTGTAATATAAAATGTAATCAGGAAGTAAAAGAAATTTTTAAAAATATATTTATTTAAAAAAATTTTAAAATTCATAAATGCCCAGTAAAAGTTAACTCATTTTTTAGGAAGATACGTGCACTATTACATTGCTATTAGTAATAGCCCTTACATGCTGACTCTTCCATGCTAGTTCTCTGTTAAGTCCCTCCTTTTTTTTCCCTGTCTCCTCCTCCTTCATCTCTGACTAATAGTTGTTGTTTTGTTTTCAGTCCTGCTCTAAGTCACGTTCGGCTCTGCGACTCCATGGACTACAGCATACCAGGCTTCTTTGTCTGTCCTTCATGGTCTCCTGGAGTTTGCTCAAACTCATGTCCCTGACTCAGTGATGCCATTGAATCACCTCATTCTCTATTGCCACCTTCTCCTCCTGCCCTCAAATCTTTCCCAACATCAGGGTCTTTTCTAATGAGTCGGCTCTTCACGTCAGGTGTCCAGAGTATTGGAGCTTCGGCATTATTCCTTCAATGAGTATTCAGGGTTGATTTCCTTTAGAATTGACGGGTTTGATCTCCTTGCCATCCGAAGTTATAGCATCTAAAGGGATTTTAGAGATAATTTAGTTATCTACCCTCTCTGTTTCTTGACTGCTTGAGTTTCCTCTTTAGCCAGTGGATTCGATTATCCAGCATCTGTTTCGTAGACCTTCAGTGAGTAGGAACTCACTCATTAAAACAGTCATTTAAACTGGAAATTTTTGTTGGAAGTTCTTCCATACTGATAGACTGAAAATTTTCTGTTCCTATATATTAGTGCTATGCAGCTCATAGATAACAGATGGTCCTGATCCTTCAACCTGACAGCCTGGATCAGTCAGGATAACCTTGATTTTTCTGCCATAATAAACAGTCTAACTCTCAGAAGTTAAAGAAGTTTTATTTTAGAGTTTTACTTCAGGGTTATCTACATATCTGTGGTGGGTTAGAAAGGGGTGGGTCTCTTCTCATCATGGTCACTCAAGGACCCAGACTGACAGAGGAACCACCGTCTCAGCTGTGGAAGGCGAGAGGGCCTGGGAGGGTCTGCGTAGGCAGTAAGTGATACACATCACTTCTGCCCACAATCTGTTGGTCAGAACTAGTCACATGGCCCGGATCTCAGCACAGGGAAGCGGGGGGGTAGGAAGGGCAGTCATACTGTGTGCCCAGAATGGCACCATCGCCCAGTCTTCCAGGAATTTGGAGGGGTTGTCACATCTTTGTAATCCTCTCCTACCTAGGATAAAAATCCCTAGTATTTCAGCTCCTCATCATCTGATATCCAGTTCTGTTAGTCATCCAGGCACAGTGTAGTTTTTCTCTGTCATTCTGGAAGTATGTTTCCAGGCTGTTCAAGTTAGCCCAGTAACTGCCTGTTTTATAGGTGTGGCCTTAGATCGTGTGCTGAGGTTTAAGTCCAGACAGGAAGCAGCTGCGGCAGAGAACAGAGACTGACGCTTTAAGGCTCGCAGTCACGTCCTGACTTGGGGAGCCCCTTTCACAGGACATGCTGCGCGCTTATTCTGAGCGCAGTTTCTGATGGGTGTCACTTAACAGTGCTGACGGGGCCCTTCTCTGGTGGTCCGGTGCTTTCACTGCAAGCGTGTGGCTTCAGTCCCTGGTTGGCGAACTGAGATCCCCAGAGCGGGCAAAAAACCCCACAAAATAGTTTTGATGAGAATGTGAGCAGAGTTGTTTTTGTGGATTTTCGTAAGGTGGTATTAAGATGCTAAGTGTTACTAAGAAGCACTGTTTTGTTTCTTTCTGTCTAGGTTCATCACAGTTCATTAGGTTCACCATGGTTCTTTAGACCTCCTTACGTGTTTCAGTTCGTATGTGGCTACATGAGAAGTATTGAGCATGTGTACTGCAGTGGGTGTAAATCATCACCACATTCGTTTTTATACGATTATTGAAAAAAGTCAAACTGATGTGCTGCCTCTCATTTGCAGGTAGGGTTCTTTCACAGTCTACTCCGGGGACTCCATCAAAGACCATAACAATATCTGAAAGTGGTGTTATTGGATCAACTTTAAATTCTACAACACAGACACCAAATAAAATAGCCATCTCACCTTTGAAATCGCCAAATAAGGTAAAAAAAAAAACAAGAATTAGCCACAAATGCCAAGTATTGTGGTTAATGACTTTATTTGTATTCCCAAAGAATTAATAGGTATTTGGTGAATACCAGATTTAGTGATTAAGAATGTGTGAGAGATAAAAAACTTAACTCTAAACGCATAGTAACACAGTAGTCATTTTGCATGCTAAGATGATTGCCATGGCCCATGTGAATGTGGGGACAACATAAATCTTTTGAATGAAGTATTTTATGTAAGTATGTGATTCCTCTTCAGTTTATATTTGTGCACAATTATTTTCTTTGGGTCAGTCACAGATATAGTGACTGTAAAATGCTAAATGCAGGTTTTTTGAAAATAGGATATTGATGTCTTCTGCTTAAGCTGTCCTTTATTTTATAGAGAGCTGAGATTTTGCTGGGTAACAGAGCACCCAGAGTACTAGAAATTGCCATCAAATGCTGGTTACCATATAACTGGGTTAACACAGTTCATTCAAAGCATTCGAAAACTTGTCATAATTTGTTTTCATTTTAACAGTGTGAAGTACCTATCATTTTAGGTGAAGTAGGTAGTCCTAGCTCACTTTCCTAAAATGTACAGATGTCATTATATAGCACAACATTTTGAAAAAAGTATATTGGAATGGATATGTTCAAGGGAAAAGCCAGGATTCTATTCTGTAAGGTGCCACCCTTGGGATTCTGGAAACACACTACCATTTGTACCTGCCTTTTCCCTTAACTTGTTACTCTATTCATGAATAGAACGAACGTTAAATGTTTGCCTTACATGTTTAAAGGGTCTAACTGTTGGCTTCTGTTTCAGTAAGACTACTATAAGGTATAAATATGGTATCTATTACAGTTTATTAAAATTATCTCCTACCTGCATAATAATACAGATAATTATTTACTTAAATGGAATGAATGTAACAGAAATTTTGAGTGCTCACTGTTTTCTTCATAGTGATACACTAGGCATGAAAGCATAGATAAGCTTTGAGTTTCAGGTAGTTGAGTAGGCAAAAGTTAAAAATTACTCTACAGGATTGTCAGGGTTACGAGTGGATTGATGAGCCCCGCTGTGTGTGTCAGCGGTTTTTGTACAAAGGCTGCTGTTCCTGAAAGGTCCTAACCTGAAAGGTGGTTTGGGCCGTGGCTGTAGGTGAATTGAGGTAATACTTTACAGGAAAGCATAAAAGCACAGCCCATGTATAAATGTAGTGTCGGGAGCTGCATTGCTTTGGTAGTGGGAAAGCTGAGGGTGCTAAGGTCGGAAGCAAGGTTTCGCTGCCCTCAGGGGAGTTTGGATTTTACTGTTCTTAAAGACTTGCTGTGACTTCCCATTGCTTCTAGGACAATGGGTCTCAACCTTGTCTGCACATTAGAGTCATCTGGGAAGCTCTGATAAATACCAAGGCCTGGTTCTTGTCCCCAGGGCCTCTGTTTTAATTGGTCTGGAGTTAGGCCTGGTATCAGGAATTTTTACACTAAGTGATTCTAAAGGGGCAGCGTAGATTGAGAACAGCTGCTGTGGGATGATGTGAAATTTGCATTTTTAAAAAGATGACTCTTGTAGCGTAATGAAAGATAGTTTGGAGAAAGATAAGCCTGGATTGTAGAAGAAGCCAGTTAGGTTAGTTTTTCTCAATCTGGCTGCACTTGCAAAGCGCCTGGGGACCTCTTAGAAAACCTCATGGCTGGCCTCTGTGTGATCCCATTTAAATCAGTCTCTAGGCTGGGGTCTAGGTATTTAAAACAATATTTAAAAATTTTAAGGTGTAGGCCACACAACATTGTAAAGCACTTATACTCAAATTAAAAAATAAACAATAAAGTGTAGGCCAGGGTAGAGAATCATTAAATTAGATTATTAAATTACTTCAGATTCGAGCTAGATTAGTAGCTCAAGGGCCAGGGAGAAGAGATGTGTTTAAGACATGATGGCCAGGGTGTTCAGAAGAGGGACACTCTGGGGGATGACTCCTAGATTCCTAACTTGAGTAAGAAGAGTAGGTGGTGGCACTGTGGACTGGTATATGGGCTGTATCTGATAGCATACAAGTAAGAGCTTGCTCTATTTTCCTTTTATCCTTGACTTTAGCCCTGTTGAATCTTCCTTCCCTGCCTCTTTGACAAGACGCCATTTTTACTGTAAGAATGAGCCTTATTGGGATGGTTAAACTCAAAGGTGTGAAAAGTCTACTCCAAACCTTACATCCAGTTGGATGAGGTAACTTACACCCAGTCATGGCTCGGGGTCCGTGCAGTGGAGGGGTACTGTGTGTTACTTCACTCTTTCGCTTCCTCCCTCTTTCTGCATTTGGCTTCTGATTGGCAGGAAGATTAGAGGAGAAAGGACAAAGTTTTGCGTGACTGGGCCTGTTGTCGTCCAGCTGCCGGTACCCTCTGCGTGGCAGGTGTCCAAGTGTGGCCTTTCGAGTTGAGCGTTCAGCATGGTTTCTGCAGGCCCCACGGTGTGCCCGTGTTGCCCAGGTTCCTGTCTGGAGCACGCCCCAACTGCCTTTGGCAGTCTTCTCGCGCTCTCTTCCTCCTGTAGTCCACCTACAGCCTGTTACTGCTGAGTATCCTTCCTCAAGATGGCACGTGTCTCTGGCCTAGCAAATGCTTTATCCTTCCACAGCATCTCGTTGGTGAATGGGAAACCTATAGAACCCGGTGGTGGAAGCGTAGCTCCTCTAACGGTGGTCCTCTGTGTCCTTGCTCTGCTGTTTTGATGCTCCTTCCAACCTCTTTTTTTAAAATTACTTACTTATTGATTGATTTTACTTTTGGCTGTGCTCGCAAGCTTTCTCTAGCTATGGTGAGTGGAGACTATTCTTCACCGCGGTAAGTGGACTTCTCACTGCCGTGGCTTCTCTTGTTGCAGAGCACAGACTTTGGGCACACAGGTAGTTGGAGTTCATGGGCTCAGTAGTTGTGGCTTTTGGGCTTAGTTGCGCTGAGGCGTGAGGGATCTTCCCGGACCAGGGATCAAACCCATATCCCCTGCACTGGCAGGCGGATTCTTATCTACTGTACCACCAGGAAAGTCCCTCCATCTAACCTCTTGCTTTTTACAGGCTGGGACCCATGTTCACATAAGGCCTAAATTCCTGGGGATGTATGTCAGGTCCTTCTTATGGCTAGACCCAAATGGGCTTAAGAGTTCCTTTATCCCAGTATATCACCAGCCAAAGATTGAGATGACAAGTTTCCTAATCTGTCCCAGAGATTTTCTGGGGGAACCCCTGCCCTTGTTCTCACTAAGATGTAAAGCTCTAATGTTATCTATGTTTATGAATTCACTTCTGTTTCTAGTCTGTTTTGTTTCATTTTCGATAGGCAGCAGGTGGATAATAGGGGTACTGTCTTTTAGCAACTCACTGTGGCATGAATGGTTTGGTTTTTTTTAGAGAATAGGGGAGTTTATCATTTGTCGTTCTCAGCTTTGAAGGTTGCACTAGAGCCACATTTTAAAACAGGAGAGAACTCCCTTATCCCTTTATCCTAGAGAGGAAGGAATAGCCGGTTTGGGCAAAAAGATAATGTTTAGCTCTTGGAGCTGTTTGTCATTGAAGTGCCCACTGCCTGTCTAAAGGAGGATGTCCATTAGGAAGCTGAATATAGGTAGTGGCTAAAACTGGGCATATGGATGCAGTCAGCCAGGGAGCATGATGTTGTGTGTGGAGTGAAAAGAAAGGCAGGACTGAACCACAGAATATTAAGAGTGGGTAGAAGAAAAGAAGCCAATGGAAGAGAAGGAATAAGAGAGGTAGAATGAGAAACTTAAAAAAGTGGGAAGGGAAGATGGTCTCAAATTTCAGATGTTAAAACAAATCAGTCAATTAAGAAAAAGACTGAAAAATCAGGATTTGCTGAAGATGTCCTTGCTCCTGTTAATCGAAAGTGGTCAAAAGAAACCTCAAACACCCATCCTTCCTTCCCTGTTAGCACTCACAATCTGACCATCACTGTCCTTGAATCTGCCAGGACTTCTCTCAGTATTTATTCCTGTTTATGTGGTACTGGCTATCATCAAAAGAGCCAGACTCCTCGATTACCTTTCCTTTCCCACATCTGATCTCCTTGAAGTCGTCAGTATCTTCTGCCTCCTTACCCACTACCCACCCCCAACTCTTGAAACCCTCCCCCCATATGGGGTTTATAAGCAAAATAATCCCCTAAACCCTCAACCTCTTCACCGAAGATCCCTTTATCTTTTTCTCTAACAGATACCTGACTCTTCTGATGGCACTGTTTCCCTTGAGGGCGGACTGTGCTTCTGCCCTTTATGCCATGGAGCCTGGAAGCGGGGACCTATTATGTGTCCAGATGTGTGTTTTGTTTCTGTTCTTTTCTTTTTAAAGTGCATGCATGCATGCTAAGTCATTTCAGTCATGTTCAACTCTGCGATCCCATGGACTGTAACCCACCAGGCTCCTATGTCCATGAATCCTGGGATTCTCCAGGCAAGAATACTGGAGTGGGTTGCCATTCCCTTCTCCAGGGCATCTTCCCGACCCAGGGATCAAACCTGCGTTACTTACTTCTCTTGCATTGGCAGGTGGGTTCTTTATCACTACGCCAAAAGTGCCATTTTAAAGCTTCTTGGACCTCTGATTGATTGTCTTTTATTTTTGGAAAACTTTGGACCATATCTCTTCAAACCTTTTTTCTGCCTCATTCTTTCTTTCTCTTCATTCTAGGACTCCGTTTTCCAAAGTGCTAGACTGAGATCGTTCGGAAGCTCTTGGATGCTCTGTTCTGCTCCCTCCCGCTTTTTCTTTGTTTCACTTGGGTCATTTCTATTGACCTGTCTTCAGATTAATTAATTCTTTCCTCAGTTGTGTGGAATCTACTTAAGGGCCCACTGAAGGACTTCTTCATCCCTGATAATTGTGTTTATCATCTTTTTATCATTTCCATTTGGCTCTTTTTTATAGTTTCCGTCTCTCTACTGACACTCCCCTCTGTTCATTGTGTGTTGTTTTCCTTTCCCACTAGGCCTGTTAACATTTTGATCATAGTTATTTTAAAGTCCTTATCTGATGGTTGCAGCATTCAGGTTATCTTTAAGTCTGGCTTTCATTTTAGAATGCCATCTGGGCCTTTTTTAAAAAAAAAAAAATAAAAGCTTATACATCCAGAATGGGGAAACTATTCTATGAAAGGTGAATAACTTAGCCCAGCACTGAAGCTGGGTTGTTGATTCTTAGGAAACCTGATTAGAAAGACTTCAGGACAGTTAAATTTTTGGATACCTGAAGTTCAGAAAATGTAAATATTTGTAGAGTTTGTGTCCTGGAAAATTGAATCAAAGAAACAAGGGTTAGAAACCTCAAAACCATTTCTTTCTCACTAATTTGGTCTTAGAGTAAGTAAATACTCTTAAAATGTAAGGCCTGGTCACCCTTTACCTGATGTTGATGGGTTCTTTTTTTTTTCCCCCTATCTTTATAATGAGCACAAATACATTTTCAAAATATCCTGCTCTTTACCTTTAAAAGTCTATGGAAATTATCCTGGACATCCTTGAATCTACCTTATTCACACTCTTGTCAGTTTTTCTCTCCTACCCAGGGGAGTGCTCCTCTTTTTGGGCCTTATTTGGCAAACAGGGAAGATCTGTTGGTAATTGAATCATCACATAGCCATTTAGGATGCAGAATGTACTTCAGTCCCAGGGGAGGAATTTCACAGCATAAGCTGTGTACAAATGAAAAGTTTCTTATTCCTCTGAAATCTATGACCAGTACAACTTCTTGAACCCTTTCTACTTCTGAGTCTTCTAGCTTGGGTAGAATTCTGTAAAGCTTCTATAATTAAACTCTAGATTCAACATTTTACTATAGTTGCTTTATCGTTTATTTAACGCATCCTGCTCTCCAGTAATCATCTTATTTTTAAAATGCATTTCAAAGTAAATTGCACATATTCAGTATACTTCTCGCCCCATATTCCAAGCATACCATTAACTAGAATTTTCTGTTTGTTTAGAGGGTTTTCTTTTTCGTTTTGAGGAAAAACTCACATTTACTGAAATATGCAAATCTTAAAGGTACAAATATGCAAATCTTAAACATTCGGATGTTTTCAGCTAAAATGTATACATCTATACAACAAAAAAATTGTTAAGATAAAGAACATTATCACCACCATAAGAAGTTAATAACTAAAAAAATGTCTTTTCCTATTTCTGAATATATTACGGTAAACAGTGCACCTGTCATGTGGTAGGTTTTGGTCATATTTCCTAGAAACTGATAAACAAATGACTGCAGATTATTAAAGATTATTTTGCTAGTAGTTCAGATAGTTTCCAGTTTTTTACCCTACTAAATTGAAGGAGGACATAAGTAAGTTTATAAATCATTAGAAATAATTTTTGATGGTAGAATACAATGATTTTGGGTGTAAAACTCAGAAGGAATTCTAAGTATTAATGTATATTATTATACGTTAAATATCTTTCTGTTCATATATATAGATTTATGAAAATAATGTTTTTCAGTGTTTACTTAAAAATAGAAATAGAATTGACGCTGAACTCTCACTCTAGTGATATATAATATACATTTATGGATACAGGAAATAATCTTTTAAAATGAATCCCATCATCTTATGGAGCACGATGCATTCCAATTAAATTTTTTTATTGTAATGATCACAATTTGTAATGTATTTGTTGTTTTCAATGTATACAATAACTGTATTATGAACTCAGTCAAGACAAAATTATTTAACACATGGAGTTTTACATAAAGGGTAATGTGTGTGCTCAGTCATGTCTGACTCTTTACAACCCCATGGACTGTATCTCACCAGGCTTCTCTGTTCATGGGATTCTCCAGGCAAGAATACTGGAGTGGGTTGCCATTCCCCTCTCCAACATCAGGGTGATAACAAAATGTTTTTAAATTTTCCGTTTATACACATCTTTTTGTTTCAGAGAATTATGATAAAAGAATTTCAAGGATAAAAATGTTACACTAGAATAAAATTTTTAGAGGATATGGAATTCAAACACAAGTTCATAGAGAAAATGGAATAATGTAAATTTCTGACTGCTGAAGAGTTCTTTATTTATATTTTAAAAAATATAATAGATACTGATGAGTATCAAATCACTATGTTTTGATTCCATTGAATACATTTTAAAAAGTAATGTGACAGCTTTATTTTTTAAATGCTAATATTTATAATGGGCTAGAAATTACAGTAAACTGAATGATGTGCTCAGTCTCCCTGAAGGTTATCTCCATTCCAGCCAACTGGAACAGGGAAAAGGTACATGTTGGTAGGCTTTATGGACCAGACCAGATGCATGGTGCATTTTTCACTTCACTAGTTAAAAGTCTTGTGGCCTTACCTTGACTGCAAGGGAGCCTAGGAAATGTAACCTGATTGTATGCCTAGGAAGCAGAAGAGAAGATGGATTTTGGTTAGCAGTAAGCAGTTCTATAGCATAATTGTCCATATATAGAGTAAGTAGTGCTATATTAACAAATTGACATTAATTAGGCAAGAAACTGGAAAGCTTGAACAATAATGAAGATTTCCTGTTACTAAGAGTCACTCTTGGAGACTTCCCTGGCAGTCCAGTGGTCAAGTCTCTGCACTTCCAGGGCAGGGGGTACGTACAGGTTGAATTCCTGGTCAGGGAACTAAGACCCCACATGCTGCATGGTGCAGCCAGTAAATAGACAGACAGTCACTGTTTCCTTCCTGTTAATGAATGGCTATCAGTAGGTCAGTGTGTGCTGGGTACTGAAGCTGTGGAAACTATGGAAGAGCTTACGGTGGTCGGTCAGACAAAATTGAATGCATGTAAAATAATAATGAACAATGAAATAGGTGCTAAGTTGTGTGTATAGGCAAGGTGAGGTGAAACTAAAGAGAAAAGAAAAAGAAGTCCTGGCATTCCTTCATTTTCCACTCAGCAATACCTTCTGTGTTAGGGGCTGTACATTTTGGGGTAATAGAACAAAAATAGACATGTGGAACCTAAAGTCTGTGGAGGTGCAGGAGGGAGTGTGACAGAAATGGCTTTAAATGATATACAAAAATATAAAATTACAAAAGCTCAAGTGATGACATGAGCTCCTATATAAGAGGATTCAGCTGCAGTTGGGATGATCAGAGAAGGCATCCCTGAGCTAAGATTTTTTTAATGGGTAGAATTGGAGTGGATGTCAGCCACAAGAGTGAAAGATTGGAGGTAAAAATACTTATAACGTATAAATATGTATACCTGTGAGGGTACATGCATACAGAGTAGTAAGATAGCTACTCTGATTGGAATTAGTAATCCTTTGCAGGCAGTGGAGAACATGTAAGGATAGGGTTAGATTTTGGATAATTTTCAAAACCAAGCAAATTTAGACTTAATTTTGTCATTGAATGGAGACTTATAAAATGTCTCTAATTACTTAGGCAGTGTTTGTGTGGTGGAGTCAAAGCAGGTAGAGATGAATCATGAGCTGATTTTGAATTTGTTTTACATACATCCAGGTAAGAAGTGATATGAGCAATGACGTTATTGGGAAGTTGAGAGAACAGTTTTGGCACAGGTTTCAGAAGCTGATAGCTTCTGCTTTTGCTCTGAGTCTCTTAAATGAGTTGGGGATGGTCCTGTGAGTACAGTTTGAAGTGAAGGGGATCTGTTTTCCTGATAAACTTTAACATAGATTGTTTCAAGATTGATTTAAGAGTTAGGGTGACTGCAGGTTCTAGTACCATTAATTCAATTGCCTGAGTTACTTTCTAGATAAATGTTTCTCATATCAGCACCCATTAGCAGAGAATTTCTTTTCTATGTTACTATGTTGGTTTTGTTTTTATGCTTTTATAATTAGTGATGTTTGAATGCCTGTGGGGTCCTGTTGCAATATTATTAAAAACTTTTTTACTATGGAAATTTATAATATGCTAAAAAGTTAGAATAGTATAATTAACCCCTGTGTACCCTTCATCCAACTTTGGAATTGTCCACTATTATGTTATCATCTATAACACTTCCCACTTTTTAAAAAAGTCAATCATGTCATTTTATCTGTAGGTATTTTGTTATATATATAAAAGATAGGGACACTTTTTCTTTTAACTTATTCACATTCCATTAATGCCATTAAATACCTAGTTAATTCACATTTCCGCAGGCACCTAAATTTTTACACTGTGCTTGAACTTGGGATTCAGAAAAGTTTGTGAATGATTGCTGTTTCTCTTATTTTCCTCATCTTCCTTTTTTCCTCTTGCCCTTTAAAAAAAAAATCAAGTTGTTTACATCCTATATTTTTCATAGCCTGGAGTTTGCTGGTTGCATCGCTGTGGTGCCATTTAGTTTTGAGACTTTCTGGAATACAACTCAGATGACTCCTATATCTTTAGAGCTTAGCATGTGTTTTATAGGTATTTTCTTCCAGTCTTCGGTTTGTCTTTTTATTTTTTAACTGTCTTTTACAGAGCAGAAATTTCAGTTTTAATGAAGTTTGACTCATCAGTTTTTTCTTTCATGGATTGTACTTTTGCTATTGTATCTAAAAAGCCATCACCAAACCCAGGGTAACCTAACTTTTCTCCTGTTATCTTCTAGGAGCTTTGTAGTTTAGTTTTATAGTTTTAGGTCTGTGATCCAATATGTGAAAAATATCAGATCTGTGTTGAAATTCACTTTTTGTGTGTGGACGTCCTGTTGTCCCAGCATCATTTGTTGAAAATATCCTTTCTCCATTGAATTGCCTTGGTTCCTTAGTCAGAGGTCAGTTGGCTCTATTTGTATGGGTCTACTTCTGTGCTCTCTTGTTTATCAGTCATTTTTAGTTTGCCAACGTAACTGATTTCAAGATCTCAAATATTGAGATTTGTATTTTAAAAAATTCTTCATTCTTGTGTGTCTTCTGGACTCTTCCTCTGAACTCCGATGCTCTTTGGGTGGTTTGTCTTTTTTGTTTGTTTAGGAACTAAAACAAGCTCATAGCATATTATGTAAAGTACTCCTTTGTTCTCAATGTGGTTACAAAACCTTTTCTCAGTTGGTTTCATCTTTTTATTCTTGCCAGACATTTTGCACATTAAATTTGTCAAAATGGTGTCTTCAGTTGTGAATTTTGAGTTTTTGATCTATGCTTAGGTAAGTCTTCCTTACTCCCAGTATTTTTATTTATCCATTAAAAAATTATTATCTGGTTTTACGTAATTATTTTCTATATAATATTTTATTACAAATTAAGCACAAGAACAAATAGATTTGTTCTTGTTTTTTAAGCATGATGGAATGGTTACATTTATATTCACCTGTCTACCAGTTTGATCCTGACTGATTTATATAACACATCTTGCAAGATGGGCATCTAATTTTTATATTGTGGTAAAATACACACAGCATAAAATATGCCATCTTCGTATATATTTTTAGGTGTTGAGTTCAGTGATATTAAGTCCATTCATATTGTTGTGCAGTCTTCTCCACCATCCATCTCCAGAGCACTTTCCATCTTGGAAAACTGAGGCTCTGTACCCATTCTTCCCTCTCCATAGCCCTTGATAGCCACTAATCTATTTTCTGTCACTGGGATTTTGGCTACCCTGCTTCATAAAACTGAGATGATAGATCATTTGTCCTTTATTTGTTACTGGCTTATTTAACTTAGCATGGTGTCCTCAAAGTTGACCAGTCAGAATTTCCTGCCTTTTTAAGGCTGGATAATGAACACTCCATTGTATGTATATTCATTTGTGGAGGGACACTTGGATTGTTTCCATATTTTAGCTCTTGTGATTAATGTTACTATGAACATAGGTGTACAAATATCTCTTGGAGACCCTGCTTTGAATTCATTTCTTTAAAATCTCTCTAATAACGTGGTCCTTTTTTTTATTGAATTAAAAAAAAAATTTTAACTGAAGGATAATTGAGTCATTTCTAATGAGGTGTATGAACCTAGAGCCTGTTATACAGAGTGAAGTAAAAAAGAGAAAAACAAGTATCATATATTAATGTGTATATATGGAATCTAGTAAGATGGTACTGATGAATCTATTTGCAGGGCAACATAACTATAATTATATATATTATAATTCCCTGGTAGCTCAACTGGTAAAGAATCCACCTGCAATACAGGAGACCCTGGTTCGATTCCTGGGTTGGGAAGATCTGCTGGAGAAGGGATAGACTACCCACTCTAGTATTCCTTGGGCTTCTCTTGTGGCTCAGCTGGTAAAGAATCCACCTGCAATGCAAGAGACCCGGGTTCGATCCCTGGGTTGGGAAGATCCCTTGGAGAAGGGAAAGGCTACCCACTCCAGTGTTCTGGCCTGGAGAATTCCATGGACTAACTCCATGGGGTTGCAAAGAGTCAGACATGACTGAGAGACTTTCACTTTCAGTTTCAGTGGGATGCAGACATAGAGAACAGAGCTATGGACATGGGGGAGGTGGAAGGGGTGGGACAAATGGAGAAAGAAGATGGAAGCATATACACTACCACATGTAAAATAGATAGCCAATGGAAATTTGCGGTATGGCTCAGGGAACTCAAGCAGGGACTCTGTAACAACCTAGAGGGGCAGGATGGTGGGAGCTGGGAAGGAGGTCCAAGAGGGAGGGGACACGTGTATACCTGTGGCTGGGTCCAAGAGGGAGGGGACACGTGTATACCTGTGGCTGATTCATATTGATGTACTGCTTTTGATTCTTTTGAGTGTATACCCAGAAACTGAATTTCTGGATCATATGGTAATGCTATGTTTAGTGTTTTGAGGAACTACCATGCTGTTTCCCACAATAACTGTTCTGTTTCACATTCCCACCAACAATGCACAAGGGTTTTCATGTCTTTGTATTCATGCCAGCACTGTTTTTCTGATAGTAGCCATCCTAGTGTACGTGAGGTGGTATATCATTGGAGTTTTCATCTTTCACCAATGATTAGTGATGTTCAAGTATTTTTTCATGTATTTATTAGTCATTATATATCTTCTTTGTTGTTCATTCTCTCAGTCGTGTCCAGCTCTTTGCAGCGTCATGGACTGCAGCACGCCAGGCTTCGCTGCCTTTCACTATCTCCTGGAGTTTGCTCAAACTCACGTCCACTGAGTTGATGATGCCCTGATGGTTTAGTCACTAAATTGTGTTCAACTCTTGTGATCCCATGGACCGTAGCCTACCAAGCTCCTCTGTCCATGGGGTTTCCCAGGCAGAAATACCAGAGTGGTGTGCCATTTCCTTCTCCAGGGGATTTTCCTGATCCAGGGATTGACCCCAGGTTTTTCTGCACTGCAGGCTAATTCTTTACCGTCTGAACAACCAGGTGATGATACTTAGAAATGTATATTCAAATTCTTGGCCCATTTTTGAATTGATTCATTTGCATTTTATAAGTTCCCTCTATATTCTGGATCTCAGTCCCCCATTAGACATATGATTTGCGAGTTTCTGCTGTTCTGTGAGTTACCATTTTACTCTGTTGACAGTGTCTTTTGAGGCATAAAATTTAAAAATAGCTGCAACACCTAGGGTGGAAGCATAGAGTCCTAAACACTGAACCACAAGGAAATTCCCTGCTTTCTGGTTTTTATAAGACTGCTGCCTCCTAAAGCACATTGTCTAAACTTGCCTGATACGATCATTTGACCCTTTCCTTGAATGCGCCCATAGATTCTAACACATCACATTTATCTTATCTTTGTCACTGTAACTGTGAATAAAGCATAAATTAGGTTAATATCCATGGAAAATTGGCAAATGAACACTTACATCTTTTTCGTAATATTTCACAGTCAGTACATCAGTGCCAAAAGTTGTCGTATCCATCCCAAGGTTTGACTCTGTCTTTAGTCATGTAACATTTGTACTATCTATCCTTTCTCATTTTCTTATTTGTCTCTTACAGCTTGAAAGCATTTTTTAAGCTTTCAAATTGGTAGGTTTATTTTAGTAACCAAAGTTTGGAAATTAGGATAATATAAACATAGTTTTTCCATGATGATAAGGTCTATAAACATTCTGTCACAAATTTCTAAAAAGCGTATTAAGATGGAACCCTATAAATTCCTGATTTCAAACTATATTATAAAACTGTAATAGTCAAAACAGTGTGGTATTGATATAAACACAGAGAAATTGATCAATGGACAGAATAGAGAGCCGAGAGATAAACTCACATGTATGTGATCAATTAATTTGTAAGAAAGGAGCAAAGAATATATGGTTGGTATTGAGAAACCTGAACAGCCACATGCAGAAGAATGAAACTAAACCACACACAAAATTTAACTCAAAGTGGATTAAAAGTTGTATGTAAGACCTGAAAGTATAAAACTCTTAGAAGAAAACATAGGAGGTGGTAAGCTCCTTGACATTGGTCTTGGCAGTTTTTAGTTAAGTTTGGGAAACCTACACCATACCAGTCTAGGAGATCTGTCATGCTCCTTGGCATATTGAAGACTCTAAGAATTTCCATAGCAAAGGCGTTTGTCTAACTTTGTTTACCTCAGGACTTCATAATTAATGTGACAAAAGTAGATTGTTTCATGTACTGCCTGATCTTGAAGAGCTCATATTTAAAGAACAACAAGTTTAAAGAACAAATTTTAGTAAGTGGTACCTAACCAGCACTGAGGAAAGTATTATTCTGATTTTGCAGTCGATTAAACAAATAGCATCTTAATATCTGTTCAAAATGGTGAGATTTGTGCAGGTGTCCCAAAGCAGTATAAGAATTTCATTCAGTGGTAACGTTCTCCCCTGCACAGGTAGAGACAAAGGTATAAAGAAGCATTAGGTTGCTTGACAGTATACGCAAGATTGAGGCAAACTGGAACCAAAACTCTTATGTCCAAACGTTTGTTTCTAACCTGTGTTTACAAACAGAATCAAATTTCAAAGTGTACTCCTCCCCCTCAAAATAGCTAACATATTTATATGGAGCCCCACAAATTCAGGGTTTGGATGTTGATTGAGCCTCTATCTCCAACTTCACTAAATAAGAATCTTCATTTATAGAACAAGAAGAATATTTTATTATTCCTTTTTTTTCCCTTTAAGGTAAATCTTCAATTAAGCAAGGACTTCTGGTATTTGCTAATTAGAAAACAATAAAGAAATCTATCCCTATATAATTATTAATATTTAAATAAAAATGGCTTAAAATAGTACAAATAAAAAAATGTCAAGTCCATGTTTTTCAGGACAACCACTGATACATGTTAAATGTAACTAGTTTGAATATAAATTAAGATATTTGCTTTTTAACCCAGCTGTCAGTGGTGTTAATCAGGAACAGCAATAACTGAAGATTTTTACTGAATGTACGTGAACTATTTTTCTGCTAATGTGGTATGTTCAGAGAGACATGCATTCACATGGAGTTTCTCAGGCTACTCCAAGGAAGGTACCAACTTGTGAATTCTTAAAGCAGTTAAGTGTAGTATTCAGATGCTTCTGTCATTTACAAAATTAGTAGCTTTGATATGTTAGTTTATTTTAGGTGTTAAAAAATGCAATTTAATCAGTGGTTGCCAGGAATTAGGGCTGTGACTGTAGAGGGAAGTGCAGTAGAGTCTCTTTGTGGTGATGGGAAAATTTTGTATCTTGATGGTGATGTAGGTTACATGAATTTATACAGCCTTCAGTGTACATCCAAAAAAGTGCATAAAAACTGGTGAAATCTGAATAAGGTCTGTTCTGTGGTTTAGTTGATCATATTATACAAAATGTCAATTTCCTGGTTTTGATAATGTCCTATGGTTATATGAGATTTTTTGGGGGGGGAGGGGAAAGTGTATATGGGAACTTTGTAGTAGTTTTGCAGTTTCTTGTGAAATCTAAAATTATTTCAAAATTAAAAAGTTTTTTAAAATGCTATTTATACTTCTATTCAGTATTCTGTGGTGGTGATTTAGTTGCTAAGTCATGTCCGACTTACAGTCTGCATGGATTGTAGCCTGCCAGGAGGCTCCTCTGTGCATAGGATTCTCCAGGCAAGAATACTGGAGTGGATTGCCATTTCCTTCTCCAGAGGATCTTCCCGACCCAGGGATTGAACCCTGTTCTCCCACATTGCAGGTGGATTCTTTACCATCTGAGCCACCAGGGAAGCCCAAATATCTACTGTAGGAGGCATTACAATGTCTAACTTAAGAAAATGGGCTTCAGAGTTGGCTCTGGTTCAAACCCTAACTCAGCTGCTCTTAGCTATGTGAACTTGAGGAAGTTAACTAAATCTATCTGAGCTTCAGTTTCTCCATCTATAACAGGTATAATGATAATACAAATAGCAGCTCACATTTTTTTAGTGTTATATCAATAATATGTGATTAGTTAATGTTTGCACCTTATATAATTTAGCTCAGTTAATCCTTATAACAATCCTATGTGAAAGGTGCCATTTTAAGATTTTCAAATAAGGAAACTTAGCTCACAGAAGCTGTTACTTGCCTAAGGTCACTCACCTAGGAAATGTTGGAACCAAGATTAAAATTAAGTCTGGATTTTCTGTTTTTGACTATACAAAACTAGCTTGTGAAGACCCACCATCCCACCAAGAACAACTAAAAAAGAACGTATTTTAAAAATGTGTTTGAAGGCATTGGAGAGCCACCAAGGGACCCAGGACCTTAGAGGTCACCATCTTGGAGTCAAGGGAAGCCTAGAGAAGTCGCCTGGTGTTCAGTGTGACCCTTTCCCTTAGGGCATTTTGAGGTGTGGCCGAGAGACTGAGAAGAAAAGCAGAGCGTGGTCCCAGAGAGTTGAGGAGCTGAACAGACCTTCAGTCTTACAGACCTCAAGGACAAAACTTTGGGTTCAGGCCCCAGCAAGGAGAAGGAAGCTAGGTAAACCCTGGAGCCTACTTGGGGGAGGAGTGAACCTGCCCCTACTTTTAACTGCCTGCCAGAAGCTGACGTGAATGCTTTCTAGAGGAAAATAAAAACATTCTGAGCCTCAAATTATTCACTTAATTTTTCATAAACAATGCCTGGTACCTAGTCAGAAATCATTAAGCTTATCAGGCAACCAAACCAAAATATTCGGAACAGGTATAGGTAGTATAATTATCAGATTGGATTTTTAAATAACTAAGAATAATACATTCAGGAATTTAAAAGCTATGACAACCCTAGGCAGCGTATTAAAAACCAGAGACATCACATTGCCAACAAAGGTCTGTGTAGTCAAAAGCTGTGATTTTTCCAGTAGTCATGTGTGGGTATGAGGGTTGGACCACAGAGAAGGCTGAGTGCTGAAGAATTGAAAATTGGGATGCTAGAGAAAAGTCTTGAGAGTCCCTTGGACAAAGCAGGGAGATCAAACCAGTCAGTCCTAAAGGAAATCAACCCTGAACATTCATTGGAAGGACTGATGTTAAAGCTGAAGCTCCAGTATTTTGGCCACCTGATGCAAAGAACTGACTCATTGGAAAAGACCCTGATGCTGGGAAAGATCGAAGGCAGGAGGAGAAGGGGGCGACAGTGGATGAGGTGGTTAGATGGCATCACTGACTAAATGGACATGAGTTTGAGCAAACTCTAGGAGATAGAGAAGGACAGGGAAGCCTGGTGTGCTGCAGTCCATGGAGTTGCAAAGTGTCGGACACAACTCAGTGACTGAACAGCAATTTAACAAGACGAAGAACTCCAGCAGGGAATTAAAAGCCATAAAAAGGATTAGATGAGTATTTTCAAACTGAAAGCTTAAAACTCAGGTTAAGAATTCAGTAGATGAGTTTGTCAGCAAAAAAGATACAGATTAAGCAAAAAGGATTAAACATTTTGAGAAACAAAGGGTAGAGAATTTCTCAGCAGACCTGTACTTAAGGAAATCCTTAAGTGAGTTCTTTAGGCAGAAGGAAAACAATCCCAAATGGAAGCACAGAAAGAGTATAGAAGGATGGAAAGGGTAAATTGTGGGTATATTTAAATGAATATCTTACAGAGTTTCAATTAAATGGAGAATTTAAAAATATTTACATACTTCTGTAACACAAAGATGGGGCAGGAATAAATGATGTTAGTGTTCTGTGGTTCCTTCATTATCTAGGTGTTATTTAAAGTACTGATTTAATTCCAACACTGAACATTGTAATCTCTAGGGTAATACTATATAAAAATAGTAACATAATATATATAAATAACAAACTACCATGAGGGAAATAAATAATAAAACATTTAACCCTAAATCAGGCAAAAAAGGAGAGAAAAAAGAACAGAAGAGGAAGGGTTGTTCAGATAGGAAATAGTTCAATGGTAGATTCAAATCCACATAGTTATTTAACTGTTAGATATAAATAGATGTATACAGATAAACCAAACCAAAATATAGTTGTAATTTTGGACTGAGTTTGGCCTTCTGCCCATAGGCTAGTGGGTACAGTTGTGTCTGTGGGATATTATATATATATACATGCCTTCCAGAATTGGCTAGATTTAATGAAGGCTTTTCTTTTGATTTCTTTCTCCTTTAGGACATGTGAATATGAAATTTGCCATAGTTAATTTGGTGGGTAGCAATAAAACCAAATATCTGTGTCCTTTTTTCCTCTGTGTTGAAAATGAGGCTTAATTCTGAAAGTTTTGAAGTAATCTTTTTCTTACAAATTTTACCTGATATTAACAGAACTGTGTGAGTGCTTGTAATTTACACAGTAGTTTGTTCATAGCAATTCATCTGACCTGGACTGTCAAGGAAGTTAACTACTAGAGATGGAAGGTAGAACTCACTGATTTTGGTTACACTGATGTTTTCATTACTATTCATTTCTCTTTGAACAGGTCATTCCTTTCAACAGCTGTTGATGAAATTCAGGAACATACTCTTTTATTGAGCAATTGTCATAAGTGCCAAGGAGTAGGAAAGTGAAATCCCAGATTAATGATAGCCATGTTGTATTGTTTAATAGGCAGTGAAATCAACTGTGCAGACCATCACTGTTGGAGGCGTGAGCACATCACAGTTTAAGACAATTATTCCTCTGGCAACTGCTCCCAATGTCCAGCAGATTCAAGTGCCTGGAAGCAAGTTTCATTATGTCCGACTTGTTACTGCCACAACAGCCAGTAGCTCCACCCAGCCAGTTAGTCAGAATCCCAGTACAAACACTCAGCCTCTCCAGCAAGGTTGGTAACCGTTTCTTTTAAAAACAGTAATGAATGTGTTAAACCTTTTCATAGGAAGTGATCCTTTTCTTGCTGAAATCCTGATTAAGCAGGCATTTCAGCTGAGAGTTTGAATCAGCAGCTGTTGCAGAAGGCAGTGAAATAGAATATATCCCAGTTGTATATAACTATAGTATTTTGTTCTGCTAGAAACTGATACATAGTGTGCTGTAGTACCAGATGATGATTTATCAGTTTGTGGGTAGCCATTTGATTGCTGATTTAAAAACCTACCATTATGCCAGTGGGATTGATTTAAAGGGAACCAAATTATTTATAATCTTTTTTTCTAAACTACAAAGCTGTCTAAACTGCACAGGGTTTGGGATCAGTTGAAATGACCAGTAGGCAAGGTATAAATGATTAGTATGTACTTCATCCTTTATGTACTTTGAATGTATAATTGATAATGAAAATCAGTTAAACTGTCATTTTGCTCGATTTTATTTTTCCTGGGAAGTATTCCTGTCAGTAGTCCTACTTCTGTTTGTGCTTAATCCTTCCAACTGCCTAATGTTCATACACGGATCCACACATATAACCTTTATCCATACTTATCTACTTGTTAAAAAATTGAAACTGAAAGGATCAGGACAGCTTATATTTAGGGTCTAATTTTTTTCCTTGGAAGATCACTGCATATTCCATCAGTGTCAAATGGCAGGTGAATGATCTGTTGTTCATTGGATATAACTAGACGGATTAAAGACCATTTGTTTGCTCCTTCATTTTTATTAAGGGATCAGAGGGTTGGAGCTGTACATTGCTAATAGCTCGTTCATCTAAGTCTAAGGAAAAGTGGAAGAAAAAACTTTTTTATAAATTACTGATGGGAGAAAACAGAATATGCCTTAGGGAAATAGTATTTTGGTGTGTATTAAAATTAGACACCTCAAGTAATTATAGTTTCTGTTCCCTCTTTAAACTGATTATGAAAGAAAATCTTTTGTTATAGTGTTCTTAATGAGAGGAAAAATGACATTTGCATGTACTGGTGACTGAGGGAGTCACGTTTATACTGTCATTGCCTAGGAGGTGCTGCTCAGTGCTACAGTTTTCTTAGCTACATAACGATATAAAGCAGTCACTAGATACAGTTGGTTATATTTTATGTTTGTGTGTTTGTATGTATGGAAATATGCTGAGCATCCACTTCCAGTGTGACTTAACACTGATTTATTCATCATCGAGAATAAGTCTTTGGTGTGAGCAGAAGAGGAAGCTGAAGATCCAAGAAGAGTTAGAGGAATGGGTTGGGTGTTTCATAATTCTGGTGTGTTTACTGGTTCCTTCTTTCCCCACCATACGTCTGTCTTTTCTGCTTCCCTCTGCTTCTCTGTTCTCGTTGCCTCCTTGCAACCCCTCGCCCCCTCCCGCTTCCCCATAGCTTCCTTTTTTGCTTTCCTTCAGTCTCTCTCAGTCCCCCCCATCTCCTTCACATCTGTCTATTCCCTCTTCCCCCCTACTTGCATACATATACCACCCATGCTGTTTCCTTTCTATTCACCCAGTTTTCCTCTTTTTGTCTTTCTCTCCTATCCCATGGAAGATCTGGGTGTATGAAAAAGATATTATTTCATAGAAATAACGAATTAATATCTCTATTTTCATTAGATACTAAATAGTCACTCTAGTTCATGAAACATGCTAAAATCTTTCTAAAGGCTAGGTTCCCTACGAGGGATTTACTTAAAAGTCAAAGGGAACTGGGCTCATCTTGTCCATTTTCCCATCAAAGCCATACAGATGCCAGTAGTCAAAGGTTCCGCCATGGTATTTCCTGGCTGGATGGCAGATAGCACAGTGGAAGGACCCAGAAGATTGCTTGGTTCATTAACCTCTTTAGAATATAATCTACAGTCTTGGTGAGCGAGGAAATTGACTTAAGAAACTAAAAGCCCTCAAAGCAGGTATGGTTTCTGAAGTTTTGAAGGAGACTATTCTGAAAGGATTGTTCAGAATTCCTATTGAAGACCAAAACATTAAAGATTATGCCAACTTCTATGAAAGCTGCAGGAGGGATAATGTGGGACCATGCTCAAAAGTTGAGGAGGAGAAATCTAGACTGTTGACTAAGACATGTAATATCAATATGACCACCCCCCATGTATATTTTATCATGTTCTTTTTTTCTGGCCACTATGTTTTCTGATTTCTCCATTCTCCAGATATCAGTTAAAACCCAGCATGCATATGGCAAGCTAATGTAAACCTCGAGTTCCCAAATTTTCTAGCTCTTTGTACATGTGTGCGTGCTGGTGTGTGCATGCGTGTGCGCACACATGGGGACATGTCCACTGTCCTAATCCAAATGAGATCCACTCAAGTCTCCCGCGGGAGATGAACGAGGGCAAGAGGCATACTCCTTCCCCGTCATCTCACAGCCCACCAGGAAAGTTCCTGCATTTCTGTGCACTTACCGCCACACTCACGGAGCAGTGACCAGCGTCACCTTTTCAAGGAACAGGTGGTGTAGAGAGACCCCTTTTCTATGTCCCAGGCATGAATTCAGGCTTTTAATTTCTTTTTAGTTCATCTTTTAATTCTTCATAGTATCGCTGAGACCAGTCTAACCTGTATTAAAATTAAATCAGAATAGGAAACAGTTTCAAATAGGGTGTCAGGTGTCACTGCTCCTGTAATTCATGGTCACACTTTTTTTGTATAGCAACTTTATCGAGATACATTTCAGATCTACCATAGGATTGACCCTTATGTAAAACACGCGACAGTTTAGTGATGTTTAGTATATTCAGAGATAGTGCAGCCCCCCCGCACTGACCACGCACTCTTTCTGGAGGTCTCTCTCCTTCCCACCTCCCCCCTCCCTAGTCTGTTACCTTGTTGCAGAGGCCTGCGCTCTTTCAGATCAGAGTACTTACTCTGTCTCCTGTTCTTCCAGGGCTCTCAACTTTTTGTCTTCAGCCATCAACCCTCCCATCCCCACCAAAAGTGTAAAAAAAAAAAAAAACTCTCTTAACATTGTTAACAGCCTTTCTCTTCAAGGAAGTCTGTTCTTTACTGTTCCGAACAGTTTGTCTCAGTTTCTACGGCAGTTTATTATCTCAGCCTCTCTTTCATCGCAGGCTCTAGGCCTTTGGTGTAAATAAGACCTGAAGGATGTCCTTTCTGTCTTCTCAGATCCCTCCTGTAGACTGTGGAAGTGGCAGTAGGCTTGATTGGAACTTGTACGCCTTTTGATCCAAACATACAGGTCTAGTGCCGGCCTGTCTCCTGAATTTCACCGTCTCACGCCATTTCTCCATGTCAGGTTTCATCTTCCCTTCCGGTCAGCGCATCCTTGAATGTTTTGCGCTAATGGCCACCGTTTTCCCGTTCACTTGAGAGTTCAGGATGGCTGACCCTTCTTCCCTCGTGCTTACGTCTCCATCCTTTCCCTGCCACCCTGACTCTGCAGCTCTTCCCTCCTTTCCATTCCCAGTGCCATCACCCCGGGTCAGGCTCTCAGGTTCTGTACTCAGAATTCCGACTTCCTTCGTTCCTCTCGGCTCGGTTGGGTTTTACATGCTGCTGCCACGAACAAGCTAGCTTCCCTTTGTGCGCTTCCAGTAATGTTTCTTTACTTCTCAGTGCTCAGAAACTTCTGATCGCCTGCTGAATTAACAGTACAGATGGAGTATATAGATCTGTACCCTGACATTCAAAACCTTCAACAACACAGCCAGAGTCAGCTTTCTTCTTCTTTTTTTTTTTTTTGGCCAGCACTAGCCTACTTTTCACCCCTAGTCCCAGCCAGACTTATCTGTTCCCAAGCATTTTGTGAAGAGAAGCTTCAAATGCGAAGCTTTCCAGCATCGGGCCCCCCACTTGTCAGACTCTGCCTCTGCGGCGACCTCCCTCCTCCGGTCTGCGTGCCCGCGCTGCAGCCTGGCCGTCGGTCAGGACCCATCTCAGGCTCTGTCCTCCAGTCTGTGTGCCTGCCCTGCAGCCTGGCCGTCGGTCAGGACCCATCTCAGGCTCTGCCCTCCAGTCTGCGTGCCCGCGCTGCAGCCTGGCCGTCGGTCAGGACCCATCTCAGGCTCTGCCCTCCGGTCTGCGTGCCCGCCCTGCAGCCTGGCTGTCGGTCAGGACCCATCTCAGGCTCTGTCCTCTGGTCTGCGTCCCCGCCCTGCAGCCTGGCCGTCGGTCAGGACCCATCCCAGGCTCTGTCCTCCGGTCTGCGTGCCCGCCCTGCAGCCTGGCCGTCGGTCAGGACCCATCTCAGGCTCTGTCCTCCGGTCTGCGTGCCCGCCCTGCAGCCTGGCCGTCGGTCAGGACCCATCTCAGGCTCTGTCCTCCGGTCTGCGTGCCCATGCTGCAGCCTGGTCGTCGGTCAGGACCCATCCCAGGCTCTGTCCTCCGGTCTGCGTGCCCGCCCTGCAGCCTGGCCGTCGGTCAGGACCCATCCCAGGCTCTGTCCTCCGGTCTGCGTGCCCGCCCTGCAGCCTGGCCGTCGGTCAGGACCCATCCCAGGCTCTGTCCTCCGGTCTGCGTGCCCGCCCTGCAGCCTGGCCGTCGGTCAGGACCCATCCCAGGCTCTGTCCTCCGGTCTGCGTGCCCGCCCTGCAGCCTGGCCGTCGGTCAGGACCCATCCCAGGCTCTGTCCTCCGGTCTGCGTGCCCGCCCTGCAGCCTGGCCGTCGGTCAGGACCCATCCCAGGCTCTGTCCTCCGGTCTGCGTGCCCGCCCTGCAGCCTGGCCGTCGGTCAGGACCCATCTCAGGCTCTGTCCTCCGGTCTGCGTGCCCGCCCTGCAGCCTGGCCGTCGGTCAGGACCCATCTCAGGCTCTGTCCTCCGGTCTGCGTGCCCATGCTGCAGCCTGGTCGTCGGTCAGGACCCATCCCAGGCTCTGTCCTCCGGTCTGCGTGCCCGCCCTGCAGCCTGGCCGTCGGTCAGGACCCATCCCAGGCTCTGTCCTCCGGTCTGCGTGCCCGCCCTGCAGCCTGGCCGTCGGTCAGGACCCATCCCAGGCTCTGTCCTCCGGTCTGCGTGCCCGCCCTGCAGCCTGGCCGTCGGTCAGGACCCATCCCAGGCTCTGTCCTCCGGTCTGCGTGCCCGCCCTGCAGCCTGGCCGTCGGTCAGGACCCATCCCAGGCTCTGTCCTCCGGTCTGCGTGCCCGCCCTGCAGCCTGGCCGTCGGTCAGGACCCATCCCAGGCTCTGTCCTCCGGTCTGCGTGCCCGCCCTGCAGCCTGGCCGTCGGTCAGGACCCATCCCAGGCTCTGTCCTCCGGTCTGCGTGCCCGCCCTGCAGCCTGGCCGTCGGTCAGGACCCATCTCAGGCTCTGTCCTCTGGTCTGCGTGCCTGCCCTGCAGCCTGGCCGTCGGTCAGGACCCATCTCAGGCTCTGTCCTCCACAGGAAGCAGCTCCTCCTGTCCCCATCCCCTGCCAGGCAGATGTATGTTCCGTCTCCTCTGGACTCCCACGGTGCTTTCTCTTTTTTTTTTTAATTAACTTTTATTTTATTTGAGTACTTGTCTAAGCTGCTCTGCTTGAATGTAATAATCCCTTTGAGCAAGTGTCTTGTACTGCAGTTTCCCTGGAACCCTGTTCACAGTGACATTTGTGCAGCAGTAAGGTGTAACAACACCAGTGACAGCAGTGGCTACTAACATGTATTGAGCACTTGCTGTTTGTTGAGCACTGTTCTAATAAATTTTCATGAATTAACACGTTTAATCCTCTTACCCTGTGAGGGAGATACTACCCCTACACTGCAGGTGAGGATACAGGAAAGAGAACTTAAGTAGTGAGAAAGCAGCAGGATCGGGGTTTGAACCCCTCAGTCTTGACTTATGACTTAGGAGACCATTCATTTTTTTTAATTTATTTTTTTATTGAAGTGTAGTTGAATTAAGGGGATGATATTATTAACCTTCCTGCTATGCTGCCTTTTAGTAATGAATTGTACAAGAATGATATTTTCTCTGGCTTGAATATCAACACAGAGGTAGAAATAGATAGAACAGCAAGTAACCCAAGCTCCTGAATGGCAGTTTTTAATTTATGCATCATTTCATCTGACCGGATTTAGTAGTGAATCTACATAGCCTCTGAATACAGGGATACAGGTTGAAATATTTTCAGGAGAATATCTTAAACAACAGACAGTCCCTCATAAAGCGGGCAGACTAGAGCTACCTTAGATATAAGTTCCCCGGTACCTGGGTTAAAGAATTTTGAAAATAACTCTCTTGGTCAAAGATTCTACCAAGTAGGAAACCAGTGGAATTATTTAAGCTTTTTCATGAGGATATTCTGAAGGAACTAAGTATCTTAAATGCTTTAAACAACTATTTTTGTAAATAAACTGTCCTTCTCCTCCCTCCTTTTTTACAAAGCAAAACCGGTTGTTGTTAACACCACCCCGGTGCGGATGTCCGTCCCACTTGTCTCAGCGCAGACAGTCAAACAAGTGAGTGTCACGCCACTTCTCTCAGTCCCAAACAGAAGTTTACCTCTAGAATTGAAAGTTAAGAAAAGATTTATTTATGTATTTTTATTAAAGCAGAGTTGATATACAATATTATATGTTACACATGTACAGTATAGTGATTCACAGTTTGTAATAGTATACTCCATTTCTAGTTAATATAAAATGTTGGGTATGCTCCCTGTGTTGTACAATATACCCTTGTAGCTTATTTCTGTATAATGGTTTGGACCTTCTAATCCCCTAAGTGTAAGAGATTTCAACTGAATTGAGAAGCTATGAAATTTATTTTTGTGGTCCCTGATAACACTGCTTTTCTTTGTAGGTCGTTCCAAAACCAATCAATCCAACTTCTCAGATAGTGACCACCAGCCAGCCACAGCAGCGGCTCATCATGCCTGCCACCCCACTGCCACAGATCCAGCCAAACCTCACGAACCTACCACCAGGCACGGTGCTGGCCCCAGCACCAGGAGCAGGGAACGTGGGCTACGCGGTGCTGCCGGCCCAGTACGTGACTCAGGTATGGGCAGAGAGTCCAGTCACTGTGTGTGCGTGCATGCTCAGTCGACTGTTTGTGACCTCATAGACTGTAGCCCTCCAGGCTTCCCTGCCCATGGGATTCTCCAGGTAAGAATACTGGAGTGGGTTGTCATTTCCTACTCCAGGGGATCTTCTCGACCCAGGGATTGAACCCACCTCTGCATTGGCAGGCAGGTTCTTTACCCCTGCACCACCTGGGAAGTCTCCTTGGAAAGGTTAATCAGGTCTAAGATGTCTAGCATTGTCACATTCTAAAACTACTCAAGAACATGTAATTCAGTGTTGAAGACTCTTCCCAAAACCTTGACATGTTAATAAAAACTTTGAAGTTTATTTTTATATATCTTTAGCATTTAGATATGTACAACGCAAGTCAGGTATACAAGTCAGGCAGTTTGGAGCTGAGAACAGTTTGGTAGGAGGGCAAGATCATGTAGATAGAAGAGAAAGTAGGTTGAGTCAAGATTAGCCATCCCAGTGAGTTTAGAAAGGGCTGTAATAAATAAGATGCCACTGACTTGTTCTTGGAAACTAGACTGTGAGATGTGTTTCCAGGTGACTTATCTGATGGCTGTCTCTCCAGACCTGGTCATCTTTAGATGACAGCTGTAGATGACATCTGGTTATCTTTGGCATCAGAACCACATTGTCTGGTTGGCTGGCTTTCATTAGGAGTGATGCTTTCTAGGAAGCAGATAGAAGTAGTTTTCCTTTTCATGTAAGAGTCAATCCCTGGTATCTCAGATGGTAAAGAATCTGCCTGCAGTTGAGGAGACTCAGGTTCTATCCCTGGGTCAGGAAGATCCTCTGGAGAAGTGAGTGGCAACCCAGTCCAGCATTCTTGCCTGGAGAATTCCATGAACAGAGGAACCTGGTGGGCTACAGGCCATAGGGTCGCAAAGAGTCAGACATAACAGAGCAATTAACATTTTGACTTTTCTAAGCTGTTGTTCAGTTTTGATGTATTCATATTATAAGAGAGAGACAGGCAAATTTTTCTGTGTATGTTAAAGAAATGTACTTTGGAGTATAATAACTGGCTACTGGTTGAAAAAATTAGTGTTCAGTATTTTTATCATTAGCATCTTTTCTTATATTTAGAATCAGTACGAAATAGAAACTTAATTACTATGCATATAACTTCTCATTCTCTATAACTTGTGATAAATGATCACAGTTTATTTGCAAGTAGACACATTGCATTTTTCTTGCTGATACAGGTTACTATAGTATTTTCAGGACATTCATCTAGAATTTTTTAATTTTGATACAGTTATTCCTTTGTGAAAGAAGTTCTTCCATTTGTGCCATGTAGTACTTTAAAATGTTCACATTGTTTTTTACCTCTGGTATTGGTTTTGGGTCTTTAGAAGAGCTCCATGAGGTAGTAAGTATTTTTGTATGAAATTTTCGTGTTATTCCTATTTTAAGAGGTGATTTTGTGCTTTTCCCCCATCATTATATTTAGGGATATTGTCCATTTTTGTAAACAGGGTCTGAAATTACCTTTCTTTATATGTAGCTACAGCAGTCTTCCTATGTGTCTATAGCAAGCAACTCTAACTTTACCGGAACACCTGGTATCCAGACCCAGGCAAGGCTTCCATTCAATGGGTGAGTTATTTGGATATGTTTTAAGTTGTTGTTTCAGGTTAAATGCAACATCAAATATCCATACATATTTCAAAATACAAGTATTTGATTTTTCTCCCCTCAAAGCCATGTGAGCGTGGCCCTGCAGTACTTTTTATTTTGTAATACTTTAAACAGGAAAGTTGCAGGAATCGTCAGAGAACTCCCAAATTATCTTTTACTCCCATTCACCAATTCAGCCGCAGGTGTTTTGTTATTTTCTGTCTATTTTCTCTCTTTCTCTTATCTCCTCTTGAATATGTCTGAAAATGATATTACCTAGTTTTTAAATTATTGTTTAGAGCCTTGCTTTTTTTTCATTTATAGATTTTTTTAATCCATTAATTGCTGTCTTTATAATATTGGTTGAGAAGCTTTAGTTAGTTACATGGAACCAGTCTTCCCCTTCTCTCCCCTCCTGAATTCCAACTTCACACATCCTTTTCTACTTACTACGTTTTATAATTGAATCTCAAAAGAGTTTAGGAGATTTCAACTTTAGTTCTCTTAGGAGAGAGAGTACTTTTTGTGGATTGTTCTTTAGAAACTGTTGATAATTTCCTTTTCTCTATTTTAGTCCGTATCTTGGTTTTACCTTTCTTTTCACATTACAACTTGCGTTTTGAATTTAATGTATATGGAACATAGCAAACTTTTATTAGAGGTGGATATATTTGTTAAAACTTTATTTTAGGAGGAATTTACAGGTTAGACACTTTTCTAATTGTACATAGTTACCTTCGATTGATTAAACTGTCTATTTTTTTGTGTGTCTCTGTATAGCATAATCCCATCAGAGTCTGCCAGTCGGCCCAGAAAGCCCTGTAATTGTACAAAATCGCTGTGTTTAAAATTGTAAGTCTTTTTGCTACTGTTTCCTCATTCGATATAACTGAAAGTGTTTTAAAAAATAAATGGAGCTAACTAAAAATTCTTAACAGACCGATTTCATAAGTCATAAGTAAACAGAGAAGTGAATGCTGAAGCACATATGACAGTGTACAAACACTCTCAGCTGGGAAGAGAGAAGCAATTTTAGGGTCTTTACCACAGGGGAGGTACCGCAGCATGAGACAGACTGGTCTCTGACCTTACTAATACGCTTGAACTTATTTAGGAGCTTTGTGTTTGGTCTCCTAAATGAGATGGTACTCTTGAATAGTCTTTTAAATTGTTGATTAATTTGCTTGTTAGTACTGAACTAAGAGATTTGACATGAAACGGTTAAATAAAAAGCAAGGGTCTTATGAGGGTTTAGAATCCAAAGAAACATGACAATAGTTCAAGTGAGCATGTTCCACTAATAGAATATAGCCCATGTTTTTCCTTTCTGCGATTTTGAAATAACTACTTTTGAGTGCATAAAGTCACATAGCTCTTGTGTTGACGGCTGTTACTACTAGAACTAGGCTTATAAACCAAAATTCTAGGGGTTGGGGGCTTTACCTTTGAGCCCTGTCTTGTAGTTGACAATCAGTGTACGTTGTCAACTCTGTAAGTGGCTCCGAGTGCATTTCTAAAATGCTTTACTGCGTGTATAATGCTACTAAATAAGATAATTTCTAGTTTTGTGTTTCTTTAAACAATGACTTTTTTACGTGACTTACACTGATTTTTATATTCCAGATACTGTGATTGCTTTGCAAATGGTGAATTTTGCAACAACTGCAATTGTACTAATTGTTATAATAACTTGGAACATGAAAATGAAAGGCAAAAAGCAATAAAGGTGATTATTTTTTATTTCTTTCATCTGACAAGTTTCCCGTTTCACCTGTTTTTTGCTGAGCTCAAGTATTTTACAAAAAAAGTGAATTCCCTTTTGCAGAGTTGAAGTTTAATCTATTGTGATTTAACATGGCTTGATATCTGATGTGTTTTGACAGGCATGTCTTGACAGAAATCCAGAAGCTTTTAAGCCTAAGATAGGGAAAGGGAAGGAGGGAGAATCTGATCGACGTCACAGCAAAGGATGTAATTGCAAACGATCAGGATGTCTTAAGAACTACTGTGAATGCTATGAGGTGAGATGGGTTGGGAAAAATGATCTAACCATCTTTTGAAAATAACTTTAGAAAGGGCATACAAAAAAGTTTACTGTGGGACTTAACCTGGCGATCCAGTGGTTAAGACTCTGTGCTTCCACTGCAGGGGACGCAGGTTCGATCCCTGGTCGGAGAACTAGGATCTTGCATGCCTCACAGCACAGCCAGAAAAAAAAGTTTATTTGTAAATTGGGAAATTACTTTGCTTTTGCAGTTTGAAAATATTGCAGTTGGAAAAGTCAGCCTTAATTTGAGGAAGACCTGCCTTCTGGTTTCCCAAGCAGGACTTCGGAGGAACAATACCTTCATTTTGTCGTTACAGTTTGGAGTCTCACTGGCAGATTTATCAGCTCATAACTTCTTATACCCGGAAGTATGCAAACCATAGTACCAGTTTATGGATTTTCAATAAAAATAACATCAAAGTGAATCGGAAACTGTAGTAGTGGTTCTCCACTGAGGGGTATTACTACAGTTTCTCCCCCAGAGACTTTTTGGAAAAACACATGGATAACAAAATAACCTGCATCCCAGGGTGCAGTCCTGAGAGTGTAGTCTTATCCTGCCCCAGATGCCACTAGGGCCCTGCTGAAGAACTCTGTAGAAAACGAAATTATGTTAGGAGGTTTGCCTTGTGAGCATAAAAGTAGGTAAGGAGGAATATGTAGTTGCTGGATGAGGTTACTGAACTACTGAAGGGTTTAGGGAATCCAGAGCGGAATGTCGGGAGGGAGAGGAATTCATAATAAAAATAGCATCTGTGAAATCCCTTTAATGTGATACTGTATGTATGTGTTTGCATAAGCGGGATCACCAATGTGTTCATGGTGATTTGATTGAAGTGGCTGGATTATGGATGACCTTTATTTTTAATATTGTATCACTCATTTTTTAGAAAGAATATACATTATTCATATCAGGAGGAAAATCTATAGTGAGGGGAAAATTGTATAGAAGGCCTCAATTAAGCATAGTATAGCCACTCTCAGAATGGCCAACAATACTGGACCTGGCTACACGCAGAGCTGGCCCGTTGGGTGTTGCTAGCAAGAGATGTTTCCATTTTATCGTCTGTCAGTTGACCAGCTAACTGTCATCTGTTGACTTGATCACAGAATCTGTTGCAGTGATGTCCTGTGGTTTTGTTTGCTGTTTTCACTGGCGTTCAGTTGCCTTACAGTGTTAGTTTCTGCAGCACTGCAAAGTGGGATGAGCTGTAACACGTATACGTGTACCCCCCTTTGTCACCACGGCGCGCTGAGCAGAGTTCCCTGTGCTGGACAGTTGGTTCTCATTATCTTTTGGGTTTGATTTGGAAGCTTTTCTTTTGTAAATCTTTTAGGCAAAAATAATGTGTTCCTCAATATGCAAGTGTATTGGCTGTAAGAATTTTGAAGAAAGCCCAGAAAGAAAGACGCTGATGCACTTGGCAGATGCAGCTGAAGTTCGGGTGCAGCAGCAAACAGCCGCGAAGACCAAGTTATCCTCTCAGATTTCAGACTTGCTTACCAGGCCAGCACCAGCTTTGAATAGCGGAGGAGGGAAGTAAGTTGATATTTTAATAGCTTTTTATAGTATGATATATTCATTTCTGATAAAGTTTCTCTTGGGGGGCAGAATTGGGCTCATATTTTTGGTTGTTGCAAACCTGACTTTTCTATTTTCTACCATGAATTACTTGTAAAGGAATATAAAAGTTAACAGAAAAATCACTGTCATATATTATATAGTTGTAAAATGCACAGTAAGGTTTTAGGTCACTGGGCTTATTAATTGGATTTCTTCCTACTAAGATGAGGTAATTATGTAATTTGACAAACCCTGAAGAAAAACAGAATTTTTTCCCTCTTACTGGTGGTTATTCACCTTTCTTTCCATTCTCACCTTCTCTTGCCTTCCCCGTGCCCCCGTGGCACTTTCCCCTCCTCGTTGGAACACCTCACATACTGCATTATTGAAGCTCCTCCTCTTCTTAGACTGCAAGCTCTGGAGCAGGAAAGCTGGAGCCTTACTGTCGGGCCAGCCTGAGTTTTATAGTTCCCAGTGCTCTCGTGGTCTGTGACTTTGACAGGCACTTCATCTCTCTGAGCCTTACCTCAGTTTTCTTACCTTTACCGTCACCCTTTTCGTGTGGCCGTGAGGAGTCAAGGAAAGCTTGGCAGGGCCCAGTGCAACAGAGTCTGCTGACTTGAATTTGTATTTGAGTGTGTAAGAGGTTAATTTGAGGAATCATTAAATGGAATGAGCCTTGCAAATGGTATTTTATTTAAAATGCCTAGGTTGAAATAAGATCCAAATTATAGAACTTATAAAAGTAAGGCTTTTGTACAAAATATTTTGGATATTAATTCTAAAGCACTCTTATAACTGGCATGTAATCAGCAAGAGCTGATTGCTGAAGTAGAAGTGGGCAGACACGCTCATGAGAGGCACCACAGGGGTCCTTTCTGGTCACCTGCTTCCAGTGCACGCCTTAGTCTCTAAGTCATGACTGACTGCATACTCCGTGGGCAGTAGGCCACCTGGCTCCTCTGTCCATGGGATTCTCCAGGCAAGAGTACTAGAGTGGGTAGCCTTTCCCTTCTCCAGGGGATCTCCCCAGCCCAGGATTGAACCCAGCCTCCTGCGTTGCAGGCAGATTCTTTACCACTGAGTCACCAGGGAAGCCCAACCTAATATCTGTGTGGAATTAAAGATACTGCTACGCTAAAACATTTACAAGTAATTTTTCAACTCTGGAAAATGTTTGTTATTATGAAGTGTGAAAGAACACAAAATCATACTCTATAATCAAAACTTAAGTATAGAGACTTCCCCAGAAGTCCAGTGGTTATGACTTCATGCATCCAATATAGGGGGCAAGTGTTCAATCCCTGGTCAGGGAACGGAGATCCCACATGCCACGCAACACAGCCAAAAGAAAAAAAAAACACTATAAGAAAAACTTGTAAGTATTAAAAAAAGCCCTACTAGCATGTTAATAGGCTTTTGTCTTTGAGTGGCAAAAATTTGAAATTTTTTCTTTCCATTTACTCTCCTATAGTTTCCAAATACTATATAATGAATGCAACTATTATACATGATTACTTAATTATACAATATTATTGTAATATTAACTTTAGTATCTTAAGATTATGTTTTCTAATTTAAAATTAGAAGTTTTTATATTTTAATTCTAACTTTTTATATTAAAAAAATCTCCATCCAAGTGTAGAGCAGTTGAAATCCTGTTACCCTGTCTTGTCATAGTGGGCCTTCATTTCTAACTTCATTCGTTTGGTGGTTCCCTTTGATCAGAGACTGCTCGCTTACAGGTTGTTTAGTGGTTAGAGTAGGTTACCTGATTTTTGTCTCTTAGGCTTTAAGACTTGGCTCCATATAGCTAGCCTCAAGATGGATTCCTCTGAGTTAATAATAGTTTAGGTCTTTATGAATGAAACTTCTGTACAGAACAGTATCTGTGCCCCCATTGTTTTGTTTTTGTTATGGAATAATGGAAAATTTTGGTGTGGTTTGTTTTTTTTACAAAAACATAAGGGACTATAGGAAAGTGCTTTATTTTCTTTGTTGTCCAGGAGAGGACAGTGCTTTCAGGTTCCAACATTACACATTTCATTCCTTGAGCAAATATTCGTGGAGTGTCTGTGTGTGTCAGGCACTGCTCTCAGAAGTGCAGAAACAACAGTGAGTAAGGCAAAAACTGCACTCAGAGCTTACAATTCCTGAATCAGGAGGACTTTTGTTACAGCAGTAGCCCGTCAACATGTAGAATTACATCATTCAGTTAACCAGTCTAGGTCAACGTGTTTTATATCAAATGTTATATTTAAAAATGTGAAGTTCTTTGGGATGTGCCTGTGTTCATGGCACAAACTGTGATGTTCACTGTGCCTGCTGAATCATGAAAATGTAGACAGAGTTGTCCAGGTGAATGTCAGCCACTTCTGCCGATATTCACCACCACCATCATCTCTTTCTCAAAAATCATTGCAGGTTGCCATTTACGTTTGTTACTAAGGAAGTAGCTGAAGCCACGTGTAATTGCCTTCTTGCCCAGGCGGAGCAGGCAGACAAGAAGGGAAAATCAAAGGCAGCTGCTGAACGGATGATACTTGAGGAATTTGGGCGATGCTTAATGAGCGTCATCAACTCTGCAGGAAAAGCAAAAAGTGACCCTTGTGCCATGAATTGCTAACTCTTGCACAAAAAACTGCTTAAATGGAACTGTACAGAAAATTGAAGGTGCAGGGACACTTGATTTTTCTGGAAATAGCTTGACAATTATTGTATTGTTAATTCAGTCCTTGAGACCTGAAATTATATTGACGGAGAAGAAATTTTAAATGAGGAAATGAGTACATTTTAAATCTTAGTTAAATCTGCTTATGCCCCTTCTAAATTGAATTTTTCTTCATTGTGTTATATAGATTTTTAATTTGCTTGGGTTTCTTAAGAACTAGATGTTCTATCCTTCTGATTCTATTGACAAAGAACATTTATAAATTACTATTATATAATTTATAATGTATGGCGTTGTATGACTTTATTCCAGTACAAAAAGCCAGAGTAGTACTGGTATTATTACCCAGTCATTCTTTGGTACTAGCAGATAGAATGTCTATATAAACAAATTCTTATGAAACATATTCAAATGACATTTTATGTTTAGAAAAGCACTATCTTTTTAAGAAAAAACAACTTTTTAGGGTGAATCCTGGAATAATATCCTGTTGTCAACTTTGGGAATTGTCAGAAGGGGAAATAATTTGTAGGCACACTTTTAAAATAAAAAAGTTACTTTGCTTTTTTAAAAAACATAAAAGTGTTATGGGACAGAAAATAATTCTCAAAAGATGGACAATTTGTTTCTACAATAAGGAGTGACTAAGAAAGGTTCTGAGATGTTTCCATTTTCTTTCAGAGAGGCGGTATGTATTTGAAATAATAAATTGTCAGTGATTAAGGGGTACTATTAAAATGAACGGTGCATATGAATAGAAGCAAACATATTATGTAGTGATAAAGTAGAACCTTAAATAATTATCAGGTATGAAATTTGACTTGGATGGAGAAATAAAGGGTATTGAAGCTCTAAGAGATGAATTTAGAGGAGGATTTTTCATCTATACATAAAGTTCTCTTTATAGACTTTTGAACTAAGAGGTTTCAAACCAATGTATGGCTCTTACTTGATTTACTGAAAGGGGCCTCCTAACAAAGCTTTCAGAATTATAGTGGGGTTTCTTTTTATAAGGGAAGCTTAATATGGCATTATTTTTAGCCAGTGATTTGGTAAGCCTACAGTATGAGTGTTTTCATATAATTACTAAAATAACATAAATCATTTTCAATAATTCAGAATTCAGAAGCTTTATGAATTTAAGAGCCCATTATAATAGGACTCTGGATTTTATGAGAAAAAACCATGTTGGAATTCAGGCATTTTGTTTGGTACCTTAATCCTCAGTAATTAGTAGTATATGATTATTACATTTCCTACAAGGAATCTATAGTTGTATGTATTAAGTGTGTATATATGTTCATATGAACATGCAAGATATAGGCAATAGAAACTAAGTAATCCAAAAGAAGATTCCGTTATTAAGTATCTTCCTTTTGAAATTTGGATTTATAAAGTCATAGTGCAGTAACTTTAAATGTAGATAGTGTAGACATTCTTAGCACCTCACTCTAGTATGTTTAATTAAAATTTGTATAAATGTAAATTAGTGTAAGAGGATAAAGTAATATCTAATCAAGTTATTTTTCAAAAGATTACAATACCTTTTTGGTCTACACCTAAACTGTGTTCATTTTGTACATATTCTGTGTTTAATTCTAATTGCACCTTTGTGATGTGTATTTATATACAGTGTGCATAAAATGTTTGTGAAATTTGGATTACAATTGTAGATTATGTATGATGGCATTGCTTGAGAATGTTTTGCTTGTAAAAATTTGAAGGTGCAATCAAATGCTACTAGTTTTTCTGATTTTCAAGAAGCTATCTAAAGTATTAAGCCTTTTCCTTCCTGTGTAGTACTTACTAAACAACTTTTTGTATTTAGGCATTTGCATCAAATTGCTGAACAAGATTAATATCCACATTAATTCAACAATTTTAAAAGACTATTTGGGGAGGGTTGGGTATATAATTTTTTAGCTCTATTTACATCCCAAAGTAGAAAGATAAAATTTATATTTACTAGAGCTATTCAAAGAATACACTTTTCTATATTGTAAAAACAGGAACAGCAAAGTAAATCATACAGAAAATAAACATTTATACTATTCTGTAAAAAAAAGTTTTGCATTTTTTTCTTTAATAATACCACTTTTAACTATTGAACATGCAAGAAACCTTTAAAAATATGATATTAAATAAACATGACATTACTTCTGAAGGCACACAAGTGAAAAATAAATCTATCATTTTGCTCAATTATGAACATAAATTGTGAAATGAGAACATCTTATTTCCACTGTTCTTTTAGGTAGAAACTCAACCTACTCTCGTTCCTCTTCATGTTTGATGTTCTTATGGGGAGCACCTTAATTTCCTTTTCTCAAGAACTGTAGGTCTTACCTCTGGACTGTGTGGGAAAACAGAAACTTAATGTTGCAGGTAATAAAACAAGCAGAGCAGTAACGTTGGGGGATAGACAACTGCTTTAGCTTCCCCATTTTTTTGACATGGACAACTGACATTTTCTCAGTCTTATGTAAAATGTGAATAAAAATACCTTTAGAAAAGTTTTCTATTTTTACTGTGTTATAATACAAATAGCTAAGATGATTAATACTTGTTAATGTAAATGCAGCTTCAAACCAGGACCTCCAGCCCTGTGATCATACTGCATCCTTAAGTATTAATATTTTATATAGGAATTCTGGAGCAGCAGTTCAAAGGAGAGGGAAGTGAATCAGCTAAGAAACCTTTATTACTGTAGTTACTTTTTATTATGTTAATACTTAGGAATTCTTTTTTTCTTGTTAGGGCTTCTCTAATGCACATTTTTTCCCGTATCTATAGACCAAATGTGAACTTTTTATAATCCAAGTAACTTTATAAAATACTAAGTTATAAAGGCTTTGATTAAAACTTTATTTTAAAATTGTTTTATAAAAGCATTTAAGGCATTTTTGGTTTATTCAAAAACAAAAAATATATTCAGGGTAATGTTTATTATAAGGCCACAGACTTTAATTTAACTGTAATTTAGTGAAACAGTGACAGATTTTATTTTCTTGGGCTTCAAAATCATTGTGGACGGTGACTGCAGCCATGAATTTAAAAGACGCTTGCTCCTTGGAAGAAAAGCTATGACAAACCTAGACAGCGCATTCGAAAGCAGAGACATCACTTTGCCAACAAAGGTCTGTATGGTCAAAGCTATGGTTTTTCCAGTAATCATGTACAGGTGTGAGAGTTGGACCATAAAGGCTGAGCGCCTAAAAATTGATGTTTTCAAACTGTGGTGCCGGAGAAAACTCTTGAGAGTCCTTTGGACAGCAAGGAGATCAAACCAGTCAATCCCAAAGGAAATCAACCCTGAATACTCATTGGAAGGACTGAAGTTGAAGCTCCAGTACTTTGGCCCCCTGGTGCAAAGAGTCGACTCATTAGAAAAGACCTTGTTGCTGGGAAAGATCAAAGGCAGGAGAAGGGGATGACAGGACAAGATGGTTGGATGGCATCACCGACTCAATGGACCTGAGTTTGAACAAGCTCCGGGAGATGGTGAAGGACAGGAAAGCCTGGCGTGCTGCAGTCCATGGGTCAGACACGACTTGGCGACTGAACAACAACAAAAATCTGACGGTAAACAGAGTACATTGTGAACAGGTTGGGTTTACCCCAGAAATAAAAGACTGACCCAACATTCAAAGAAATCAATGTAGTTCAGCATACAAAAGAAAACAGTGTCAGCATACAAAAGAAAAAGTCATCTCAGAAATTGCCGAAAACAGCCTTTTGACCATACCAGCTACTACTACATTACATTTAAAAGGGCGAATACTGTGGTATGTAAATTAGATCTCAAAAATCTCCCCCCAGAAGCGTGCAGAAAAATCATCTGAGAAAATTCCAACACCCATTTATGGTTTAAAAAAAACCTTCAGCAATTTAGGAATAGAAAGGATCCTCAACCAAAAAGCCTACTGCTAACATCACAAGAATGGTGAGGACTGTGTTTCTCCCTAAGATTGGGAACAAAACACTTCCTGTTCAGTGTTGTTTGAGGTCACTGTACAATAAGATTTTCTTCTTTTTTTTTTTACAAAATGGCCATAGATGGGGAATGAATAAATATGACAGTGTCTGTTTGTGGATGGTGTGATGTGATTTGCCTATATAAGGAGTGTCAAAGGATCTTAATAAAAAGGTACTAGGACTAACAAGTGCATTTAGCAATATTAGTATGCAAAAGTATATTTCTACATAGTATCAATGAACATTTAGAAACTGAAATTCTTAAATTACCATTTATAGCAGCACCACAAAACATGAAACGCAATGTAGCAAAAATATGTACAAGAGCTGTATGTGAAACAAAAACACTGATTACAAAAATTGAAGATCTTTTATATATATATAATTTTCATGGTTTGGAAGTCAATATTAAGATATCATTTCTCCTCAGCCTGTAGATTCAACATAACTCCAGTCAGAATCCCATAAGGAATTTTTGTAAAAACAAGCTGATTATAAAATTTACATGGAAAGGTACAACTAGAATAGCCAAACATTTTTTATAAAAGAACAAAGTTGGAAGACTCCTTCCTGCCTGACTTCAAGAATTATATAAGGCTAATCAAGGTAATGTGGTATTGATGAAAGACCAATGGATCAAGGCAACAGAATACAGAGCCCAGAAATAGGCTCTGTGGCTCATATTTATGTGGTCAATTTTTGACAAGGGATCAAAGGTAGTTTACTGGAAAAGAATAGTCCTTTTAACAAATGGTGCTGGGATACCATCAGTATGTAAAAATATGAACTACCACACACGAAAGTCAACTGAAAATGGATCATAACCTAAATGCAAAACCTAAAACTGGAAAATATCTACAAGAAAACATGGGAAGAAAAGTTTGTGACTGGTTTAGACAAAGATTTCTTAGATAAGAAACTAAAAAGTATAATCCCTAGAAAAATCAATAAATTAGACTTACTAAAATTAATGTTCTTCAAAACATACTAAAAAAGTAAAAGCCACATCATAAACTTTAAAAATTGTGAACCACTCACTATGTTGTACACTTGCAACTTAACACTACATCAGCTTTACCTCAATAAAATTTTAAAAGCCATAGACTGGGAGAAGATATTTGCAAGATACATCTAATAATGTACTTTTATCCAGAATATTTAACTTACTGTTTTTATTTCTTAACTTTTCAGTAAGAAAACAATTAACCTTCTTTAAAATAGAGGCAAAAGACTTGAACAGACATTTCACCTAAGACGACAGTGACTGGCAAATAAGCCTATGAAAACATGTTCAGCATCATTAGTCATTAGAAAAAGAAATGAAAGCCACAATGAAATATCATGGCACACCCATTAGAATGGCTAATTCAAAACAGAACCCTGACAATACCAAGTGTTGGGGAGGAAGTAGAGGAACTAGAACTTTTCATATATTTCTGGTTAATGTACTGCATGGTACATCACAGCAAAAGATTGTTACAATGTGAAACATATACCAGTTGACCCACCATATGAATACAACACATTTTTAATGTATCCATCAGTTGGACATTTGAGCTTTTTTACTTTTTAGCTATTTTAATGTTATGAAATTTGTACATTTCTCTTAGGTATATGCCCCTTGGTAGAACTGCTGGGTCCTTTGGCAATTCTATGTTTAACTAACCTTCTGAAGAACTGCTAGGCTGTTTCCAAAGCATGTGCATTCCTACCAACAGTGTATGAGGGCTCTAGTTTCTCCACATTCTTGCCAACGCCTGTTATCTGTCTTTTTTTATTACAGCCATCCTAGTGGCTGTGAAGTGATACCTCATTGTGGTTTTGATTAGCATTTCCCAAAAGGCTAATGATGTTGAGCACATATTCATGTATATCTCCTTTGAAGAATAACTTTGTATTCTTTACCCCTTTAAAAAATTGGGTGGTTATCCTTTATTATTGAGCTCTCTGTATACTCAGATACAAGTCCTTTACCAGACACATGATTTGGAAAATGTTTCTTTCTATGGCTTGTCTTGGACTTTCTTGATGGGTGTGCTTTAAAGCACAAAGTTTTCAGTTTTGATGAAATTTTTGCTTGTACTTTTGGTGTCCTATCTAAGAAGCTATTGCTGAATGCAAGTCTCCACTATTTTATTCTAAGTTGTTTTACCTCTTAAATTTGTGTCTTTGTTCCCTTTAGAGTCAACATTTTGTATGTGTATATCCAGTTATTCCAGCACTATTTGTTGAAAGTAGGAAGGATACATTTCTGAATATTTGTTTTCTCTGAAGAAGAGAAAGAACAAGGGTGCTGAGTAGAAACTGTAAGCTATTAATTACCCTAATCAAGTGTGAACAGAAAGTTCACTGTGAAGCGTATCAAGTAAGTCTGACATGAGACCTGGAACACTGCACTAAAGCAAGAATAATTAACTGTGCTAACGGCAGTAATGGAAAGATTCTTGTCTTCAGGGTTTGTCCAGTTTATACTCAGCACTTAAATGCAAAACACTTTTAATAAATTACACAGGACATGGGTCAAATGTAACAGCAGAGCACCTAAGACACTACAGATATGAACCTAGTTTTAAGTAAAAATAAGTACAAAACTTGAATTTATATAAGCAATAAGTTAAAGGTGGTGACATAAACAGGCTTCCTTTAAATAAGATTTATCCTGGTACACCTAAACTCATTCTACTGCAAACAAAACAAAACCAACAGTATTCCGACTTCTTAGTAATATCTCCTTATAAAATGCAATACAGGACAATTCTGGTTACAGTTCAAAACTGAAGCCTTTGTTTGAGGTAGACCCAGCATAAATATATCAAAATATACTATTTATGGGGAATTTCAATTTTAATAAAACTGAAGTTTTACCTGTTCTTAATCTTTTACAACTTTGTCTTCATATTAACTCTAGTCTATGAACATTAACCTAATGACAATAAGAGATATTTTACATACACAGGTGAATAATGTGTTTGTTCTTTTTTTTCTTCCCATTAAAATACCCCCATTTCTGAAAGTACATATAACTATATGTTTTTCTATTTTTATCTTTTCAGATCTGGATCTGAGAGAATGGAGAAAATTGTTCTTATTAGTATGTTTCCATCTTCAGATTATTTAAGCTTCTCACAAATTTCTGAAAAATCTCATTATGTGGTTAAGACAAACTTTTTCATACTCTCCCAACTGACCATTTTTTCCCCAATTTATTTATCATATGATATGAAACACCATTATGCCAAACTGAAAATGTTTCATTATTATCCTCTTCAGAAGAAGTTGAAACAAAGGCTTCTTTTCATTCTCTGATGAGCACTGTGCTCCTCCAACAGGAGTCAAGTGTCCACTCTTATTATTCAAAGTAGTAGTGTGAAGTCCAGACAAATGGGCTGTGAAAATCACATCACCTGCACACTCCCCAGACAACATTCTCGAGCTTGGCTGTAGCACAAGGAGTGTCCATTTCATGGCTCATGTGTTTACCTTCTGCCTAATAGGATTTAATTATTTCTATTTAAAGGTGCCCCAGCAAAAGGACTTTTGTAGTGTTTGGTATTTAACTTGGCCTAATTTTCATGTGTGAGTAAACTATATTCACAGTTTGATAGGTGTTCTGTTAACAGTCTTCTTTTTTAAGTGTTATTCTTAAGAGTTGTAGACCAGATATCTTCTGGGAATGTAGTCATTATAAAAGGAGTCCATGTTTTAGAGACTCCTCTGTCATTATTCTCACTTTTTAAAAATTTTATTGGAGGATAATTATTTTACAATATTGTGCTCGTTTCTGCCTTTCTCACTTGTTTTTAAAGTACATCCAGTTGAATTACTCAGTTGGATAGTGGTAAATTCAAACACAGCACCTGTTGGCTAGTCTGTTCTTACTGACTTCCCGCTTTCTACATTTTAGGTAACTCTGAAATGCTTGTAAGCCCTACCAAATTCCATGCAGATTTGATAACGTACATAATAGAAATTCCTAAGACATAAACACAAACTTGTCCACTGTGCAGAATTTGTAAAATATTGTCAGTTGAATTTTAAAATAAATGTTGACCAATTATTTTTAATAAAAATGTTAATATATTTTAGGTCCTTCATTTGAATGGGTATCTATTGTTCCTTAGCAAATGCCTGCATTTATTGGTATTCGCAAAACTTGAACATCTGTAATTCTGTGAAGATGACCAGTGTTTCCTTGACAAAGTTTTCAGCTCAATTCTTTCTGAGTGGTGTTTTAAGGAGTACTGAGTTATATCTTTAGCTCTGATCTTTAAGAAACAGATTATGATATCCTTTAGTAACTTTACAAAGTGATTGATGGCACATACTTCTCCATCAAAGAGATGCTCATCTAACTCTACAAAAAGATAAATATGCCCAGAAAGCTCATATAATATTTTCTGTTGAAGGTAAAATTCCCTCTGTTTGGGAAGCAGTGGTTCATGAACTGTCGGCTTTGAATGGGTTCTCACAACTCGCTCACAAGTATTTATGACTCGGCACAAACTTTCAGAAGGGAAATGCACACCATTCTCCTTTTTAACACATAACAGGGATCCAATTTTAGAGGCTTTGAGATCCGATGCATACAGCGCACTGAGGCAGTCCTCGCATGTTAACAGAGCTGATAACTTATTGGCAATATAACCAGCGTAAGAGGTGAGATTTCGCCTACGAACTGACAGATCTAGTAATGCCTCACTTAGCAAACAGTCAGACCAGTCTGGGCAAATATCCTCTTTGTAAAAAAGACTCTCTATAATGCTGACACCATACTCACGCTGAACCGTCCCGAGGGCCAGGTCTGTCCTTCGAGCAATTGAAATGTCAAGGCTGCTTACTTCATTTAGAAAGACCTCATCTTGTAATCTGTGTCTGGTCTCCAAATTATGGTAAGCTTTCTGGAATGCCATGCAGGTGGGGTTAGAAGTGGTTACTGATACCTGTCTGAGCATCTTTAGAAATAATTCCAGATGATCCTGACTGAATTTGTACATCAGGAGATAGGGGAAAGGCATGACTTTGGGGAAAACATAATTTTGGTAGAGCCATTTTAAGCTCTCAGCATTAAGCAAAAATCCCAGGAATCCCAGTTTTCGCTTACCTTTAAGGATTTGATTATTGCTAGTGTCAGATAATGTAACAAAAATAGTCTTGGCTTCAGTTAACACATGGTTGATTTTATTAAAAGTTTCAGGTAATAGAGGTCCTTTAAATTCCTTTCCATAAAAGTTCCTACTATTAAGAATGTCAAACAGATTGTTAATTAAGCGTAAGAAGTGGATGGTACCAACACAGTTCTGAAAAGGAGGCAGGCCTAATGACAGCAAGCATTCTAGTGCCCTGACCACACTCTCACTGAAGACCTGGCTGGCACAATTCGTTTTCAGTATGTGGTTCTTCAGATTTGCAAGTTTTCGTGGGATTCTCTCCATATGCGATAATTCCTGTTCCTCTAGTGCTGCTAACTCCACAAGGTGCTGCCAGTGTGCTGTGCCGTTGATAAACTGAATGCTTTGGAAATTCTGAAATGCGTTTCTTATTAATTTAAGCAAGTGGCAAGAATCAAAGAAGTAGGCAATCTGTTGGCTGGATGATGAAGGATGCTGAAATGTACACTTCATATTGTCTCCGTCGAGATGTATCCCCAGTGCCCTTGCCATCTGAACACTGTGAGCTGAGGCGTCAGACGTGACAGCCAGCACTGTGATCCCTATGTCACTTAGCTTGCCAATCGTCAGACGAAGCAGCTGAGCTTGCAAATATCCAGAGGCCCTGTTTACAAAAAAATAACCGAGAGGTGTGCTCCAGTGACCAGAAATACCCACTGCCATGAGCAAGACAGTTTCTGAGGCGAGTGGCATTTCGTCAGCATCAAGGGTGCCAAGACCGAAGTCCATAAACCCTTGCAGATGGTGACTGCTGGGGTCCCACTGAAGCTGCTGCGTGAGAGACAGACCTTTTATCATCAATGAACAAGACTGATATCGCTGGTCTCCATTCTCTACTTTTTGCTGAAGAAAAGAAAAAACGTTGCTGTTGAAACCTGGACCAGGTTTGCATTTGGACAGCCATCTAGAAAATGTAAAAGATGAAAAATATAAAACACAGAAGAAGAGGGACTTTCCTGGTGGTCCAGTGGCTAAGACTCCCCGCTCCTAGTGTAGGGGGCCTGGGTTCGATCCCTGATCAGGGAACTGATCCCACGTGCTGCAGCTAAGACCTGGTGCAGCCAAATAAATATTTTTAAAAAAAACCACTCATGAAGGCATTAAAAAAGGGGAAATGCCTTAAATGGTTCTAAAGTAGCCTCAACTCCCTATTGAAATAAATTCAAGTAGCCAAATTGTACCCACACTTTCAAGCATATGTTCCTGTAGTTACCATAAAACAGTAAGATAATAGAGAAACGAGTGTGCACTCAGGTGCTCAGTCGTGTCCAACTCTTTGCAACCCAATGGACAGAGACCTCTGTCTATGAAATTTTCCAGGCGAGAATAATGGAGTGGGTTGCCATTTCCTCCTCCCGGGGATCTTCCCAACCCAGGGATCGAACCAGCATTTGTTGCATCTCCTGCATTGGCAGGTGGATTCTTTACCACTGTGCCACTTGGGAAGCCCCAGTAGAGAAACTTAAACAGAATAGCATTTTTTTTTTTCAGAATAGCATTTTTTAAGACGCAAACATACCACAAAATAATTGTAAACTTCTTATTCACTTAAAAGTGTACAAATCAATTACCTGGTTTGTTCTAATTGAGGTGTTTATCGTTTAGATCATAAACCAGCCTTACCTGTATATTCACTGAAATGAGAAAACTGTAGAGGGGAAGAAAACCTTGAGAAACCGCGTGCCTCGACCTCACTTTACCAATGGGGAGATTGCGAGGCCGCTGCTGTGCTGGGCCTAGCTGCTCGGTCGTGTCCGACTCTGCAACCCCATGAACTGTGCCCCGCCAGGCGCCTCTGTCCATGGGGATTCTCCAGGCAAGAATACGGAAATGGGTTGCCATGCCCTCCTCCAGGGGATCCACCCAACCCAGGGACTGGACCCAGAGGGAGAGGGCAAGATGCCTGGCCCATGCTGTGCTGCTGGTCATGCACAAACAGGAAACTCAGCCTTCCTGACTGCTCTTTATAGGCAAAGAACTATGCCCTTTGGGACAATTAAGAGCCTGCTAGCTCCCAACAAAAGTACCTATACTATGATGTTTATCTTGGGAGTTTGGTTTTTTTAAATTTATCTTAGGCTGCACTGGGTCTTCGTTGCTGCCCGAGGACTTTCTCCAGTTGCAGAGTGGGGGCTACTCCTTGATGCGGTGGCTTCTTGGTGCAGAGCACCGGCTCTGGGTGCATATGTGCTCAGTGGTTGTAGGACACGGACTTAGTCACCCTGCAGCATGCGGGGTCTTCCTGGACCAGGGATCGGGTCCACGTCCCCTGCACTGGCAGGCAGATTCTTAACCGCTGAACCACCGGGGAAGTCTAGGCGTTCTTTTACAGTTTCCTTGACCTTCCCAGGCTGCTGCTAATTCTCTCCTATTACTGTTAGTGAATGTCACTAACAATTCTTCTATCAGTTCTAATTCACTCTAAATTGCTACAGATCAGGAAAGGAAGTAGTCAAGTTTAATAATTGTCTAAAATAAGACTAAATGGATTCTGAGGTAGACTGAAGTGTCTGTCTTTGCTGAAGTTTACTTTTATAACTCTCAAATTACTTTTGTTAGGTTGAATTTTTTATTTGGGGGCTATATTCTAGGTTGCCAAGATTACTTCCTAGACTAGCCGATCTCTATTTGATTGAAATTTTAAAGTATGTTTCCATATATTTCAGAACAGGGCTTTCCAAATATTTTGCTGCAATCTGAAAGCGTTAGTTGCTCAGTCATGTGTGACTCTTTGTGACCCCATAGACTGTAGCCCGCCAGACTCCTCTGTCCATGGACTTCTCCAGGCAAGAATACTGGGGTGGGTAGCCATTCCCTCCTCCAGGGGATCTTTCTGACCCAGGGATCAAACCCAGGTCTCCTACATTGCAGGTAGATTGCTGCAACCCAGAATTTTCATAAACAGAATTTACCCTTATTATATGCCATATCCTTACTATATGTATGTGTGCATATAAATGCATATATAAAATTTAATGTGAATTATCACTCACTAAATTGATTTTAAGATGCACTAATAGATTTGAAAAACAATTATAGGATGCAAAAGACATGCTGTAACTATTTAGGAGGCAAAAATATTAATCAGTTGTTTATATTTTAAAATAGGGCAAAATAAGACAATGAGGAAACATATAGTGGCTCTCGACCAGAGTGCTACAACTCACTGGTATGGTGAAAAACCCTTTTCAAGCGTGTCACCAAATTTTAATCAAATAAAATTTATTCTTTTGCATTACGATTCTCAAATGAACTCTAAAGATGCTAACTGTGCTACACATACAATAAGTATATAATGAAACTCTTTAATACTTCTAAGTAAGAGTTCTAGCTTAAACAGGTTAAAAAAGTTTATGTTCTAGTGAGCTTGCTTTTTAAATGGAAATCTGAATGATACCTTAATGTCCACAACTCCTAGACTGAAGCTTATCAGGCAGAAAGACAAGTGAACTTCTTCATTTTAAGTTTTTATAACTTAGAGTAGAAATACCCAAACCAGGTTTTTAGAGTTGTAGGGAAGCAACTGATTTCTCTCTCACACCAACTTTTCCCCTGACTCTAAGTGAAAAAATTTTTTTTTTCTGATTGTATAAAATGACACTTTCGTTTTTTTTTAAATAAATGAAACAATACAGAAAAGTACAAAATGGAAAGTAAAAGAAAAAAAAGATCAGTTAATAGGTGAACTTTATAAAACTAACAGACTCACAGACATAGAAGACAAAAGTATGGATCCCAAAGGCAAAAAGGCAGAAGGGATAAATTAGGAATCTGGGATTAACATATCAAACAGATACACAACAAGGGCCAACAAGCGCGGGGAACCACGTTCAAAACCTTGCCGTGACCGATAATGGAAAAGACTCTGAAAAAGAATATATATATATACAAGTAACTAAATCACTTTGCTCTACGCCTGAAGCAGGACAACACTGTTCACTGTAAATCAACTATGTGTGCTGAGCTGCTTCAGTCGTGTCCGACTCTGCGACCCCATGGACTGCAGCCCGCCAGGCTCCTCTGTCCACTGGCTTCTCTAGGCACGAATACTGGAGTGGGTTGCCATGCCCTCCTCCAGGGGATCTTCCCAATCAACTACACTTCAATGTAAATAAATAATTTCTTAAAAATCACTTAATATTTTAAAGACATTCTTCCAGATCTTTTTCCTTACATCTGTTCACAATCCTAAATGCCCATCCAGGCATTCTTTCATTCCATAAATATTTATCAAGCGACCACTGTGTTCCAGGCACCCTGTCAGGGCAGGAGCTGTAACAGAGAACCAGATGCAGACCTCGGACTTGAGCAGCTCAGTCTCATGAGGTAGACAGTGTCTGAAGTACTAAGATTCAGTTCCACATTGTGTGTGCAAGAGGGCACCTCGGCCAGAACTGGAGGAAGAGCAGGCAGGGCTTCAGAAAGGATGTGACACCTGATCTGAGTCTGAAGGGTGAGGGCTAACATCCAGGACTAACAGGGAGAATGGGCATATCAGGCAGATGGAGGAGTAAGTCTCCAAGGTCAGAATCAGCAAGAAATGCCTTACAGAAGGAACATGGACTCTAAGAGGGCAGGGAAGGAAGCAGGAGGTGAGCCGCAGAGCCCAGCAGAGCCACGTTTCATCACAGAGGCTCCGGGAGTCACAGGAAGGAGCAGTCTACAGTCTCCAGGTAATGGAAGACCCAGGCAGCAGGAATGTGACTGGTGTGAATTGAACTGTACACCTTGAAAAAGATGTATTGTCATGCCGATCCCCAGTTCCTCAGAGTGTGCTCTTATTTGGTGATGAGGATATTTACTCATCAAGTTAAAATGAGGTCATTAAGGCACACCCTAATTCAACATGACTATGTCCTCATAAGAAGAGGAAATGTGGACACAGAAACACACTTGGATAATGGAAGACAATGTGGAGAAACACAGGGAGAAGACCACCTTCTATCAGCCAAGGAAAGAGGCCTGGAACAGACCCTCACCTCACAACCCTCAGAAGGAACTAACCCTGCCAGCACCTTGATTTTGGACCTCTAGCTTCCAGAAGTGTGAGGCAATACACTGCTGCCATTTGAATCAAATAAATAAAAATAAAGGGATCTGTAAAACCAGTGATTTTAAATAACAGTGAATAGTGAGTATTAAATTTATAAGGCATCACAGTCACTGTGGTTTTTTGCTTCCCACTAAGAGAAAATAATAGTGGAGGACAGGGAAGCCTGGTGTGCTGCAGTCCATGGGGTCGCAAAGTCAGACATGATTTAGCGACTGAACAAGAAGAAGAGAAAATAAATATATCTATGTATTTTGACCACGGATCCTAAAAAATTCTTTTTCATAATCTGTTCTCTGGACAACTGCACTGGCATCAGTGATCTGTGCCTCAAACCAATGGTATCAGCCTAGAAAATCTTCTAAACTAATCACATATTAAAACTACTAAAGTATATGAGAAATTCCACTATTTCAAGATTCAGATTTTACCACCCAGAGGGTCTCTACCATCTGAAAGATGCAAAAAAAAAAAAAAAAAAAAATGTCACCTTACATGTCCTCATTTTGCTGATCAAATATCAAGATTGTGATGCTATGCAAATACCACCTGCAAGTTTTTAAAAAGAGAAAGTGGATGAAAGGAAGAGTGTGAATACAGACAGTGTTAGTGGATAAACTGCAAGAAAGAACAGTATGTTTTATTTTACATCGAAAAGGTAACTCACGTTCTGAGGATGGAAGAGTGAGGCAGCTTGAGAATCTTTCTTACATGATCATAGACCTTGCTACTGCATAAGTAGAGTGTACATGCAAACTGCTTCATTTCTGCGGAGTACTCAGCTGTTTCTCTCCAGTTATACAGCTCCCACTTAAAATCTGTGAAGAGTAAATTTATTCCTTGTGATGAAAAATGTGTACAGTAACATTTTCAAACATAGATCATAGTATTTGGATATAAAAATGTGCCAGGCACCAAAATTCAAATATAACCACCTTTTAACTGAGTAGGTTCAGAGGTTACTATCCAGTCTTAGAGACTATCAAATTTATCTTGTTCATTGTGGATCATTTCACTAAAAAGAGGGACGAAAAATGTTCCAACTTAAGTTATTATGTTTTACTATTCATTAGCAGCCTATGTGGATATTTTTGGAGGAACAGGCTAGAAAATGAAATAAGTGAGTAAAATTAAGTCTCTGGATTATGAGGACATTCATATGTTTTAGTTTGTTCCTTGGTTACCATTTATCTGAGAGTAAAAATTAGACACAAGAAACATTTTAAGGGATATGGTATATGGCATTAATTAGAATGAACAGACAAATCTTTCCTACCGTTGAGAAAAAAAAAATTCTCTGTTCCTGGTGAGGACCCCTATTTATAACCTGTATTCTCCTCCTGTAAAAACATAAAATATGCTCCTCCACTGGAGGTATCTACTCCTTTTGACATACTACTTCTTCTTTTTTTTTTTTTTTACCAGAATGCAAATCCAAAAATCCCTACCCTTTTCATCAAAGAGTATGTTGGCAATTCTTATGTTACCCCTTTTCAAATATTCTGGTTCACGAAGACTAGGTAGTCTTTCAATGGATATATATATACTCTATAGAGTATTTCAGAATTAACTTTCGAGACTTACACAATTTTCAGACTCAAAGAGATTTTGCAAATTATGTAGTTCAACTCATTGCAAAAAAGGCTTTAGTGATAAATTATGCAGCAGTTAAAACTGCTTACAAAGAATGTGCAGTGACAAGAGTGTGACTATAAAAAGTGAAAAGTACAATATATGGTATAAACTATATGATCTCATTTCTGGGTTGTAGGATCATGTGTTATTTTTATCATTTATACATTTCTTTGCTTCTCCTCTAATAAACATAGAACTTTTAAAAATGGACAACTGTAACAAGATTTTGGTGATTTTTTTCATTTTTCTTACTTATGCTAGAGAACCTCCGGCTAAAGGCATATTTTCATGGGCAATACAAAGTAAAAATGTAATGATATTTCATAAAAATTAGGAGCTGTGCAGTAAGTATTACAGGTCACTGGGGAACATACCAGAAAATTGTGCTCGTAGCAGACATTCTGTTTCCTCTGTAAGTAGCTTCTCTTCTATAAGCGCATCAATTAGTCGTAAGCCTTTTCTCTTCTTGATCATCCTGTAGTTTTTTGCAGAAGCAAGTCTTTTTTTGGACACTTGTAGCATCTGCTGCACCTCAGCTAGTTTCTCTGCTCCTATTGTCAGAGGTCTCTTTAAACTGTAGTTATGGTCTTCAGTAGCAACCTCTTGAGAATTATCAGGAAGTGGCTCTTTTAGGATTTTCTGTCTTGCTTTACCTTTAAGGTGTACACCTTGGAGAACCTAGGACACAAATGGAAAATGAGGTTTATCTTAGAAATTATCACATAATGATTATCTACTAAAATATCACTGAATACAAAGCACTCACCTGGCTGCTGAGGAGAGTTAGTTATGAAAGAAAAGGTAATAATCTCTGATTTTTAAAAATGTATAGTCTCCAGGACAACATACACAAGTTTTTTGGGGGTGGGATCTATATAGAAATAGAGTTCTGAAATGATTCAGAACTGAGTTTCTGAAATGATTCAAGTAACTAGTGAAAGGTGGTGATAGTTTGGGAAGGTTTTGAGTTGTTCTTTGAAAGAGTAATAACATGGTTAATGAAGGGGACTGGGAAGTTATTTGTGCAGAAGGGAAGGCATAGGACAGAGCATGGGCCTTGGAAGTAAGACTCCTGGCTCCCTCACTTGAGGCTGTAACTTAACCTCTATAATCCCTCAACTTTTCATGTATAAAATGTGGATAACAATACAGAGTTGACTTCAGGCTACAATAAGCTTACATAAATTGCCTAGTGCACTGCCTGGACCACTGTGGGTCTCAATAAATTATAACTATTACTGATTTTAAACAAAATCATAAAAGCAAGGCAATTTATCATATATGTAGTGGGTAAGTATTTGTGGTTCCAAAAGAGAATTCAGAGCAGTTAGAGATGCACAAATTAATTAATAAAAAGTTCTTGGAACTTATGAGTTTGGATGTGACACCAAGTATATTCTTCTGAAAGAGGGAATGAGATAAAACAACACTGAAAGGAGATTCCAGTGAATAAGAGGATGGTTAGGGCAGTACCAGGACACAATAGTTGGGTGACTATATGAAGCCTGCAGACAGTGACCGAGTCATATATGGAGTGAGTGCATGACTAAGGGGTAAAAGGATAACATAAAAACAATCAAAAGAAACAGAAAAATATAACACCAATACTGGTGACTGACTTATAGAAAATCTTCTATTTTCTGTATACTTCCTTCCATATCAATGCTAATGATTAGGTACATTTCTGATCAAAATCAATAACATTTTGGGGGAGAGCCAAAAAAAAGGGTAGATAATATCAAAGTATTGGGTTGGCCAAAAGAGTTCATTCTTTTTTGTAAGATGGCTCTAACAAAAAAGAGCCATCTTACAAAAAGTTGTCTTTAACCTCATTTGAAACAATTATGTTAGACTGTTTTGTGACACTGTCATATCAGCATACATTAAAAAAAAAAACCTATCAAAATTGGTGAATTTTTGTGTAGCCATTTTAATATTGGAGGGGGAGGAAAAAAGCAAGTTTCAGCATATTATACTTAATTACTGATATTTCAAGAAAGGCAAAAATGCAACTGAAATGCAAAAAAAGGTTTGTGCAGTCAATGGAGAAGGTGCTGTGACTGACTGAACGCATCAAAAGTGGTTTGCGAAGTTTTATGCTGCAGATTTCACTGAATGATGCTCCATGGTCAGGTAGACCAGTTGAAGTTGATTGCAATCAAATTGACACATTGAGAATGATCACTGTTACACCATATGGGAGAGAGCAGACATACTCAAAACATCCAAATCAAGCACTGGAAATCATCTGCACCAACCTGGTAATGTTCATCACTTTGATGTATGGGTTCCACATAAGTGAAAAAACCTTGACCACATTTCCACATGTGACAATTCTCTACTGCAATGTAACGAAAACATTCCATTTTTAAGACAAATTGGGATGGGCAATGAAAAGTGGATACTAGACAATAATGTGGAATGGAAGAGATTGTGAGGCAAATGAAATGAACCACCACCAACCACAAAGGCCGGACTTCATCCAAAGGTGATATAGTATGTATGGTGGGATTGGAAAGGGGTCCTCTATTATGAGCTCCTTCTAGAAAACCAAGTGATTAACCCCAATAAGATCAACTGAAAGCAGCTCTCAGTGAAAAGCATCCAGAATTACTCAATAAAAAACACATAATCTTCCATCAGGCTGATGCAAGACTGTGTGTTTCTTTAATGACCAGGCAAAGCCTGTTACGGCTTTGTTGGGAAGTTCTGATTCAACTTCTGTATTCACCAGACACTGCACCTTCGGATTTCCAATTATTTCAGTTTTTACAAAATTATCTTAACAGAAAAAAATTTAATTCCCTGGAATATTGTGAAAGACACTTGTAGCAGTTCTCTGCTCAAAAACAAGAGTGTTTTGGGAAGACAGAATTATGAAATTGCCTGAAAAATGACAGAAGGTAATGGAACAGAACAGTAAATACGTTGTTCAAAGAAGTTCTTGGTGAAAATGAAAAATGTGTCTTTTATTTTCACCTAGAAACCAAAAGAATTTTTTGGCCAGCTCAATATTATGAAAACTGTCTCATATTTAAACAAAACCCTGAATTCTAAGGCTATTGACATTTACTAGTTGATTTTTGTGATCACTTCAATAACCTTTATGTATTTCTAGACATGATTTGCATATATACACCTTCCAAAGCAGAATTATTAATATTAATACATATGTATTTTAAAATATTACATAAAATTACATATATATTTTAAAAAATAAAAGTATTATTGGATTTACTTTTTAAGGCTTAGGTTTTGGTTTTGCTTTTATCTCTGTAAATCCTAGCTATAATGTGAGCAGTCTCGATTTTCAGTTCTATAAATTGAATTTTGTTTACACCTAGATTTAAGTACCTTGTATAGAGAAACAGAAGGCACAGCTCCTTTTTTCAGCTTTCTTCTTATGCCATATGACTCAAAGTCACTTTCTTGAAAATGTTTGGAACATAGCATAGCACCTGGTCCTGGGATCCAAATCTTTTTGCTTCTCGGGTCCATACGATTAACAGCCCTGATCCATTTTGAGCGCTGTATGGTATCAGTTGGAAATCTACAGCAATCATATTAAAGTTCCATTAACAAGAAAACCTCATAGTAATACTACAGTATTATTTATTACACAAACCCATTTATTATTTAACTGCTTTTATGTAAACATTTTAGTCCAGCTAAAGTTTAACTCACTTGATCTGATTTCAAAGTTCTTTGACTTTTTAAATCCAAAAGCTCAGTATCTAAGTGATTTCATCTTTGTATGTGGACAATTCTCACATTTAACATCCTGTACATCCTATCTGCACAGCCTACAGTGAGCAGAATCTGCTCAAATTTAACATGTGTCTCTTTCCTTTCCTGTGGCAATTTCAAACTATATCCACAGACTCTTTGGTATGCCTCCTTTCAAGGGGTGAAGCCTAAATCCCCTCCCCTTGAGAGTGGGCTGGAGTTTGTGACTTGCTTCTAAAGAATATTAAAAAGGTAGAGGTGATAATGGGCTGTAAGAGTAGATTAGAAAAAAATACTGAGGATTTGTCTTTCTTGCTCTATTGAATGGTTTTTCTTTGGGGGAAGTTACCTGCCATGTCATAAGCAGCCCCGTGGCGAGTCCACTTGGTTAGAAACTTCAGTTCTCCAGTCAAAGGCCACATGAGAGAGCCTTTTTGAAAGGATATCCTTTGGCCTCAATCAAGGCTTCAAGTTACTGCAGTCATGGCTAACATTTTGATTGCAATCTTATGAGACTCCCAGTCACCTAGTTAAGCCACTCCACAATTCCTGACTCTCAGAAATTTTGTGAGAAAACAGATGCTTCTGATGAATTTTGAGGAAATTCATTACTAAACAGTAGAAAACAAGTAGAAGAAATCCGCTGGATCACAGAAAAAGCAAGAGAATTCCAGAAAAACATCGACTTCTCCTTCACGGACTATGCTAAAGCCTTTGACTGTGTGGATCACAATAAACTGGAAAATTCTTAAGAGATGGGACTATCAGATCACCTAAACTGCCTCCTGAGAAACCTGTATGCAGGTCAAGAAGCAACAGTTAGAACTGGATAAGAAACAAAAGTCTGGTTCAAAATTGGGAAAGGATCACGTCAAGTATGTATACTGTCACTCTGCTTATTTAACTTATATGCAGAGTACACCATGTGAAACGGTGGACTGGATGAACCACAAGCTGGAATAAAGAATGCCAGGAGAAATATCAACTACCTTAGATATGCAGATGGTACCAGCCTAAGGGGAGAAAGTAAGAGGAACTACAGAGCCTCTTGATGAGGGTGAAAGAGGACAGTGAAAAAGCTGGCTTAAAACTCAACATTCAAAAAACGAAGATCATAGAAAAAAAAAAAAAAAAGAAGATCATGGCATCCAGTTTTATCACAACAAGAGAAATAGGTTGGGGAAAAAATAGAAACAGTGACAGATTTTATTTTCTTGGGCTCCAAAATCACCGCAGATGGTGACTACAGCCATGAAATTAAAAGACACTTGCTCTTTGGAAGAAAAGCTATGACAAACCTAGACAGTGTATTAAATAAAAAGACATCACTTCGCTGACAGAAGTCCATGTAGTCACAGCTATGGTTTTTCTGGTAGTCATGTATGGATGTGAGTGTTGGACCATGACGAAGGCTGAATGCTAAAGAATTGATACTTTTGAACTGTGGTGTTGGAGGAGACTCTTGAGAGTCCCTTGGACTGCAAGGAGATCCAACCAGTCCATCCCAAAGGAAATCAGCCCTGAATATTCATTGGAAGGACTGATGCTGAAGCTGAAACTCCAGTACTCTGGCCACCTGATGCGAAGAGCTGACGCACTGGAAAAGACCCTGATGCTGGGAAAGACTGAAGACAAGTGGAAAAGGGGACAACAGAGGGTGAGATGGTTGGACAGTATTATCAACTCTATTGACATGAGTGTGAAGAAACTCTGGGAGATGGTGAAGGATAGGGAATCCTGGCATGCTGCAGTCCATGGGGTTGCAAAGAGCTGGACACGACGTAGTGATTGGACAACAAAAGAAAACAAAGTACATTTCCTACACTCAGTTTTTCTATTTTGTTTTGAAAGGACAACTTTTTCCTAGTCTTGAACATAAAAACTACCTTCCATTTTTCTACTTGTCAATCCCAGCCAAATTACTATATTCAGAAATAAGTGAGGGGGAAACACTCATGAGACTAATGTAATGAAAGTCACAGAACTGCTCTTTCTGCACCCTCTTCTTTATCTTGGAGACAGATCGACAGGTATGACTCTTAAATATTTTAATTCATGCTTTAAAGCATATAGTTGTAAGGAACTGAAACTGCTAAAAAAAAAGTTTCATTTTCTCAGCTAATTTTGTTAGGGAAATGATATGTCAAAATGGTAAAACATAATTCTGAGATACTCTCTCAATCACCTTGAAAAACAACACTGAGTTAGAAAACCTGCATTTAAGCTTCAATTCCCTTTTATCAGCCATGTGGTATTAGATACATCTCTCAATCTATCAGCTTCCTCCAGGGCTGCAGGTAAATGACACAGATGTGTTCAAAAGTACTCTGTAAATGGAAAGGTACCATCTAAAGTCTGTTCTTTGTTAAGAACAACCAATGCCACTTTGGGGACTTTTTATCTTATTGTTCCAGGAAAATGATGCTACACAATCATGAGAGAATGTACAGGGAATTATTTTCCAATAAAGAAAGGCACATCTCTCTCTTTTCTCTGGGTTTTCTTAACAATAGTACGTGTTTGTGAGGCAACATTTCCAGATTGAGTGTAGTCTCTTAACAAGTAAGGGACCATCAAAAGTTCACTGGTCTACCAAGTTATATTACTAGCCTCATTCTCTGATGCAAAGCTTCCCAACTGGCACACCTGGAGCTCTTGAAGTAGTTACATTAAGCTAGTTCCAAACAACTTTGTAGGTTTGTAGGTTTCTGATGTATAAGATGACATGGAAAAGGCTGGTAAATACTGTAGTCTAACCAGCATGATTGAGTTTTGGACAAAAATAAATTGGTATTAACAACTGATAATACTTTTAAAGCATTCACCTTATGTTTTGTATGTTTTAAAAACATTTTTAGTCTTAAAAATAAAACAAAAAAAAGTTCTGTAAGACAGGTTTTATCCTCTCACAGAAGATGAAAGCAAGACTAGAGCAGCCAAGTTTAGCCATCAGTAAATAGTCAGTTAAAATTGGAATTCAGAACTGGCTAGTGGCTAAGACTCTGTGCTCCCAATGCAGGGGGCCTGGGTTCCATTCCTGGCCAGGGAACTAGATCCCATATGCTGCAACTAAGAGTTCCAATGACACAACTAAAGATCCCACATGCTGCAACTAAGACCAGGAGATCCTTGGTGTCACAGCTATGACCCAGAGCAGTCAAATACATACATACATACATACATACATACATACATACATAAAAGTAAATAGATTAATTATCAAATAAAACTGGAATCCAGATGTCCCTAGTCTAAAGCCACCTCTGAAACTGAAGGTCATTCATTTGTGTCTGATTCTTTGCAACCCCATGGACTATACAGTCCATGGAATTCTCCCAGCCAGAATACTGGAGTGGGTAGCCTTTCCTTTCTCCAGATCTTCCCAACCCAGGGATCCAACCCAGATCTTCCGCATTGCATGCGGATTCTTTACCAGAAAAATTCTAAACCAATCACCGTCTCATATACATAATAATGAAATGGTTTACACTGTAACACAGAATCCATTTTCTTCCTCCGGTTGACTATGCCTTTTTTATAATGCTAGTGAGGATTTACCTCTGGCTCCCTGCACTTCAAATATTTTCCAGAAAAGTGGCTAAAGCCACTTCTACAGGGGTTACATCCGGGGAGGGAGAGAGAAAGGCCTGAGGGGCAAGGCTTTAACTACACTTATAGCTTAAGTCTTTTCTAAAAAAGAGAAAAAAATCAAACATGTTACCGTCTGCTTATTCTCAGTGATGGGAAGCAGATGTTTGTTACATATAATAAAGTTTAAAATAGAATTCATTACAATAGTTCAGGCAAAACTCTTTCAAATCACCAATACATATATTTCCTTGGTTGTGAAATACATTTCTTAATCTCTTTATATCTACAGAAAGAGAATATATCAAAGGGTCACTTCAATTTTTAACTTGCCGGTCCCACTTTCCATTTAAGTCATTCACATGTTTGACAGAGCACTAATATTCTCATAATATCAGAGGCATGTATTCAAAATTTTTGTTATGGAAAGAGTGCCATGAGCAAATAGTTTGAAGATGGCAGCTTCAGGCAACAGCAAGTTGATTAACTCTCTTTCCCATATTACCTTTGTGCTGAACCCTTACTTCAGACCAGTGTTACCTTATAACTAGGACTTACACCACAGTATCCTAACTCCTTCTCCCCTCTCTATTCTTTCCTGTCTTCCTTAAAACTTTAGCTGTCAGGAAGACCAACAATTCCTTCTCATTCATACATAGACGGTGTCTAATTCTGCACACATGTACCACCAACAGAAGTACAGAGGGAATGTATTTAGGTTAGAAGAGAGGCATAGAGGAAAGGCTACACAGAGGAGCCTGGACTCATCTTTTAGGCACTAAAGAGCCCGAGGGATTAAAACACTTCCCTAAGGGAGTGAGCATGATAAAATTTGCACTTTTAGAAACATAATTTCCAGTAATCTAGAAAATGAGGGCTTCCCTGATAGCTCAGTTGGTAAAGAATCCGCCTGGAATGCAGAAGACCCCGGTTAGATTCCTTGGGTCGGGAAGAGCTGCTGGAGAAGGGATAGGCTATCCATTCCAGGATTGTTGGGCTTCCCTTGTGGCTCAGCTGGTGAAGAATCTGCCTGCTATGCGGGAGACCAGGGTTCAATCCCTGAGTTGGGACGATCCCTTGGAGAAGGGAAAGGCTACCCACTCCAGTATTCTGGCATGGCTTGCAAGGAGTCAGACACAACTGAGTGACTTTCACTTCACTAATCTAGAAAATGAAATGAACGGGGAAGAAATTAGGCATCAGAAATCAAGAGTCACAGCACACTGGTGTAATAATTACAAAAAAAAAAATTTTTTTTTAATTAAGCGGGTCTTGCTTTGGTCCTCAACATATGAAACAAAAGCCAAAAAGTAAGTTCTTCCTTATTTAAAGAAACTAGGAAAAACGCACAGAAAAAACAGGGCAGCAAACGTTGAGGAAGAAATCAAAGAAAAGGGAGAGAACTAGGGAGAGAATGTCAGTAACAGCCAAAGGAGGTGAGGGTTTCAAGTAGTGACCAATATGATTAAAAGTTAAACAGAGGTCAAGAGAAAGACTTATTAATATAATTGCTCATTTAGATTTGGCAAGATTACCAATGACCCTCAGTCAGTGGGTGTGGACAGATATATGGCTGCGGTAGGTTGACAAGTTAACAGGACTTAGGGAAGTAGGTGTAGGCTTCTGTTTTGAGGAACTTGGTTATAAATGGAAGGAGAGCGGTAGGGTAGTGCAGAGGTGCACAAAGGTTCAAGAGTTCGTGTGTATTTAAAAGTGGAAGTAATTCAAGCATACTCAGTGTTTTTAGGCAAGTAAGCAGCAGAGAGAGCAATTTAAAATAAAACTAGAACAAGAACTAAGTGATGGAAACAAATCTCAGAAAACAAAGGATACAATTATAGCAGCTTAGGTGGAGGAAGCAGCCTTCCTTAAAAATAAGCAACACTACAAAAGGCCTACCATACATAGTTGAAACTCCTTAACTTGACATGTTTTTAGAATCTGTTTCCAAACTACTCTACCCAAGCTTCTACATCTTCACTTTCCATTCTTTTATTTTCCCATGCTGTGCTCTGTGCTGCCCAGCTGTTTGCAACCTCATGGACTGTACCCCGCCAGGCTCCTCTGTCCATGGGGATTCTCCAGGCAAGAATACTGGAGTGGTTCGCCATCTCTTCCTCCAAGGGATCTTCCCCACTGAGCGATGAAACCCAGGTCTCCCACATTGCAGGCGGATTCTTTACCATTAGAGACACCAGGGAAGCCCTTTTCCATTCTATTTCTACTTAAATGCTATCCTCTTTCCATCCCACCCTCCATTCTAGATAGGGCTCAAGGTCCAACTCAAATACCACTAGTCCCATAGAGTTCTTTTTGATCTTTTCATAAAAGTCCTTTGTCTACCTTTGTCTAACTCTCTACCTTGTATTGCCTTACTAGGCTACCACTTTAAAAAATACTTTACATTTCTTTCCCTCTGAGAGGATCTGTTCTACCCACTTTTCTACCTCGCATTAACTTCAGCGACCTTTACCAGACTGTCCCACAGATGTAGGTTCAAATGTGGTCGGTCTGAAAATACACCCCACTATTGAGCCAAATGAAACTCCCTTGCCATGACCAGATACAACCAGAATCGGACCTGGCTTGTAGAGCTGGGCTAATGATAGTGAACAACTGGTAATGACACATAGTACTCGCTCAAGTCTGAAAACAAGGGCCTTCGGAACCCTACTGGGTACAAAAGCCTTGTGTCTCCCGTTTCTTATTTTTAAAAGAGGGGTGTTGGGGGTGGTGGAATTCAGTCTCCCAGGCCTTCTCTGCGTTCCAAGGAGTAGATCAAAGCAATGGCTGATTAGGGAAGTCGGGGAAAGCAGAAAAGTAGCACTTGAACAATAAATAGTTCAGTGACAAAACAACAATCCCGATTCCTCCTCATGGGATACACATAACAACGTCTTGGCTATCTTTATGGAGTTCTGTAAAAACTAAACCCCACCCAGGTGGAGAACGGTGACTACCTGCGGATCACAAGACCTTAGACCTCAGGTTTGGAACCAGAGGTCTAATCACAACCAAAAGGCTGATGATTCAGCTTCTCCAAACACCAGCCCGTTACCCCCAATCAGAATAAGGTCACGCGCCCTGCAGCCCTCACCCAAATGCCGCTCTGAAAAAACCTAAAAGCCACCAGTGGGTTCAGAACTTTTCAACACCATCTATCCATTCCCCCCGCTTGGCAGCCTGCAATTACCGCTGGACTTTCCTTCACCTCAACCCGCCACCAGTAAATTGGGTTTGCTAACCGGAGGGAGAGGGGAGGCGAGCTCTATTTATTCCGTAACCAACGCATCCGTACTCATGCTCCCAAGCAAGACACACACTAACGAAAGCGCACGCCTTCAACAGCTCTTCTAAACTGCCCTCCTTTCTCGTCTCTTCAATAACACGACGGAAAGGCAGCAAGACTCCTTTAGAGTAACTCCTGCTAAAAGCTACTGGGGGCCGGGAGGAAGCTACAGGGCACGGGTAGGCAAGGAAAAACAAGCACTCCGCAGACAAACACTGAGCCGGACGACAAAACCGCGCTCCCCTCCAAGTTGCCCAATTCCCTCCCCCGCCCCACGCTACGCACGTCACGTCGACGGCGTCACGCTCCCCCCGGCCCCGCCCCCTCCCCCCACCCCCGTGGCCTGCAGCCCGCCTGGCCGTGCTGGGAGTTGGCGCGGAGGCTGTTCTCACGCACTGGTGGAAAGAGAGGCCGCGCTCCCGGCTCAGCACGGTGTCTCGGGTGCTGCAGCCCACTGCCGAGCAACTTCGGGTCATCTTCTTGCTACGTGGGGCTCCACCTCCGGTGTTCCCGCGACAGCATGGGTCGCGGTCAAGTTAGCTCCGCCCGCTGACTCGGCAGCTACCACCTTTATTTGTTTGAGAAAGGCGGGCTCTTAAGGCGCTTTGGATCCCGCCCTACCTCTCCGCGGGCGCTGCGCTCGCCGCCTTGGCCAATCACAGAGCACGTCACGTCGCAGCAGCCAATCGGAAAGGCCGGGGGGTATTAAGTCAACCTCTGGGCCTCCCCTCGCTCCTCGTTGGAGGGTGATAAGTGTATTTCGCTGCAATGGGCTCTTTTTCGTCTGGCCTGGTGAAATCCAGGGCCATCGCGTTCACTCCGAGACTCGGCCAGAGAATGCGAAGGGAGAGAGGCAGGACAAAAGTTGAGGCGGATCCAGAGGCATGCCGATGGGTATTCAGGTGCGAGCTCTGAAAGTAATGGGAGGACTAGGAAAGGATGAACGTGGCGCCCTAGAAATATTAGAACCCAAATTATTTAATGAGAGGCATGTCATTTTCTTGCACTTTATTTTGCAGTTCTCTGATGCGGAGATGATGTCGGAGCTCCTGGTATGGTAGGCATGTGGCCTCAGGATTTAATGAGAATTTAATACCAAGATAAATCGGTTTTTAATTCAAGGAGCTCTTTCCTGCAAGATCCTTTGCCACAGTGGAGATTAAGGAGGAGATAAGGTAAGAAGGTCCGGGGGGTTTGGGGGGAAGAGCACGGTCTAGTGGGGACTCGTTAATAGAAGTACTCGGAGGGGCAGGAGAGGGGGCAGTGCAGTGGTTTTGCTTGGGATGTGGGGCATCGTGGATAGTTTTCAGGAGTGAGAAGATCTTAGGACGATGTCTTTTCTTGAGCTCTTTATGTTTACGATATGAGACTTCAGTTTTTACGGAAGAAACAATGGAGCCAAGGTGGGGCGTAGTTTCTATTTTGTATCCTTGAAGAGATCCTTAGTATATCATGTAGCATCTTTCCTGCTTAACGTTGGAGGCTCATTAAACAAATGTTCGTAACTTTTTTATTTCTGTCTCTAGCTGCAAGAATGAGTCCAATATTTCCAAGCAAGGTTGTTCTTTCTCCCATGTTACTTAATCCAGATTCTGGCTGAAAAGATTCATCTCAAGGTATTGTTCACAGTTGCTTTCCATTATAATATGCTTACGTCGTATAATATGCTTACGTCGTATTAGAAATGAGATTAACATAGCTTTTACTTATGTAGTTTTGTGAAAAGGCACAAGGCCTAAGGATAATACAAGAATTGAGAAATTGGTCTATGTCTCCTTGGCTGTAAGATGTGCAAAGTATAGAACCTGGATTTAAAGCCCTGTCGTTGATCAGACTACTAGAAACTTTTCTAGCACTTAACCAATTAAGACCTGAATGAGACTAAATAGAAATAGTTAGGTTTTCAATTAAAAACTGGTTGCATTATTATTATTTTTTTTTTTTTGGGCAGAAGTTTTGTAGAAGTATGGACTGCACATATCATGTAATTAACCCATTTCAAGTGCATAATTGGATGGGTTTTAGTATATTCATGAGTTGTGCAGTGATCACGGCAGTCAATTTTAGGACATTTTCATCACCCCAAAAAGAGACTCCATTTGCAGTAGCAGTCATTCCGTACATTTTCCCTCCCCTAGTCCTTGGAAACCGCTCATGTTTGTCTGCGTGAGTGCTCAGTCAGTCAGGGTGTCCAGCTCTTTGCCACCCTTTGTAACTGCAGCCCTCCAGGCTCCTCTGTCCGTGGGATTTTTCAGGCAAGAATACTGGAGTGGGTTTTCTCCTCCAGGGAATCTTCCTGACCCAGGGATTGAGCCTGTGTCTCCTACTTTGCAGGCGGATTCTTTACCAGCTGAGTGTAGATTTGTCTATTCCGGATATTTTCATATAAATGGGATCAAAAACTAGTCTGTGCTCTTGTGACTGGCTTCATTCACTTGGAATATTTTTAAGGTTCCTTCATGTTTTCATTTATTTTTATTGCCTGCCCCAAATATTCCATTGTATGGGTATACAACATTTTCTTTATTGGTTCATCAGTTGGTGGACATCTAGGTTATTTCCATTTTGAGGGGCTGTTATGAATAATGCTGCCATGAACAACTGTGTACAAGTTGGTGTGGGGTGATATGTTTTCATTCTCTTGAGTATATACCTAAGTGTGGAATTGCTGGGTCCTACTGCTACTCTTCTCTTTACTCTTTTGAGGAAATGTCAGACTTTTTCCAAAGTGGCTGTACCAATTTACATTCCCATGAGCGATGGAGAAGAGTTCCAGTTTCTCCACATTCTCATGGGTGTGAAGTGGTATCATTGTGGTGGTTGCCCTTATTTATAAGGACTTTTTTACACATTTGTAAGAAATTTTTTAGAGGATGCTCTTTTGAGCACAGAGACAATGTCGTTCAGTCACCAAGTCAGAAACAATGTCTAAGGTGAATTTGTCTGTTCAGTCCTTAAACTAAAATTAGATAACATAAGTTTCTGCTATAATGTCACATGTTTTCTGAAAAAAAAAAAAACAAACAAACAAACTCATGCTCAGCACAATTGTACGTTTGCAGATGTAAGACTCATGGGGAAAATAAGATTAGGATTGACTACTCAAAATATATGCAGTTTGACACTATCTTTAGTGTCGGTACCAGGGAAGCACGCTTACACTCTTTCAACCCATTAAAGGTAACGTTAAATGGAGGCTTAAAGTTAATATTATGGAGTATTAAAAGACCAATACTTGTGGGTGTTGGACATTTCCAATGGAAGTAGAGCCCTGGGCGAAAGGGCTGCTGTTAAGATGGGTTCAGATGTAATCGAACCTGCTGAGAGGCAGTCATGGAGGTGGGTGCTGCTCCCAAGTGAGATCCTGTGCAGGCACTTATTTCCATTTTATTAAGCTAGAGCTGCCAGTTCAGCATCAGAATATAAAGAGGGATTTTTTCTTTCCTGCTGAATTAGTTCATGAGAATGTAGCTCTCAAAGTCTTGACAGTATTTGTCTATTTATTAATTACTGATGGGTTTCAGAAAACTGCAGTGCTTGGGAACAACTTAATTAAATTTAATTAAATGCACATCTACTAAATGAAAGTAACCAACTTTCTTTACAGCCACAAGGGGCCGCTACTCTGGGTAGCACGCAATCCCTTGTAAATGGAATCATTGATGTTGAGTTTTATTTATGTGTTTTTACATTTGCTAATAAGCTTTATGTACTTTCAGTGCTATTTTTTTATTGTTATACTGGTCACACTGAAGTTCTTGATTTAATCATTTGATTGTATCTTTGCTTCCTTTGATAGCTTCATATCCAATGATTAAACATTTTCACTGCTGTTCACATAATGAACTTATGTGATTATTGAATATGTGAATGAGGATATGTAAGCTGTATTAAAGATGTTATTTGTAGAAAGCATTGACCAGTGCAAAAAATAATTGGAAATAAAATATCTTTTCAGGAATTACATTATTGAAGATGTCAGAAAAAGATTTTCTGGATCTTGGAAGAGAATTACTAAAACTGTTCAGGGAAGGTAGTATGATATCTTTCTTTTTTTAACTTATTGAGTATTCCTGGCACCAAAGCAGTGAACGGGAGGAGAGGATGGTCCAAGTAAAAAATAGGTTTATAAAGGATTGAGTGAAATCCGATTTTCTATTTTATGTTATGAAATCTCATTAATTGCTTCAGTTCAGTTCAGTCACTCAGTCATGTCCAACTCTTTGCAACCCCATGAATCGCAGCATGCCAGGCCTCCGTGTCCATCACCAACTCCTAGAGTCCACCCAAACCCATGTCCATTGAGTCGGCGATGCCATCCAACCATCTCACCCTCTGTCATCCCCTTCTCCTCCTGGCCTCAATCTTTCCCAGCATCAGGGTCTTTTCCAGTGAGTCAGCTCTTCGCATCAGGTGGCCAACGTATTGGAGTCTCAGCTTCAACATCAGTCCTTCCAATGAACACCCAGGACTGATCTCCTTTAGGATGGACTGGTTGCATCTCCTTGCAGTCCAAGGGACTCTCAAGAGTCTTCTCCAACACCACAGTTCAAAAGCATCAATTCTTCGGCGCTCAGCTTTCTTTATAGTTCAGCTCTCACATCCATAGATGACTACTGTAAAAACCATAGCCTTGACTGAATGGACCTTTGTTGACAAGTAATGTCTCTGCTTTTTAATATGGTGTCTAGGTTGGTCATAACTTTCCTTCCAAGGAGTAAGCGTCTTTTAATTTCATGGCTAAAGTCACCATCTGCAGTGATTTTGGAGCCCAGAAAAATAAAGTCAGCCACTGTTTCCACTGTTTCCCCATCTATTTGCCATGAAGTGATGGGACCAGATACCATGATCTTAGTTTTCTGAATGTTGAGCTTTGAGCCAACTGTTTCACTCTCCTCTTTCACTTTCATCAAGAGGCTCTTTAGTTCTTCTTCACTTTCTGCCATAAGGGTGGTGTCATCCATGTATCTGAGGTTATTGATATTTCTCCCGGCAATCTTGGTTCCAGTTTGTGCTTCCTCCAGCCCAGTGTTTCTCATGATGTACTCTGCATATAGGTTAAATAAACAGGGTGACAGTATACAGCCTTGATGTACTCCTTTTCCTGTTTGGAACCAGTCTGTTGTTCCAGTTCTAACTGTTGCTTCCTGACCTGCATACAGGTGTCTCAAGAGGCAGGTCAGGAAGTCTGGTATTCCCATCTCTTTCAGAATTTTCCACAGTTTATTGTGATCCACACAGTCAAAGGCTTTGGCATAGTCAATAAAGCAGAAATAGATGTTTTTCTGGAACTCTCCTGCTTTTTCGATGATCCAGCGGATGTTGGCAATTTGATCTCTGGTTCCTCTGCCTTTTCTAAAGCCAGCTTGAACATCTGGAAGTTCACAGTTCACATACTGCTGAAGCATGGCTTGGAGAGTTTTGAGCATTACTAGCGTGTGAGGTGAGTGCAATTGTGCAGTAGTTTGAGCATTCTTTGGGATTGCCTTTGGGATTGGAATGAAAACTGACTTTTCCAGTCCTATGGCCACTGCCGAGTTTTCCAAATTTGCTGGCATATTGAGTGCAGCACTTTCACAGCATCATCTTTCAGGATTTGAAACAGCTCAACTGGAATTCCATCACCTCTACTAGCTTTGTTCGTAGTGATGCTTCCTAAGGCCCACTTGACTTCACATTCCAGGATGTCTGGCTCTAGGTGAGTGATCACACCATCGTGATTATCTGGGTCATGAAGATCTTTTTGTACAGTTCTGTGTATTCTTGCCACCTCTTCTTAATATCTTCTGCTTCTGTTAGGTCCCTACTATTTCTGTCCTTTATCGAGCCTGTCTTTGCATGAAATGTTCCCTTGGTATCTCTAATTTTCTTGAAGAGATCTCTAGTCTTTCCCATTTTATTATTTTCCTGTATTTCTTTGCATTGATCACTGAGGAAGACTTTATCTCTCCTTGCTATTCTTTGGAACTCTGTATTCAAATAGGTATACCTTTCCTTTTCTCCTTTGCTTTTCGCTTCCCTTCTTTTCACAGCTATTTGTAAGACCTCCTCAGACAGCCATTTTCTTTTTTGCATTTCTTTTTCTTAGAGATGGTCTTGATTCCTGTCTCCTGTACAATGAACCTCTGTTCATAGTTCATCAGGCACTCTATCAGATCTAGCCCCTTAAATCTATTTCTCACTTCCACTGTATAGTCATAAGGGATTTGATTTAGGTCATACCTGAATGATCTAGTGGTTTTCTCCACTTTCTTCAATTTCAGCTTGAATTTGGCAATAAGGAGTTCGTGATCTGAGTCACAGTCAGCTTCCAGTCTTGTTTTTGCTGACTATAGAGCTTCTCCATCTTTGACTATAAAGAATATAATCAATCTGATTTCAGTGTCGACCATCTGGTGATGTCTGTGTATAGAGTCTTCTCTTGTGTTGTTAATTAATTGCTTACTTGGGGAAAAATTAGTAACAGGAGAAGGAAATGGCAACCCACTCCAGTGTTTTTGCCTAGAGAATCCCGTGGACAGAGGAGCCTGGTGGGCTGCTCTCCATAGGGTCGCATAGAGTCGGAAACGACTGAAGTGACTTAGCAGTGCTTATTCAGTTGTATTAAATGTTTTGTATGTGCACAATTTTTTGTTTCTAACACATTTTTCTCAACTATGAAAGCAAAAATAGAAGTTTTGCCGTCTAGAACTGGTATCGTCCTTATTGAATACCTATCTTTTGTCAGAGTTTTAGCTAGTTTTACATTTATTTGTCATCCCGATATAATAAAATGTATTTCTAGTAATTGACATATTCTTGCTGAATTTTTCATCCTGTTGGTTCACCCTTTGTTCTTCAGAAGGTCTTGGGATCTTGAAATTATTGGTGACTGAGTATAAGTCAGTTCTGAATCCAGTCCTTTCCCATGAATTTTGGACCTTTTCAGCTAATTCATAAGCTGTACGTTTTACTTTTTTGGATATGGATTATGACCTCCTGGGACTTCCCTTGTGGCTTGGTTGGTTAGGATCTGTCTGCAATGCGGGAGACCTGGGTTCAATCCCTAGGTTGGGAAGATCCCCTGGAGAAGGGAAAGGCTGCCCACTCCGGTATTCTGCTCTAGAGAATTCCATGGACCATATAGTCCATGGGGTTGCAGAGTCAGACACGCCTGAGCGACTTTCACTTCACTTCTGACCTTCTGTGTTAGTGTTTATTGCTGTGTAACAGGTTGCTCAATGTTTGGCGATTTAAAACAAACACTGATCAAACAGTAAGGACAGGAGGTAGAGACAGACCTCAGCTTCCGAACTGTCTTCAGTTTGCAGGCCTCCATTCCCTGATGGCTGTTGCTGAAGGCTTCGGTTCTTCACCATCTGAACCTCTCCATCGGCTGCCTGAGTGTTCTTACCACGTGACAGCTGGCTTTCCCCAGAGGGACTGGTCTGAGAGAGAAAGGCCAAGACGGATGCTTATCTTTTAATACTTTTTTTTTTTAATATGCTTGAAAGTGCCCAGACGTCGCTCCTGCCCTGTTTGTTGGTCTCAGTGTGGTTTAGGTGGGCACTATACAAAGGTGTGACTCCCAAGAGGTGAGGGGTCATCAGAGACCATCTTGGAGCCTGACTGCCTCTCTGTAATTAAATACTTTGATTGACTGCTACTGTTGTTGGACCCATCTCCCCTCTCCTAATTCCTCCTAAGTGGACGTTGTTAGACAGGCTCAGTAGCACTAAACCGTAGATAGAAATCGTGTATCTTTTGCCTTATTTTTCTTGGGGTGCAGAATGACTTGGTAAAGTTGAAATTTCTATTTAAAGTATTTCAAGGAATGTAGTCTGATTGTTTGTAGGCAGTTTCACAAATATTTGACATAGGATGGAGTCAAAATGCAAATATGCAGCAGCAGAATTAGAGCAGTTTGCCCTTTTGCCCCAAGGGGTGAGTATACATCCTTTTCTTTCTGCTGCTAACCACCACCCTGGTCCCTCTGTCCCTCTTACTGAGCAAAACATAGACCTTGTCAAGCAGTCATAATGTTCCAAATGGGCAGAATTCTAATTAGTTCTGGAGACTTGTAATCTTTTGAGTCTTTTCCCATCATCACTGCTTGAAAGTTCTTTGTTAGTGGAGATGACTCTTCCACTTTTTAAAAATTTTAGTGTTTATGATCATTGGAAACCTTGTCTGATAACAAAGACATTATGCACAGAGCGAGGCATATCCAGTTTGGGGATGTGTTAAGGTATGGGTACTCTTCCATTATCAGGGTTAATGGTGAGAAGACACCTCCAAGTTAGCATAAGCTAACCTGTACAAAGTAGTAAATGACATGCTTGAAATTATCTTTGTTATGAGTTTTTTCCAGTCATAGTAAAATTGGAAGTCTTAGCTATTCTACATGAGAAAACGGAAAACTATAGAAATGTGCATTTATGTATTTTTAAAAGGGAACTAAGCAATAAAAACTTAAAACTAGAGTTTAAGTGGAAAGTAAGTACAAATGTCCAATGATTAAACTTTTTCACTGCTGTTCACATCATGATTTGTTGTGATTAATGTATGTGAATGAGGACATAATGAAGAAAAGAAAATCATGAGGCATATAGTTAAGATGTGGTTTTTGTACTTTGACTTGCCTGTAAATGTTTTTCGTTTTAGGAATAAAATTGAAGGGTGTTTTTCTTAGAGAACACCATGTGTGAGATTTATCAAGAATTCAAAGATTTATATAAGGTAAGAAGTTTATAAATTTTTTTTTAAGAGTAATTTTATTTAATTAATATATTTTTTGGCTGTGCTGCACGGCATGTTCAATCTTCCTAGCCACAGATTGAACCCGTGCCCTCTGCACTGGAAATGCAGTCTTAACCACTGGACCACTGGGAAGTCCATATGCACTTTTTTAGTTTTGACAAAAGAAGACCAAAAAAATCTGACTTGAGAAAAAAATTGGATTTTGTATTCGTTATGTATTGAGCATAATGTGGATATTTAAGTAAAAATTTTCCTTATTCAGCTTTCAAAGATAAAAAATATTATATCAAAGATAGTGTAATTTTCATTTGATTCAGGAGAGGCTGTTGGGTGGGTGGGGGGTGGCAGGACTTTTAACCTTGATAGTCATCTTTTTAAAAAGAAATAATGATATAATTCTTTCAGGCGCTGAAATTCTTAGAGGTCATATATTCTGGGGTTTAAATTGGCTGAATTATTGGATATTCTGTGAATAATTCTTTGATATGCCAGTGGATGACCATCCTTTTACTTGAGCTTTGTTCAGGAACAGTAGACAGGCAGGTAGTCAGAGCTGAGAATCTCAACCCTAATACCAGATTAACCTGCTATGAATTAGGCATGGTATCTTGTGGTGTTTCTCAAATTTAACTAAGTTAATTTTCTATTTCTTAGTTTTGATATAAACTTTATGGCCCTTAGTGATAAGATATATGAAATAAATGCATTCAAAAACAGAATTTAAACATTAATGGGCTGGATGATACTGTTCTCCAGAAGTAAACGTAGTACTGGCTGCTGTTGAGTAAGTTTTATATACACATGGTCTTGTGCCTGTGATTGTGAAGATTTACAATCTGGACAACAGTACAGTTATCCAGAACATTAATCTTCTGCAGTCCTTAAGACTACTGAAATGAGGGGAGGGGCTCTAAATTCTCAATAAATTTATACACTCTAAAGGGTGTTTTTGGACTATCTGCAAATCCTTATTTGAAGAATTCTATATAACATTATCTCCAAATATTCTTCCAGTGAGTATTTCAGAGTCTAGGAATTAACATTCTTTTCAGGAAAACTTCAGTTTTATTTGATCTAGAACTTGGCTTGGCTAGTAGTTCAGTAAAGTGGGTTAAAAGATGACTATTTTTTGAATTACCAACGCAAGTTTTTCTTTTTTAGATACAGGTCCTTTGCGCCATTTCAACATGCGTGAATCAGTTTTCAGACTGACCCACAACACACAGCACCTGACCCACAACACACAGCTGAACTTTAAGTTGTCACAATATTAACTGAATTATTGCATAAACTTGGCTATCTCTCTTTATTCCAGAATCATTATGCAAAGAAAAGGTGTGCATGAAGAATGGATGGTAACAGAAAAAAAGAAAATGGTAACAGTTACATCACTTCTTTCAAAATCTTGGTCGTTGACCATCTATTAGTTACACAGATAGCAAAGCGTGTAACTGTTGCCTCCTTGTCTCCCAGTGATAAACCCATGGAACATTTTACAAAAATGGATATTCAGAAGAGGGAATTAGTCAATAAATATGACTGAACTACAAAGAAATGAAAAGTGGTTAACACTGCAGGTAAAATTAGAAGCTTTGAAAATGGCCACTGCAAAGGAAATATAGGACGATATCATGACCTACATGAAACAACAGTACAAGCCACATTTTAAGAGTCTGATGAATATAAGAGCAAGATAAAGTTGGTTCAACATCTTTTAGTGTAAAATTTCACCAAGAACAGAAAGCTGCTTATGGTTGAAATGGAGCGTTTACTTTTCCTTTGTAGTGTAATCAAGAACAAATACCAATCAGTTTGGCATTGAAGTTAGTTGCTACATTGAAGGAAATAGTAATTACAAGGACATCTATTTACTGCCAGTAAAGGCTGGTTTCATCTCAAAGTCAACACAAATTAATGGTAAACTACCTAGTGAAGCTACAAACTCAGATAAGGATGCTACTCTGAAATGTGCACTAAGATTCCAAGAATTACAGGCAGTCCTTGCTTTGTACAATAGTGAGAGGCTGTACTGTGGAAAAACTGCAGGATTTGGATGGGATGTAAATGGAGATGAAGATGACTGTGATACTGCTGCCATTCAAGAAACAGTTCTAGGTATGTAGGAGGCAGAGCTTAGTGAAGTTTTATGTGAGGAAAGCAGTCGTAAACAATGAATGCGTCTCAAAGAAGTGATGCTGTTGAACAACTTCACATTGAAGGAACTCGCAGAGCTGTATCATGATGTTGACTGTTAAAAGATAAAATTTTGGAAGCTGATTCAAAGTTGGAAATGAGTATGACAGTTTGCCAAGGCATAGATAAGCTGCCTTGGCATCTTACTCCATATTATTAGTTTTATAATGAGAAAGCAAGCACATTTCAAAACTACTTGAGACATATTTTTTTATAAAGAAATAAAACATAACTTTCAGTGTCTCTAGTGGTTTGTTTTGACCTTTTTTTGTTTTGTGGGGGAGAGTGTTGAGGTTTTGTGTTTTTTTTTTTTGGCTGTACCATGTGGCTTGTGGGACCTTAGTTCCCTGACCAGGAATTGATCTTAACCCCACAGTGAAAGCCACAAATCCTAACAACTGGACTGCCAGGGAATTCCTAATGTTCGTAGTGTTTTAAATGTTACTTTTAAACCATAAATTACACAAAAACTTATAATTACATTTATAACCAACATCAAGAAGTTTTTTAATGTTTTGCCAAGTCACAGAATAATTGTTAAATATTAACAATTACTGTTAATCCCATAGATTAAGACTTTACACCATTTCGGCTTTTGTAGTCAAAGGCAGAACTGCCTGCCTCTAAAACAAGGTGAGGAGTTTTTATATTCAGTCAGACATAAGTGCATCAAGCCTAGAACTGTAAGCTTTATCATAACCAATTATTATTGACACTTTTCACATTGTATGCTACTGTATCAAGTCTTTGAAATAAAAGTCATTTAGACTTTGCAGGCAAAATCCTGTCTAACAGAATGAAAGAGAAATTCACTCAATAGCATCCAACTCTGACTCCATAGACGAGCTCACCAGGCTCCTGTCTGTGGAATTCTCCAAGCAAGAATACTGGGGTGGGTTGCTATTTCCTTCTCCAGGGGATCTTCCAGACCCAGGGATTGAAACTGGGTCTCCTGCATTGCAAGCAGACGGATTACTGGCTGAGCTAGTAGGGGAGCCCCCAGATAAGGTACGACTTTTAAGTCGGGTTTTTATTGACACCATTTTAGGTAAACTAGTCCTTGGAATGGTAAGTGAAAAATGGAAGGCTTTTTAGAACTTGAAATGAAAACTATCCTAAGCCTCTTGAGTAGGTCTACTTCAGCCTTACAGAACTAACTATATTTGCTTTTTAAACTGAATCAGAAGTGCACAACACCACTAAATGGTTTTACAAGTGATACCAAAATCTTGTCTCTGTGCACTGATGCTGAACAGAAATAGCATGGAAGAGAAATAGTGGCTTTATTTCTTTGCCAAGCAAAGAGGGGACACAGTAGGCTAGCACCTCAAAACTGCCTCCTTTAGGGAATAGGGAGAGGCTTTGTATCTCAATGAAGGTCCTGTTTTGTTTTGTTTTTTTTCCTTTTGCAAAATTTCACAACAGCCACAGCTGGCATCACACACTCAGTAATCAGGTCATGTCTCCCTGAAGTTAAAACAACCTGTGACCTTTTTTGAAATGGTACAAGAGAATGTAGGGGGAGAAAAACGCCAGATGCAAAGTATAATTCATACAGAATCAGAGTGATTCGTTTTATCTTTGTGAGGGACAAGTCTAGCAGCTAAAGAATAAACAAGATTGCTTAACTCTAGCAGTCCTGTTTGGCTGGTATGTGCCCAAGACCATTCACACATTTATGTTTTTGCTACAACAATATAGTGAATATAAAAACGTGCCTACTCTTAAATACGAGAGTTTGCTATATTTTACTTCACTTCCAGTGAAGGCGTTTAGAAAAGACCGTTGACTGCTGTATTGGGAAGAGAACTGCACATGTACAGGCTCTGGCGAAACCAGTCAAGTTACAGTGTGACAAATGTTAACAGGTCTCAAATAGTATCGCAGGACACTAGCAGGATACTAACTATAGTACCTTATTCTCTCCACTGTGCCTCTAGGGGCTTCCCTGGTAGCTCAGCTGGTAAAGAATCTGCCTGCGATGTAGGAGACCCCGGTTCGATTCCTGGGTCGGGAAGATCTGGAGACGAAAATGGCAACCCACGCCAGTATTCTTGCCTGGGAAAGCCCATGGACAGAGGAGCCTGGAGGGCCAGTCTATGTGGTCGCAAAGAGTCCGCCATGACTGAGCGACTTTCACATTCATGCCTCTTTAGAGTAACAAATCAAGCACGTCACACAACAGCCTTTGGGTATGACCAGATCGTTTGGTTCTGAAGAAATTCTCAATAAGCAATACCGTTGAACCAAGTAAATAACTAAAAGAACCCAGTAACAGTCTTGTTTGTAATAAGGCCCTTGCAGCCCGATTTTTCGGTGGCCGGTCGCGTCTGCAGCGTGGCGGGGGCCGCTGACGTCTCACAGGACCAGCGCTACGTGGCGTTTCTGCTGGCCGGGGCCGGCCTCCCGCCAGACAGCTACGCCCAGCAGGACTTCTCTTTCGCCATCATCCTGGCCACCGCACGCCGCCCCTCTGAACTCACAAGTGCACGCGCAGCGCGGAAGCGAGTCCTCCCCGACTCCCACCCCCTGCATAACCCCAGCCCGGCCCGGCCCCGGCCCTGGCCCCGGTCCCGGAAGTGCCGTGGCGGGCCGCGCACCGGAGTGGGCGGGGCGGGGCATCGCTCCCGGAAGCGTCGGCCAGCCGGCTGGGCGGGGCTGCGGCTGCCACGTTGGAGCGGAACGTGGAGGTGGCCCCGGCCAGGAGGAGGGGCGGCGGCGAATGCTGGGAGAGTCCGCCTGGCGCCGCGCTCACGCAGGAACCGGTCGCCGGGGGTCCCCGCCAGGTGCGTCCTCCTGTGCCCTCCTGTCCTCTTTGCGGGTCCTGGGGCCTTCGGGGAGAGCCCAGGCCCACGCCGCTATCCCGATCTCGGTCTCCTCTGGTCCCCGCCAGCCTGTGGCCCGGTCTCCGGCGGCGGCGCGCCCGGGTCTTCGTTTCGGGCCCGGCGGGACAGCGCTCGGCGTCGCGGCTGCTTCGGAGATCGCGCCGGCCCGCATCCGCCGACGTTTCCTCCTCTGGGCAAAAGCACCCCCGAGGCTTGATCCAGGGTGTCCAGCCGGGGCGCGTAGCTGGCGTCTGAGGTTAGGACACCTTCGGACCCTGGTGCACAAAGAGGTGCGGTCCCCAAGGGCGGAGGAAGGAAACAGACCTCATCAGCTTTACCTTGGTTGACTTTAGTTTGGGATTTTTTGTTATTATTTGAGCTGTTGCCAGATTTAAAGGTTTATAGGTTTTAACTACAGGCTACTGTCACTTAACTGGGATTGTTTTACTTTAAGGGCAGTCGCCGCCGGTCGCAGCCTGTACCTCAAAGGAAGTATTCAGTGTTGCATGTTTTTGCTACTGATTTACTCTAAGAGGTTATGTTACGGGGGCAGGTGTAAAATAAATCAAAATGCTGCCTGGGCTTGTGGGCATTATTAACTTTTTCATGACTCAGGGAACTAATTTTACCCGGGTCATTCTGAAGTTTCAGTGATGGTCTGTGACAAGTCCTTTCTGCGAAACTGTCTTTTCTAACCACAGAATACTGAAATTGATTGTCTTTGTGGGCAACTGTAACTGTTTAATCAGTAGTTAGAGCTTCGTCCTTGAATCATACTATCTGATGATTTCTGTACGTAACGATTGTTCTAGAGTTGGCTAAAGTTTACTTACCTTTTCTTAGTGGTTCTTCTGTGCTCCTGTTTTCTCATTTCTCTCTAATTACAGCCCTGGGAATGGTTTGTAGACCCTTAGGAACTTTTGGATAAGTTGAAGTATTTTTGTTGCTCTGAATTAATGTTACACACATCTGAGATTATTTAGGAAATGTCAAGTTTGAAATGGATTTCCAATTATATAACTTCATTTTATATAAGCAGGTTATTTTCTGAAACAAGTAAGAACAGAAAGAAACTTGTAAACTATAAAGAGCAATGATTCTTAATCTTTTGGTATTACTCTCGCTCTCTCTCTTTTTTCTAGAAGTATTTTGATTTTATTTTGTTTTCTGATGTTCTTTTGATATTTATGTATTTCTAAATTTTTGTTGGAGTGTAGTTGCTTTACATTGTTGTGTTAATGTCTGTTATGCAGCAAAGTGGATCAGTTATATGTATACATGTGTCCCCTCCTTTTTGGATTTCCTTCCCATTTAGGTGACCACGGAGCATTGAGTAGAGTTCCCTGTGCTGTTCAGCAGGTTCTCCTTTCTCCTTAGTTATCTGTTTTATCCAGAGTATCAAGAGTGTGTGTATGTCAATCCCAGGCTCCCAGTTCACCCCATCCTCCTTCCCATCCTCCTTCCCCCCCACCCCCTTGGTATCTATAAGCTTGTTTTCTAGATCTGTCTCTATTTGTGCTTTCAAATAAATTCATCTGTACCATTTTTCTAGATTCCACATATAAGCGATATTATACATTTTGTTTTTCTGACTTGACTTCACTCTGTATGACAGTTTCTAGGTATATCCACGTCTCTGCAAATAGCACTATTTCATTCCTTTTGATGGCTAAGAAGTATTACCTTGTGGGCTTCTGAGGTGACTCAGTGGTAGAGAATCCACTTGCCAATGCAGGAGATGCAGGTTTGATCCCTGGGCTGGAAAGATCCCCGGAGAAGGAAATGGCAATCCACTCCAGAATTCTTGCCTGGGAAATCCCGTGGACAGGGGAGCCTGGCGGGCTACAGTCCATGGGGTCCCAAAGAGTTGGACATAGATTAATGAGTAAAGAACAGCAATGACATTGTATATATCACTCCACTCTCTTTTAAGGATCTGATGAAACTACTCGATCATCTTCCTAGAAACATGCACGTACACACATACAGGATTTTCTGTATAATTTCATGAGTTTTATACATTCCTAATTAGAGATTCTTATAAAATGATATTTTAAAATTATTACATTGTTTTTCTAGAAATGTCATAATTCTTAACATTTCAGGGACTTCCCTGGTGGTCCAATGATTGGGACTCCACATATCTCCAGTAGGGTGGAGGGGAGGGCACCGATGGAATCCCTGGTTGGGGAACTGGGGATCCCATATACCATGTGATGTGGCCCAAAAGAGGGTTAATTTCAGCTCAGAAAGTTTTGTTTATTAAGACTGCAGATAAGTGTGACACTATTTAGTTCAATGACCAGTGCACAGTTGCGTCTTTGATTTGGTTTTGGCTGAGTGAGATGAACCTAGACCATCAGTAGCATTAAATAAACTCTCTGGAACAAATGTGCCCATCTTAATGAGGTATCTTGCCCACACAAGGTGAATTTTTACTAGAGACAGTGGCAGCTGGGTATTGTGTTTCTGGTTTGGGAGTCAGAGTTTCCAGTTCTGCTACCTCTTTCACTTTTTACTTTCTGAGGTTTAACTCAGTGCTCCATGTATGATAACACTGTGAGGTTGGAGCTTTTTAGAGGTTAGTGCTATTGGGTTTTAGTGGGTTTGCTTCACAAAATCAGCTTTTAGAAAATGCAGGGGAAAAGTTTCATTTCACTGCACACAGTTGTTGTGGAGAGAAACTTGGATGAATAAATAAAAGTTATAGTCTAGATCGTAAATTTTCTTCAGTAGATGTTTCTTCTGAAGATTCACTGGGGTAAACATTTTAAATGGTGACTTTTGTATTAGCTGCCGTTTACAAGCATTTATTTACCAGGTGCCAGGCACTGTTCTCTGAATTCTCACAGCAAACCTATGGCGTAGATGCTTTTATTATAGTTATTTTACCAAATGGTTAGCCGAGACACACACAGATAAAATTACATACCAAAAGTCAGAGGTAGGACACGTGGAACTGGGATTTAAACTGACAGTGTTGGCTCCAGTCTCCACACTTTAACTGCTCTTCTTTTGGTACTGTCTTACAGGGGGCCTGTGTGAACAAACCATGGTCCTCACACTTTTATTTTCATGTTTTCACAGTGATTACGTTCTGTGCAAAATAGTTCCTAATGAAATAAATCTGCGTAGTGTGAATTCTGATCACATACAATATTGAAAAAAATTACATAGAGAATTCCCTGGCAGTCCTGCAGGGTGATGCAAGTTCGATCGATCCCTGATCAATTAACTAAAATCCCACGTGCCACGCAGCATGGCCAGATAAGTAAGTTAAAATAAAAATATGTCATAAAAAACTACAGAAAGTTTTTAAAGCAAGTCTTACTTGGGAAATTGACATGGTTTAATCTAAGACTTCTTCATATTTTTAAGGAAACTAGTTACAACTAAATGATCAATTGTAAGAGAAGAAAATACACATGTATCTGATGAAGCTGTATTTTCATAGTATTCTTAATAGTTTGAGAATGATTGTAGCTTATGATATTTTTGTTTAATTAGATTCAAACCTTAATGTAGTTTAGGCCATTTTATGTAGTTCAAGGCCATTGTTGTAGTAGAATATGGGTTTTTTTTTTAAACGATGGTATTTAGACCTTATGTTCAGTACAGTGTATTAAGTGGAACTGCTTCTGATGGCACATTGAGTGCTAAGGCCAAGAAACAGATTTTATAAATGCTTTGAATTCCCTCTTAACTCTTTTATGTTCTTGTAAATTAGTCTCTCTCTTTCAGTAAAGTTACACATTAACTAAATGCTCCTGAATTCCTGTAGCCCTTGTACCTTTCCTTCTGGAGCTATTGTAATTATATTCAATTGGGTTTAAAATATATATGTATATATATGTAGCTATTTTGTTTTCAATATTAAGAATTATTCTAAAGGCATTTTAGGAAACCTTTTTTTTTCCCCAAGCAGTACTTTGCCACTTTTTAAATAAGAAAAGATCCTTTAAACAGTTAAGAATTTAAAAATTAAATATTTTACTTAAAATTGATCTTTTTAGCGCTTCAGTCTTTTTGTATTCCTCTAAATATAGACATTCAGAATCAACCAATGCATATCTCACCCTGTAGTAAACAATTTTAGATCCCAAAAGAGTAAAAGTTGTCAGACTTGATTGAAAACAAGACAGTATTTGTCCATGTGGTGAAACAAGATGACCAAATAAGATGAAACAAGATGAAATAAGCTGATAAAACAGGCAGTGGGAAAATATGTAAACAATATGTACTAAGAGAATGTTATAAAGTTTTACCAAGATAAATGAGTTGCCTAAAGTGTGGTACAGGCAAATACAAAGAGTTTAGATCAGTGTCCATTGGATCAGTGGAGCCGGTTTCATGAAGGAGATGGGACTTGAACTTGTTACTAAAGATTATTGACTCAGAGGAGGAAGAAGGCATTTCATATAAAGAAAATAGGCTTCTTTTTTACTTCTTAGAAAATCGTGGGGTTTTTTTTTCCTTTTTTTCTTCACAATAATCTTAGGAAACTAGATGTGCAATTTTCTTGATTAATCTCATGATAATAATAATCTTTAAAGTAGTTAGTGTATTAAAATGCTTTTTGACTTATGTGCTAGGCATTGTGTTTGGACCTCTGTAAAATATATTCTCTCGTTTGAACTTTACAACATCCCCTGAGGTAGTCACACTTTTTTTTTTTTTTTTAATTTTTCAGTGGGTTTTGTCATACATTGATATGAATCAGCCATAGAGTTACACATATTCCCCGAGGTAGTCACACTTATCCCCATCTTACAGGTGTGGAAATCAGGGCTCAGAAAGATCAAATAATGTGTAAAGGTGTCAAAAGTAGCAGAGTCAATGTTCAGGTTGAAGGACCAGAAGCCAGTCAGAGGTCCTGCCTCTTTGCAGTGTGATTCAACCTCCTAATTCACCCAGTTTGCCCGACCTCTCCCAGTTTCTAAAATTCATTTCTTCTTCCCTTAATTTCATCATGCATTGTAGTTTCTTTGTCATTCGTTATTTCTCCTAAATTTTGATTTGTTTTTATTATTAAAATTGAATACTTGAGCTTGTTGCGACAAGTGAGAGGTTGGACTCTCGAGCTAACTTCTGAGTTCAGATCTTGGCTCTGTCCCTTGCTAGCATGTTCAGATTATTTAATCTTTCTGTACCTTCCTTTTATCATCTGTTCTTCAAGTGTAAACAGTTTGACCGTGTGAGACTCAGGGCATGTTTTTAGTCTAAGGCCCTCTTAAGAAAACTATTAGAGGATGAACTTCATCCTTCAGAGATGAGTAAGAAAACTGGCAAGAGTGCTGTTGGAGAACATTGAGTATATTTAACTATTATGGACCTGAGGCTGAAACGAAAGAGGGAATAAGGAAGAAAAGATAAAATGTACATGTTACATATCTGATGATGTAGAAATTGGTCATAAAACTAAAAAATTGAGAGAACTGGGAAGAAGGAAGAAAATTGGAGGTAGGATAAATTTGTGGATTGTCTAATCTGTAATGTCTAGGAGTCAAAGGACATCATTTAAAGCAGACAAATCAGTTAGTAGAAGTATAAGCATATTTAACAGTACAAAGGTAAACACTGAGAAAGATAATACTAATGATTACAACTGTGTACTGCAGGAGAGGCAGTAAGATTATATAAGCTAATTCTGTTAGTACTCATAGTAATTAACTATGTAAAGAAATAAAGGATTTATGGTATTAAATGGAAATTATTTAAAATTATAATTACAAAGATAGGACCAGCAACATACAACAAATCAGTGCTCAGAGAAAATTCAAAGCCTAAAGAAACAGTAAAAATGGATAAGTGAAGCATTTAACTAAAAAGTTAGAAAAGCTTTTTAAAAGTGAAACTAATAAGTAAGTCCAAAATTTGACTGTTTGTAAATAGTCAGTGAAACAGGTAAGTCACTTAGCTAAGCTAATTTTTCAAAAGAGGGTAGGACAAAACATGAATATTATAAGGACTAATCACCACACACAGCACAATTAGAAGGAGCATGAGTCTATGTTTGAGTCTAAACAAATAAGAAGATTGTAAAAAAGAGTACAATAAAGGAATATCATGGGAAAGTATAATTTACTAAATTGGCCTTGGATAAAGAAAATTCAAATAGATCAATATCCATAGAATAAACAGAGAAAATTGCCAGTTACCTTCCCTTCAAAACACCAGACCCAGATTTCTCATAGAATTCTGGTAAATCCTTAAAAGAAATAGTAATTTCAATGTTGTTATCAAAAGTGTTCCAGAGCATGGGAAAAGAAGAAAACCTCCCACATTTGTTATGAACAAGTATAACACTGATACCAAAACCTGACGAAGTATGTACAAAAAAGGAAAATTATCGATTAAATCTCATTTAAGACTCTAGGAATGAAGCTCTTTTTAAACAAAATCCAACAGCTCTGTAGTAGAATCACGGTCAAGAGAAATTTACTCATGGTATGGAAAGATGATTCAATATTAGGAAGTCTGTTAGTGCTGTATTCGTAAACCGAAGGAGAAAAATCTCCAATTACCTAATGAAGAAACATTCAACAAAATTCAACACCCAGTATTTATGAATAGCATTCAGTAAGATAGTAATCAATGGCTATTTCCACATACGTGTTTGTATACATATGTATATTTATTTACTTGTACAGATGTAAGTGTGTGTACATCTGTACAGGTATATGTATATATCTCTCAAATTCCAGAACCATGCCGAGTGGTGATACAGTAGGCTTTCCCACTGCAGAACAAGACAAGACAAGAAGGACCACTGTTATCACTGCTGTTGAGTGTGATACTGTTAGCACTGGCTAGCTCACACAAGAGAAAGATACCAGAGGAGTGACAATGTGAAATGAGGAGATTGGCTCTGTTGGCCCATGGTATGAGTATATATGTGGAAAACCCAACAGAATCTACTGGAACACTATTCCAAAAAGAGAATTCGGTAAGAAAGCAGGATTAAAAATTAATGTAGCGAAATCATTAGCCTTCATTTAACAATAAGATCATGGACATAATAGTGGAAGGAAAAAAAGCCACATTTACAAACAAACCAAAAGATGAAATACTTAGGAGTAAGCAAACCCAGTATGTCAAAAAATTTCAAACAATACTGAAAAATAAAAAAGAAGACTTAACTCTAAAGACATGTTCTTGATAGGAAGATTCAACATTCTGTCAATTCTCCATAAATTAATTTATTAATTTGGTACAGGTTCAATAAAAAATACTGACAGACTCTTTTTGTCTGGAGTTAGACAAAAAGTTTCTGATTGTTTATGTAGTTTAAAAATAAACAAAAAATAGCAAAGAAAATGGGTGGGGATTATTGAAATCATACTCATGTAAAGCCTCAGTATTTAAAGCAGTGACATGCCTAGCCTGTAAATACATGGGCATAAGGAATGGTAGTCACAGAATAAATGTAAATGAATACTGAAATGTAAACCTTAACCTGTATCCTAATATGTACAGGAATATAAACCTAAATATTAAATCTAGAAATAAACTTCCTGTATCTAAAATTAGTAAGAAAAAAAAATTCAATAAATGATTTTGAAGTAATAAGAAAAAATACATACTTTGAACATATTCAATACACTGTAAACCAGGATACATTTCAAGTGGCAGTATCCATCAGAACTAAAACTACTTTTATTCTTTAACCCATCAGTTTTACCTCTGGAAAACTGTAGCTTTCCTTGCCCATAAGTGAAGTAACATGTATGTGTGGCCATTTATTTCAGCATTGTTTGTAAGAATAACAGCTCAGTTGATAAGGAATCCGCCTGCCATGCAGGAGACCCCAATTGGATTCCTGGGTCAGGAAGATCCCCTGGAGAAGGGATTGGCTACTCACCCCAGTATTGTTGGGCTTCCCTTGTGGCTCAGCTGGTAAAGAATTCGCCTGCAATGCAGGAGACCCTGGTTCGATTCCTGGGTCGGGAAGATCCGCTGGGGAAGGGAAAGGCTACACACTGCAGTATCCTGGTGTGGAGAATCCCATAGTCCATGGGGCCACAGAGTCAAACACTCCTGAGCGACTTTCACTTTCAAAAACAATTCAGGTGTTCCTCAGTAGGAGACTAAGTAATTAAATTAGGGTACATCTCAGAGTGGAATACTGTGCCGTGTGAATGCATTTATGTAAAATAACAAAGTTGTTTTCGTTGGTCATGTTTTGGCAGAATGTGGGATCTTAGTTCCCTGACTAGGGATCGAACCCACACCCCCTACATTGGAAATGTGGAGTCTTAACCATGGGACCACCTGGGGAAGTCCAGCAAAGATATATTTAATGCTATAGCACAGTATCTCCTGAGTTTTTCTACCAAAGTAGCTTTCACATAGAATATATAAAATAACAGCATATGGGATTATAGCTCGGAGTGACCATTTAACAAATTTTTTTCTGCTTTATCTTTAAAATTCTTTGGGTTTGCTATATTCACCTCTGTCTTAGTCTGTTTTAATTTAAAATTAGTTTGGCAAACTGCTCTTATTGTTGAGCAGCCCTGCTCCAGGAAAGCGCACCTTATTTATTATGTGCCTTCTCTTATCCGTGGTACACTGCCTCACATCTTATCTTGACTGAGAAGCATACTGTATGCCAAGACTAATTAACCACATGCTATCCCTGTTTTTGCACGTTTCCTTCCAGACTGATTTTTCAACTGAAGGATGATAATCTGTAAACATTATAGCCCTGTACTTGTCTCGAAATAACAAGTTTCTTTCAAATGGTCAACATTTCCCAACAAATGATCCTTAGACCAATTTGATTTATTGGCATTCCAGCATTACTATTAATGTATTGGTTTGTCCAGTATGTTTCTATGTTAAAAAATGTTCCATCTTACATGTTTATTTTATTTCCATGTGAAATGTTCTCTTCAGCAGGATGAAGTTAAAGGAAGTAGATCGTACCGCCATGCAGGCATGGAGCCCTGCCCAGAATCATCCCATTTACCTAGCTACAGGTAAGTTCAACAGAGAGAAGATAGAATGAGTCACCTAATTTCTTTTTTTCCACATCTGACTTATTTATACTTGTCCTTTAAGATTCAGGTCAAGCTTCAGCTCCTCTAGACAGCCTCTCCTTTCCTGACGAGACACATGCAACCTTCCTGTCAGCTGAGTTCAGTGGCCTTCCTACATGCTTGTACATCATAGTGTTAATCATGGTCTATTACATTTATAGCGTCTTCCTCACTTCAGAACTGTGCTCTATCTTTATTCCTCTGGTATTAAGCACAATAGATAAAATGTAAAAAAGTTAATAAATACCAATTTGAGTGAATGAACAACAGTTTTGATGCTCCATTTTTATATAAACAGAGTTGAAGTTATATCATTTGTGACTATAAGCATGGAACTGTTCTTTCAGAGGTTTATCTGTAGACTTAAAAAATTGTCTGCACTACCGACTCTTAGAAACATCATCTCTGAGCCTTGCATCAGAATCTTACTGTTGTAGTAGTGTAAGCATCTGCTCAATGGTATATGTGCTGAGATTTCAGTCATTAATGTAGCATTCATGAGTGAGATAATTGAAAAACATGCATTTAATTTCTATTTTGTATGTTTTTCTCTGAGTCTTTTTGTTTTTGCATGTGTAGTTACCATGAATATATTTTCTGTAGGAACATCTGCCCAACAATTGGATGCAACATTTAGTACCAGTGCTTCTCTTGAGATATTTGAATTAGACCTTTCTGATCCATCCTTGGATATGAAATCTTGTGCCACGTTCTCTTCTTCTCACAGGTATGAGATTCAACCTGAAATTTACATGATTATTTGATTATATGTTGTGGTTGATGCCTAGTGTGTCTTTAAGTGTTCCATTATGAAATTGTAAGGAATACCATTAGTGACATATTTTGTGAAAAATTATATGAGTTGTTTAGATAGAAGTTTAAAAATTGTCTATATGTTCTGTTGAATTTTCTTTTATTACTGACTGTTGTGTGTAAGAAGGAAAGGCTCTAGTTTCTAGTATTTTTTCCCTCATGACATAGTAGAGTTACTTTCTTTTGCTTTTTTTATCTTACCTCTTTACAGAAAAAGGTAGGCATGACTAGAAAAAAGTAGTTAGATGAATATTAAAATGTTAATAGTGATTTTCTCTGAATGGAGGTTGCTTTTTCCCCCATCTACTTATGTATATTTCAAATTACATTTCACAGAGAATTTTATTGACTTGGTTTCTGATATGATAGGTATTTAGATAGGTAGATTTCCAAGTATTTAAGCTATATAGAAGGATATTTAATTTCAGTAGTAAAATGTGCTTTATAGCCTTAGTACCTTGGCAAATTTTGGTGAAGAGATTGTACCTTGGCTAACAATACAGTTCAAATCATGGCGTCTTCCATGGGGTGGCTTATAATCATCCAAGCCCTCCCACTGTACTGGGAACCCCAGATACTTTTCATCTGGCAGTTTTTCTACTCACTACCATTGTTATATTATCTCCATGCCACTTCCATACCAAATTGTAATCTTTTATTCTCCACCGGTGGGTGGAGAATTATGTCATAATAGATATAATTTTGATATCACCTTTTTACTGTCAGAATATGTTATTTTGCTTAGAAAATTTCAGATGACTCCCTTAACTGCTTTACTATTTAACAGATGACATGTTACTGAGTACTTCTGTATTCAAATAAAATCAGGGGAAGTGGTTGATTAGCTCTATTTTTTTTTTTTTTTTTTGATTAGCTCTATTTTATAAATGAGTCAAAAGCAGCTTAGGGAGATTAAGTAACTGGCTCAGGGTCTCACAGATTCTAAATGGTAAATCCATTCTTAGGCTCTTATCTTCTGACACACAAATCAAGTATACTTTCTTGTATTAGCTGTGCAAGAGTTTTTGTACCCTTCAAGGTTACAAAGTGAAACATGAATAAAAATAAAAACTAAAATGCCATTTCACCAAGTTATATACAGTTACCAGGGATAGAGGAGAAGCAGTGTTTTTGGTGTACTTATGAAAAAGCTTAAATGTATAATTTCCAAATTATTTTCTAAGTTTATCTGACTTCAAAAAAGAGTATTTTTGCTCATTTTCTTTTAAAGGTACCACAAGTTGATTTGGGGACCTCATAAGATGGATTCCAAAGGAAATATCTCTGGAGTTCTGATTGCAGGTGGTGAAAACGGAAATATTATTCTTTATGATCCCTCTAAAATTATCACTGGGGATAAGGAAGTTGTGATTGCCCAGAATGACAAGCATACTGGCCCAGTGAGAGCATTGGATGTGAACATTTTCCAGGTTAGACTTCTGATGTTTATTCATATTTCTTGAGATACGTGCTGCTTATTTGAAATAAGTATATGAATTTACTGTGCCTCAGTCTTGGAGAAAGCTAAAACTGTGCCTCTGCAGGTTGATGAGTGAGTGTATTTGTGTGAAGAATGAAAGGTTCAGAGTTGGCTTCAGCTGAGTAATATACTAACCCCAGGGAACGGATCAGGGTGATGGGTTTAGTTCTAGAAGTCTGGAGATGTCATGTCATCTTGTGGACATTTTTAAAATATTAGGCACCTCAGAGGTTGGAAACCTTGCTTTTTACAAGTTTGTGTAGATACTTCCCTGGTGGTCCAGTGGCTAAGACTCTGCATTCCCTATGCAGGAGGGCCTAGATTTGATCCCTGGTCAGAGAACTAGATCCCACATGCTACAGCTAAAGGTGTTCATGCCACAACTAAGACCTGGTACATCCAAATAAACAAGTAAATAAAATATTTTTAAAAATTAAAAAAAAATTTGTGCTAGTTCAGCATTAGGCTGGTGCTGTTGTGTGTGGGTTAATCTGTTGTTTTATTAGTGCTAAATGTATTTATGTCAAAGAGATTACTACTCTATCAAATAATAAGATATATACATAAATATAGTATAAATTTAATGGGCAATTTAAAGTCTGTACTGTTGCCATTGTAAACATTACTGGATGTTAATTTTTTTTAATTGTTTTTTTTTATTTTTATTTTTCAGTGGGTTTTGTCTTACATTGATATGAATCAACCATAGAGTTACATGTATTCCCCATCCTGATCCCCCCTCCCACCTCCCTCTCCACCCGATTCCTCTGGGTCTTCCCAGCCCACCAGGCCCGAGCACTTGACTCATGCATTCAACCTGGGCTGGTGATCTCTTTCACCGTAGATAATATACATGTGTTCTTTCGAAACATCCCACCCTCACCTTCTCCCACAGAGTTCAAAAGTCTGTTCTGTACTTCTGTGTCTCTTTTTCTGTTTTGCATATAGGGTTATCGTTACCATCTTTCTAAATTCCATATATATGTGTTAGTATGCTGTAATGTTCTTTATCTTTCTGGCTTACTTTACTCTGTATAATGGGCTTCAGTTTCATCCATCTTAACTGGATGTTAATTATAGAAATGTATACATTAATAAAGATCTTGCATTAATGGGATATTGGTGTATAATCAGAAAATAAATATTGTCTTTAAAAAGTTTGATAGTTATTTTTCTTGTATTATAAATAAGTATTTTAGATATAGACATACAGAAGCCCAAACTTCTTCATTTCTATGGTTTATGGTGCCAACTCTTTAGATAGCTAATTTCCAACAACTGCTGATTTTTGGTTCGTGTCTTATATCATAGGTGGCTACTGCCATGGAATTCCTCTGTTTTCAGATTGTATGTCAGTTGTTATAGTAGATTAATGAGAGTGAACAGTAAAGGATGAAGGTCATTTTAGGAACCTCGTTGTCTTCCTGGACTTCATAACACAATTTTAGGGTCTTTTTGATGTAAAAGGTACACAGCAGAGTTTATCTAGAAATACTACCACCTGGCGCACGATGGAGCATACATGAAATATGAATATGTGAGGACAGACACAGAAAACAGATTTATAGTTACCAAGGGGGACAGGGGATTGGAGAGGGATAAATTAAGAATTTGGGATTAGCAGATATAAACTACTGTATATAAAGCAGATAAACAACAAGGTCCTACTGTGTAGCACAGGGAACTAGTAATATAGTCAATATCCTATAATAAACTGTAATGGAAATATATGTGTGTATGTATATATATAGATATATAACTGGGTCACTTTACAGCAGAAACTATAGTTTTGTTTTGTTTTTAATTTATTTATTTTAACTGGAGGCTAATTACTTTACAATATTGTAGTGGTTTTTGTCATACATTGACATGAATCAGCCATGGAGAAACTATAGTTTTTTAATTGAAATAAGTCAACTATACTTTAGTTTAAAATTTTTTTTAAATAAATAAATACATGAGGATTTGAGACAAGAGAGTTTACTAGTCTCTTCTTGATCCAGCTCCAGAGGCTGACTTTGAAGTGCCTGGGATAGACACCATTATTTTAGCATTCAGCTATTTGAAGGCCAACAGGGTGACCTATTTTTGTCTCCCACAATCAGATCCCCTTCCAGAGATCCAAACCACAGGCAATAATCGCCATATAAGAATTTATCCATATAATTATTTAATATCTTATATTGAAATGCCAGTAGATGTGTTATCTTTTTCAGTTTAATAGTTTTACAATATGTTTCTTTAGAAAACTGATTAAATTACAGATTGTTATACATAGTTTTTAGGGGTTCATGCATTTTTATTTTTTTAATTAAACAGAAAAATTATATGCCTTAAAACTGAAAGATTTTTAAAATTAATTAATTTATTTTTAATTGAAGGGTAATTGCTTTACAGTATTGTGTTCAGCCATAGGCCTACCATGTCCCCTCCCACTTGAACCATACCTGCACCTCCCTCCCCATCCCTCCCCTCTAGGTTGTTAACAAGCCGGTTTGAGTTCTCTGAATCATACAGCAAATTCTGGTTGGCTGTCTATTTTACATACGGTAATGTAAGTTTCCGTGTTACCCTCTGCATCCAGCCCACTCTCCTTCTTCCCCAACCAGCCATGTCCTTGGCTTTTCTCAGTGTCTGTGAAAACGTACAGATCTTTCCAGCTCCAAATTGGGTTATTCTGAATTCTCTTCATTATTTGTAAGTGATGTTTATTTGCTAATTCTTTCTTATTGCAGACTAATCTGGTGGCCTCTGGTGCTAACGAATCTGAAATCTACATTTGGGATCTAAATAATTTTGCAACTCCAATGACACCAGGAGCCAAAACGCAGGTATTACATTGATTTCAATGTAATCAAAAGAACCAAAATTGGTTTTTCTGCACTTATTTGTTTTTTCACACAAAATATATGTGTTTAAAATCAGTGTTTAAATGTCATTGACTTTTCTTTAGCATGATCAAGTGTTAATAAATATGTTTCTTTAGAGTATCAGCAAGTCCTTCAACAGTAAATATTTATTTAGTACTTGCCATCTCCCAGGCACTGTTTGAGGTACTAGACTGTGAGGATAAATAAAATAGTCTTTAATAGTTTTCTTAGGTATAATATTTAATGTAGTATAGCATTCTATATTATATAGTATTTTAGCAATATCCAACCTCAGAATAAAAATCATAGAGAGGAAACTTACTTAAAACAAAAAAAGAAACACAACCTGTTTCCTATATAATTCTAAGAAGTTGAGAAAGAACAGTCATCTCCACCTTCTTTAGACTGTATTGACTATTCGATTTGAGTGGCTATTATAACAGGCCCTAACATTTTGGCAATCTGAGAGGTAGCATAATGATAGTATATGGTTTTCTAGGTCTAGGCTGTAACTTTTGCTCTGCCTAAATTTCTGTCACATTGACCAACATCTACTTTGTGGTCCATTATCTTCCATGGAGCAGTTGCAAAGTAAAGAAACGGTGCTTGATTTGTAACAGGAGCTTAATAAGTGGCTGGTGAATAGACAAGGTAAAGTACTTGAATTGGTATATACCTGAGCCTTAAACTGCGTGTGTTGAGAACTTAAGAATATAAAAATAAATTTATGGAAGGAATAGATCAGATTTTTAAGTAATCCATTTTCTCAAAAGAAGAATTAGATTTTGTAGTTACACTTGATTACAGTTGAGAAGTGGTTCTTAGTAGTTTATTCCTTCCAGCCCCCGGAAGATATCAGCTGCATTGCGTGGAACAGACAAGTTCAGCATATTTTGGCATCAGCCAGCCCCAGTGGCCGGGCCACTGTGTGGGACCTCAGAAAAAACGAACCTATCATCAAAGTCAGTGATCATAGTAACAGGGTAAGTATGTGATGGATTTGCGAAAAACATGTTTTATTTCTGCGATAGCTATTCCTATATTGTTTGTCAGAGTTGGCAACAAATCAGATTTCTATAAAGTCAAATCCTGTTTTCTTACGGACCAATCATGTTGGAACGAGAGGTTGTTTTTCCCTTTGGGGAAAATAATAAAATTCCTACTAAACCTATCTTAATGATGAAGAGAAAGATTGGTTAATCAAAGGAGTTATTCCATGATACACTAGTTGTTTTGCTTTGTCAGCTGTTCCAAAGCATTATAGCAACTAGAATGTAAAATTTTTCCCTGCTAGTAATTTTATGACTGTGAAGCTGTAGTTTTCAGACTCTTGGGTTCCTCTTTTCTGATTAGGCAGTGCTGAAATGAACTGGTATTCTTCTCCCACTTGTTCAGTAGATACTGTTGTATAACATGTTACATTTTAATCTTACAGATTCATTAATATTATGTCATCATATGTTATAAAGTAATTTAGACACACTTTAGGGCTTGCCTTATTAATGTGTTTTTAATTACTATTTTTAGTTGGACATTTAAAAAACAAGTTTGCCTAAATCAGAGAATACATATATAATTTAAAAACAACAGTAGCAATGAGAAAACACTATAAGAATATTTCCTCAAGGTATTGTTTTTCAGCGAGTCAGGAGTTTTAAAACAAGTTTCAGTGGAATAAAATACACAATAAGCATCTCAGTCACCTTCTAGAACACTTAACAGGATCTGAGCTTCCAAGTATTTCTCAGTAATAATGTTAATCTATCCCATATGAAAATAAACAGTAGTTGTTGCTTTAGTCACTTTATCTTGATTTTTCTGATAAAGTAGAGGTATTAATTTTTTTAAATTCTTCTCATCTTCATTTCTCTAAAAGCATTAAATTTTAAATTTATATAAAACTTTTCCCCTTACTATGATTTTGACAGGACAACTCATTTTGTGGTATGGAATTTCTCTGGCCTGGAATGATTTGCTGTATCAAAGGGTTGGATGATTTGAAAACATTTAAACTCTTTTGTTTAAGACCACTGTTTAAGAGTGTTTAATAGAATTTACTAGTTTAGCAGGTTTTTAAAAAACAAATTTTAAATAAATGAAAATAATAAAATAATGAATACATAAGTAAGAATATTTTTTTCGTAAGCCTGAGCTGATGTTTTCTACTATTTGCTTCAACGAACATACATTCCTCGTGTTCATTTTGGCTTTTCATTAAGTAGTGTGATTGATAAGATGTGAGCCTTGACTATGTGCAGATGCATTGCTCTGGGCTGGCGTGGCATCCTGACGTTGCCACTCAGATGGTCCTCGCCTCTGAGGATGACAGGCTACCAGTGGTCCAGATGTGGGACCTTCGCTTTGCCTCCTCTCCGCTCCGTGTCCTGGAAAACCATGCCAGGTATCTTGCTACTCTTCCAAAAAGCTTGATTTGTGAATTGTAAGAAATGTATTTACTTATTGCTTTGAATTATCAGATAATTTTATAAAATTAGGGAATCTACTTCGTCTCTGTCTTATGAAAGTTAGTATAAATAGTTCATTTCTATTTTAAGCAATAGTCATCTGATTTTTTGTACCGAAAAATGGTAGCTAAATCATATCACAAAAACATGAAAATGTGTTTATGGATTTTCTACAACTTATTTCAAATAATAGGTAATAGATCAAAATTCTAATGAATCATAGCTCTTTGGGACAACTCTTGGATCCCTGGGACATTATTGCAGTTTGGTCTATTTGATTCGTCATATTTATGAAGAGTCTTTCATGACGTTAATGTCAAGCAACAATTGAAAAGTTTGTTTTACTTCTGAGTGTTTATCGTAATTTAAAAGCAAACATTTTTTGAGATATTAAGTGGTTCATTCTGCCTTCAATTTTGATAAATGTGTGGATGCTCTAAAAAACATGAGAATTGTCTTGTGTTAACTTTAGTAGCATTAAATTTAGTTTGTGGGAATCCCCTGGCAGTCCAGTGGTTAGGGCTCTGTGTTTCCACTGTGAGGGGCATGCAAACTAAGATCCTACAAGGTGCACAGAGTGGCCGGAAAAGAATTTTGTTTTTTTAAGTTTGTGATTGTGCAGATTTCCTGTCATTTATATTCAGGTACCCAGGGAGTTTATGTATGTTTTGTTCAGTGTTTTTAAACAAGAAATAAATCTCTTTTAGTTTTAAAGTATTTTCAGTGCTTTGGGTTTTTTCTTCTTTCCTTTTTAGGGATATATAAACTAAAGCTTTAAATGCCCTTTTCCCCCTGTATGGTGGAATTACACACTTTGAGAAGTCTTAAAGTTTGCGACCTCTCCTTGAGCTTCTTATAAAGGAGAAAAGAATCTGGTCACAATGTAATCCTATTTAGATGTTATGCTTCAGTCAGCTTTTTAGTAAAGAAGGGGTGATTCTGAGAAGTTTTAATGTTTTTCCCATGTTTGGTAAGGTCTTATTTATTTATTAAACATTTGCTTATTGAACACATACCAACCAGTGTACCAGGATTCAGTAATACCACAAAAATCCCTGCCCAGTGTTGAGCAGAGTTCTCCGTGCAATGCAACAGGTCCTTGCTGGGTGTCTACTTTAAATATAGCAGTGTATACATATCAGTCCCTAATTCCCAAATGTTAGCTTGATTAAGACTCATAGTAAACCTGTAGTGTAAATGCTATTATCCCATTTTACACATTGGAAATTGAAGCTTGGCAAGGCTAAACTTGGTTTAGATCAAAACTAGTCATCTGCTGACTTCCAACTCAAACATCCTGGTCGTTGTTTCTATGCTCTTAACATTACATTCTACTGCCAGTTTTCAGAGTGGTCACAGTTTAGCAAGACAGAATACCATACTGGGTGCCAGGAGCAAACCAACCTCTCTATTTCTGTTTTCTCCCTCTAGTAAATGCAAGAGTTGGATTATATGATCTTTAAGGTCCTTTCAGTTCTGTAGTTCAGTGATTTTTTTTAATACTTGCTAAAAATTTATATGTTCCTTAAGTTGTGATATTAAATATGATATTGATATCTAAAGGCTTTCTTGATGTGCCTTGAAATTTTTGACACGCATAATTGGATTCTAAAGAGAGGAGACAGTAAGAGTCCATTATTCCTAAATGGACTTCCCAGGTGGCGCTAGTGGTAAAGAACCCACCTGCAAATAGAGGAGATGTAAGAGATGTAGGTTCAGTCCCTGGGTTGGGAAGATCCCCTAGAGGAGGGCATGGCAACCTACTCCAGTATCTTTGCCTAGAGAATCCCATGGACAGAGGACCCTGGCAGGCTACAGTCCATGGGGTTGCAAACGGTCGAGCAAGTGACTTAAGCACACACACATGCATTGCTACAGTTGGGAAATTTGAATATGGACTCTCTATTTAGAGTATTGCATAAAAATAACATTTTCAGTATGTGATTGTATATAGGAGAAGGTTCTTAGCACCAGAGAGAAGTGTAGAGGTGTCATGTAATAATCTGCATTTGACAGATATAATATATAGAGAGAGAGCAAAATACAAAGACCTAAAGTAAATGTGGCCGAATTGATGAATTGAGGTGAGAAGTATAAGGGTGTACATCACACTATGCTTACAATTTTTATAAAGAGTTTAATGCTTAAAAAATAAAATGTTGGAAGCAAAGGCATTCTTAAATAACTTGAGTTATTTTCCTATAGTGTATTTTTCTGATTCTGAGAGGACTTAGATCGTAAGAAATATCATCATATTAAAAACAACTTTTGGGGAAAAGAAGAGTTATGTATACCTTGATGGTGAGGTTTACCTGTATTTTGGAAATTGAAAAAAAAAAATCTTAGAATGGCTATAATGTTTTCAGAATAATTGAGGACTATTTGTATGTTTTTGATTTAAGAAATACACAGACATAATTCTAGTTTCTAGTATTTTTCTTCATGGTCTGGTAATGTTAACTTTTCTTTCATCTCTAAATAGCAGAGGCATGAATGTAGAAAAACAAACTATTAATATTATATAGTACTTATTTCTGGATGGTAGGATACAGGATTTTTTAAATTTTTGCAGAGGATGCTAATTTGAATTTTTTCAAAACATTTACTGAAAATGTTACTTCGTTTGAAAGTAAAAGTGTTAGTCATTCAATCATGTCTGACTCTGCACCCCATGGACTATACAGTCCATGGAATTCTCCAGGCCAAAATACTGGAGTGGGTAGCCATTCCCTTCTCCAGAGGATCTTCCCAACCCAGGGATCAAATCCAGGTCTCCCACATTGCAGGTGGATTCTTTACCTGCTGAGCCACCAGGAAAACCCTGTGTAGACCATGTTGTTGGGCATTTGTTTTCACTTTCTTGCCATCGTACACTGTACTCTATATTGTGCATCTTTGTAATGATCACAGAGCATACCCATTGCTAAATTGCTTTCCAGAAAGATTATATGAAACTGTGCTTCTCTTAGCAGTGTGTCTCTTAAAGCCTAGACAGAAATAATTTGCAGATTTGATTTTCTCAAGATTAAAAATTTCATCTTTGTGTTTTTAAGGGGGATTTTGGCAATTGCTTGGAGCATGGCAGATCCTGAATTGTTGCTGAGCTGTGGAAAAGATGCTAAGATTCTTTGCTCCAACCCAAATACAGGAGAGGTATGGAGCGGAAATATTTCTCAGACTTGGAGTGATTGTAATATTTAACTGTAGCCAAATAAGAAAATTTCCATGTGAATTCTTTAGTACATGATTAAAATTAAGAATGTGAAAGTAGATGGAGGTGTGCATGAAATGTTAACCTAGCGGAGACTTTATCTAAACCCAGCTGTTTTCATTTGGAAATATCAGTCATTGAAAATGGTGTATTTGAACCTAGTAATCATCCCACCCCAACCCCTCATTTCCAGTAAAAGGCATTTATATAGACTCAGAAATGGTTGGTTGGGTTTATTTAGTGTGTTTTCTGGAAATCAGTGTCCTCAGAGTAGGAGTGTTCAAGGTTTGGGTCCTGAAGGTCCTCTTTGATTTTTGGAAATCAGTGGATGTAGATTTTTAATCTCTCTTCTGAACTGTACAGCAAGAATATAATACTTTATCATGAAATATTTGTCATGTGTTCTATTTATAGAAATTTAGATGGATAAGCTAAATGAGCAGGCTAAATGCCTTTTCACTTAATTCTGTTTCCTTATGAAGTAAAACATTATTTTAAATGTTACATGAAGTCCAAATTAAGCTAATTTGACTTATTTTTTAAACCCATAAAACTTATGCTCCTAAGAGCGTCAGTTAGCATCACACTAACTTTGAGTTAGCAATAGTTATTACATGATTACATTGTAAAGTCAGTAAACAATTATTACATTATTTATATCAGCCATTTTTAATAGTTTTCTATATTCTGTTCCTCGTAAAGAAAACTGTTTATGCCAAATTCTGTTTTGATTCTGTAGCAATAAGAATGATGTGTACGTGTTTTCACACATAACAAGAAAGAAGTTAGTCTTCTCAGAGAATTCTTCCTTCTCAAGAATTTTTTTTTTTAATTTTTATTGGAGTATAGTTGCTTTACAACATTGTGTTAGTTTCTGCTGCACAACAAAGTGAATTAGCTATACGTGTACATATATCCCCCATTTTTTTGAATTTTCTTCCCAGTTAGGTCACCACAGAGCATTGAGTATAGTTCCCTGTGCTATACAGTAGGTTCTCACAGTTAGTAATCTGTTTTATACATAGTGATGTGTATATGTCAGCCCCAATCTCCCGGTTCATCCCATCCCCCCCTCACCCCAAGATTTGTTTTTGAAATTTGATCTTCAGATGATTTAAATGTGGTTCTTTGGATCTTGGCCAGCAAAGTCAGTTGGATAGGACCCTCTTAGAATTCAGCAAGTTGATGCTAATACAGTATTCTGATCTTTCAGATGCCTCTTCTATTACAATTTCAATAAAAATAGGAAAATCTCAGTTTTTAAAGTGTTCTTATTCCAAATCTGGTCAAAATTTTGATCACCTTTTGTTTTTGTCATAATGAACTTTTCTTGTACTTTCAGTTGTTGTTTTCCTGGCTGTAGACTTTCTAAAAGTAAATGTTTAATTAAAGTTGTACTTGTGGATCATAGTGATTCAGGTATGTGGGCTGTAAAGCGCCTGTACTTTTTTTCGGTCCAGGTATTATATGAACTTCCGACCAGCACGCAGTGGTGTTTTGATATTCAGTGGTGTCCCAGAAACCCTGCTGTCTTATCAGCTGCTTCCTTTGATGGGCGTATCAGCGTTTATTCTATCATGGGAGGGAGCACAGATGGTTTAAGGCAGAAACAAGTTGACAAGGTAATAGGAAATACTAAGTTTTTTATTACAACACCTGAAAAGAATCCTCTTATTGTATAATTATTTTGAAAATCACTTTACTGATCAGCGATACCAATTACTTGGAGAATTGTGGGAAAAACATTTATTCAGTATGACTTGAAAACGTGTAACATAGTCTTTGTATAAGTTATGGAAATCCCGCTTTATTTTTTAGCTCTCATCATCTTTTGGGAATCTTGACCCCTTCGGCACAGGACAGCCCCTTCCCCCATTACAAATTCCTCAGCAGACGACCCCACACAGTATCGTGTTGCCTCTGAAGAAGCCACCCAAATGGATCCGAAGGCCTGTTGGTGCTTCCTTTTCAGTAGGTGCATTTGTTTCTATGGTCCATAAACACCAAGGACAAAGTGTTATTATAAGATCGCTCAGATGGAAGAGGGCAGACTTTGAGATATGTTTGTGAGTTTTCATCATTCAGAAAGACTTATCAGGAAAAGTGGAACCTACTCCCTTTTTTTTTTTTAATTGTGATAAAATATACATAACATAGAATTGACCATGTAAACCATTTTAAAATATAACAGTTCGGTGGTATTGAGTACATTCAGCTTGTTTTGCAACCTTTGTGCTGTTCCCGCTGCTCCACTTTATTGTACTTGTCATCCTTCTCTAGCTCTCCTTCCTTCATTCCTTCCTTTTTTGGGGGCGGGGAGGGTGCTGCATGCTAGTTGTTACGAGGTCCACTGTGGTTGCGCATCTAATCTAGAGCCTCTCACCTTGCAGCTCTATGACCGCACTAAAGCTGACATTCTGATTCTCTGTCTCATACTTGGTTCCAAATCCATGTGGGGAAGAAGGGAGTGTTAGTTTTTATCTTCATAATACTTCAGTACTAGTGAACGGACATTCACTTTTCATTCCAAAGATGAATATATAGTGAACATCCTCTGTCAGGCACCATTCTAGGCTGGAAACACACCTGTAAACTAGATAGAGTCTGTGTCTCAAATAGTGTGTATTGGGGGGCGGGGAGACTTTTCTGTACAGTTTGAGTTTTCTTTTACACCTTATCCATACATAATTTTATAATAATAAGTTTTAATTACTTTGGGAAGTAGAGAGCTAACTAGATGGATGGTTAGGATTCAGTAAGTAAAGTGGAAAGTCACAAGCGAAAGTGCAGATTCAGAGACAGGAGAGCAGATAGCGGAGAAGAGCAGCACTAGGGATGAGAGATTAATTAAATCAAGAATGAATTTACAAGCGACGTAATCAACCGTCTGTTGTTTAGGAAGATTAGTATGTAGCAAAGAGGCAAATGGTTGTCTGAGGAGGCCTTACAAACAGCTATGAAAAGAAGAGAAGCGAAAGGCAAAGGAGAAAAGGAAAGATATTCCCATTTGAAAGCAGAGTTCCAAACAATAGCCAGGAGAGATAAGAAAGCCTTCCTCAGGGATCAGTGCAAAGAAATAGAGGAAAACAATAGAATGGGAAAGACTAGAGATCTCTTCAAGAAAATTAGAGATACCAAGGGAACATTTCATGCAAAGATGGGCTCAATAAAGGACATAAATGGTATGGACCTAACAGAACCAGAAGGTATTAAGAAGAGGTGGCAAGAATACACAGAAGAACTGTACAAAAAAGATCTTCACGACCCAGATAATCATGATGGTGTGGTCACTCACCTAGAGCCAGACATCCTGGAGTGCGAAGTCAAATGAGCGCTGGAAGCATCTCTATGAACAAAGCTAGTGGAGGTGATGGAATTCCACTTGAGCTGCTTCAAATCCTGAAAGAAGATGCTGTGAAAGTGCTGCACTCAATATGTCAGCAATCTGGAAAACTCAGCAGTGACCACAGGACTGAAAAGGTCAGTTTTCATTCCAATCCCAAAGAAAGGCAATGCCAAAGAATGCTCAAACTACTGCACAATTGCACTCATCTCACACGCTAGTAAAGTAATGCTCAAAATTCTCCAAGCCAGGCTTTAGCAATACGTGAACCGTGAACTTCCAGATGTTCAAACTGGATTTAGAAAAGGCAGAGGAACCAAAGATCAAATTGCCAACTTTCACTGGATCATCAAAAAAGCAAGAGAGTTCCAGAAAAACGTCTATTTCTGCTTTATTGACTATGCCAAAGCCTTTGACCATGTGGATCACAAAAAAATGGAAAATTCTGAAAGAGATGGGAATACCAGACTATCTGACCTGCCTCCTGAGAAATATGTATGCAGGTCAAGAAGCAACAGTTTGAACTGGACATGGAACAACAGGCTGGTTCCAAATAGGAAAAGGAGTACATCAAGGCTGGATATTGTCACCCTGCTTATTTAACTTATATGCAGAGTACATCATGAGAAACGCTGGGCTGGAAGAAGCCCAGCTGGAATCAAGATTGCCAGAAGAAATATCAATAACCTCAGATATGCAGATGACACCACCCTTATGGCAGAAAGTGAAGAAGAACTAAAAAGCCTCTTGATGAAAGTGAAAGAGGAGAGTGAAAAAGTTGGCTTAAAACTCAACGTTCAGAAAACTAAGATCATGGTATCTGGTCCCATCACTTCATGGCAAATAGATGGGGAAACAGTGGCTGACTTTATTTTTCTGGGCTCCAAAATCACTTCAGATGGTGACTTTAGCCATGAAATTAAAAGATGCTTGCTCCTTGAAAGGAAAGCTATGACCAAACTAGACAGAATATTAAAAAGCAGAGACATTACTTTGCCAACAAAAGTCCATCTGGTCTAGGCTATGGTTTTTCCAGTGGTCATATATGGATGTGAGAGTTGAACCATAAAGAAGGCTGAGTGCTGAAGAATTGATGCATTTGAACTGTGGTGTTGGAGAAGACTCTTGAGAGTCCCTTGGACTCCAAGGAGATCCAACCAGTCCATCCTAAAGGAGATCAGTCCTGGGTGTTCTGATCTGAAGGACTGATGTTGAAGCTGAAACTCCAATACTTTGGCCACCTGATGTGAAGGACTGACTCATTGAAAAAGACCTGATGCTGGGAATGATTGAAACAGGAAGGAGAAGGGGACGACAGAGGATGAGATGGTTGGATGGCATCATCAGCTCAGTGGGCATGAATTTGAGTAAACTCTGGGAGTTGGTGATGGACAGGGAGACCTGGCGTGCTGCAGTCCATGAGGTGGCAAAGAGTCGGACACAACTGAGTAATTGAACTGAACTGATAGTATGTAGCATGGATTGGAGGGGGGAAAGAACAAGCTATAGACATGCAGTCATACAGTTCAGTGTGAAAAGAATTAGGCAGAAAAATAGCAATGTAAAAGGAAGAAATGAAAGAGATATAAGAAGAAATCAATCCCTGAAGCTGAGGAATGACTGTAAGAGGCCAGAGGAAGAGTTCTGAGCCTGCTTACTACTAGAATGATAGCAGACCTGTGCATGGGAGTCCCCTAGAGAAGTGAAGACCCAAAGGCGTGGCACAGCGAAAGTGCTGCTAGACTCGGTTGAGCCAAGAACGGCAGTCGTGGACCAGTAACTAAAATACACAGAGAGATGGAGGGAGATGATTTCTATTTATCAAGTTCTGTTTGTGCAGAGTTCTACCGTCCTGGACTCCCCATCTCTGAAGATGAGTTTTTTTTCCTCCTGGCATAAGGAGGAAATTTCACATGGGAGTCTCATCTCCTACTTTCAGAGAGAAAAGAGGAGGCCCAAGTGTCCTCCTTGCTCCTGCTGTTTTCGGTATTCTTTCAGTCCAGTTGCTTCGTCATGTCTGACTCTTTGGGACCCCAAGGACTGCTGCATGCCAGGCTTCGCTGTCCAGCTCAAATAATCCTTATTTGAGCTTATGCCAAATGGCATGTTTCGTAGCAGCATATTCACTCCCTTTTAAAACTTAGAGCCTAGAGTAGAAGCTGAGGCAAATACATACAGCTAATAGTTGAATCAAAAGAGAGAGAGATAAATGTAATATACTGAGGGCATCTGGGGTGGCAGAGGTAACCTTTGCCCACGCCTTGAGGAGGAGTCACATTGAGTGTGTGTAAGTGAGTAAAAGCAAGTAGGTGAGAAATTGTGGGGTGCAGCTACTAGGACATTGCATCTAGGAGGTGAGTGGTGTGAAGAGGAGTAAGAATTGGAGGCTGGGGTCAGATCGTGGAGTATGGGCAGGAGCATCAGCGAATCGCATGCAGAGGGAGACATGTGTAGGTCACAGTTCTTTCCTTCATCAGGTTTACAAGAAGCACGTTAGGGGGCCACGTCCTTGTGTCTCAAGCTGATCTCGTTTCCTCATCCTGTCCTAGTTCGGAGGCAAACTGGTCACCTTTGCGAATGTCAGAGCGCAGCCCCAGCCGGGGGCCGAGCAGCAGCCGCAGCCGCAGCACGTGTTCATCAGCCAGGTGGTGACGGAGGAGGAGCTCCTCTGCCGCTCGGAGCAGCTGCAGCAGGCCGTGCAGTCGCAGGGCTTCGTCGGTTACTGTCAGAGGAAGGTCGACGCTGCTCAGACCGAGTTTGAAAGAAGCGTGTGGTCCTTTTTGAAGGTAAGGTTGGTGTTACGCAGCTTTACTTCGTTACCTGCAAACTTAACTGTTCCCATCATATTCTAAACCTGTCTTCCTGTCAAAGAAACAGCAGGGACAGTATGATTTGGGGGAATCTCGTGATGAAATTAAAGAAAACCTAATGAAAAGCATGTGAAATAATACTTTATGTCAAGAGTTCTTCTTTCTTGGCTTTGAAAAGCCTAATACGAAATGCTTTTTAAATAATATGCTAAATGTTTTTAAGTGCTTAAGTGTTTTTAAGAGACATAACATTCAGCAGACCTATTTTAAAATTAGAACATAGAACTGAGTATAATAAAAACATAGCGTGTTTAATTTCCAATTAAAGACAATGGGGGAAGAGGGACTAGGTGTAGAGGGGAGAGGTTGGAGGCATTTCTCATCCCTTTTACTGAGTTGCGTTTATGACAGTAAAATAGCAAATAGAATTTTTTTTTGGTTATTTGTCTCCACTGGAATGTCAGTTTCCCAAGTCTGAGTTTAGCAAAGAAAAGAGCTCTTGAATGCAATAATGTTTAATTCATTTTTATATTTTATAAGTATTAGTTTCAAGAAAGTTTTAGGATGTGACATTGAATATTTCACATAATGTGAGTTTTGCATTCATGTAGCCTTTGGACATGATTTAGTTTGTTTTTACAAATATTATTTTAAAAGTAAGCTTTATTCAACTTGGCTAATTAATTACTAGTACACTTACTATTTTTTAAAAAATAGCTTCTTTAAAAAAAAAAACTATTTGGATTCTCTTACAGTGAAGCTTCTAGTTGATATAGTAGACTTTAGATATTTTAAATAATTTTACTTGGAATTTGAGTAGTTAATTAAAAATTGGGCCTTTAGATGCAGTTCTTTATTTCAAGAATATGTCTTTTTCTAAGGTAAACTTTGAGGATGATTCTCGTGGAAAATACCTTGAACTTCTAGGATATAGAAAAGAAGACCTAGGAAAGAAGGTAAACTTTTGGGGAAGTTTTAAAGCCTCTGCTTACACAAGTGAAATATTTATGTAATGTAGGTGGTTTTTTTTTTTTTTTTTTTTTAACGTTCTATACAGATTACTTCATTCAATAAACATTTAATAAGAATTTATGCTTGGTCACCAAAGTTTTGGATTCATGTTGTTAAAGTTGAAACTGTTCGTCAGTAATACCCTAATTTAGAAGCTGCCAGAACCATCTTTAAACTTCATCTAAAGAGTTGTGTCAGTTGGGCCTTGAAACAAAAGAGACAGTGAGCCTCAAACACTGGGAAATAGCACTTAGATTTTTGAGAGGATGAGTAGTCAGTGGCTCTGGAGGAAAGAGAGGGAAAAGTTTGTTTCCCTGTATTGTCTACAGCTTAAATGATGAAAATTAGGGTACTGTTTTCCACCCCAGCTATTTATGCGCTCAGCTCACAATTCCCAAACTGTGTATTGAGTTAGTCCAGCTCACAGGTAACTAGTATTAATAAATATTTTGGAACAAAGGTGTTTTACTGTACCGAGCCTGAATAAACAAAAAGCCCAAATAGTTTGCTTAATTTTTTTTTTCTTTTTTTTTTCTTAATATTTTAATGTTAAAAAAAAGATTGCTTTTTAAAAACACGAGATCATATTCCAGTTTTTAAGTTTTCTTCTCTGAGGAGCTTAATAATTATTCCAGTGTTGACCTAACAGCAGTTAAAAGACTGACCTTGGAAACCTTGAAGGAAATATATTGGATTCTTTGTGTAATCTGTATTAGCCCTTTGCCATTCTTTGAAAATGACTCAGGTTTTCCATGGCATCACAGGGTTATTGTGCATGTGCAGCAGGTTGGATCCCATGCGTTTCAGTCAGTGCTGAGCACTGGGAAGATTAGTGACTTGGGCTCACATCAGAGCCCCCCTGCCCACTGGCCATGTGGCTCTTGCTCACTGCTTTAGTTTTTTTTATATTTAACTTTATTGTCAGTCTGAACTTCTTCAAGCTATAACTTGATTTGCAAGAGATTAACGTGAAAGTTTTACTGCATGCCTGACAACAAAAAATGAGGAGATAAAATTTGATTGTCAAAATACTCTGAATGTTCTTTCCACAGTGAGTATCTGAAGAAATTTTTTTTATGGTTATTTAAGACAGAGTAGAAGAATACATGTTTGTTTTGAGGTTAGTTTTACAACTGAATAGCAGAGTAAGATGACATGTGAGCAATAGATCTACATAATTAAAACCAGCATCATTGAGAATCGGTTCTGCCCTCATTTTACTCTGTTCTTGAGCATGCTATCCCTGATTTGAACTTTTTTGGATTTTTGCCAATGAGAATGGAGTGGTCGGTGAACTTTTGCTCTGTGCCTTGAAATAGAGTTAACTCCCTTTGGTAGCTGAGTTGTTGTCTTTATTTCAGATTGCTTTGGCCTTGAACAAAGTGGATGGACCTGATGTGGTAAGAGAAGGCCTGTAAAAATAGCTACCTTCTAAATTTTGGTCTAGGTCATAAAGAAGAAAATATAATTTAGGAGATTTTTGTCTGTCTTACTGCTTTACAATTTAAAAATACTAATTGTAGATATTTTTAATACAAGAATAATTCTCATTTGGCAAGAAAAAGGGGTTGGGTCTTAGCAATAATGGCTCTTTGCTTTTCCTCTAATGATGTTTTTCAAATAAATTTACTTAATGTACCTTCTTGTGATTAAACTAGCTCTGAATGTTGTTGGTTGGGTCTTCTGTCTTCCTTGTTCCCTAATAACCTTTTGATGCTGCGTTTTTCAACCCCCTCTGTCACTGTTTGTGTACCAAAGGCTCTTAAAGACTCTGACCAAGTAGCGCAGGGTGACGGGGAGGAGAGCCCTGCTGCTGAAGAGCAGCTCTTGGGAGAGGTACTGATTTTTCTCATCTTTAACACGGGGAAAATATGTGGTTTGTTTATCTCACAGTGAAACATGGAAAATTTCTTGGCTGCGTGTTCCAGCATAAAGCTGGCCTATATTTTCTTAGAGATGCTTAAGATAGGAGTCTGTTTACTAATTTGACAGAAGTACCATCTCTAAGAGCTTCCCTGATGGCTCAGAAGGAAGAATCCACCTGCAATGCAGGAGACCTGGGTTCAGTCCCTGGGTTAGGAAGATTCTCTGGAGGAGGGCATGGCAGCCCACTCCAGTATTCTTGCCTAGAGAATCCCGTGGACAGAGGAGCCTGGCGGGCTACAGTCCAGAGGGTCACAAAGAGTCGGACACAACTGAGTGACTAAGCACATACCATCTCTAAATTCTTCAGTTCTCTGACCTAGCTTCTGGATTATCTGGTTTAAAATTAACAGCTGATGTGAGTATATCAGGCTGTCAAACTGAAAAGAGATTTTGTTCAGAAGTCCACATTGCATTGCATGCAACATTAATGTTTTTTCTTGGCTTTTTAACATTTAGGGCTCACGATCAGTGGCATAGGCCTCTGAATTAATCTTGAATTTTGAGTCCAAATAAAGAATCCACCCTGGTCTCCTGCACTGTGGGTGAATGGATGCTTTACCATCTAAGCTACAAGGGAAGCCCAAGTAAAGAATATTTCACTAATAATATGGTTGTTCTGACTAACTAGAAAATATATCCTGAGTTATAGCGACCATTTTTATAACTAGGTAAAAAAAGAGTCCTTGAGCACAGGGTTGTATCATTAATTTTTTTCCTTTTAATTTTCTGGGTTTTTTTAAAACCACTAATAAATAATTCTATAATTTACTTTTCTTGCTTTCTAATTATATTTCTTTCATCTTGGAAAAGTAATCAACAGGTTCTTGTTTCTCATCTCATATTTGACTTTTTCATTGTTCTTTTTGATATGGAGATATCCTGACTATATAAAGTTTCTTGGAGCCTTTTACTAAGTTATAAAAATAATTCCTCTGTAAATTTAGACCATTACAAGATGATTATTATATAAACATTTTCCTTAGAAGTGGATCATCAAGCATTTATGTAACTCAAGAATAAAGGGTATGGATAAAATCTTACTAAAAATTTGAACTAATTTTGCAAATACCTAGAATTGTAGGATACGTTCAAGAAAGATATTTCATATACAGCTGGACTTACCATTTCTGTACAAATAGAGAATTGTTTAGAAATCCACTCACGAATTAATAGGTAAATATGTATGTAACAAAGCAGTAGTCATCAATATGTGCTTTCAGAATATTTGAAAAAAATGTTTAAGGTGGTCATATCTTCTCCTTAATCCTGTTGATGCTATAATTATATAAAATAAAACAGAGTAGTTTAGACATTAAAGATGCACATTACATAATAAATTGTGCATATTTTGGCTTTGTGTGTATTTTAGAAGTCCATATTAAGGGTTTATTAGTTGTTTTTTGAAAGCAAATTTGAAAAATCATTAAGAGAAAAAAAAATCTTTTGGGCAAATTTGTTAGTGAATTTAGTCAGATCAGTATCTGATTTATTCCTCAGTGCTTCCCAGGTGGTACAGTGGTATAAAAATTTGCCTGCTGGTGCAGGAGATGCAGGAGACACAAGTTCAATCCCTGGGTCAGGACGATCCCCTGGAGGAGGGAAGGGAATCCTCTCCAGCATTCTTGCCTGGAAAATTCCATGGACAGAGGAGCCTGGCAGGCTACAGTCCATAGGGTCACAAAGTTGGACACAGCTGAGTCCATCAGTGCAATGTGCATAAAAGTTTTAGAAGTTTATTTCAATTTTTAAATTCTAAAATGTTTCTCTTTTGTTAGGGAAAGAATGAAGATTATGGTTATTTTCCTGTAATAGTCAGTTTTAACTAATTTAACTAAATTTAACATCATTCACAGATGATGCTATACTGTGTGCTACACTAAAATTATCCAATTCAAAAATGCTCCTGACTTTGAATACTGGGTGCTAAGATTCAGATGTATAGGTAACAGGAGCACAGAAGATAAAATTTTATCTCATGTGAGACAGACGTGTTTTTTTAAGTTCCTCTATAATTGAATATATATTATTTTTTGTCTTCTTTTGAACTTTTATGCATTGAAGAGAAAACATTTAAAATATTTGCCAGCAGTATGCCTCTGTTATATTTCTTTTCTTCTAAAGAAAGAAGATACTGAATTTATTTTTACTCAGTGTTACAGCTAGTTTCAGAAATTTATAACAGAACTGTGTACATTTTTACCAGACCAGCCTGCAGTTCCAGGTATGATTAGTTGAAGTGAACACAAAATCTCTAATTGAATTTGAGTATATTGATAAATAACTGTTTACATTGCATTTGTATAAGGACGCCAAGCATTATTTTTTTTTCCCACAACTGAGTCAGTTACAACCAAAAGGCTCTTAACAACTACACCTATTGGACAGAAGTTTTTAGATGTATGGAAGCAAAGTTGCTTTAAGATCTAAATGTAATGTAATTTAAAACATATTTTATGTGTCTCAGGCTACTCTTAGTTGAGATATCTAAGAAAAAGATTTTTCAGCTTCAGTATCTTCTGAGCTACCAGTGTGGATATGTACATTTGTTTCACATTATTTCTGATAACTTTGGATTTTATTTATGATTATCTGATGAGAGTTAATTCTTAAGGATGTCATAGATCTTAGTGTAAACTTGAATCTGAGAGCTTCTCTGGAATAACTTGACATGTCAACTAGTCAGTAAGTAATCATATTTAAATCTTGTTTTGCTGGTAAATTATTGTAGTTCCATTCTGGCTAAGTTGCTGCTCTTTCCATCTCTTTAGCTAATTAAAGAGGAAAAACAAGAATCTGAATTTCTACCAGCAGCTGGAGAAACATTTAACATCTCTATCAGTGGGGGTAAGTATCTATTGGTTTTGATATCAAATTTTTTTAACCATTTGGAAGCAAATAGTCCCTGAGTTTAAGTTAGAAACATTTTGTCACATGTGGTAAAGGTTGAAAAGAACTGAGTTATCATTTAGTACATGTAGTCAGTACCTTAAAAATGATGGCATGATCTGATACCTATGTGATAGAAACTGTAAAGGATCTTTATTATTGCATTTAAGCAATCTGAAAAATATGTTATTTTACCTGATTTTATTTACATGCATCTCAGTATGTTTCTGTAGATATCAACAGTTTGTGATAGATTAACCTACCAGTAATATTCACAATTCAACTTTGTGTTCTCTGTTGAATGTGTATTAATAATTGATAGATGTAGTATCTTTTTTTCTTGTAACAAAAAATTTTATTAACTTGGGTGTATTATTTCTTTATTGCAGATATTGATGGCTTAATTACTCAGGCTTTGCTAACGGGTAACTTCGAGAGTGCTGTTGACCTTTGTTTACATGATAACCGCATGGCTGATGCCATTATATTGGCCATAGCAGGTGGACAAGAACTCTTAGCTCGAACCCAGAAGAAATACTTTGCAAAATCCCAAAGCAAAATTACCAGGGTATGTTATTTTAATAATAAATAATAGCATTTGTTTGTAAAAAAGCAAAGCACTCATTATAGATAATTAAAATGCAGAAAACAGTAAAGAACAGAAAAACCAGCCATAATCCTTTAACACAGAAATTAGTTATTGTTAACAGCTTGGCATGATTATCCCAGGTTTTTGTCATTTACATATGTAATTTTTAAAATTAAAATGTTTTTCATATTTTTATTGTAGAAAAATTAGAACATAGAAAATGTTAAAGATAAACATTTTAATACTTCCTGATTCTTCAATCAGATTGGTACATAATCTTTTGTATATCTCTCTGTGCGTTTGTAGCATTTTTAAACACAGAATCAAGATTCTAGAAGTATATATGTGTGTTCTTTTACTTATAGACATTGTCACTTACATTGTAATCATTTTCCCATATCATTGAAGCTTCTTAGAAAAAAATATTAATTGCCCCGTAATATTCTATAGGAGGGATATATCATTTCCCTTATTTTGAGATATTTAGTAGTTTCTTATATTTTCCTAATATAGTTAAGAGAGTGGTAAACATCCTTCTCGTGCCTAAAGATTTGAGCAAATTTCTAATTGTTTACTGAGGCCGGGGTCCTAGGAAAGGAATTTCTGGTGCAGAGGGTGTGTGCATCTTTAAGCCTCCTGCTCGATGATACTAGATTTCTCCCCATCAAGGCTGCCCCGGTGTTCCGTCCATCGGCCTGCGTTGCCGTCAGTCTCCAGGCTCGTGCTGTGTCCCTCCCGCCAACAAACCCCGAGTCCCTTTCTCTCCCAGGACTTGGCCCCTAGCGCTTTCTTGGCCAGGAATGTTTTTTAACACCGTATATCGTTTTCCTTCTCAGCATTTTGTAAAATAGGCTACTGTGATATTTTTTTTTTTTTTGAGAGAAAATCATGTGGTTTTTTATGTCAGTCGGCTTAAGGACGTACTTTGCTGCTCCTTTATTCCGCATGAAATAGTGAATAGTAGTTTGAAAGATGTGATTGGTTAGCCAGAGTTCATTTTTATTAGTATACAGTTAGTATTAACTGTCCTTGGTTTCCCTTCCCCAGCTAATCACTGCAGTAGTGATGAGGAACTGGAAAGAGATCGTCGAGTCCTGTGACCTTAAAAACTGGAGAGAGGCTTTAGCTGCAGTGTTGACTTACGCTAAACCAGATGAATTCTCCGCCCTTTGTGGTAAAAAAAGGAATTTTATATTACATATGTGGCATGGTACATTGTAAGTAAAATTAGTGACAGATTTTATTTAGAAAGTTTTGTAACCCTACTGCTAATCACAGATAAGAAAATGAAGTTCTCATTTGAATGCTTTTCTCAGAAGTATTGACTGCATTGTTTGTCCATACCTTCTAGTCATTTTTTAAAAATATTATTTAATGATTTTGATTTCACACAGACCAAACTGAGACTCTTGCACCTGCTGCTTACTAACTGTAGGAACTAGGAAAAATTCATTTCTAAGCCTTAGTCTACTCATATGTAAAATGGCACATAATCAGCTCTCTGTTAATAAGTGTTAGCTTGATAAAATAAGAAATTACTATTAAAGGCCATGACTAAACTCTGATAGCTCAGACATAATGTTTATTATATGCAAGAACCGAAGCTTTAGGCTGCTGGTATAAAAATGAATAACCTTGAAAGTATTATGAGAATATAAAACAATTATAAGATATTAACTTTATTATTATAAATAATTCAGCATAGTCCTACTTACTGATATTTACTCCAAATGTGCCATATTTTAGTCCACTGCTTACAAAAGTATCTGGACAAGATAAAATACAGTTCAATGTTCATTAGGATTTTTCTGTTCAACTATTGTTCCCACTTTTAATTTTTTCTAATATAATGAGGAGAAATTTATTCTATGGCTAGGTATAGAATCTTGTGAAGTCGTTTATTATATATAATTTGTCACACCACTCATTTAACAGTAAGTATTTACTGAATATTTTCCTGACAGTGATTTTATTTCTGCCCGCTACTCAATGGTTGTAAAGTTTGATCCATACCTCTGAAAATATTACCGGGCAGCTCATCACCTCATACACAGAGTGCCTTGTGTATAAACTTACTTGTTCTCCTCTGCAGATCTTCTGGGAACCAGACTTGAAAGTGAAGGTGATAGCCTCCTGCAGACTCAGGCGTGTCTCTGCTACATTTGCGCAGGGAATGTAGAGAAACTAGTTGCGTGTTGGACTAAAGCTCAAGATGGTAGCAGTCCTTTGTCTCTCCAGGTTAGTATCTTTGAAACAAAAGGTGCCTCCTCTCTAGTGCTATCTTTCACCCTGCTCATATTCTAGAGACTGATTTGTTCCAGGTGTTCATTGCTTTCACCCTACTTAATTACACTTTAGTTCTTTGGCTGGATAATTATGTGTATTTACTGCTATATTTGGAAAGGCAAAGTTTGAGATGATGGGATAGTAAACTGGGAATGCAGCTGTTTATGAGGACGAAACTGGAATATGATAGTGAGGAAAGTAAGTGACAAGAGCGTGAGAACAGCCAGAGAGTTTCCCTCGTTTCCTCCTGCTCCTTCCTCTGCCTCCAGTGATCCTGTCTGCCTTGGGCCAGGAAACCATGTGGGGTCAGGAGTGGGAGCAGTCCTCCGTACCAACAGTCTTCATGGTTCAGGAGAAGTGAGTGTAAGAGGTAAATGGAATCCAGTGTAGCACTAATACACGGCAAGAGAGGAAGTAAAAGAATCTGGGGACTATGGTCAGGCGCCAAGTAACTGCATATTTAGATTCCCCACCCCGCTGCCCCCCAAGCATTTAGTCAGCCGAGTCTCAAGAAATTTCAGTCTTTTTTTTCTCAGCAGAGATTTTCTTAGTAGGGTTGTGGCTTTAAAGGTCACTGCTGAAACCAAAAGTCTTGTAGGAATCAAGGTTTTTCCTTGTAAGTGCTTCTGAGAGAAGACACTTTTTTTTTCACAATTCTGGATTGGATTGGTGTACTTATGAAGGGCAGATGGGATATTCTTATACTTTATACCTGATGCACATCTCTCCGTTGTTGAAAGGGGTATTGGAGAGCAATATGAGAAACTTTGGGTTTGACATACTAAGCCCGTTTGGAGGTCAATTCATTGTACTGCTATTTTTATAGTATAATATTTTTCTCTTCTACCTGCTGGGGCCCCGTTTCTGCCTTCGGACATGTGCCTGTCACTTTCACTTTGGATACTCGCCTGTTTTAATTCACAAGACAAGTATCTGGCAGTTGAAGGATGTTTAGGAGATGGTAACCTGTGCTTTAACCATGTGTAGAAGACCTTCGTCCTTGCTTTCTTAGTTACCTAAGTGATCGTCCACTCTCCTAGATCTTTTAAATATTGGTGATAATGAACACTGTACTTTTGGTAGGCTTTGGAGCTCTTCGTAACCCCTTATCTTTTCCTGCTTCCTCTCAGTATACATCTTGGTATCATTGTCCAATTCTCCTTCACTCCCCCTTTTCTTTCTCATTCAGGATCTGATTGAGAAAGTTGTCATCCTGCGAAAAGCTGTGCAGCTCACCCAAGCCATGGACGCCAATACTGTAGGAGTGCTTTTGGCTGAGAAAATGAGTCAGTACGCCAATCTGCTGGCAGCCCAAGGCAGTATTGCTGCAGCCTTGGCTTTTCTTCCTGAAAGCACCAACCAGGTAATTAGAACTGGCCGTTTTTCTTCTTTTAATGTATGAGTGAGGTGAGTTCAGTAGAGAGCACACAGCGTTAAACGTAAATGTACCAGTTGGAGCAGTTGAGTTTCTATCACTTAACTATTGGTGCATATTATTGACGAGTCTTCAAGGTTAATTTTAGGCGTACACAGGCTATGTCAGAGGTAGAGTGTTCTTCCCTTTGTACCGAAGGGCGTAGTATTTGAGGAAAATGAGTAGGAAAAGAACCAGTTTCTTGTTTCTTAAGCCAAATGCTGATTGTGTGCACAAGATTCTTTGTAGGTGTCTTCTGTGTTGAAAAGCTATAAATGTTAATACTTAACCAAATTGGGGTTGTGATTTTTAAATTCCCACAAACGGCTCTCCAGGTAATAATGCCTTCGTTCATTCTATATGCTGTTTCAGTCTGGTGCTGTCTGCGGGCGAGTGTATTTTTAAAGTATCCAAGGCAGAGAGAAGTCCATTACACACATAATTTAGTGTCCTTATTTGGTGTGAAATAACTCAGGCTTGTTCATATTTGTTCATTTCAGTTGTTCATTTCATATTGTTCGTTTCAGTTCAACAAGTGACTGAATGTGTAGTGATGATTAAGATTGCCAAAATCCTTTCCCTGCGGGAGTTTCCAACCTCACAAGTGACTCTGCATTGTATATCTGCTAGAGCTTAATTTTGAGCCTTTTCTTATTTCTATTCTTTTTATTCTAAACTTCATTCAGTTTTTGACAAATTTTTTAGTTGTTTTCAGTATTTCGTTTGTTCTAGGGAATGTCAGTACGTTTCATTGAGTAAAAATACTTACACCTGTGTTCCGGGACTGTGGAGGTAGGACACTAGTTGGTTTTGTACACACTCACATGTAGGATCCAGCTCACATCTTTCTTAATTTTTAATGAGAACATTAAGTGGAGTAGAAACAAAGTCTTTATAATGACTTTGGTTTAATACTTTTATAGGATTTTCTACTTAATAGGGTCTCATTATTATATTGAGGTCTAAGACCCTTAATCTTAAGACTAACCTTCTCTTAAGACCTTTAGATCTTCTAGCCTGAGAATTAAACTCTTCATTTTTAATACTGTTTATAGTCACATACATTTTCTATACATTATTCTTCATGCTTTTCTTTGGGCTTTTAAAGAACATTCTGTGTGCAAAAATTTTAATTTTGACGTTACTTCCTACTATATGTATCAGTATACCTTTAGTATTTTCTGGAGAATATTTTCTGAGACTTTCTAATATCGTTATGGTATATAGTTCTTCTCCATAAAAGACTAGTTTACCTAAGTATACCCACAGAGTTTAAGTGATATCTTTAAACCTTTAATGAATTTATAGAAATGTATAATTTTTTTTTTCAAACTTAATTTTTTATTAATCTTCAATTGATTTTTTTTTATTTTTTTTATTTTTCAGTGGGTTTCGTCATACATTGATATGAATCAGCCATAGATATTAAAATGAAGTGTTGCTGAAACATTTTAACACATGTATATGATCAACGCATACTTACTGTAGTTCTATATAATTGTAGATCCATGTGAGCTGCCCTGAATTTAACATCTGACTCTTAATTTATATCAAGCATCTCTCTTTTAATTAATTTTCATCTCTTTCGTAGATCACCATTTTCTTCCATCACTATCTTTAGCAGTTGATTCTCTTTTGGTGCCCTTTTTTCCCTACAGAGAAACAAAGTTGTATTTTTTTTTTCAACTTTTGTGGTTTTGTGGTTTTTTTCAACTTTGGTGCTT